>NC_061143.1:3669693-4869693 GCF_905220365.1 Vanessa cardui
TTTAACTGACAGTCATCTTTATTTATTTCTCTTTTTCTCTTCTCTAATTAAATGTTTGTTTATTCTTTAGTTACTAATATAACACACGATGTTATGGAAGAATAACCTTAAATATGCTCTGTATACTGTAGTAAAGAATAAACTTTTTTTTTTAATTAGAATTTTAAGGTTGGCAACACAAATGTGATCATAAATATATACAACGAAAATAAGTTTCTTATACAAACATCGAACCAGCAAAATTTTTTCAATTGATGTTTCACCAAAATTTCAATTTTAGAAAGCAATCTTCTGTTCTTTGTTATAAAGGTCAATTTTGTGTATCAGTTCACACTCTAAATAGATATCTTGAATTCAGGTCGCTGGCTCACCCCTATCTCCATGATTCACTGGTTCTGCTACGATTTTCACGCGTTTTAATCGACCTATTGAATACTTCAAAGTATTTATACGTCAGACGTTAATAAGTAATTAATTTAATTTTTATAGTCTTTATCAAAATGTACTACTCACTGATAAATCACGAAATCTCAGAAACTATAACACCTGAAATTTGATAGGTAGGTTCCTTATAGGAGGTAGACATTCGCTGATAAAGATTTTATGAAACTCTACACCTAAGGGGTTGTAAGTTTGTTTCATGTAAAACCGCAGATTCAGTTAGGGCGATATAACTTAATTTGAACTATATAGAAATATAAGATGTCATATATATAATATATATGACCCCGTGATAATAAATCAAGAATCGATCGATTTTTTCACGAGCTTAATTTGTCAAAAATATCCTGGAAAAACGTGCACGTTCTGAATGCATGCCTCAAATGTATCCAGCAACCCGTAACGGATCGGTTGAGTAGTTAGTCAAAGCATTACCAATAAACAAACAAACTCGGAAATACCAGTGTATATTTTCCAATGTAAAAAAAGCATTTAAACTATTTTTTAAATAAAATTAAAAGCAAGGTCGTGCAGGCGATCGCAATTTTCTCGAGTATATATAAATATGAGACAACATCACATACATTACTCTGATCCCAATGTAAGTAGCTGGAGCACTTGTTTTATGGAAATCAGAAGTAACGACGGTACCACAAACACCCAGACCCAAGACAACATAGAAAACTAATGGTAATCTACATTGACTCGGCCGGGAATCGAACACGGGACCTCAAAGTGGTGTACCCATGAAAACCGGTGTACGCACCACTCGATCATGGAGGTCGTTCTAAGACCGTTTTACCTTAAAACACTTCAAATTCAATTAATTTCAAGTTACCCATTTCAAACGTAGATTCTGCCGAAAATAACCTGAATTAGTAACTCTGTTCTAGTAATTTAATTACGCGGGAATATTCATTTGATACAATTGAATTATTATTTAACAAAACCTCCAAAAAGTTTGAACCCAATGGGCTGAATGATTCGTGAAGGTAAAATAAATACACACAAAAATAGGCTTTATTATGTTATGAATAGGTGTTATAATGGATGGTATGTTGATAGTGGTAGGATATTTCTACATAAATATATGTGATAGAGATTATGAATTTACTTGTATACGACCTCCCTTATTAGAATTACAATAACACACAGCGTTATTAAGTTTCATATATTGTCAGTTGAGAAATGTCATTGGTTAAAAATCTGACAGTGTATGTTCCTTTGTGGAATGAGTCTCATGGTCTTTTGGTCTTGGGACAACGCCATCGCCAGACGTGCGTACTGACTGAGTCAGTAAACTCAGCATGGACGACAGAAGTGATCGTTTAGATGGCTATGTGATTCTGCGACATACCTATGCTTTTTTCAGTCGTGAGATTTTACTTTTAATATCCCGAAAAAATAGTCAACACTATCCCTGTTATCTTATTAAGAAGTCCACTAACACTTAATTCTAATTCCATATTCGGAGCGACCCAACGTCAAAGTATCTTTAAGCCAAATATTGCTTTGAATCGAACCTCCGTACTATCAATAGGATTTGTTTAAGTTCCTTTTCTAAGTATTCGTGATATTGAGTTTTCGACTCACGACTCGCCAATAAGCGCAGATGGTACCATACGAATTGGCTTATCGAGTTATACCACAGGATAAAAGTTCCCCTAACTTCGGCCATTTTCACCTCGAATCATTCACGGTGAGCACAAAAAAATAATCAGAGGAATTTCGCCCTACAATACCATAGCTGACTAATAAGGTTATAACTGTAATCGCTTGAACGGATTTCTGAGTACAAGTCTTCTATATTCACCTTTAAGGTAGACGAATTGTAATGAAGGAATATGGTCAGTATTACAGTAAATATAAAGACTATGATCGTATGCATGGTTTGTGGTAAAGTATTTCGTTGACTGTACTTTAAACGATTGTAATGGGATACGTGACTTCATAGGAAGTTCAACGTGGATTTTAAAATAAATTTATTTTAAATTAAACTCGCGAACCGTCCTGGATTCGCACGGGTGGACATAAATATTTTTATATTATTATTTATTATATATTTTTGTTGTTTCGTTAAATATATTGAAATATATTTATTATTAAAATGAAAACTCCCTACCTGATTTTTCCGACATGTTTAACAATTGTCGTTCTATTTTAACTTATTTACATAAAAACCTTAATATATTATATACCTAAACCTTTCTCACGAATCACTCTGTCTATTAGTGAAAACCGCTTGAAAATCTGTTCAGTAGTTTTGGAGTTTATCGCAAACATACAGAGAGATAGACGCGGCTGGCGAACTTCGTTTTATAATATGGATTGAAAGTGATTAAAATCACATTTGGTCTAGCAATTTTGAATAGTTCATATAATAGTAATTTTTATTATATGACGACCTCCGTGGTCGAGTGGTGTGTACACCGGTTTTCATGGGTACGCCTCTCCGAGGTCCCGGGTTCGATTCCCGGCCGAGTCAATGTAGATTATCATTAGTTTTCTATGTTGTCTTGGGTCTGGGTGTTTGTGGTACCGTCGTTACTTCTGATTTCCATAACACAAGTGCTTTAGCTACTTACATTGGGATCAAAGTAATGTATGTGATGTTGTCTCATATTTATAAAATTTATAAAAAAAAAAAATTAAGTTATCTTTTATTAAGAACTAGCTGTGTCCGCGACCTTGTACGCCTTTTAAAGTAACAAAAAAAAATTAAATTGTAGCCTAAGTTTCTCCGTTATCAGTTATCTGCCAGTGAAAGTCCCGTTAATATCGGTCCAGCCGTTCCAGAGATTAGCCGGAACATACGGACAGACCGACAAAATTGTAAAAATTGGTATTTTGGTATGTGTACCGTGTATAAATACATATGCATTGAGTAACAAAAGCTATTTTAATATTACAAACAGACACTACAATTTCATTTAATGTATAGATTTGAGAAAGGACTCCATTCCAGAATTCGCCAAGGGAAATACTTATTGTATTTACACCACCTAAGCGGCACCGAATTCATATTATTGAATGCTGAGTTGCTGACGTCATTCGTAGGGATGTCGTTTGTCGACCGCGCTCCGAATCACACATCCCTTCTTTCCCTACTTAAAGAAGCGATCTCCCAGGGGGCCCGTCTTAAGACGAAGTGTGACCCCTCGTCTACCCTTTGCACGCCTAAGGCTTGTTATTCGGTGAAGCTGTGTATCAAGGTCATTAGGGCCAATAGCAATAAGGATTTCACATATTGTTTCTTACTAAGGCACCGCCATCAGTAAACAAAATACGTGGTCTTAATGCGGCCTAAGGGGGTATAAGGGTTATAACAGTCTCCTTGCTTGAGGGACATATAAGGTGTTTCGAAACAGCGCCATCTAGCGTTGGACTACAATAACAAAAGAAGTATAAAAATATCTTCCATGAAAACACTTATGTTTATTTTGTAGTATTTAAAAACGACTACTCATTTCAATGACAATATAAAACATAAATTTTTTCATATTTTCGAAGTTTGAACCTTGTGTGCTTTATATATAATTAATTCATTGGTAAAAAAAACATATTATTCGATACAAGATTTTATAGATGATAAAAAAGCGTGGAGTTAATACCTGTTGACTTCCAAGCAGGATATATTAATTTAAATAATTGTATTAACTAAAATGACTTTGTATTTTTTAAATGTTGAAATAGAGTAACTACTGATTTTCTTGCCGGTTCTTCTCGGTAGAATCTACTTTCCGAACCGGTGGTAGCTTTAATTAATTGTAAAATGACGATTCAAAAGTGCTTGTAAAAGCCTACTTGAATATAGTTTATTTTGATTTTGATTTGAAATCGTAATAGTTCAATAATAGATCTATAATCTATAAATGTATTACCTACTCTACGATATACGTTGAATTTTAGCTGATGGTTTCAATAAATACAACGCTGAATGTTGTTTAATTTAATTTTTGATTTATAGTTTGACAGAAACATCAGCTTAGCTTTGTAAATCTGAATTTATTGTTTTTAATTATGATGTTGATTTTTGGGACCTGCTGCCAATAAATTTAATTTTGGAGCTGTATACAGTCTACCTAGACTACCCAGTCATTACGTATTCTACCGCTAAGTAGCCATAGCTGGTGTAGTTGGGTTTCCAAGTGAAGGATGAACTGGCCAGACTAACAGGCACAAGGGACATCTTTATTCCTAAGGTTGGTGGCGCATTAGTCTTGGAAGGAATTGTCAATATCTAGTTCCAATATTTCCATAAATGAGGAATTATTACTTACTTTGGCTAGTTGCCTGCCTTATATGTTGCCTATATGTTAGAGATTAAGACTTCAACTATATTTTTATGTATAGAGTTGTAAGTTGTAACGCGCTGCAGCACAGCATGTCTTTGAACTGATCGCCATTAAAATTGGTATACATTGGCACAAATGTTTTTGAGCAGTGGTTACCAAGTTAGCTAATTTGTAAAACAGCTTATCAATTAAAATATTAAGAAACCAATGAAATATTTTTTTTACACAATGATTTAACAAACCGCAATAATCCGAATCCACTCCCAAAGGGTTTAGATACACCCTCCATTAAAAGGGATAAAGGAGTTAACCGCCAGATTAGTCGGGATGTGGATTCACGTATTAGGTTCTAATCCTCGTAATAATCCTAATACTCTGTTAAATACTTTGCTCTGAATACGTGTTGATTAAGACAAAACGTTGCTCCTTTCATCGGAGGTTTAATTTGAAGGCTTTGTAAATACAATACAATAATAAATGTGAAGGTAGCGCTTACAATGAGCTGCTGAATATACATTAAACTTATGCTAGATGATATTCGTAATGGCCCAGTGGTTACAGCGCGTGCAACTTAACCGATGATTGTCGGTTCGAAAATTTTCTTGTACCTAATTTTAATTTGTTTCATATTTAAAGGTGTGAGATGAAAAAGATTGTGAGGCAACAAATGTGTCCAGTTTTAATGAATTTTATCTCATAAACCACCAACCCGCATTGGAGCAGCGTGGTTACATTATCTCCAAACTTTATCCTAAAACGGACGGAAAGCCAATAATGGGACATTTGCTTTTACTTTACTATTCCTCACAGATCTTCTGTTATGAGTTTTCGTATTACGTAATACTACAGCGCGTTGCGAAGAATGTTTAATTATATAATATTAATATATCAGTAAGCGCGTTTCGAATTTTCTCGCATTATATTTATGCTATAGACGACTATACAAATCTGAATTTAATTTTACCGTATATACTAGCTGTTGCCCGCGGGCTTGCTTACTTGGAAGTTGAGTATATTTAGAGATTAACTTAAAGTAGTAGTTGTAGTAGCTTCTCATAAGTTGTTTTTAATTGACGATTCAAAAGGGTTTATAAAAGCCTACTCGGAAAAATTATGTTTTGATATTGATTTTTGATTGACGGAGTCGAGATGGCCCAGTGGTTAGAACGCGTGCATTTTAACCGATGATGGTTAAAACCCAGGCAAGCACCGCTGGTTCATGTGCTTAATTTGTCTTTATAATTTATCTCGTGCTCAGCGGTGAAGGAAAACATCGTGAGGAAACCTGCCTGTGACAAATTTCATAGAAATTCTGCCACATGTGTATTCCACCAACCCGCATTGGAACAGCGTGGTGGAATATGTTCCAAGCCTTCTCCTCAAAGGGAGAGGAGGCCTTTAGCCCAGCAGTGGGAATTTACAGGCTGTTACTTTTACTTACTTTTTATACCATATTGGTGTGTAAGTTAGAGTGCAATACCCATCGATGCTTAAACACGTATCCCAAAAATAAATAGTCATGCTTTTAACTTAAAAAAAGACTAACTATCTAAAACTATCAGTCCCTATTTTACCCCCTTAGAGGTATAATTTACAAAATTCCTTCCTTAGTGGGTGTCTCAAAAAAAAAAACAATCCTATTTACTAAGTTATATGGTCCTAATTATAACAGTCAGTCAGGAGAAGTTACTTTATGAGTCTAGACTAAATTAATTAAAACAACAGCTGAATAAAATATTCTGATTTTATTTGTATTTTCGGATTTTATTCTAAACGTTTTGACGACAGAAGCAACGGCTTTTAATTATGTTAAATAAAGATTTCGATTTCGATAATGACTAGGTATGAACATAGTCTTCTATTTTCCAATAGTGTTAGTTTTATCACTACATATAATAAAAAAAAGTCTCCCGGCTGCGTCTGTCTATCTGTATGTTCGCGAAATCTAAAACTGCTGAGCGGATTTTCATGCGGTTTTCACTAATAGACAGAGGGATCCATGAGTAAGGTTTTGTGTAAATAAGTCAGAATAGAACGACGATTGTTAGACATTCACTTGGTGGTAGGGCTTTGTGCAAGCCCGCCTGGGTAGGTACCACCCACTCAGCAGATATTCTACCGCTAAACAATAGTACGCAGTACTGTTGTGTTCCGGTTGAAGGGTGAGTGAGTCATAGTAACCACAAGCACAAGGGACATAGCATTAGTTCCCAAGGTTGGTGGTGCATTGGCGATGTAAGGAATACTTAATATTTCTTACAGCGTCATCAGGTGGCCCATATACACGTCCGCCAACCTATTCCGTGAAAAAAATGTCAAAAATAAATGAGGAATAGGTAAAAATATTTTAAAAAAAATCTTATGACCATTCGCGCGAAGTCGTGACGTCTCGCTAGTGTCGAATAAAGATTTGAGTGCCGTTAGTCATTAACGGCTATGAACATAGTCTTCTATCTTCCAATAGTGTGTTTTATACCCTTATAGATTCAAGTTGCCGTCATTTTGTATTCGCTTTAAGAGGATAAATGGTTGCATTCCTATACAGAACTAGTGTTGTTTAACACAAAACTATCGATAAGATTGAAAGAAATAGATATGTACTCAGGTACTCCCGCCCCACTGTTCTGTGTTGTATATGAATACAGACGCATACATAGAATGTTTCTTATACTAGTCTATCAATGTTGTTGTCTGAAGCGGATCACTGACTTGTACTTGGTGGCGTGTGTCTCGGTAGGTAGAACCCACTCATCTTATATTCTACCACAAAACAGTAATTAGTATTGTTTTGTTTTGGTTTGAAGAGTGCTTGTGGCCGTTTAAAGCACAAGGAATAAAACATCTTAGTTGTTTTGACGATGTAAGGAATGGCTTTTTCCTACAATTTCTATATTCGATGGTGACCACTTATCACCACGTGGTTAAAGAACGTCATTTGAATACATTGTAACATATTGGATAGTTTTCTTTCGTCTATAAATCAGCATTCCAAACAGTTCGTCGACTACAGCGATCCTTAATTCACTACTTGTCGATAATTAACATAACATTGTCTATTGGTGATGGTGACGTCTTACCATCAGGTGGCCCGTCCGCCATCCTATACCATAAAAAATACACGCATGAATCACTATGAACCTCCGTGTAACCTTAATAATATAGAAGTTTCAACAAACCATTAAATTAGACCACGATTGAACGCTGTTCGGTATGTTACACACATATATCAGTCGTTATATGACACGCTCACGTTACCTTAGGTTACGATGCCATGTCAGTCACCAGCTTTATATCGTCACTGCGAATGATATCTAAACGTTAGAACTAGCGCGCACTGGTAACTTTTGTCACGGTGACTGTTTCGTCACTCTTGTCAAATCCGTTACGACGTGACAATTGGGTGAAATTTTGTCTGCATCTGTACATATTCACGGGCTTGACAAGAGTGACGAAACAGTCACCGTAACAAAAATCACCAGTGCGCGCTAGTGCTAACTGAGCACTTCGTAACGCAAGTCACGCTCATACGAGTATATAGTACACTAGTAATCGCCCGCGACTTCATTCCCGTTTTAGGGTGTTGATTGTCGTTTGGCAAAAAAAAGTAGCCTATATGTCCTTTCTTGGAATTCAAGTTTGCTTCAGACAGACAGATAGATGGGCAGAGTTACTTTCACATTTATAATATTATAGTCTATATTATTATAATATTATTATATTATCAACCCGACCCGACTTCGCACGGGTGCAATGATATGACATCACAGTAGAAACTTCTAAATGTATTAGTGTTTCTGTACTCAATTGTTCATGTATTATACATAAAAACTTTCTTCTCAAATCACTCTATCTATTAAGAAGAACCGCATCAAAATCCGTTGCGTAGTTTTAAAGATTTAAGTGTACATAGAGATATAGGGACAGAGAGAGCGACTTTATTTTATACTATGTAGTGATAACGCACAACGTTCCTAGTAGTTACGTTACGATATTTAAGGTGACATAGCTTCATAAAATCGCATCAAATATCGATATATCGATATCGATTTCGTGTTCAGTTCATGTAGTTAATTTTCGTTAGTCAAAACGATATATTCGCCTGTAGTCGTGCTAGTAAGCTGCAGTACGCGGTAATCTACTCGCAGCATCGACACACTGAGCTAAACGGATTTTCCATATTGCGTTCGTACTTTTAAACGAATTATAGTTGAATAAATAATATATATACAGAGGCGGATTTACAAATCGGCCGCTAGTAGGCTAGTAGGCTATTTGGTTGGTAGGGCTTTGTGCAAGCCTCTCTGGGTAGGTAACACCCACTCATCAGCTATTCTACTGCCAAATAACAGTACTCAGTATTGTTGTGTTCCGGTTTGAAGGGTGAGTGAGCCAGTGCAACTACAGGTACAAGGGATATAACATCTTAATTCCCAAGGTTGGTGGTACATTGTCGATTTAAGGAATGGTAAATATTTATAATAATTCTTACAGCAACATTGTCCATAGGTGATGGTGACCACTGAACATCAAGTGGCCCATTTGCTCGTCCGCCAACCCATACAAAAAAAAGGTTCAATTTTTGCCGCACCTACTTTTTTTTTGCAACATTTATGATTTGTATTTTATCGTCCTCATCACATCGGGATTTTTTCCGTTACTAGTATGATTATAAACTAGGTGATATTTCTGTCAGTTACTAGATTATTTTTCCAACCCGCTATTTTGTGACAAGTATAAGGATTACGGACGTAATGTGTATACATATAAGTATGCGATTTTTTTTTAACTCCTGTAAGATAATTAATTGTAACAAATTTTGGCTAAATTTTGCCGCCTCTCAAAATCTGCTGCCCTAAAGTCCAACCTACTTAGCCTATTGGTAAATACACCTTTCCAATCATAACAGGAAAAAACCAAATAATCTTTAGACAACAAATTGACGCGATACCATTGGTCGAGAGCTTGATTACACGGACAAAAAATTGGAAATTTTGGAAGTAAAATTTGAAAATGCACAATGAGTTATTAGCAAATCGCATGAAATACGTGAATTTATAGTTTGTTTATGTATTTCCTTCTTCCATTGGAATAGGGTATACATATAGTAAATAACGTTTTATATATCTGTATAACATACCTAGTATAAAAACGTCTATATCTGCCTATATTTTTAATTTAACATTTGTTCTTATAAGATTTTCAATTCTGATTTTTTTATTGTTATTGAATTTAACAAAAACTGTGAAAGCCTCGCCAAAACCTGTCCAGCCGTTCCAAAGATTAGCCGGAACAAACGGACGCACAAAAATTGTAAAAAAAATGTTATTTTGACAGCTTTTATTTTAATATTACAAACAGACACTCTCTTCTTCTTCGATTATTATATATTACATAGATATATATATTATATTAATCGTGTTATTTCCATTTCGTATGACAGAAAACGTCTTGAGTATTTCGTTAATACGAAGGTTGATTGACAATGTATAAACGTGAGCGTGCTTTCAAACTTTATTGACACGAGAGAAACATAGTTTAACCGACTTCTGAAAAAAGGTGATTATGAGTTTGACATGTTTGTATGTAATGTTGTTGGTATTGAAATATATTTGAGTATGACGATCCATTTAAGCTTCCCAGCACGTGTGCTTAATTGCGTAAGTGTGTGTTTGTATGTTTGTCCATATACTTTTCTAAATATATCTATAAATGTCTGCTTGTTTGTAATATAACCAAACTACTGAATCTAATTTGATGAAATTTGTTAGATCATCAAATTAGGTTCAGTAGTAATGAAAGGACATATGACTACTTTTATGCGTAAAACCTATCGACCATCCCCTAAAACGCGCGCGAGGTCGCGCGTGATAACTAGTACTAAATAAATTAGTGGAATAAATATCGGATACAACTCACGCGTTATACATTGTGACTAGAGTAGTGCTGTGACACCCACAGAAGTATCGATAACGATTTTATAAAGTTAGTCAAATTCAAACGAGGCAAAGTTTAACAAAGCATACCAGACAGTTAGACCATATACATATATATGTAGCTGGTAATTTATGCGCATAGAACTTCGTTCCAACAAAATTGTTGAACTGGAAGTCGATAAAGTTAGGAATATTTTGCGCCTCAGTTATCCGTTACGCTGATTGGATACTCATATGGGACTGTGGGACATCTGACCCACTGATCCACTGACTGATTGACTGATTCCCCTAGACATTTATTTAGAATTGGAAAGGCACTTACGACCTTTCGAATGGAAATACTAAATAACCTAATACTAACAAAAGTAACTAAGTAAGCTGTTTGGTGAAGAATATCTAATGAGTGGTACCTACCCAGACACGCTTGCACTAAGTCCTACCATTAATTCAGTTGATGATGATAATGAGCATGATAATTTTATTAGTGGTGTTTTTATTGGTGGTGATTGGTAACTACTGAAATTTTGTTGGTAGTAAAGTTGAAAGTTGAAAGCTGAAATTTTGTTAATGGTACTACTTTCCTGGTGGTTTACCTTGTATATAATTTTGTTGAATGATGATTGAAGTGTGCGTCACAATTTCCTTGTTAATAACTTACTTTCTTTGGTTGTTGCAGAGTGGAGCGCGCGGGTAGGGTCTCGGCGTCGCTCGGCGCAGGGCTCTCCCGCCGCGCTACTCGCGCACTTCGACACCAGCGTGCTTCAGGTAAATATAAAACATATTGATACATACATACATACACCGGTTTTCATGGGTACGCCACTTAGAAGTCCCGACTTCGATTCCCAGCCGACTTGATGTAGAAAGAGTTCATTCGTTTTCTATGTTTTTCTCAGGTCTGGTTTTTTTGTTGTATCATCGTTACTTCTGATTTTCCATAACACAAGTGCTTTAGCTACTTGAATTGGAATCAGAGTAATGTATAAGACGTTGTCCAATATTTTTACACATGAATTTATATAGTCACCTTCACAGTGTAATACAGTAGATGCATATACAGAGAGAGTCATATAATGACAATAATCATTGTATGTGCACGAGATGTTGGGATTATAAAGCTAAGTTTCGGCAAAGTCAATAAATCCTTCTTTGGGCGAGGTATCCGTTTCTATACTAAAATTCCGCAGATATTTTTAACTTTGCATGAATCATCATGAATTCAAATAATTTGTAAAAAATGCTTTGGTTAAGAAGGCATATACAGGTATATATTAATATGAGACTATATTGATAATAGCCGTTCCAGATATTAGCCGGAACAAACAGACGGACAAAAATTATGAAGAAGAAACCAACGCTCCTATTTTATTATATTACTCGAATTTCGACCGATACGCACGTATAAAAAAGTATATAAACATATATAAATTAATCTCATTAAGTAGCTGTGATGTTAAAGATTACCATTACATTTATTAAATAAAGCTATTTACTTATGAATCTGCAGAAAATATTAATGTGAATATTAAATATATATTTAGATAAAATGGCCCAGTGGTTAGAACGCGTGCATCTTAACCGATGATTGCGGGTTCAAATCCAGACAAGCACCACTATATATAAGTGCTTAATTTGTGATTATAATTCATCTCGTGCTCGGCGGTGAAGAGAAACATCGTGAGGAAACCTGCACGTGCATTCCACCAACCCGCATTGGAACAGCGTGGTGAAATATGTTCCAACCCCTTTCCATAATGGAAGGGGAGGTCTTATCCCAGCAGTGGGAAATTTACAGGCTGTTACTTTACTACTTTACATTTTATGTAGCTAGAAATAACTTTAATGAATGTACGAATGTTTATTTTATTTCAGTACAGAATTTTTGATATGTAATTCTAAAGCTGGTTGAATAAAAAAATATGGTACGCTTATATTTTGCTTTAGAAATTGTTAAAAATATTTTTACCTAGTTCGTACAATGAAAGAATTATTAAGCTTTACTATTTTATATCGTGTGCCGGTTGCAAGCGAAGCGATCTCTACCCTGCAGAGCCAGTTAATCCTTCTAGAAATAATGAATATTACCGTAAACCCGACTTTCCTTGTTGTATAACTCCTTTTTTATATTTCTTTCTCTTCCAATCTGTAAGGTTGCTGACCCATATAACTTATATTGTAATAAACATGTATTTAAAATATTGTTACTTATTTATCTGTGCTTTCCAAATATATATTCCAAATCGATTATTCACATACAACGATATTTCTTCCAAATTATATCTTATCTATACTTAATATTAAAAATGTGAAAGTAACTCCGTCGGTCTGTCTATCTGTCGCCCTTTCATGACTGAAAGGACTGAATTTGAGGAAATTTGATGTTTGAAGCTGGAAGCAAATTCAAACTCCATGGAAGGACATTAGCTACTTTTTTTGCCGAATATCTGACAACCAAACCCTTACCGCTAGTAAAACCGCGGGCGACAAATAGTATAAAATATTAAAATATTTCTACGAAATACGAAGATTCACAAGGCTAATATATAAGATATAGTATTACTATATTATCCCGTCTCATATTCAACACGTAAAAACTAAAAGACAATCATGTTTTAAAAGTTGCAAAGTTTATAATCTTCCTATATTTGTACTTGCGAGAAAAGTCACACGAAAAGCCAAGTTAACGTCATTGTGAGAAGTGACAATGAGTTGTGCGTGTTACACAAGATATGTACGTGACTTTTCTCGTCTGCAGTTCTATTAAGATCTCACTTCGTGAGAAACGCCTCACGGTGATCCTTTAAGTGTTAATGATTATAGTCAATGCTGCGTGTTGCTCTATGACATTTTAAGATCTTGTAAGGCTATTCTGTAACAAGATACTCGAAACTCATCGCAAAATGCAAACTTCTTAAGTGAGATTGTGTTGAAACTATTTTGACTTTAGTAGTTATAATATTCATAGGATACACGTATCAATATAATGATGAAAAGTTTAATGATTGAGAATATTTCTCGAGTGAGATACGAAGTGATTTTTTACGTTAATCGTTCTGAAATCAATTTCCAGTTTATTCACGTAATCACTTAAAATATTTTTTTTAAAACGTTAATTAATTGAATTTGGAATTTATTTATTCACGTGATAGAAGTTAAATAAGGTATTTCTATTCCATTAACATTTTAAAATTAATTAACAATTAGTATTGATTGAGTTTCTTAACTAGTACTTACATACATGGAAACATTTTACTCGTTCAATTCAATTTTTAGTTTAATAGCCTTTAGTTGTAACAATACCATATATTATCAGAACAACTATTTGACATTGAAATTAAAAAACTGCTTCGAACCACATTAAACCTCTTCAAACTAAATCAAACTAGTAGGTACAGGGTACTTTCAACATGATAATTTGTTTATAGATAAAATTAGTTAATTGTATTGATTAATTATAAGCTACGTTTGGTCCATATCTGTTAAGTGTTTATTTTATGTAAGACCAGTTCTCTTACGTGGCTACGATCGTGATTTAAGGGTCGAACGTCAGGTGTAGGATATAAAAATTAACCTAAGTATATTTGTAACTGCGTAACAGACAACCAGAATAACGTTTTCATTTATGATATTAGTACAGATTAAGAATAATGTAAGACAAGAAGGCACAACAAATCCCAAATCGAAGTTAATCTTTATTCAATACGTTCAACACTTATTGATTGTAGAATTACAACGAACAGCGTAAACAAATCTTTAGGGCTGGGGACAAATATACGGAAATCCTCGGTATTGTTTTGTTTTACATATATGATCATAGAATGTAGTAATCCTTGTTGACTTACAGGCAGGATATATTATATACACATAATTGTATTTAACTAATAAAACTTTTTATTTAAATATTGTTTCTTGTCGTTTCTTCTAGATGGAATCTATATTTCATATTTGTGGTTGTACTTAATATAGTTTTGTAAAATGAATATATAAAAGCTTGTAAAAGCCAACTTGATTAACGTATGTTTTGATTTGTCACAATACTATAAATAATGTTAGTACAATATTTTAATTAAATTTAAATACTGAAGGTATTAATGTCTTGTTAACGATACGGTATCGTGAACAAGACATTACATCTTATTTCTTAATGTGGAAATATCGAGCTCCACCGAACAAAAATAAAAAACCTGGTAAATATCCCGAAATTAATATCTCTAGTAATAAAAATAACCATGTTAATTTAAAATCTTAAATTTAAATAGCTTTAAAGCGATCGTTTTGTACCAAAGGTATTATCATAAAGGTCATTGAAATTGCATTATCCTTCAGATTTAGAACACAAACGTTCCCACGAAATAGTTACTAAACCGACAAGCAATAGCACTAACGTGCTATAATAGTTTATGAAGTTAAATTGTTTCTTGTATTAATATTAAACTGTTATGATGTCTCTCTGTATTTTCGCGATAAACTTCAAAACTACTGAACGGATTTTCATGCGGTTTTCACTAACAGACAGACGACTCAGACGACATACTCATAAAGAAGGTGTAGGTATATTATTTATTAATGTTTTTATTTAAATAAGTTAAAATAGAAATACAATCGTTAAATACGTCGGAATATGCAATAATAATAGTATATAAAAGGTTACAATATTTAAAAAAAATTATGTCCATCCGTGTGTAGCTGGTTCGGGCCGCTAGTCTTGAAAAATATTCATTTACTCAACTATTACGCACATTTCTGAGAAAATTTAATAAATCCAAACAGTCGTAACATAGTTTGTATCACACACAATACCGCGCGAGGAAAGCGTGGTGGAATAAACTCCAAAATAATTATATAATAATCCAATTATACAACTTTACTTTAACCTATGTTAAAACGGTATAATAGTGGTATTGCCTTAAAAAATAATATTAATACCAACATTAAATACTTTGCTTGATTAGAGGTTAGTGTTGTAGCGCCATCTAGTGGAAAGTTCTAAAAATGGCTAAAATTGGGCAGATGTCGCTTCCCATAACATAAATGACGATTAGGACGACTTTACCCCCTGGATTAACCACTACATTGACTACGGTTCAAAACAATAGGCTATTTGACAATGCGAAAAAAAAATTGTGAATTATTGTAATCACTGTATATTATGAGTTTTAAAATAGTTATTTACAAACGAAAGTTGAAAATAATACTTCATTTATTCAAAAATCAATAAATAAAAATGCATTTTTTCAAACGTTTGTCACGTGATACAAAATGCTCCTGATTGGCCAGGCTTATGATGAAGTAACTTTCTTGTAAACCTTGCTTTTCTACCATATGTACCACAGATTAAATGTATAAAATAAAATTTAAAAATACAGCAATGTGACGTCACCGACCCCTTTGCAGTGCCATGTTGTCCAAATAGCGTTTTCGCGCGTTATTTAAATATGGAATTTTTAATATGATATTTTTCGGCAAATATGTACTAAAAATAAAAAAATCAACTTTTACTGGGTTCCTTAACCTCTACTGAATAATATAAAATGGATTTTAAATACCAGTCAAATAGCCTATTGAAGGTTGCCAAAGACACCGTTTATGGGTTACCCGGATATGAGTAACCTCGAGGTCGGTAATCAATCCGACCTAGGACCTAGGATAGGCAGGAAGACCCTACTGTTTCTCTCCTCCTCTCTCCTACTCTCCCTTTGAGCACGCGTTCTATCCACTGGACTACCTTGGCTCTTATAACTACCACTTTATAATATTGATAAAATTTATTAATAAACATCCAATAAGTCCGGGCACGTATAAAATTAAACCTGTGACCTTGAAACATTGTTTTACATCAGCGAACCGTCTCGTACCATCCTTTTGTCTATTGTTCGCGACCCACGCCTTCCGTTTAAAATTATACAAGTATACGATACAGGTATTTAAAATGTATAATCAAGAATTTCACGACAATTTTAAGTCTTAGATGTGCTTATGTATACTAGTATTATAAATCTGTCTGTCTGAATGTCTGATACTCTTTCGCGGTTAAACCACTAAAACGAATTTGACCATTGCTATGACTTGCCATGAATTCCATAAAAGACACGCGAAGCGCTACAAAACGTTGTGACGTAAACAAAAAACAAAAATAAAATGTCTAATAATTTTAAATGATCGATTCATAATTGTGCATGCTTTGTCCCAAGTTACTTATGGGTAGTGATATTGTTATGTGTAATTTGATAAAAACTAAAATGTATGTGAAATGTACCGAGGAATGAGGACTGCACTGTGGAAGGCTTTGAGCATGGACGTGGGATGTAGAGGAAGGACGACCAAAGAAGCGATGGATGGACTGTGTGAAAATTGAAAGAATGTTACTTGTGATGACATCAGAACGAGAATAATCGAAGATGATATGACTGCGCCGACCCCACGTACAATTGAGATAAGGACAGGAGGATGATGATGTAGAGTGTTACCAAAATTACTGACAGCGTTTTTGAGGGTCTCGAAGGGTTTAAATTAACTTTTATGTCAAGATATATTTTTCCGTAATATATTATTTTGTGAGTTTCCATTGAAAACATTTTAAGTACTTTTTCAAATATAGTAGAATAACCCAATTGATCCATATTTTATTAATGACTTGCATTATGGACATCTTAAGTAAGTAATACTTGACTCTTTCAAAAGTAAAAATCTTTTAAGGATATAACATAGATTTTATTACTGGTCTACAACCTTTTAAAGGAAATATTTTTTATTAGATCACACTCCTCCAATAGAGGTCGCTACATACATAATTTGTTAAATTTCTTTCACGATTTTTTCTTTAACATGATTTTAAACACAAAACAAGGGAAAATCTGCTGTCATTTTGGTGCGTATCGGTGCTAATTATTCTAAAATAACCCTTATCCCTTAGCCTTGTAGGTCTATATTGTAACGATCGTTTTCCTTCCCAGATTTTCTGCCAGGGGGGCGACTTTCAAAAGTTCATATTACTTACTCATTTCGTATTCTATTCATTTTCCTCACATTACAATCACTGCATTTCCATCTCATTTGAATGCATTCAGTTTTAATTCATTGTGTTATTTATAATCTACACATACATATAAAATCTACATCTAATCTACATCACTATATAGTATAAAACAAAGTCGCTTTCTCTGTATACCTTTGTATGCTTAAATCTTTAAAACTACACAAGGGATATTGATGTGGTTTTTTTTAATAGATAGTGTGATTCAAATCAAAATAAACTTTATTCAAGTAGGCTTTTTACAAGCACTTTTGAATCGTCATTTTACAATTAAGTGAAGCTACCGCCGGTTCGGAAAGTAGATTTTACCGAGAAGAACCGGCAAGAAACTCAGTAGTTACTCTTTTTCAACATTTAAAAAATACAAAGTCAAGTTAATTAAATACAATTATTTCAATTAATATATCCTGCTTGGAAGTCAACAGGTATTAACACCACGCTTTTCTATCATCTATAAGTTCTATAAGATTCGAGAGGAAGTATTTTATATATAATACATGGACAATTTTTGCCGTGGTGTCATATTATTGCACAATTGCAAAGCCGGGTCGGGTCGCTAATCGCAAACAAAATCGGAATACGACTCACTGATTAATCAGGAAATCTCAGAAACTATAACACCTATAAAATTGAAATTATATTAGGGTGTAGAAATCCGATGAGATCGGATTTTACGAAACCGAACCCTTAAGGGGTTAAACGGGTTTTAAAAGTTCGTATGTTATAAATTACGCGTAGGTCAAGCCGCAGGTTCCGCTGGTAATGTACATATCGTCAGTTTTACTTTATGGTAGAGCATTCAGGAATTTTTGGGAATGATTATTATCAATGTAATAATTATTAAGCACTAATATCGCCCGCGACTTCGCTAGCAATTTAGGATAGTGGTTGTCAATTGTCATGTATTTCAAAAAACGTCTATGTCCTTCCTAGAAGTTCAAGTTTACTTCACACCAATTTCATCAAATTCGGTTCATTGGTTTGGTCGTGAAAGAGCAACAGACAGATAGAGTTACTTTCACATTTATATAATTAATATAGATATTATAGATTAGACGTCATTAAAAGTTTCAATCGTTTGAATAAACTGTTAATATCGATCAACTAAATAAAGCAACAGACAGACAAATATAAAAATACGAATAGTCAAAAGTCAACATCAATAGTCAATAGCCACAAAGTTGATTGATACACGATAATAGTTACCGACCAGACACGTCAACGCGGCTGTCACGCTGAGTACAGACACCCAATCGATATGTTTTTAATCTATACAACTACAGCAATACAGCTCAACCTTCACCCAGCAAACGACGAAATTCGACAAAATCATGATGCCGAAACGTATAAAATACGCGGGCGTGTAAAATGAGCGGGAACGCTGCGTGAGACATGACATCTTAGCTCCAGAAGTTAGTGAGAAGCATTCGTTATTGGGTTAATGTTTTTGTTAGCACCAATGTTAAATGTGTGGGTGATAACTTTCCACCTATCAATGTTTTAACAAAAGAACAACATTTTGTTTTCATAATTCTCCCGATTCAACGAACTTGGTCACTTAGTGAAAATAAAGTTACAGTTTAGATAATGCTTTTTGGCTTTGCTGAGTCATATTACAAAGTTATGACTTTTTAATTTAATTTGTATTAAAAACAAAGTCGACAGTCGCTTTTAATCTTCTTTCTTAAAATTATTGTAATTGAAATAGAATTCAAACTCGTGATACAATTATACAAGATAATAATCACTGCATTTCCATCTCATTTGAATGCATTCAGATTTAATTCATTGTGTTATTTATAATCTACACATACATATAAAATCTACATCTAATCTACATCACTATATAGTATAAAACAAAGTCGCTTTCTCTGTCCCTATATACATTTGTATGCTAAAATCTTTAAAACTACACAAGGTATATTGATGTGGTTTTTTTAATAGATAGTGTGATTCAAATCAAAATAAACTTTATTCAAGTAGGCTTTTTACAAGTACTTTTGAATCGTCATTTTACAATTAAGTGAAGCTACCGCCGGTTTGGAATGTAGATTCTACCGAGAAGAACCGGCAAGAAATTCAGTAGTTACTCTTTTTCAACATTTAAAAAATACAAAGTCAAGTTAATTAAATACAATTATTTCAATTAATATATCCTGCTTGGAAGTCAACAGGTATTAACTCCATGCTTTTCTATCATCTATAAGTTCTATAAGATTCGAGAGGAAGTATTTTATATATAATACATGGACAATTTTTGCTGTGGTGTCATATCATTGCACAATTGCAAAGCCGGGTCGGGTCGCTAATCTACATACAAAATCGGAATACGACTCACTGATTAATCAGGAAATCTCAGAAACTATAATACCTATAAAATTGAAATTATATTAGGGTGTAGAAATCCGATGAGATCCGATTTTACGAAACCGAACCCTTAAGGGGTTAAACGGGTTTTAGAAGTTCGTATGTTATAAATATCGCGTAGGTCTAGCCGCTGGTTCCGCTGGTAATATACATATCGTCAGTTTTACTTTATGGTAGAGCATTCAGGAATTTTTGGGAATGATTATTATCGATGTCATTATTATATACTAGTTGTCGCCCGCGATATTGCTCGCGTAGTCGTAAACGCAACCTTCCTTGAAGTTCAAGTTTACTTCACACCAATTTCATCAAATTCGGTTCATTGGTTTGGTCGTGAAAGAGCAACATACAGATAGAGTTACTTTCACATTTATATTATTAATATAGATATTATAGATTAGACGTCATTAAAAGTTTCAATAGTTTGAGTAAATTTTAAATATCGATCAACTTAATAAAAGGAACAGACAGACAAATATAAAAATACGAATAGTCAAAAGTCAACAGCAATAGTCAATAGCCACAAAGTTGATTGATACACGATAATAGTTACCGACCAGACACGTCAACGCGGCTGTCACGCCGACTACAGACACCCAATCGATATGTTTTTAATCTATACAACTACAGCAAGAATAGCTCAACCTTCACCCAGCAAACGACGAAATTCGACAAAATCATGATGCCGAAACGTATAAAACACACGGGCGTGTAAAATGAGCGGGAACGCTGCGTGAGACATGACATCTTAGCTCCAGAAGTTAGTGAAACGCATTCCTAATTGTGGTTAATGTTTTTGATAGCATCAATGTTAAATGTGTTGTGCCAACATTCTACATATCAATGTTTTAACAAAAGAACAACATTTTGTTTTCATAATTCTCCCGATTCAACGAACTTGGTCACTTAGTGAAAATAAAGTTACAGTTTAGATCATGCTTTTTGGCTTTGCTAATTCAAATTACAAAATTATTACTTTCTAATTTAATTTTCATTAAACACAAAGTCAACGGTCGCTTTTAATCTTCTTTATAATATTACTCAAACTCGTGATAAAATTATACAAGATAATAAGCAAAGCTTGGACGTGTGTACAATTTTTTTTTTTTAACATACACAAATTGAAATTCTTAACAACAACGTTTATTGTAATAAAATAAAGATTATTGTGCTATTTTCTTAGGGAAACCAAGTGTTATATAATTGTTGAATTTTCCGCTTTTACGTTAGTAACAGCCTGTAAATTACTCACTGCTGGGCTAAGGCCTCTTCTCCCATTAAGGAGAGGGAACATATTCCACCATGCTGTTACAATGCAGGTTGGTGGAATACACATGTGGCAAAATTTCGATAAAATTAGACACATGCAGATTTCCTCACGATGTTTTCCTTCACCGCCGAGCACGAGATGAATTATAAACACAAATTAAGCACATATATATAGTTATGCTGGCTTGGGTTGAACCCAAAATCATCGATTAAAATGCACGCGTTCTAACCACTGGGCCATCTTGGCTCTTTAACTTCTATCTTCTATCTTGGCTTTTACGTTAATCTTGGCGTAAAACAAATACAACGAAAATTATAAAGGAAATAAGACGACGATGAGGAAGAAAAGAATTATGAACTTGTTGATCTGTGAAATCAAATCTTTGGGTACGATGAAAGAAAAGTTTCGCTGTTTGTATTGTTTTTTAAAGTGAAATGTTTTTGACGTTATATTCGTCTCATGTACATAAATATATAATCATTACATAGTATAAAACAAAGTCGCCTTTTTTGCCCCTATATACTTTTGTATGCTGAAATCTTTAACACTATGCAACAGATTTTGATGCGGTTGTTTTTTAATAGATAGAGTGATTCGAGAAGAAGGTTTTCATGTATAATACAGGGTCTAATTCGAAAAAAAAACACTCATAATTTTAGAAGTTTTTACTGTGATGACATATCATTACACCCGTGCGAAGTCGGGCGGATCGCTAGTTAAGTTTAAAAGATAGATGAATATTTGGATTATTTTTCAATTTCCATTGCAAGTCTCATCTTTAACTTCTGATTTGTTTTTTTTTGATTCCGAATTGATTTTTAAAGGAATATATATATAAGAACAAAACAAAAGGCATCTTATTATTATTATTAACTCGACAGTTATTTTTAATTCTCCATACAATTATTTTTTACAAACCAGTTTACATAAAAACTTTTATTTAAAAATTATACATTTTATTTAATTAAGTATATAAAATAGTTACATTTATATCACTTCTCTGACCCCAACATAAAACTATAAGAATGATGTTTAATTTAAGCAATTAAATAAAAGCATTAAATTAATAAAAAAAAATATATATATGAAATTCTTAACGGTTTTGCATGATTTATATGATTGTCATTGCAATATTTAAACCTTTTATCCTGTAAAGAAATTTGCAATACAATTAAAATGTTGTAAAAAAGTTGCATTTTAGTGTCAATCTGTTCGACGTGTGTTTCCATTAAAGTACGAGGTTTGTAAATCAGTATTTGGAATGGCGGCTATTCCAAGCGCTTCGGGTTACTGCGGTCCCAGATGACTGCCCGCGAAGCCTTTAGAAACGACGCTATCCCGCGCGGGTATTGTTTTCGTATATTGTTATCGAAATCCGATATATGTGGGGGTTTTTTAGCGATAGCTTTATCGCTGAATAAGAGGAATACGTACATGTGTTATGTTGTAAATATATATTTTTTTATTAATGCATAGTTTGGTGCACGGTCAGTTGACGTGATGGTAAGTGGTCACCACTAACCCACACAATAATTAATTGTAATTGGGTATAAAAATCGAGATCTCAGATTGCGGGAAGGCCTGTCTTCCCATAATCTGCTTAACACCAACTAAACGTCTGGTTGAGTCAGCTGAATGCTTGATGATATGGCTCTCCCTATAAACACCCCGTGAAATTTTAAGATAGTGTGGCTCTATTTTATTGCGCTAGAAGTAGTTCTACGACATCAAAAATTGTTTATTATCGATACATATAATAAACTGTAATTAAGTTTAGTTTAAGGCTGTTAAAAACCAACGTACGGTAACATGCTGTTTTAATACGCGTTTATTGTAAGTTTTATGACAATAAGAGTCAATATCGCATATCTTTCTGACATTCAACACTCGTTGTCGTTTATATGTCTAACTTGTAAGTCAGGATGTTCTTAAAATAGTGTCAAATGAAGGTTATGCTTCGTTTTGCGAAAAATATTGTGTTTTAAAGCATCAATAGCCGAATGGTTTACGAGCCGCCTTGCCATCTAAAAGTCACTGGATCTATCCTGATCCCTTTGGCTATTGTCGTAGCCACTCCTTACATAAGTGATAAGTTTACAGGGATTAAATATGAATATTAGTAATTCCTTAATTATTTGGGGTATTACTATCCCTTGGACAACCTCCGTGTTCGAGTGGTGTGTACACCGGTTTTCATGGGTACGCCACTCCAAGGTCCTGGGTTCGATTCCCGGCTCAGTCGATGTAAATTATCATTAGTTTTCTATGTTGTCTTGGGTCTGGGTGTTTGTGGTACCGTCATTACTTCTGATTTTCCATAACACAAGTGCTTTAGCTACTTACATTGGGATCAGAGTAATGTATGTGATGTTGTCTCATATTTATTTATTTATTTATATCTAGTGTTTATTTGAAAAATGAACCGTATTATGTAGAAAATAAAACAATGATTATTATTTCAGATTCGTGACTGGTTGTCAGTTGAAGTGGATATGCTGCGCGCGCAGCCTGTCGCCGTTGGCGACGTAGACGATATCATGCAACAACTGGACAAACAAAAGGTAAGCAATTAGATACGTAATTGTAAATAAATATTAATTATCTCGCTGTTCAGCGCTACAGCCCTTAATCATAAGATTAACTAACTACGCAGGTTTGTATACAAAACGCTTATTGATATTGATGGAGTAAGCGAAGTAAGAAATAATGACCATTCCTTACAACACCAATGCTTGATTGCTTGAATCTTGGTTACCAAGGTTGGTCGCCAATTGAATAAACAACTTAATTCCCAACGTTGGCTGCGCGTTCTGCTTGAATTTGCTTACTAAGCTTCCAAACCGTATTATAGAACTTTGTATTGTTGTTTGGTGTATATTTGATGGACAGCATGCACAAAGCCTTGCCACCAAGTATATTATAAAACAATAAGCTTAGGTAGCTGCCATATCTCCGTCTCAAATAATGAAACAGGACCAACTGTTTTACGTACTTTCCGAAATGCGCAAGTATGAACTCTACTTAAGTTGAGATTGCTACAAAAAACATAATTAATTTTACTAGCGCTTATCCACGCTTATATAATTTAAATCCAGATGCTTGAGAACAAATAAAAAAAAAAACAATTTGTAATTCCAGTTTTGCAAATTTCCTTACGAATTTCCATTTCAAATTGAAAGGATTATGACGACCTCTGTGTGTACACAGGTTGTCATCGGTACGCCAATCCGAGGTCCCGGGTTCGATTCCCGGAATCTATGTAAAAAAGGTTCTTTAGTTTTCTATGTTGTCTTGGGTCAGAATGTTGGTACCGCAGTTACTTCTGATTTTCCATTACAAAAGTGCTTTAGTCACTTACATTGGGATCAAAGTAAAGTATGTGATGTTGTCTAATATCTATTTATTTAAATAATTTGTTGATTTAGAAACACAAATGAAGTATCTCTATATCAATGGTGGTTTAAACCTAGGATCGCGTTACTCCACTCCGCTCGCTTTCCAATTTAATTATATCACTGACGTAAACAATACAAGCAATGTATGTATTACTTTACCCTCCAATTAAGTGTAAAGCTTGTTTGCCGTTGGGCTATTGATGTTTAATCTGACTATATTAAATTTAACGATAAATATGTTTGAAATACATATATATACAATATGCTAATATTATGAAGCTGGAGAGTTTGTGGGTTGATGCTAATCAGGATTGGAAAATTATTTCATATTTAGATAGCCCATTTGACGAGTAAGGCTTTGGGCTATATAAAGCGATGCTAAAATGATTCAGAGAAATATTGGGTAGGTTATTACTACTTTTAAGACCTTCCGTTGCGTGCTCTGGGCTACAATTAATCTGTAAATTTACGAAAATTAAAATATATGACATAATTTGTAGTATCACAGAGCGAAGTTGGAATCTGCAACCTGTAAAATATAATTAACAAAATAGATATTATAGTAAATTAGTATGAATTTCAATTGGAATGCAGCGTTTTCGTCCAATAATTATTCTTAAATTTGATATTATGTAGACGTTAAATATTTAAATAGACGATTATGTTCTTGTCCCTTTTAATATTTTGAGTTTCTAGCTAGAATCTACATTGTCAGCTTATATTAATACTAGTTACTACTTCGAACGGAAGAGGTTTGTTTAAAACAAAAACAACTAATTACAAATTCAAATTAATATTCTTATTTCGTTAAGTGCTAATAATAAAAATAAATGATAGTTAAGAAAAAAAACAAGTGGTTCGGAAAAATAAAATAAACAGAGCGTAAAGGAATTCGCGAAACAATTTGCAGGCTAACGGCCTATTTTGCTACTCAAAACACTAGCGCCCAAGTACATAACCAACATAACCTTTCTATAAGGCTATCTGTTTGTTGTTTTTTCGCCACGAACGGTGTTGTGTTGTAAATGCTAATGGTGTTTGTGTATCAGGTCAATAATAAAAATTCTCATTGTTGACTCACCCCGTTGCGATAGGATCTTACTTTCTGATAAAGAAATAATGATTCATAGTTATCAATTAAAGTAAAAAAAAATTATAATGTTAAAAAAACATCGGACCTGCGTTTGATGTTAAATCTAACAATGCTTCCAACTAGCTATATAAACGCTTCGAAGGTCATCAGTTGTTTGTAAATACGTTACAAAGCGAATTTTTAAATATCTCTAGTATAACAATACTTTTTGATTCGTTTTTAATATTGTAACCGTTGTCATTGCTCATTTAAGTACGAATAACTCATCATTAATCAAATCAAAATAAACTTTTTTCAAGTGGGCTTTTACAAGCACTTTTGAATCGTCATTAAACAATTAAGCTACCACCGGTTTGGA
Source organism: Vanessa cardui (assembly GCF_905220365.1). Lineage (NCBI taxonomy): Eukaryota > Metazoa > Arthropoda > Insecta > Lepidoptera > Nymphalidae > Vanessa > Vanessa cardui. Next base: position 3,695,879 of record NC_061143.1, read on the forward strand.
GAGTAGATTCTACCGAGAAGAACCGGCAAGAAAATTAGTAGTTACTTTTTTTCGACATTTAAAAAATACAATCATATTAGTTAAATACAATTATATATGTATGTAATGTATCCTGCCTGGAAGTTAGCAGGTATTAATTCCAAGCTTTTTTATCATCTACAAAATCTTGTATCGAATAATATGCCTTTTTTACCAATGTATTTTTTTATAAACGATTTCAATTTACGAAACGGCAAAGTTAAAAATGCCTGCGGAATTTTATTATATAACATGTAATCATGCACAAGGTCGTTTATTATTGTTAAATCTACATAAATAATAATATACCATCAGGTGGCCCATATGCTCGTCCGCCAACCTATACCATAAAAAAAAATCACTCTTCGATAACAGTATTGGATAATCTAAGGTATTACGGAGTCATAAATAAACATAATATCATATTTGACTAATTAGTAGAAACACTAAGCATGGATCGATCTATCCAAGACCGCGTCGTGAATTCTAATGACATCTAAAAAACAAGACGCCAACGCGACGCGTGAATCTGAATTATTAAGTATAACACAGAGCGGTGCGTTGAAAAGATTCTAAAATATTTCTTAGATAATGCGGAACGAAAGCAGAATCACAAATTAGTTATCTTTTGAAGAACGCACGCGGCATGAAACATTTTCTAAAACAAGTTTAGTTGGATAGAGAAGTTAATCTTAATCAATGGTGAGGCTGAAACTAGAATCATATAAACACAGACGGTCGGACAATACATATATCTGTAAGAAATAAAAAAACCATCTATTTTGTTACAGGAAATTATCATTTTCCTGACAGTTGTAATCTTATAACATATTATATGTATATCGTCTATGATAAATAAAACTAATTAAGTTATTTTACCGATTGTAGCTTCGTGAGTATAGCCTTTTACAATGGAAGCTGGAAAAAGATAAACAATCTTTTGATTTACGTATTTAATGCGTTCTGTTAATAACTCAGCTATATTGTGCATGAGCACTAATGGTTGGCAAAGAGAAATAAAAAAATACATAGATTGTAATAAGATAAAATTATAAAAAAAAATAGTGATCTTTCTAATAGCTTTGGTAAACCAATTGTATTTGAGCCATCTATGGACATAGGCTTGCTCTCTAGCAAATTTTTTGACGTGTCACAATATACGAAATTCGATTACGAATATACGCAATTGAGGAGTCGAGATGGCCCAGTGGTTGGAACGCGTGCATCTTAACCGATGATTGCGGGTTCAAACCCAGGCAAGCACCGCTGATTCATGTGCTTAATTTGTCTTTATAATTCATCTCGTGCTCAGCAGTGAAGGAAAACATCGTGAGGAAACCTGCATGTGACAAATTTCATAGAAATTCTGCCACTGTGTATTCCACCAACCCGCATTGGAACAGCGTGGTGGAATATTATCCAAAACTTCTTCTCAAAGGGAGAGGAGGCCTTTAGCCCAGCAGTGGGAATTTACAGGCTGTTGTTGTTGTTGTTGTACACGCAATTAATAACTTTCTCATTTATTTATAAAATATCCTAAATTGCCTATTTGACGTAAACGATGGGGTATTGACCAATCCAGGGAACTGGATCGCTTGATACAAAATCTATTATAAAAACAAAAAAAAATTGTGATTATCTAGGCCGTAACTAATTTAGCTGACGCAGCCGATGGTAAGAGAGAGCTCACCATATAGTACTTGAATAAACGCAATCTCTCGTTTTTCCTCCATAATCCAAAATCAATGGCATTTGCAAACGTAAGCTCAAACCTATTTTACGTAAAATACAATATCTCGAAAACCAATTAAATAAAAATAAACTCTAATACAATAGATCAAAGTTCATTTTTCACCAACAATTTTCGATATCAATAAATCTTAGTGCATCCAACTTACGCATTGCATGAAGCCGTCATAAATCTTGATATTGAAAATAGAACTTTAATGTTAACATAATAAGTATTCATTTGGTGTCGCTGATCGGAAATAAGCTGTCAAAGCGAGGGCCAATTTGAAGAAGGGTTGTGGGAAGAGCAGACATAAGTCAAATCAAGCACTTTGGTTGATTGTCTGCAAATAAATTAAAAAAAAATAGTGATATTTACAACCTCCTTGGTCTAGCGGCTAAATTAACAGATCGAGGTTCTGAGTTCAAACCTCGACTAGCCTGTTATTCTCAATAGCAACAATACGTTATATTGAATATTTTTTACAACAATTGAGGCAATATCCAGCTTTAACTATGTCAATATCACCACTGAACCTAATTTGATGAAATTTAATATTTTAATAGGACCCAAAGGAAGGACGTAGATTAAAGACTATAAATGTGTAATTACTAATATCTTAAAATTAAAATAAATAATGCAATTCAACACAACCACAGCACACAGTGGTGGAATATTTTCCAAACCCTCTCCTTAATGGAAGAGGAGGCCTTATCCCAGCAGTGGGAAATTTACAGGCTATTACTTTACTTACTTTTAATGCAATTCAAGTATATATAATTCAATTATATAAATATGTGCATATAAATTAATTCCATGTTCATGGACAAAGTACCCGTGTCCTTACCTAATTGAAAGAATATGTTGTTGATTGCTTATCACTTAACTTAGTTACATCATTGTGATGTATGTATGTATGTACGTACTCGTTCGTGTACGTGTAAGGGTGGAATTAATATTATTCAACGCACGTAAACTGCATCTCCCTTAGCGCGGGGTTTTCTCCATCGATCACATATGATGTATGTACTAATTCTATAAGTCGAAAATATATTCAATATGTTTAAGTTAGTAAGACATTTGGAGTATTAAATTCAATATAGAAGTATTACACTTTCTTATTGGTGGTCAATTGATACAGTACCACCGGTTCGGAAAAGAATATTTTCTTTTCCGAACCGGTGATGCTGTTTCTCTGACCTGTGAAGAACCGGCGAAAAAATCTCAGTGGGTTTTTTTTTCTTTTTTTTTGATTATTAGTACTGGTACAATAATAATATTGTTTAAATTTTCTATCTAGTTAAATAAAGAACTGTATGTAAAATTACATCATATAAAAGTTATAAGATAATTTTGAATTGACAATCGAAAAATTAGAAATATATTCTAATATTATAAATGCGGTAGTCCGTTTTGTCCTTGTATCCATGTAGCTTTACACTACTGAATCAATATTGCTAAAATTTGACATAAGGTAAATCTTCTCCGAGAAAGAATACAGGAACCGTAAAACGCGAGGACAAACAGTGTTTACATTTCCAAAATGGTTTTCTAGTTAATTATCATTTTTTACGAAGTCTCAGTAACACTTATCATTATATAAATCGACTTATTGTTCTATATTTTCACTTGTCAATTGCATAAAACGACCCTAACAATATACGAACGTATTTTCATTCATAAACAACGTATTATGTTATCACCCCTATTCCAATTGCATTTGTTAAACACATGATTATAATCCTTATTTTTGTAACATTAAAGTTCGATTTAGAATAACTGTTCTTAACACTTATGACTTAATCTACAAGTCAAATGCACTATCGCTTTAAAATATTGCAACCAATATTTCTTATTTTATTGTTATTTTACAAAGTAATTTTAGCCTTATGGTTATTGAAACAAGATATATTATTCAGTGAAATACATATGGACATAAATCATTTACGCTTTATATTGTTAAACGATGTATGATTATTTTTGGAACATATTGTTTATATGAGTTACCGGTAATTATTTTCTCTCTTAGGTCATAATAGAGATAAATTCTACCATATTTTTGAATTTATTGAAATACTCGAAAGGTAAATAACATTAAGGAGTATTTTAGATATACCTGTTCTATTGTTACTACTAAACCCAAGATGGCCTAGTGATTAGACCGCCTGTATGCGCGTGTCCGCGTGTACCAATGATTATGGGTTCAATTAGGTTTGATTTCATCGCATGCTTGGTGGTGAAGGAAAAAATCGTGAGGAAACGTGTATATGTCTAATGACAAAATCAAAATAAGCTTTATTCAAGTAGGCTTTTACAAGCACTTTTGAATCGTCATTTAACAATTAAGTGAAGCTACCACCGGTTCGGAAACTCAGTACTTTTTCAACATTTACAAAATACAGTCATATTAGTTAGATACAATTATATATGTATGTAATGTATCCTTTTTTATCATCTACGAGATCTTGTATCGAATAATATGCCTTTTTGACGATAACGACACATTAAAAAAAGAGAAGACATTTTTTTAGATAGGTCAAGTTATTATTATTGTAATATTGGTATGGCTTTGTGTGAGTGTATCTGGGTAGGTACTATGCATTCATCATATACTCTACCCCCTAACAGCAGTACTTAATATTGCTGTATTCCGGTTTGAAGGGTGAGTGGCTCAGCGTAATTGCAGGCACAAGGGACATAACACCTAAGCTCCCAAATTTGTTAGTTAATTCGTGTAATATACGGAATGGTTTATAGTTCTTACAGCTCCAGTGTATATGGGCAGTGGTGACCACTTTGTACAATCAGGTGGCCCATTTCCCATCGGCCTACCTATTACATAAAAAACAGATATTTTTTTTCTATACCTCTATGAAAGTAACTTAAATAATGGCAATAAAATTCGATATTGGTTTTATATTTTTTTTACAGAAAGTCATCCTAGTAATAAATTAGTGAACGATTAATTTTCTAAAATCATTTAAAAATCATCTCCGCGTAATAAATATGTATATCTACGTTTTGTTTTTATAATTTAATTATTACAGAAAAGGAAACTACAATAAAAGTACGTTATATCAGTCCTGTTCTCATGAGCGGTCGTGATTAAGTGTGTATTTTAGCTGAAGACTTTGCTTTTATACGACTACTAAAATTGTAGAGCGCATGCGCTAAATCTAGTGATGGGAAAATTCGATGTTTTAAAGAACTAACTCCGGCGTTCGGAAGTACTTGCGTTATTTTCTTGTAGCTTTTGGAAATGTAATGTATGTTTTAACAAAGTTATATAACTAATGGGATATGATACTGAGTGTTTATCTTTATGATGTGTTTTCTTAGTGGTAGGGCTTTGTGCAAGCCCGCCTGTGTAGGTACCACCAACTCATCAGATATTCTACCGCTAAACAACAGTACGGAGTATTGTTGTGTTTCGGTTTGAAGGGTGAGTGAGCCATTGTAACTACAGGCGCAAGGGACATAACAACTTAGTTCCCAAGATTGGTGGCGCATTGACGATGTAAGGAATAGTTAATATTTCTTACAGCGTCATTGTCTATGGGTGGTGATGACCACTTACCATAAGGTGGCCCATATGCTCGCCCGCCAACCTGTTACATAAAAAAAAAATTGTATATTTATGTTTCTATGGTTATCCTTATAATACAACCGACCTTTAAAATCTGAAGATATACATTATCTTCAGATTTTAAATTAAATGTAGGTTTTTGGAATTTCGAAATATATGGTGGATCTTGTATAATTGCCGTAGTGTAAAAGAAATGATTTTTTTAAACAATCAAAACACAGTCGTCTCTAAAAACTATGTTTATATAAAATTAATTAGCGAAGAATAAGAGGCGTCTCGTATAAATTACGAACTAAACTTTTTATGACTGAAAGAACCACATTTTTAACCGACTTCAAAAAAAGGAGGAGGTTCTCAATTCGTCGGGGCCTTTTTTTTTTTTTATTTATTACTTTATTAATAAACATAACGTATTATCTCGAACAAAACAGTATCATGCACATGTTCATACAATTGTGATTATTTTAATTATCCCTTATTTATATAATGAAATTATAATTATGTATTTATTTCATATATTTAATTGTTTTACTGTAAGAACAGTATTCTAGAACTTCAAGTAAAATTCCTAAAAAAAGAGATAATATTATCGATATCGACAAGCTATCGATGAAACATCTCAGCTTCACTATCATCCCCACTATAACTCGCGCATGCGTGTTGCTATAACAGCCAATAGTGTAAACCTTGGCGGGGATGGTTGCTAAGCAACCGCCGGTTAGTTACGCTGTTCCTACACCTAAATTTGATCGTAAAATCGTAGCAATGTGGCCACGGTCACCGGGCCGGGCAGTTGTATGTTATGTAGATTTGTTAGCGAAATTAAATAACCTTGATACTTGTCTAGGATCTCTTATCATTAATTTTGTACCATACTAACATTTATTCAAATTGCGAATTTATTATTTTAAGACTTTGTATGATCAAGCAAAACAAGGCTACCTGAAAGGCGATTTCTTAGTCAATACTAAAATTTCTTTGAAAAGAAAACACTTTTATTTGCCGCACCCGTGGCTCGATTTTAAGTCGTACAAATTAGCTATTAAAGTCTAAATTATTTTAACGATTAAAATTTCAACATAGATATTTGTACTGTGAGAAGTATTTACTTCGTGGTAGGGCTTTATGCAAGCTGCAGGCCCGTCTGGGTAACAAAACTTAGTACTGTTGTTTCTCGGTTTCAATGTAGGCGGCAGGCACAATAGTCATAACATCTTAATTCCCAAGGTCGGTGGCGTATTGGCGATGTAGATCACTCACCATCAATCCTGTGTAAAGTTAGAGTGGCTAATTGACCATTTTTGACGACCTTCGTTGTCGAGTGGTGTGTGTGACTTTTCATGGGTACGCCACTCTGAGGTCCCGGGTTCGATTCCCGGCCGAGTCAATGTAGATTATCATTAGTTTTCTATCTTGTCTTGGGTCTGGGTGTTTGTGGTACCGTCGTTACTTCTAATTTTCCATAACACAAGTTCTTTAGCTTACATTGGGATCAGAGTAATGTATGTGATGTTGTTTCACCATTTAAATCTGAACAATCTGAACAAAATAAATATAAGTATTTCTAATATTCAGTAAAACTTGCATTTAGTAAATGGTCAATATTAATATTATATTTCGATTTTAAATCGATCTTAGACGAGTACCTACGAATATATCGATTTTCGTCCCGATATCGGAATTGATCCGTCGCACTACGGATATCCGTCAAACGTCAATCCTTTTTCCATCAAATGTAACTTCGAAGTCTCCTGGTAACAAGAAAATATTTTGGATTTTTTTTGTTAATAAAATTGTTTTTTTATTTAATTATAAAAAAACTAAAACATTTTTTATACAATGAAAAGAATTGATTATGTATTTATTACACGCATGCGATGATATTATAATAAAAAAAATTTTTTTTCGTCATCCAAATATATCTTTTAACACATTGTGTCAACCCTTCAACTGATTACTGAAACACTTTCAACTGGATATAATTCTCAATTTTACGTCTATAGTTTTATCAATAGATTACTTGTTAAATCGAAAACGAAAGTACATTTATTTATATAGGTACTCCAGTAAAGAAAAACATTAAATAACAGTATAGGTTCAGAATGGCCCAGTTGATGATTGCTGGTTCAAGCCCAAGCAACTGAATATTCATGTGCTTAATTTGTATTTAGTAATCATCTCGTCGAGGAAACCTGCATGTGTCAAATTTCGTAGAAATTCTGCCACATGTGCATTCCACCAACCCGCATTGGAACATCGTGGTGCAATATGTTCCAAACCCTCTCCTCAATGGAAGAGGAGGTCTTAACCCAGCAGTGGGAAATTTACAGGCTGTTATTTTACTTTACTTTTATAGGTTCAGAATAGACCCGGCTACTTTAATCCATTAAGCTCCTACCGTTACGTTCAGTGTTAAATTGAATGCTAAACTAGCGCCTGTCTTAGAATTCGAATGAAACAGGAGTCTTATTTACGTTCGGAGCCGCATATTTCGGATCTAATCAGAACCTTAAAGAGAACCACTAAAATATATATTTATTGGCAGCAGAGGAGTTATATATACACGTATAGATAATGTATATGTATGTATACATATACAATAACTATTGCCTTGCCCATTCGCACAGTTGCAATGCTGAATCTAAATATACTACAGAATGTCTTACAATGTTCACAGTTTTTCAGTCATTCTCTACTCAAATCCAATCAAAATAAACTTTATTCAAGTAGTTTTACAAGCACTTTTGAATCGTCACTTTACAATTAAGTGAAGCTACCACCGTTTAGGAAAATAGATTCTACCGAGAAGAATCGGCAAGAAACTCAGTAGTTACTCTTTTTCAACATTTAAAAAAAAAGATTTAAATTAATATATCCTGCTTGGAAGTGAACAGGTATTCATTACTATATTATGCTTGTATAATACATGTAAGCCATCCTTTTGAATAGATCTATCTATTAAATAAACCGCTTCCAAATCCGTTGCGTAATTTTAAACATCTAAGAAAAGTAGGGGCAGAGCGGTAAGCGACTTTGTTTTATACTATGTAATATGTCCTGGCTGACTGACTCATCATCGCAGAGCGTAGACTATTAAAGTTAGGGCCTTGAAATTTGGTTAGTAGGATCATCTTTTTTTTTGGTTTTTTTTTTATTTTTATTTTGTGGTATAGGTTGGCAGACGAGCAGATGTGCCACCTGATGGTAAGTGGTCACCATCACCCATAGACGATGACGCTGTAAGAAATATTAACTATTCTTACATCGTCAATGTGCCATCAACCTTGAGAACTAAGTTGTTTTGTCCCTTGTGCCTGTAATTACACTGGCTCACTCACCCTTCAAACCGCAACACAACATTACTAAGTACTGTTATTTGGCGGTAGAATAACTGATGAGTGGGTGGTATCTACCCAGACGGGCTTGCACAAAGCCCTACCACCCAGTAATTTACTTTTATTGAGTATACATCCACTAGGGAAGGAATTTTGAAAAGTTATTACTTTGAGAGGAGAGTTGACAGATTAGAGATCAACATGACGTTCAACGTCACAGCGAAGTCTTACTCCAGAGGCCAATATATATTTCTCATTAATAATCTTAAAATTGTTTGTAATATTTTACCATTTTCGAGTTGATTGATTACATAAAACCCAATTTCCCTGGACTATTACTCAAAGCCTTTCTGCCGCCTAGGTTCATCCCTTTTTGTCCTATTCGTGACATCATACCCGACATTAATTGATGATTCTGTTTTATTGATAAAATGCCGGGCAGCTTGTACATTTAGAACATTAGATCTTGATACGAATTGGAGCTGGTCGTCTGGCTATAAAACCTGAATCTTAGCAGAAGATGACTGGTACAGAAAACAAAGCCTTAATGTTCTTGTATATTTTTTATATGATACAGTTAGGTGGACGAGCAAATGGACCACCTGATGGTACCTGGTCATCACCCATACATATAAGTAAGAAATATACACCCTTGAAACCGGAACACAACCATACTGCTTACTGCTGTTTGGTTTGATTGTTTGGTAGAATGTTATACCCCCTCCAGGTGACCTTGCCCACGCTTTCTCCTTCCCTCTATCTCTTTCTAATGTATACCGTTTTTAATATCACTATAGAAAAAAAAAATTTGTTGTTATTTTAATTGTATCTGTGTCTCTATTTTTATATACCTACAATTTCTTGTACATATTAAAGATGAGTAAAAAAGAAACTAAATTTGAATTTGGAATTTCGAAACCTATTCAGACAGCTCTTTGAATTAGAGTTTAAATGTCACGTGCTATTGTTTTCAAAATTTAATAAAAAAAATAAAAATAGTAATGGACGAGTGGGTGGTACCTAAACGGACTTGCACAGAAACCTACCTCTATAATTCATCTCGGACTCTGTAGTTTAGTGAAACATCGTTAACCTGCATGAATGTGAAGTTATTTTTCATATGTCGGATGCAATTTTGCCTTTTGACGTGTACGTTAATAATATTAAAAACCGGCCATGTTTCAAACGTGGCTCGTGAGTGAGATTTTTGAATCTTTGGTCAAATATATTCGCTTATCGCTATGCATACTGTGATAAAGAATAAACATAAAGCTAAAAGACTAGCTAAACTGGCTTTACATATTAGATATTGATAACACGTTACCATTACGTTACAGCAGACAATCCGTCATTCTTCAATTTACCCATTCGAAACGTGATCTAAAAAATGTATCCTATGTCCTTTTTCGGAACTCATATTATCTCCAAAGTTAATAAATTGTTCATTAATTTTATCCAAAGAAAATCATCCATTAGTCGCACGGGCAAAGTTAATTAACGAAATGTACTTTTAAATCTTACTTTTCTATTTATTTGTTAAGAGCTTTCTTACTTCTAGACCAAACTATTAGAGAACTAACTAGTTTCTTCCGAGACAGAACACAAGACGCCCCACTAATGTCGTCTGTCGTATGTCGTATCAAGCTGGCTGTACAGTTCGGTTTACGTGCTCCATGTATATTTAAGATAAGGTACAAATACTTTATTCAAAAAAAATCGATTATATAATATAATAATAATATATTGGACAAAATCACATACATTACTCCAATCACAATGTAATCTAAAGCACTTGTGTTATGGAAAATTAGAAGTAACGACGGTACCACAGACATCCAGACCCAAGACAATATAGAAAACTAATGAACTTTTTCTACATGAACATAACCCGGACCTCGGAGTAGCGTACCCATGAAAACCGGTGTACACACTACTCGACCATATATCTATCAGACTGATGTCTTTCTTAGTAACAGAAATACAGAACAATCTAGATTTAAACCCATGCTTTAGTTCATGTTTTAAAAATTTCACGGAACCGTCTTAATTCGAAAATAATTAAAAACATATTTTTCGTAAACTTTAATATTAATCGAAATAGTTATATCATACGAATCACATGTATTATATATAATAATAATTTGATAAGAACTTAGTGACAGTTTGAAGGCTAAATGTAATTTTATAAAGAATTCCTGCCCGGGGCGCTGAGCTCGCCCGGTACTAAATAAGCTCGATCGATTAATATGTTCAGCGTTGATAGACACTTTTAAAGTTCCAGTAAATAACATCCCATTATGGAATCAATTCTGGTAAATAACATCCTCGTAAGAAGAATTTTAACTAAATTGCATGCTTTAACTTTTTGATTATTACTTGAATTAATTTTAAGGCCGTATTTAAACGCGAGCGATTACATTAAAAATTTATGAAACAATATTTTAATAAATAATAAGTTATTTTACATATAATGTATTTCGTTCCTTGTCAATTCGTCTTGGTGGTATATTAATTATGAGCTGCTTAAATCTGCGGGTAATTGGATTTAATTTTAAAGGCGAATATATTGATTTTGATGCACGGATGATCGTGAGATTTATTTATCAATACTAATGTTATAAATCCGAAAGTTACTCTAACTAATGGTCTGTCCGTATGTGTGTTTTCACGGCCAAACCATTGAACGAAATTTGATGAAATTTCGTGTAAATTTTTCTATCAAAGGCAATTTATGTTATATTCTATTTTTGATAGCAAATTGTTTATTTGTAATCGAACATTTATGTTTAGTGCGGGTAGCCCCGAATAGGGTACTGTGTCATAAAACGTGCTGTCAGCTCGTTCATTCAACTCGTCACATTCGCGCGAGGCAGACACTTTCTAACCTATTGCCATTCAATCCAAGTTCATCAACCTAACCGTATTATATTCTGTATATTTGTACTGGGAAATTAAATAATATTGTAATGAAGAAATACAACGCATCTTTATTTCTGAACACCATTATCACGCCCTCCATGGAGGATAGCAACCAAGGACATCTTAAATGCCATTTTGATACTCCGACAACGAAACGAAAAAAAAAAACTAAACATATACACATTACATAAAACCTAAAAGTAATGCTGTTTTAACAACAACGACAACCTGTAAATTTTCCATTGCTGCGAAGGTTTGGAACATATTCCACCACGCTGTTCCAAATCGAGTTGCGGTTTCACCTTCTTTAAATTTAGTCCATTAACGTGACGTTTGCGTTCTTTCGTGTACTTTCTATAACACGAAGTACAGATAAAGTTTTAACAAAGTTTGCGATTCCGAAAAGTTAATACCTTCTCTTAGATGTAAAGTGTTTGTTTCTTTTATAAGACACTCACACAAACATACAGTTGACACACTTATATATTTTCCAATTGTTATATGTGTAAAAAAATTGCAGTCATCTGTTTTACGAAATAGAAACAATTCACATTCTTACCAATTTTACACTAGAGTTAACTGTCAGAAATCATCACGTAAGAAAGTATCTCCTCTCCAGATGACCTCGCCCACTCTTTCTCCTTCTCCCTGTCTCTTTTATTTTATACGGTTTTGATTATTTTTATTTATAAACATTTTTTACTTTTTATCTGCTTTTTAGCTGCTCTCTTTATGTACACTTTCTGGCACATATTAAATTTAAAAAACTAAATTTTTAATTTAGAATCTCGAAATCGATTCAGACTGCATTTTGAAATTAGAATTTAAGTGTCACGTGTTATTGTTCCAGGGTGTTCTCAGAGAGCTCGAACAAAAGAAACCACAGCTGGACGAGCTTCTCCACACGGCTGAGAGTTTGAAAGGCACCGAAAATAGGCAACAGCTTCATGGCAAAGGTACGTTATTTTATATCAGACTCTTATACAATATTGAACAAAATATTTAACTTTTCATCGCCGTTTCATAAATTCAAATGACTTGTAAAAAAAATTATAATAAAGAAGTACATATTATTCAATACAAGATTATAAAAACGATAAAAAAATGATGTTGATAAAGATTAACTATGTACAAGTAAGTAAGTTTTTTTGCCGGTTCTTCTCGGTAGAATTTACTTTATGAAGGTAAGTCACTAATTTGTTAAATGATTCAAAAATGCTTGTAAAAGCCTACTTGAATAATATATTTTGATTTTGAATTCGTATTAGATATTTAGAGATTAAGCCATCAATCAGGAATTCTTTAAATATTACGTCAAACTGATATCATTGTTTAAAAAAGTTATGTTACTATTATTTTGGGTGTTAAAAAAGAATCTACTTTACAATATAAAATAATTTATTGCACACAAACCAATAAATTTCGTCAGAAAAACATTTACAAGAAGCAGCTATATCGCTAAGATAGTCAACTCAGTTAAACTTAAAGTAGAGGAAAGAAAAGGGAACCATTGTTGTTTGTGTTTAATTCAGATACGAATATTCAGAGACGAATATCGGTACGGGTAATTACACGAACAGATATCGACTTGTTTTAACGAGAAATGGATACAAATGTTTGGCTTAAAATAATAAAGTAGCAGCTTGGATATTTACACAAGTGTAAATCAGATGTGTAGAAGTTTTAATGAAAAAGATATGTTATAAAAGAATACATTTGAAATTTTTAATTTTGAAACAAAATTTAAAAATTGGACTCATTGAAGAATAAAAATCATTACATTTTAATTTTATTGAAAGTATTGAATAAACTTACATCTACAAAATGAAATCAAATATGTATATATGAATATACTCGAACAAAGTATATTTCATATAATAGCAGGTACATAAACTTATTTTTAAAAACTGATTACAATGAGTTCCATATAAAATAATTAAGTTAAATTATATTATAGAGGACGAATGTCCCAAGTGACTTTTATTTTCATCCTTTTATAATATATGTTGATGTTTCTTACAAACTTTTATCACAAAAAGTGATGTTTTAATGTTTTTGTTTTAAATACTAGTATACCATTTTTTTTAAGTAGAGTTCAGAAAATTATTTATGAATATAAGCGGAACCGAATTATTTTATAACATTGCTTATCAAGGGAATGAGATCTGATAGTAGGAGGTAGCGGCGTAATATAACCTCTAAATACATTCAAGAGAAAAGGCCTATGCCAACTATATGACAGTTAAATATCACAATACATTGTTGAAATAATAAGCCGTAGTAAATAGGTATGCATTTGTTTTTAAAATGCACTTCACGTAAAGTCTACGCGCTTTAATTAGCTAAGGTCAGTCTAATGAACGGCTTTAATTGGAGAACTTTCTAGAGTAATGTTATAACTTGCAACCTTTAACGGTCATTGGTAGTTTAATTTAAAAACTTCGACTAAAAGTTGTTTCAGCCACTTCTGATATATAAATGTTTATCTATCACTAGTAGACGATCGCAGCTTTGCTTGCGTTTTGGGGCGTTGATTGTCATTTGTTAGGCAAAAAAGTAGCCTTTCTTTCTTGGAGTTCAAATTTGCTTTACACCAAATTTCATCAAATTCGGTTCAGCGATTTGCTTGTGAAAGAGCAACTGATAGACAGACAGAGTTACTTTCTATTACATTTATAATATTAGTATAGATATTGGGCTTCGTGTTACCCCATATGGGTACCATCCACTCATCATATATCACCGCCAAAACAGCAATACTAAGTACTGGTTACTCTGGTTTGAAAGGTGAATTAGTCAGTGTAACTACACGAAAAGTAGGCATAATGTTGTCTTAAATTTTCGCGATTATTACACATTGACATAAAACTAGTTTTAAAGGATTTGAATCGCATATAGTAGACAGAGGTCTGCCCGTGACCACGAACACTGTAAAGTGCTCGAAACGTTGGGATGATAAAAATAATTAATATACGCGATTTAAATCCGTTAAAACTAGTTTTATTTCAAAAGTTGGCATAACAACATAGTTCCTAAGATTGATGGTGAATGATGAGAGATGCTATGTTTATGGATGATGACTATCACATACTATTTGCTAAATTCTTCCGCCTAATTTAATTATAAAAAAAGCAACCATTCAAATGTAAACCTCGGGGTTTCCCTGTAACTTAATAGAGTTTCAAATCTAAAAGGCTTGAATTACTGGAGTACCCCAATTAAATCCCGCCGTTTTCATTTATTATTTTTTGTTAAAAAAATTAGATCGTAATATTTTGATTTAAGTCTATTATGATAATGAGTATCTATTTTAGTGTATTTCAGGGCCACCTGATGGTAATTGGTCACCATCACCAATAGACAATGACGCTGTAAGAAATATTAACTATTCCTTACATCGTCAATGTGCCACCAACCTTGGGAACTAAGATGTTATGTCCTTTTCACCTGTAGTTACACTGTCTCACTTACCCTTCAAACCGAAACACAACAATACTGAGTACTGTTATTTGGCGGTAGAGTAACTGATTATTTCTAACCAAAGACTGAATCCATATTCTGGGCTAAGGCCTCCTCTTCCATTAATGAGGGTTTGGAACATATTCGCTGTTCCATTGCGGGTTGGAATACACACGAGGCAGAATTTCTATGAAATTTGACACATGCAGGTTTCCTCACGATGTTTTCCTTCGCCGCAGAGAACGAGATGAATTATAAACACAAATTAAGCACATAAATATTCCGTGGTGCTTGCCTGGGTTTGAACCCGTAATCAGTGGTTCAGATGCACGCGCTCTAACCGCTGGGCCATCTCGCCTCATAATGATTGGACTGATAAAATGTTTGGTTCCTGTTTGATTCAAATTAGTCCGTACTAGGCATGGGGCGCTATGATCATAATAAATTTCGTACTTCACGCGGAGACTGCCAGCTAGCACATTATTAATTCTATTTTAGACTGAATACTCATAAAATATTTATTTTTCCGTATATGTGCGATATTTTCGTATTATCATTCATATTTTGTACTTTCCTTGTAGATATTACCAAACATGTCTAGTATCCCAGGTAACATGTTAAATTGTCACTTATAACTAGGTTGTCTGAATACTATAGCTTATTCAGGTTAAAGAACCTTATTACTTATAAAGAACCTTACAGTTCACTTTACAATGAGGAATATATATATATATATATATATATATATCTTATATTTTGTTTGTTTTTTTGTGGTATAATCTGCATCAGTACATTGACCGAAAAGAGATAAATAAAAACAATGATTATAATTAGTCTTAAGATCCTTGTACTGTAAAATTGATGATTAATTTTTAATTATTCTTTGTCAAACTATCAATAAAAATACATGCTTTTTTTTTAATGTTCTAGAAACTTTTTAGGTTATATTTTGTAACGATGTCTAAAATTCCGGATTTAAATTTTTATATTTTCGTATTTAATATATCCTTTTTATTTATCTCGATTTCACTTGAAGGGGTGCTAAATTCGACGTTTTCTTTTATTTATTCCTTTATACAACCCTACCGTTTCAACGTTTCGGTTCGAAGTTGATGTTATCGCGTTTAAAACCTTATTTACACTACCCTAAAGACTATAATCAAATACTTTGTTTATGGGTCTGTAAAGCTGTAAATCTTCGACCCTCGCGAAACGAAGTATTATGGGTTATAAGACGCAAGCGATTATAAGATTTGTAACAATAGATATAAGGTATAAAATTCTATGGGTGTTTGTACATATACTTTAAGCCATTATGGCAGTAGTTAGATCCTAACGGTAAGTAGTCTTATCAGGAATGTTTTTTCCTTTACTTAGTAATAAATAATCAATCCTAAGAAATTAAGAATATGTTAAGAAAAAGTTAAGGAGTACTGCCTGTAAGTGCATCCTTGAATCTATTGTGTTATAACAAAGCTGAAGATCTTTGTTTAAACGTGCTTATCTCTGGAATATAGAAAGAAGTTGACTGGAATTGGATTTAAAAAATATGTTTGTATGTGAAAGGGCAGTTTTTGAAGGCACCTTGAGGAGGGTTATAGACTAAAAACAGGGTAAGGCTCAGGAGAGTAGGAACGCTCAACGCATAACGGATGATAAATCGCATGAGTTACTCAAGTTTATTTTTAGTAGGTATATTGTATATAATAATATATATTTTTTACATTATCTATACGACAAGTAACGTATAAAAAGGATGACAAAATAATCCCGCTTCGACAATCAAATGTAGATAGACGAAATATCCTGGATCATTTTTTATTTTTTGACTTTTTTGATTTCCGATTTGAAAATTTTCCACTGTGAAAATAAGTCGATGGAATTTTGATTATTTTAGCATTCAGTGTATGAAATTTGAAAAAAATATATTTTACAGTGAATATGATGTAACAACAAAGCTATGAAATGTCGTGTTCTGATTTGAACGGTGAGAGAATCAGAGTAACGAAAGGCGCAAGGGTCATAACATCTTGGTTTCCAGGGTTGGTGGCGCATTTGTACCAAGGTTAATATGTTTTACAACGCCTACATCTATGGATGGCACTTACGACCAGGCGACCCATTCGTCCGTCCAACTCTTATATTAAATTTTAGTATTTGAAATACTATGCCTTTCTGGTTTCAATTTATCTGTACTTTAACTGTATTTGATGACATTGGTTTTAAATATTAAAATAATCGTTTTACTACGCACTACCACATACTAAATGCAGAGGTATTAATTATGTAATTTTGTTTGTCTGTCTGTTTGTTCCGGATAATCTCTGGAACGCCTGGACTTTCACTGGCGGATAGCTGGTGTAAGGTAATTTTGATAAAAAGAGTGCGTCAATACCTATGAAAGAGGATTACAAATCAACAGTTGATTTATGAACCATGTGTTTAAAATATAAAAAAAAGATTCGAACCCACTACGATGAAAACAACAATATCTCCACTGGACCATCAACGCGATAACAATGTATTTGTAAAACAGACGAACTCGCTTAAACGTTCTACCCCTGTATCTAGATTTATCGGGGACGACATTAATCTTTTTAAACGATTCAGAAATTAATTGTTACGAATTCGCGGCTCTCTGTTCTGTTATAAATCACATGCTTACTCGTTATAACGTTAATTGTTTTTATTCGTGTTGTATTAGAAAATATATTTTGTAACAATATTTTTTATAAAAGAAATTATCGTGTAATAATTTTTAGGGAGTTTAAATTCCGATTGTGTGTGTTTCTTTGTGTGTATGTGTGTATTTATTAACTGTATTAATCAGTCTGGATATAGGCTGAAAAATATTAACAATTTCTTACGTCGAAACAAACCTGCTTGCGGATTTTTTGTGAAATAAGTCCCATATTACCAAGCCCTATGCCCCTACTACCAAGTGCTTTACTTTGAAACTTTATTTGGGGCTTGATACAGCCTGAGTCAAAGAAACGTAATTTTGGAGACCTTATCGCTACATAGCGATCTCTTCCAAGCAACCATCTTTAAAGGTTATAGCTCATAGGACATGAGATGGGCGGTGTTGTAGTAATAAATAAAATAACATTTATCTATAACTAAAAGTAGTAAATAAATATAAAAATTTAATACACATTTTATTGTGTTAGTATAATATGTGCATTATGAGTGTCTCTATCAATTACATTATAAAATAAACACATAGAATATATACGACTATTATCGTAATAGGTTACAATTTGAATTTTAATAAAATAGGATAATTTTGTTACCATTATATGATGTAGGTCGTAAAAGAATTGAGGATTAAGAACTAGGAGGCATTTGAACTCTTAATGAAAGCTGGATATGAAACATGTAGGTTTTGCTGACGTTGAAATGACGACGTTCTTATTTTGTTTGTTTATTTTGGACTTAGTCAACAAAATAATCAGGAATATGAAAATTCATAAGAAAATTATTTATGACATCATTTTTCGGATCGTAAATGGGTCTCAGTGCCCACAGATATTAGCGCTGTAAAAAATAGGGAACATTCCTTACATCGCCAATGAGCCACCTTGGAAGTAAAGATTCTACTTTCCTTGTGACTTTAAATACACTGGCTCACTCAAATCGAAATACAACAACACTAAGGATTGTTGATTTTCGGTACCAAATGTAATCACTAGGTGGTACTTATTCTCTCTCAGTGGTTACCACCCTTTTGCATAAATCCTTACCTGGTAAATCAGATTATTGTTGTATATAAATGTATATACATATATTTCCAATACCTTGTTGACACTGTTATTAATTTATGTCTTTCTCAATTCTCTGCAATATGTTATCTATATATTAATAAATTAATTAATCCACGGGTGGTATTTATACACCAAACATGAAAGGCAATTTCTTTCTTGTAAGAGTTCATTTTCTTGTCTGTATAGTTTAAACACATTTTCAGATAAAGTTTTTTCTTGCTAATTAGTCTTGACTACGCTGCCTCCACGAAATTGAATCCTTTCCCATGAGACGGCATGCTGTATACGTTAGTTTTTTACTGTTTTAATAATGAGTTTTATTTCAGGACACTAAAATACATTATCCAATGTAGCCTTTCTAACTACAACATATAGCAACGGTTAAAGGAATTTGAACTTTATACAGCAAAAGTTAAAGAACAAAATATGTTGATCGGATTTACGTAACGTGGGTTATGAATTGTTAATTAATAAATAATTAGCATTATTCAGAGTACTATAAATTGATTCCGGTCATTGTGTACTGAAAAATTACTTGAGGACTGTTTGGCGCTGTAGAAAATCAATATTTGCTCGGAACATCGACACCAAATAGGCCCTGTCTCCTACAGTTTATTCGATAATCAAATGATTGAAATGTGAGCCCAGAAGATACGTAAATATACCTCTACAACTAAGCTTATCTTAAGGATGGAATAAGGAACAATATTATTGGTCAGAAAAGCAAGGATACCAATACAGTTCAGCCAATCAGCAAGCTTGATTGACAAGTCACGTGTGCCACAGAACCTTTGGTCGTTTGAACAGACTAGTTCTTAGTCTTGTGGAAAACTTAATGGCAGCTGAAGATTGATCTCGATGGCGTCATGGATGAGGCGATGATGACAAAGCGCTGTGAGGTCTACAATACTATCTCGTAGACATTTTACTGATATACTTAAAGCGCTTTTTTTATTTAAGCATAGTCTACTTTAAAATAAATCAGAGTTCATCAGTTCGTACAAGTCAAATAAACCTAAAGCTGTGATTACTCTAACTGGCTGTTATGCTGACGTTAGAGGTTGTGTCCCCCACTTGCGTACGTTAATTAGTAGTTAACTGACGTACTCCTACAAAACTATACGTCCATAAACCGCGTTACACGTTTACAGATACCTGTATCACTGTATTTATTCATACATAACGTAACGTCTGTTTACGTTATATTATCGTAAAATTACTTGACCGGTAATTTGAAACATTCAAATGCTCCAGCGTCCATTTTGTATTTTATTTTTTATGGCATTGTTGGGCGCCTTGGAGATGTGATCAGTAATCACCACTACCCCTATACAGACACTGACACCATAGGAAATTTCAATAATTTCTTACATAAGTAAGCCACCCACCTTGGTAACACATGTTGCACTAACTCACTCATGCTTCAAATACATCAAAACTGAGTATTACTTCTTGACGGTAGAATGAGTGAGTGGTATACACTTGGACGGATTGCAAAAAGTCCTACATCAAGTTTTTTTCTTTTTTATTTAAATAGTACGGCAGTATTGTACCTCCCTAAAGGAGTACTTTAGCAAAATTCCTTCTCAGCAATTGCCTGCGGCATGAGGTAACCTACTTTCGGAACATAATTCCCTTAGCTTCAATAGTTTCGGCTCGATGATACATCATTCAACATATTATTTCATAAGTATTTTCACACATGCGGTATTTATAAAACTTTATATCACACCTTTAATTTTTTATTTTACCCCCTCGAGGCGTGAATTAATCAGCCTATGTTCTTTCCCAGGGCTCAAACTATCCCCGTATCGAATTTCATCTTAATCAGTTCAGGGGTTTAAACATGAAGAACTAACAGAGAGTTACTTACCCATTTATAATATTAGTAGGGATTATGATATTTAATACACCACTTGGGAGGCTGTTGACTCTCATGGAAGTATTATAATATTAGGAGAGATAGTCTAAACAAAGTCTTAAAGATGATAAATGATGTTTGTGATTACTATCATATATATGTATTTATATAGGTGTATATTTTTATAGGTATTTCGTGTTTGTTTTCTAGTGTACAGTTGTATTGTTGAACATTAGGTTCTTCATTGATAACTATAGAATTTGCCCTATCCTATTTTTTAATGATGTTTTCGTATACTCAATATTGTTTTTAAAACATTGATTAAGACGATAAGGCTGCATTTAAACAACCTCAATCTAATTAATTATAATTTATTGAACTTTCCTTTTATGGATATTTATGTGCAATAAAGAGTTATCTCTTTCTCTCTTTTTAAATATATGACACTTGATATGACACTTCTCCTTTTTACCTCCACTGTAAGTTAGGTTGATTTTCCGTCCACAGGGAATTGCGATCAGCGAGAATATGTTATAGGTAATCTAGTCAGAATTCCACGCGATCATGACTTGTACATTTGATATTATTAATTTGATCTGTATATAATAAACGAAGAGATTTACTGACTTTTTGCACCGATAAAGTATCTATCCGGAGGTTTTCCTTTGTTGACAACCCGTTGAGTGGGTTTATTTCATTAATATGTTATTCTAACACACAGTAATACTTTGTATTGCCATGTTCTGATTCATATTTCGTTATATGTTACTATACCTATATTATCAGTTGGAGTATTTATACATAATAAGCCAAATTTAAGTTTAGTAAATTTAATACGTTAAGAAAAATATGTTTTGTATTTAATGTCGATTAGGTTCAATATATAAACTAAAACTTGTGAATGAATGTCTTAAATATACGCTAGACGTTAAATTCGAAAGCCCCCTTCGTATAACGCAGCGTAGAGGGCTCGTAGATGCGTAGGGCTACGTAGGGTTGTAGAGATAAGAGACGCGTAGACGGCTACGGGGCGTATTGTAGTAATGTAGCAGTATCGATAAGTTCAATTATCGACGTTATTCGTTATATTTAATAAATCGAATACACACTTTGTTATTTTCAATCATACATTTTTATAATTAAATTATTTATCGTGATTTCATTTATAATAAATAAATGAATAATACGAATTCAGTATATGTTATCTATCCAGTCTTTTCCTAGTTATTGAGTGTTACTATTAAACAATATAAAGTGTTAATTATAAATGATAATTAATAATTTACAATCTTCATGTTTTCCCTTTGTCAAATAACTAATAAAAAGTTTAATATCACAACATATTGATTATAATTATTTAATTCTTAATATATTTTTCAATTAACGGGTGCAGTCCCACCGTTTGATATGTTTTATATCATTCTTATTGCGTTTATGTTGTATATTTTTGAATAGAATATAGGAAACGGATAAATGTTGCTAGCATTTTATTTCGCGCAGTCATGATTTATACATTAAAATTTTTTAGTTCACATTTGTATATATAAAGATTTAATATTATTACTAGTAGTTATATTCAAGGTTCTCAATAAAACGGATATAACAAACAAATATCGATAGATCCCCTCACTACCCGCTGCAGGCGTGGCCGTGTCAATATGAACAGCGGACGGTGGCGACCGTACACTGCCATTGAACACTCATTGTACAATTCCGCTTTACGCCTCATAGACTTTACCACTTAAACAATAGAGACTATAATGTCATTGTATATTCAAACATAACACCGCACTGGACGCTTTTTATTTAATAAAGCTGTATTAAAAAAGTATCCGTTTCATGGTTTTATATTTATATTTAAACTACAGTTTGAATATTCTTATTATGTTACTTTAGATGCAAGTTATTAGTATTTGATTAAATGAATTTTAGACGTTTTAATTATATATACTTTTTTTTGTAAAATTGATGATAAATTTTTTGTGCTTTTACATAATGAATATTATATATGCATATTCAGTTCTTCTCCTTTGATATTTCTACCCGACTTATTTGGAATCGTCTTTTGGAATGTGGAATGGTATTTTTTTTAATTTTTATTTATTGCATGATCGAGTTATTTTTTTTTCTAAGATACGATTGATCGATACCAGAAACATTCTAATATATATAGTATAGTCATACTTGTGGTAGGATTGGGGAGTCCCACCAGAGTGAACAAAAATCAATCATGAACTGCCTGCATAATTTTATAGTCTTTATTATAGATTTTAACGGTAAACCAGTGGTAAGATTTAAGGATTTTACTATCTTAGATACCAAGGTAAAAAAGGTAGTTGGGTTGGTAAGGTATGGGTTGTTTATTCTGTCTCAAGTCAAAAGAATCAAGTTTGATGGTTTAGTAAGTCATAAAAAAACGATGTCGACTATATGCGAACAGTAGTAGAGAATGCGAATATCGACATGTTTTGAATCTGTTGCTTCTTGTTTGTTTACATTTGTAATTGGTAATATTCGTAATACATGATCGCATGTAGTATATAAAATTACTCTGTATTATTATTAGTTTAGTAAATTAATTTTGTTATTTCATTGTTTATTTTTTTATTACAAATTGTTTTTCTTTTCATTGCGATTGAATCGTATAAAGTCAATACTTTCGTAAAAGTTGTTTTTATAAAAAGTTTTTTTTTTTTAAAAAAAAACGAGTCTACCAATTTTGTTCAATCATCAAAACTCCTGATAAAGTGCAGTGATCTTTAATTTTAGATTATTCAGACTTTTTATCAATTTATACACTAAATTTTATTTAAATAGTTAATTTTAATTTATTTGAAGTTAGTAAATGTAATATTACTTAGTCTTAAACAAGAAAAAACGTAAAAAAATGAAAGCCATCAAACTCCAACTATAATTAGTATCCTTTTAAAATATAATTAGTTCATTTTGAATATATTTTAATATATGTCAATAAGAGTAACCTATTACAAAAAAAAAAAAAAACAAACGGTTAGTGGAACCCACGCCCTTAACCCTAAAGAAGAAAATTCATAACTAGCCGAAATAATAATTTAATAATTATACCATATACAAAAAATAAATCCTGATATTAAAAACAATGTGTAACTAAATTTATTAAATAATATAAAATTATAATTGATAAGTATTTTACAAGGACAGGTATACCAATGTTCTGGTCACAAACTCAAGTCCCGAAGACATTCAGGCATTTTATCGCGGAGAACGTGATCGTTAACCTATTTGAGCGGGAGGGGCAGTCGTTGCCCGCCCGCCCTGACGGCGACACGTATTGAGGCCTGATTCAAACATATCATAGTGTTTCTAAGTGTTTTTTTTTATAAGCGTGAGTTTAATTGTGATGGTAAATTGTGTAGTTCATTTTTACGGTATAACCTTTTATCACGATATTACCTTTCTAATTTTGTGGTATTATTTAAAAACGTCGTAAGCGTAAGTCTATCAAAACATATTTGTAAAAAAAAATGTATTCGAACAAACGAATTCGATATTCAAATATGTATTTTTAAAGTGCACGGATTATATAGGTGAATGTATTAATAATATACTGGCAATCAAAGTAGTGATGTGATGGATTATGCTAATTATTTATCGATTGAATCACGTGGATAATTTTAATGTACGTGCCATCCATTTTGACTTGTTTATTTCTGTAATTAATACGAAATTCGAACGAATATAGTTCTAAATTTAAATCATAAAGTCGTTGATTTATCGATGATTTAAAATTGTGTTATCGAACTTATGAGCGTTAATAAATTTAATGTGAAAAATACATTACGTCCAGAAATCTCGTCTTAAGATATATTTAGTTTCTATTACCACTGTTATTATAATCTAAATATACTCATCATTTCTCACAATAACTAAATAACGTAAACGCGAAATTTAAAAATACAATTAATTTAAGCGTACGTAAATTACTTTAAAGTAAATTTATTTGCTTTAAATAACCTTTTGAGAGAATCGAGAAGTACAGATGTTTTTTTTAATATTTCAAAGTGCGAAAAGAAATAAAAAATCCATATAAACATACTGAGAATTGTATATTTAACCCCTAAAGACTTCCAGAATATGTAAACGGAAACAATATTTCCATCAAAGGTCCCAAAAAATAAGACACGACGACAGAGCACTGAACATTATCAATAGAAACGGAAAAATATGCGTAGCGCCCTGGATCCTTAAATATTATCCCCGGGTCAACATCCGGTTTAAATAAGTTATCACCTGGGCACGAGGTCAAAGGCTTTTTGTTTATCGGGTCAACCCTTCCCGGGTTTAGCGTTATGATTTTATTTAAGGTCTATTCGACCCTGAGCATGCAAACTAATGTTCACCCGAGGAACAATTGTTATGATTTATGGCACAATACATAATACAATAGAGTTATAACAGGCACGAGGATCGTGACGAACTTATGTAGATACGGTGGCCGTTTGTATATGTAACGCTTTTTTTGATTGGTCGAATATCTTAGGTTATTCGACCAATGAAAAAAGGCGTTATCAGATGATCGACGTCTTTGCTTCTTCGATTCCTTTTTCAAATTTGATAGTTGTTCTGCATGTAAAATTAAAAAAAAGAACAAGAAGTATTTATATATCAAAAATGTACCGGTAGCGACACATTCGTCTACTACCAAAATATGGTCCAAGAATATCGATCGTACAAATCTTCTTAATTATTTTCGTGCAGTTGTAAGACAACTTTACTATAAATTAATTTAATAACATCAAGCAAATGTAGATGATAGTTTTGGTGATAACAGATAATGTACTAGTTGTGCCTCGCAGCTTCTCTCGCGTTTTAAGGGTTGGTCGTCATTTTGGAGATCAAAAGCGTCAGACAACCATACCAAATTTAATAAGAGAAACAAACAGACGGACAGACAAAGTTCTCACATTTAAAGTATTAATATAGATATTCAACATAATATGTTTCGCAAAAGGTAAGAAATAGAGACTAATTAAAATTATCGCAATTAGTTGAACTCTGCTTATGAATATACTAGTTTAATTCAATTTTACGTCAAAAATTTTAAGTACATAAAACATATCACATACTACTAGATTACTTAGGTCCTTTCGTACCTCAATCACCAGATGAAGTACGAATAGTTTACATGTGTAAATGTTCGTACTTTATATGTAAATTTAAATATATTTAACATATACACATCTATTATTTAATTGGTTTTCGCTAGTTCTTCTCTGAAATATATTGAAGTTTCTAAAGTGCTTTTAAGAGACGACTTCATTAAAATATATTGATTTGATGATATGCTTTTGATTTTTTAATCAATCTTAGTAACAACGAAATTAATTTTAGTAATTTATCAAAAGTATACTTGGTGGTAGGGTTTTTATAGTATAAGTACCACCCACATATCAGATATTCTACCTTCAAACAGTAATACTCATTATTGTTGTGTATTAGTTTGAAGGGTCAGTGTGACTAAAGGGACATAATAGTTCTCAAGGTTGGCAGCGCAGTGATGTAAGTAGTAGTTGGGACTTTTTAGTGTCAATATCTATGGGCGGTGGTGACCACTTACCATAAAGTCTACCTGTCTACCAACATTATAGAAAACGTCTAGCCTCTCATTTTAATATTCATATCAAATATACATGACTATAACAATTTAAAAGTAAATATTCACAACATTATTATACCTTCTTCTTTAGATTGGCGTGTATTTTATTCTTCAGTTCTCAATCTAAAGAAGCAGATAAATATCTTTATAAATAAAACAGTACTTTCCACGCTACGTCTTCTATTTTGATGAATATTATTTTCTTAATTTTATGAACGCTTTTAACTAAACAGAACCACTTGATGATTTATTTCGGTTTGACTTGTGAGTGAGGCAGAGTTACAGCTTTGTCTTAATTTAATTAACCTATTGACTTCCACGCAGGATATATTAATTTAAATTATTGTATTTAACAAACATGACTTTGTATTTTAAAATAAAAAAAAGAGTAACTACTGCGTTTCTTGCCGGTTCTTCTCGGTAGAATCTACTTTCGAACCGGTGGTAGCTTCACTTAATTGTAAAATTGATTTGATTTGATTGGTCAAACGCTTGTCAATCCCAAGTAAAAAATACTAACAAACTATATACTTGTATTTTGTAAAAAAAATATGTTTTATGTCATATCTCATCGAAATCGATCCAAATTTATTACAAGTAAAGTATTTTAAATAAAGTATATTCAGCAATAACTGTGACTACTCAAACATAAATGGATGTTTGTGTTGAAAATAATACGGTCGAATGGACTACCTGAGGACAAGTGGTTTATAACATATAGCCCTCGCCACAATAGGAAACATCAACTATATATATGTATACATATATACCCTGTACTGTTAATGCGAGTGTATTTACACTAGCCCACTCTCTCAAATCAGAATGAAGCAATACCAAATACCTAATACAGTGTTTCCGTGTTGTAAACATAATTGTTGAATGCTTTGTTACTCATTGATTTCATCAAATTCAGTTCACCAGAGGCCTGAAAATAATAGACAGACAGACAGATTTACTTTCGCCTTTACAATATACTAATATTGTAGATTACGTTTTTAGACACGCATATCGAAATTTCTTATTTATTTACAAATAAATATGTAATTCGCTTCGTAGACTCATAAGTATCATATCTATTATAGTTATGAGTGTACAAAACGAATTTTACATTTAAGTATCATATCTATTATACTGCCCCTGAAAGTCTTATTATTAAACTAAGAGTTGGTTTTATGTATTGTACAATTTAGTTTGCAAACATTATATTTGGTTTGCAACTGTTTTATTTCATGCATAGCGTGTTGCATTTAGAAATGGGATACGTTTCATGTTAGCTAAACGTTATTACTTATTGCGCTGTCTTAGTTAAGTTCCTATATAACCCTGAATCAGTATTAATGTTAGCTCAGATAACAAGTGAGGCAAAGCAATGAAGGCATCATGAAAGCGTTTCATAACACTTTTATGGGTAGGTACCACCCACTCATCAGTTATACTTGCGCCAAATAACAGTACTCAGTATTATTGTGTTCCGGTTTGAAGGGTGAGTGAGCCAGTGTAACTACAGGCACAAATAACATCTTAGTTCCCAATGTTGGTAGCACATTGACGATGTAAAGAATAGTTAATATTTCTTACAGCGTCATCGTCTATGGGTGATCGTGACCACTTACCATCAGGTGGCCCATATGCTCGTCCGCCAACCTATACCATAAAAAAAAGTTTATGTTCTTCATTATTAATTGTAAAATCCGGCTCGAAGGACCATTTATTAACTTAACCAATTATTAATTTAATGATACCGCAGTTATTAACTTTGAATTAAATCTGCTGCCTACAGTTATTATTTTACTGATATGATCGAAACAACTATAGTAAAATAACGTTAGAGTTATCAATGCCTGTCTACTGAGCTAAGGGCTCCCCTTCTCTTAGGGAGGAGGCTTAAAGAGTATTCCATCATGCTGCTTCAATGATAATTGATGGATATAAACAACTATACTATTATCATATATATTATACTTCATGCTCTGAACGTAGGCCTAAACTTTAAAAATGTTTTACCATCATTTACTTTATACGATCGATTTATTAATTTATTTCGTTTTAAATAAAATCATTTTAGAACCGTTTGATAAACACCAGTATGATTATAAGTAAGTAGGCTACTTTATAATTTGTTAAAGTAAATTTATAACTTACTCTGACTGCACGTATTTCAAGTACATAATAAACGAAGAAATAAAAATAGTATCAGTATATATCTACTTACTTAAGAAGGCACGCCCCTCCACGTTCATTTACTATCGGCTTGCGTTTGTGTGTGTAACGCTCGCTTACAAGATATCTTAGTGTGCGTGAGATGATTATAATTGCTAAGTTTATTTAATTAAAATGGCTGTAATTTAACGAGGATGGAGTGGAGTGAATATACTCAATGAATAATCTCTGTTCAGTATATAAGTAATGAGAGTCCATAGTAGATTCTGTACATATGTTTATTTAATATTATTATATCTATTGGAATATCGAGAGTTCGAATTGTGGCGTATTCGTACAATATTTCCTATTCGCGTGTCGATTTTAGTGATGTGTATATATCGATTAATTATTTTGTTATAAATAAATAAGCAATTTATATTATTTTTTTCTCTAACTATATTACATTTATTATAATTTTTTACCTAGTGATGGATTTAATCTATAAACAACCTTTTTTAAAATGTCTCAATTAATTCCTAATTAATGAATAAATATTATTAAAGAAATACATTAAATTTTATTCAATTTAAATTAAAACCAAATATGATATGAAGTTAAGTTTTTGTTTATGTTAATATGTTTTATAGCCTTAACATTAATGAATAAACCGTTAGTCGGTTAAAAGAAAACAAAAGTTGCCTGTTTCCAACATATTACATTTGTAACCAATAAAGTTCAAGAACACAATGTGAAAATGTAAAGGTGGCTAAATGGACGAAATTTCCATAAATTAATTGCTTATGACGTCATCATCATTAATAGTATTGCTACACTAAGCCTAAATTGGAAATAGATCGGAAATAGTAGTCAACAAATACAACTATGTACATACCACGTATGTAAAAACACGCCACTGACTAATCATTATTAATGTGATTTGTAATATTTCTCATGATACAAATAATTTTGCATAAACGATATAATATTAAAATAAAAACAAGCTTATTTTTGTTCGACATGTTTAAATATATCCAAATAATAAAATATTCAGCATTGAAACATGTCTCTACCGAATTTTCAAATCTTGCGTTTTTCTTAAAATATATCAAATATAGTTGTCATATGTCCTACGTTGGAGTTTAACTTTGCTTCAAAACAAATTTCATAAAATTCGGTTCAGTAGTTTGTTAATAAAAGAGTGACGAACAGACAGACAGAGATACTTTCATATTTATAATATTAGTATAGATGAATACAAAATACGTAAAGTTGAAATATTAATTTGAATTATAAGAAAAAATATTTTATCGATAGTTCTTAAAGGAATAGCATCCCTATCTTGGAATAGATCCAGTCAGTACAGTCGACGCAATAAATATCTATAGATTGTATGATTCGAAAGACCGCTTCGGACTTGGGTTTGCAATCATTTATGTAATAACGAGCTGGTATGTATTATATAATCTTATTCCACGATATAATCGACCTCGAAAATATTATCCAGATATATATTAGTTTGCCAATAATAATCAATCGCGATTGTGATAACAAAAATACACAATTTGGTGCATATAATGGTTTTACTGACTAATATTAAATTAATTAATCAATTAATATGAGACAACATCACATACATTACTCTGATCCAAATAGCTAAAACATTTGTGTTATGGAAAATCAGAAGTAACGACGGTACCACTAACACACAGAAAACAGAAAACTAATGATAATCTTTGATTTCTTCTAAAACTTAAATAATCTTTAGAAAATATACTTATAAACAAATAAAAAAATTAATGAATTAAACGGTACTAGGATTGCATGACGTCAAAGAGTCATATAGAGTTTACACTCGACATACCTGTAGGGTTATTCTGTAACAAGAAACTAGATTCTCACCGGAGAACCCGAGTGAAATGTGATGATAGTTGCTACATAATTATAAAATTTGTAAGATAAACGTTACTAAATGACGAATGTATGTCAATTATGAACGTTTAAGTCATCGCACTACAAATTAAAAATGACTCGATTGTGAAGGATATGTCAAGTCAACATTTCACGAGTGAGATTCGAAGTGAATTCTTACGGAATCGCACTGCTGTAGTTTTCGAAGTAGTGAACTTATGACAGCTTTATTTCAAAATTGGAACGTTTTAAACATGCATCAGTTTGTACAAATCTCGGATTATAGATAAAATATTAATTTTGGCTCTCCTTTAAGCTTGAGTAACATGCAACAGTACACATTGCAGAATATATGAAGTAATAATTTTAAACTGGGTTTTTAATTGAAGCAGTTATATTAAACTAATTAAACTAAAAAAGAAATTTTAACTGTTGTTAACTGCTCTCCACTTTATAGTCATCGGAATCAGAAGTTAGGCTATCCGAGTCTTATATATCAAAACAGAATAGCATTAGTTTGTAACTACGCAACTGGGGTAAATTCTACTAACAAATTCACCATCAAATCAAAATATAATCGTTGCCAATAAGCCCTTTTACTATTTGACTAAAAACGATTTTGTTAAATTTCTGTCGAAGTTAAATCGGAACTCGAGAAGGTTCCGTATCCGTTATAAATTAGCAGAATTACCCTCATTTACGATTCAGTTGAGGTTTGTTTTTGTGAGGGATGGTCCAAGTTGGATCGCATCGTAACAGTGATAACTTAGAATAGCCTTCTGAATATTAATATCCCTTGCCTAACTTACCGTATGGACTCTCCGTTCTTGTTAGAAAAAAAAGCATATGACAATTTTGCATGGACAACTCAATTTAGCCGTATTATAAATAACTTGTACTACCTTAACATTTATTAATGTTTCCGTATAATTTTTCAAATGTAATTATTGTTTCGTGTCGTTATAATTAATAAATTGCAACTCCACGGATATGCATTGTAGCGACGTATCGCTCGACTGCACCACAAATGACATATGTTACATTGTTGTACATGTTTATGACGTCACAGAACTAAAATACTATTCTGACACTATGTTGTTCATAATGCTCTAATTAATGAACGGGTTATTTGATACTTAATTTGTTGTAGAACGCTGTTACAGCTTAAGCCACGAAATCAGTGATCGAGTAGTGTGTACACCGGTTTTCATGGGTACGCCACTCCGAGGTCCCTGATTCGATTCACGGCTGACTCGATGTAGATTATCATTAGTTTTCTATGTTGTCTTGGGTCTTGGTGTTTGTGGTACCAACGTTACTTCAGACTTAAGATCAGGGTAATGTATGTGATGCCCAATATTTATTAATTATTATTTAATATGATATGTGCCCTCATATCTTTGTAGTGATGTTTAGTTCTTGGCGTATAATTCATAGTTAAGTCTGCTAGATTTGGACGTTCCATTTCTTGTATTCAATTTACTTCAAACTAATTGCACCGCAAACGTCTGACATTAATTACAGCGTTGTTAACAATTCAAACAGTTCTTGTTTTAAGGATGTCTTTTAACTTTGTTACGGTTGTTCTCAGTACTTGCCTTTGTGTCGATATGAGATTCCGTTTTGTGTATAAAATTGTTATGTGTTAACTTTGAACGACGATTTTCGCTCCTTCTTTCTGTGTGTTTTATTATGCTGATGAATATTTGAATGTATAAAGAATATTACCGAAAGACTAATTAATTTCGTGGTCAAAGTACAGCATAGAGTTGTTGCTCCTGCAAAAGTCGCTATGTGTTTTTTTCATATTTTTCGTTTGCTGTGCCATTTTAATCGTTATTTCAATATATAGAAATTTCGATGTGTGAACATAGCATAGTTAAATTTGTAAACTTTTAAACTACAGAAGTTATGACAAAACTGTTTTTACAGATAGTGCGTATTAAAATAACGTTTAAAATCGAAAAATATAAAAGAACACATAGCGACTTTTGCAGAAACAACGACGATTTATACGTTCATGTATATAATTAAATAGCGTGCTCGAAAAAAAAATCCAAGTCTCTTCTATAAAAGAATACAAGGCTTAGGTATTTCAACAAATGTGGCATAAAGGTAGTCTTGTTGTTTATAGAAAATGATATGATTTAAATGTATTAACTTAATTAGATACCAGTTAGAAGATCATTGGATCGCGTTTGGACAATGCAAATCACATATACATGCATATATATAATTGAAAAGTGTGATATTATTAAGTGTTATTTTATTATATATTAAAGGTTGTATATAAAAAAAAAAGATTTTATAGAATCTGCTTCCCAAATTGACTTAAACGCGACAGACAGTTCACCTCGTTGTTAACATTTAAAATTGATTGTAGATCCTGAAATTAGAACTGATTAATTCGAATTTAATTTAATAAAACTGTTTTAGTAAAGGAATATATATTCACTTTACTTTATACGTTTACTAGAAATCAGTGCGAATAAAACAAACAAAACAGACAGGAAGACAGATGTTCTGTAATGTAAATAGTATGGATTAAAAATACTTTATTAGCGGAACAGTCGAGATTTGATTGAAGTTTATGGTTTTTATCTGAATGACAGTTTGTCCGTCTGATGTTGTTTGGAAGTATTGCAAACGTAAATCTATTTCTAGATTTTTGTAGTCTTTAAACGTATATTTAGACTTCGTTATAACAAATCCTTGATTGGTTAAGCTGGTAAGACGAATGGGGTCAGTTAGTTAGGCATGTACCGTGCATAGGAAAGCATACTAATTTTGAGACTATATAATTTAGCGTTATAACATTACTTAAGCGATAGAATAATACCAATTGTAACAAAAATGTTTAAACAGCTTCATGTTTTTTTATGGTATAGGTTGGCGGACAAGCATATGGGCCACCTGATGGTAAGTGGTCACCATTACCCATAGATGAACGCTGTAAGAAATATTAACTATTCCTTAAATCGTCAATGCGCCACTAACTTGGGAACTAAGATATTATGTCCCTTGTGCCTGTAGTTACACTGGCTCACTCACCCTTCAAACCGGAACACAACAATACTGAGTACTGTTGTTTGGCGGTAGAATAACTGATGAGTGGGTGGTACCTACCCAGACGGGCTTGCACAAAGCCCTACCACCAAGTGAAATTTCTAATAATATTTTTGTACTAATAATTTATATTTAAAATTTATCATTCCTCAGTCACGCTTCATCATCTTAAACAATGGTAAAGGTTTTTTAACCGATATTCTTTTCATTTTATATTGTATACGATGTTAAACTTTGACAGAGTCCCAAGATTCCAAGCAAAAGCCACAACTTGAGTACTTTGTATTCTTAAGAGTACTCGTATATCCGTATTTAGATACCGGAATCCATACAGATCCTCGTATACAAAACGTTATTCTAGACATTTTTAAGGGAAATTTAAAGTCATGCTCCGGTGAATCCTTTTAGCATTACGCCCGGCTTTTGCCATATATTTGCGTCTTAGGAGAGGAACCGCTTGCTTATTGGTACAACACAAACTAGTGTACACTCCGAGAGTTAGCTTGTAATATTAAAATAAAATTAAAAACCTTTACTAAATGCATATGTATGTGTACATGGTTATGCCAGAATAACATTTTTACAATTTTTGTCTTTCTGTCTGTTTGTTCCGGCTAATCACAAGAACGGCTGGACCGATTTTCACAGGACCATAACTACCCGATAGATTATGTAATAAAAAGTAACTTCGGCTACAGCAAACGCGCACAGCTATACTATATTATTATTTGACATAATTTTGTTTTTTTTTTTCCTGAGATATTTATACGTTAATCTGTGATAAGTGTAAAAAATTATTAATGACTACTAGCAAGTATTTTATTTTTTAATTTTAATGCTTGCTAGCTATTAGATTAATAACTTTGGCTCAATAGTTTTTTAGACACTGGTGCTGTAAGAAATATTAACAATCCTTAGTGATGCCTACCCAGATGGGCTCTCCAGAGCATACTTTAAACCACCTTAATTTCTATTCGTATTATATATACACATCAATTTTATGTAATTGAAAAATCATTGCGCATTGGCGCGAATAACACGACACGAGTGTAGCGTGACGAATTGGTTTTGATACTTTTTCACGCGTTAGCAATTTATTACGATTTATAGTTACGTTCAATGTCATTGACTTTTTAGTGTTCGATTCCCGGCTGAGTCGATGTAGAAAAAGTTCATTTGTTTTCTATGTTGTCTTGTATCTAGGTTTGTGGTACCGTCGTTACTTCTGATTTTCCATAACGCAAGTGCCTTAGCTATTATATTGGGATCAGAGTAATGTATTTTATGTTGTCCAATATTTATTGCTAGCGACACGCCCCGGATTCGCTCGGGTGCAATAGTGATACTAAATATACAACAGAATTTGTTTATTAACGACATCATATTAGAAACTTCTAAAATTATCATTGTTTCTATACTATATTGGCCATGTATTACATACAAAGACCTTTCTTACGAAACACTCAATCTATCAAAAAAAAAAAAACAAATAAAAATCCGTTGCGTATTTTGAAGACTTAAGCATACATAGGAGATAGGGACAGAGAAAGCGACTTTGTTTTATACTATATAGTGATTTATTTAATGTGTAAGAGGCTTCGCGCGGAATTTCATTTGCCTTAGTAAGTTTTAGTATTATAAGATACTATCATCGTTCCAGCATCCATAGAAACAGCCTTTGAAACGTTTACATTGAATGATAAGATTTTTGGGGTCAATGAACTCGTGGGCGTTATCTGATAATCTACAAAAAATGTCATCACAATCAAATAAATTGTTTAAGCTAATGGACAAACGACCAGACGTGTATTTGTATTTATATAAATTTGCTGTACCTTGTAGATTCACCGCGTTATATTTGGAATTTACCTGCATATTTAATTTGCTTGACACATCCTAGCCTTTGTCAGATTGGTTTATGATTATGGTTGCTGCTTTGCTGCATAACATTAGCTGTAGGATGGTGTGATAGTTTATTACCCTCCTCAATGAACGAACTATCTAATTAGCAAATATAATTATTAAGACCAAACTGGTAGTCCTTAGTAAAGGCGTTCAAATGTCCAGCTTTGTATATAATGAATTATATTTGAGAACTCAATCTTATCCAACTTAATGTATTTAAGTTTGTGTATGAAAAAATTGAATGTAAAATAAATATACAAAAACTAATTATCTACTGGTTTTGTTAGACATAACAATTTATCATATACGTAGTAGTCACGGCTTCGCCCTTTCTCAGAGTTAAAGTTTGCTTCATATCAAATTTCAGCAGACAGACAGACACAGCTACTTTCACATTTAAAATATTAATGTAGACGTTTGAATTTAACACGTAGAATATGAGTTTATATAAAAACAGTCACTCCTAATAGGTTTCCTAGACTTCCGCATGAATGGTGACACGTCTATTTACTACCGGGACAAGACGCGTGCAATGAAAGGGTCTGGCGTGGCGTGACGCGCCGTGAATACACTACGCTAGCGGTACTGGCGTACTTACCGCAAAAACATACGGAAAAAATATCAACATATGATTTATTTTCAACTAGTTTCATTTTTAATATCAGCGATGGTGAGTTTTTTAAAAAAAAAAAACATGTTCGTAACTGGAAGCATTAATATTTCTACCTCCAAATTAAACCAAATAACATGTTTGTTTTTCTCTTACTTATAAATA
This sequence comes from Vanessa cardui, assembly GCF_905220365.1. Taxonomy (NCBI): domain Eukaryota; kingdom Metazoa; phylum Arthropoda; class Insecta; order Lepidoptera; family Nymphalidae; genus Vanessa; species Vanessa cardui. The sequence continues at coordinate 3,731,981 of NC_061143.1, forward strand.
AATTTAGTTGTTCAAAAGTAAACCAATTATATGATTTCTACAATTAATCAATTCTCTTTTCATACCACAGAAACATAATTATTACTATTATTTCGGTAAAAAATAATATATGTAGGGTAAAGTTAATAACGCTGTAATATGATTACATTTATAAAAGTTATAATTTCTGGCATAAATAGAGCAAAAGACGATACAGTGAAATATAATAAGAAAATGAATAGTAGAAAAGCACCAAAAAATATTGACCCATTGGCAAAATAATAATCGATAATACCAAATCATATTATAATCAGCAATAAATTATTTCTTGTGCAGATACTTTATAATAGCATAAAAACAATTCGAAAATAAATAATAGTTTGTATTATTCTGTTAACGGTACCAATGTAGCTACGACGATTTCTTACCCTTAGAAAAATATCTAAATACCGTCTCGACTAGAAAGACTCGTGTTGGGTATATTGTCTGGTCTTACCACAGAAAATTAAACCCACAGACGCCACGTTTCTTTATAAGAATAATTAAAGTACTAACAATTATTATATTCGCTATAATGCTTTGCTAAAATTAGTCGGTTTTATTTTCACTCATGACAACTGTTATTACTTTATGATGTATTATTTCCAGGGTTTTGTACCTCAAAAAATGGGTCATACAATTATATACACGGTTACAAGGTTACTGCGTGCGTCTGTCCGTCTGTACCTTGTCCCTTTTTCCAAGAGAAAGGGACTTTATATAAACACTTCTATGTCAATAATTCATCTCAATGAAAGTAGAAGTAAAAAAAATACTATAAAATTACAATAATTTAAACGTATTTTTTATTCCAACGTTACAATCATAAAAGTAACTCGTCTAGTAAAAGCCTCGTAATAGTGAACCGTCTGAAATGAAACTCGCATGGGTAAAAATTGCTAATGTCTTGCTATATATTTTCTAAAAAACAAAACACAACAATAATTATACATATGACGATGCTTCATATGCGGATTTTGATCACGTGATCCTGTTAATATATTTTCGGTCTTTTGATGACTATCTCAAATACTAATTAAAGTTCTCCTTTTGAAATATGACGTCATAAATCTGTATTCCAAAAACAATTTTCTTACGTTTATTATCGCTGTAACATCATGTTCACGCGTGGTGACGTTTAGTGGTGTTTATCTATTGTTGGTTTCATAGCTCATAAACTGCTATAATTACCGAACACACATACGTGTCTAGCGCTACTTTATTTAGCGAGTATAAAAATCGGTGTCTTTTGTTTTTTTTTTTTATGTAGAATCTCTCGCTTTATCTGTTCACCTTAGATATACGCATATTTTAAGATACGACAAGGAAGTTGATTTCATATACTTTGAAACATTTTCTCACTCGCTCTGTGTTCTATCTGGTGATTTATATATAATCAAACGCGCTAATGCACCAAAGAGGTCTTATTATATAGTATGTGGTACTTCAAAATATTCTTTATTTTCATATATTTACTTGGTGGTAGGGCTTTGTGCAAGCCCGTCTGGGTAGGTACCACCCACTCATCATTTATTCTAACCCCAAATACCAGTAGTCAGTATTGTTGTGTTTCGGTTTGAAGGGTGAGTGAGCCAGTGTAACTACATGCACAAGGGACATAACATCTTAGTACCCCAGGTTGGTGGCGCATTGACGATGTAAGGAATAGTTAATATTTCTTACAGCGTCATAGTCTATGGGTGATGGTGACCAGTTACCGTCAGGTGGTCCATATGCTCATATGCTAGACATATTTTTTTTATGGAATAGATTGGCGTACACCAATCTATTCCATAAAAAATGTCTAAAATGTCACTAATGGCTTACTTGAATGAATTTGTGGTCACTAAACGATATGAACAGACGCCCAATTCTACTAACAAATTGTTATTTTATTGCAATCGAATCGGAATGTAATTGTGGCCGTAAGTGTGGCCACCGATTTCCTATTCTATTAACACAACAAACTGCGGATCTATCGAAGTTGGTTCGGAATATAATCGGGATAATAAGTGGAATTAGTAGAATTAACCCCTTGTTTCACTAAGCTGATATTTCACGAAAAGTCAAATTTGAATCGGGAACGCATCATAATCATTAAAACTTAGCAGAATTACACCCTGAGCAAGTATGTACCCACAATTTCTGCAGTCATGACAAAAGTCAGTCAAGTGGATATAACTTTGTAAAGACGTGCTAGTAAGTCGTTGTGTAAATTAGTAACTATATAATTAGTCTGAAGTCAGCTAAGAATATAACTTCGCATAGTTTGCTCGACATTGTGAAAGTAACTATTTAACATTGAAAGAGCTAAGGCTCAGTGGATAGAATGCGTAGATCTGTAGCGAGAAACACAAGTTCATATGTCAGCTGAACTCTAGAGCATTTGATTGGCTAAATATCTTCGATCAGTGTTTGTTATATATATCCCAAAAATTGTAGCTAAACTCTAGACATTAACAGGAGTGTAAGCATTTGCCCAATAGTGGGACGGATAGTTCATCTCATTTTAAGGCTGTAACTTATATCTGAGTACCTACTTAAATTATATTCATAATAATTTATGGACGCATTTGTTCATTAGCTGATGTTCAAAATTATTGTGTCTTTGTGTCTGTTGTGTATTGAGGACATAATCATGCACAAACATCATTTATACACTCACACACACAACCATCACGCAAACACATGTACACTTTATATGTACACAGTTATATTCTCTTTATTTAAATTAACTAATAGTTTCTTTATTCTTTAGTGATTATATGATGTGATGGAATAGTTCCGATTGGTGAGCTCACTAGAGAGACCCAACCTTAAACATACTATCTACACTCTGGTAAAGAGTTTACAGTTTTGTATTGTTCGACTAATCCCATACGTCAACACATTTTGAAAAATATCTTTTTTTTTATAAATAACTTCTCAGCCAATCAAATCAAATTATCCACGATAAATTCCAATTTTGAATTTAAAAAATTCCTGGTAGTTATGTTTATTGTAATTTATTCAATAATTTACATTTAATTAAATAAATGTCCGTCTAAATCGACTTCTGTTTCGTGTCTAATATGTACTTAACTTGTATACACAGGTCTAGTCAGCGTTTTGGTCGATAAGATTTAATAGGGTAACGGGTACAATCTGGCCGCATGCCAAGCGTTTAACCTAAGATCACAGTTCGGTGCAGACATTCTACGTTATTAAGATTGCAGAAATTGTTGCCACTTAACAATTTAAAATAATTAAATTTATTAAAATATAACAAATTATTTTATATACAACCTATTTTGATGTTTTATCAAAATATTTTAATACAAATCGATAGTTATTGATAAATCGCTCGATACAAATGGTTGGGTTCATTGGAGTACTACCAAGATTACTTATAGATTGTCTGCTTATTTCTGGACATTCATTTATATTATTTACACAGAACTGAGTCGAGATGGCCCAGTGGTTAGAACGCGTGCATCTTAACCGATGATTGCAGGTTCAAACCCAGGCAAGCACCGCTAATTCATGGCTTAATTTGTCTTTATAATTCATCTCGTGCTCAACGGTGAAGGAAAACATCGTGAGGAAACCTGCATGTGACAATTTTCATAGAAATTCTGCCACATGTGTATTCCACCAACCCGCATTGGAACAGCGTGGTGGAATATGTTCCAAACCTTCTCCTCAAAGGGAGGCCTTTAGCCCAGCAGTGGGAATTTACAGGCTGTTGTTGTTGTTTGTTGTACACAGAACTAGTTAAGATCTCATATGTTATTCAGCAATCGTTCGATCCTTTTATTGTCAAAAGTGAAGTAGAAGTTCTTGCAATGAGGACGCACACAAACATAATACGCGACTTTCTTAATTCTGAGACTAATGACTAATTTTACCCTCCAGTTAATAAAGTAATTGTTAGGAGTGGGGATGACAATAGACCCCCTTTTAAACATTTGCTTCTCTAGGCAGCCCCTATTCCATTGAAGCTTATATTGTTGCTAGTAATAATTATTTCTCTTCACAAAAACATACAACAATAATATTTAATTGTTTTCACATAATTAAAAACTCATATTTGTATCACTGCTCATTAGTATCACGTTAATCAATTTCTAATATAAATAAACTTTTTATGATCATTAGTATTTAATACGAGATTTAATAGAAATATGATCATCGTTATATCACAATGGCTTCATTATACAATTTCTATACATAGTTCATATCCAGACTTCGCTCTACAAATAAATAAAGTAGATTATAGCAGACGCCTCGGGTAACTTAACGAAGTGTTCGAAATATTTACCAAGCTGAAACAAACTTTATTTCGTAAGACATAAGTATCAAATTAGTGTATTGAACTAAAATGGATGGCACGGAAAATACAAGCGATTCGTAACCGAATAAAAAATATTTCAAAACATAAAATGAACCTAAAAATTCTAACTATAGAACTTATATTTGATTGTAAAATCTTTTACAGTCAATGTTACGCATGGAGTTTCAGATGTGTATTTAAATATGAACCTTATTGAAAGCGACATAAAAGTGAAAACGAAACCACTTACAATAAATATTGCAATGAAAACATAAAGGAAGTTATGAATATTACATTTGCTACAATGTAATTTCGCCCTTAAATACGGCGTCTGAAAATAGCAATTTGTTCGCGCTGACAATTTTGATAATAATTGGAAGTAAAAGCAACGTGTTGTGTAGAATAATGATTTTAGGATTCTCTTCCGTCAGTTAACTTGCTGTTGTCTGAGTTATAAGTACAGTATTAAATACAAAATTCACAAAATGTATGGTTAAAGGAATCTATAAATTGTGCCCTAATTTTAGACGGTAATATTAATATTATGCAAATCCACAAATCCCATCACAATTATACTCACGATTTAAATAATGTTCCAGCCCATGTGTATACGGTTGTGATTATTTTCCTAAATATATAACAAGTATTACATATATGATGAACGTGTCTAGTATATAAGGCACTTTTGATATTCGTGCTTTTCGTGTATTATATATTTAAATAGTGTTTATAAACATTTTGATGTCATTTACGTAGAGATAAAATGTCTCAAATGCCGCAGCAGGGTTTTGTGCCTGAGAAAATTCAGGAATTCAACCGGAGAGCGTCGCAAGACGTCACCGATTCAGCAAAGCGTAATCCTCAAGATGGTTCGAAGAAAGAACTTAACGAAATAGATAAACCAAATGATAAAACGAAGGTCGAGGACAAAATTAAAACGGATACGAGTAGTCCGGCTCGTCAAGGCCAGGACAGCAAGAACCCTTTCTCGCCCCATTTCTACAGAAGCAGCCGACCGCATGGACATTTCGAAATGGGTCCCCGAGGCTTAGACTATTCTCCTCATCGTGTTGGCCTTGAATATTCCAACCGTCTCCGGGACTACGGTCCTCAAAGATCAACTTCAATCCACGGCCATGAATTAACCGACGGACCTGTTGCAATGAAACCAGAATATTTGGGCCATAGAAGTCACTATGGAAGTCAAATTGTTCCGGGTGGAATAAACCATCCCGACGTGGTTTTCCGTCAGGATTATTACGGACAAGTCGGATTTTCTCCACCACGAGCTTCGAGATTTTCTTCACAGGAGTATTTGAATGCTCCAGCGCAATACGGGAGATGGCCCGATTATCGAGCTGAATATAGACAGCGTCGAAGATCTCAGCAAGACCTCCATTCCATTGGACATAGCCCAGAATCAGGTATCGTAATATTGTAATTTTTGATTACGATGTATGTGTTCATAATAAATCTTGATTTATTATATATTCAGTAGATATGAATTCCTGATTTGCACGAGTAGAATAAGGTATCCCTATAACATTTATAGTAATGAAAAATTGTGCTAAGATTAATTTTTTGGACTTAGTTATATTTGCTGGTTTTCACAGAAAAATCCTACAAATATTTATCACATTGGGATCAATAGCTTAGGAAGGTATCATGGAAAACGTTTAAAAATTACATTTAATAATCATTGATTCATATAAAAACTAACTGAATCTACAGCTTTGCCTGCGCGAAATTTATGAAACACGAATTTCCAACACCCGTCTTACCCCCTTAGGGAACAATCCGTACTTAACGTTTGTGGGTGTTACAGTTTGTGAGATTTTGTGATCAGTAAGTGGGATTTCACTTTTATAGATATTGAAGATTAAGCAAAAAAAATAGTAATATAAAGATTTATAGTATAATATTAAACTCAGAGAACTGGATTCGCTCAAGGAAAGTTAATAAAATATACGAGTCCTTTTACAGGCATTTACGTTTTATATCAGGGGTAGAGTAAATGAGGATGGAGGAAACCCTATGTCCTATACTTTTATAGTCAGTTAGTGAAAATATTACCTAAGATGAACTGACAGATGACTGAACAATGAACTATTAATTTCTAAATTATGAAAATTTAATTAAAGCTCTTTATGTGGAAGGGCTTTGTGCAAGCCCATTTAGGTACCCACTCATCAGATATTCAACCGCCAAACATCAGTACTCAGTATTGTTGTATTCCGGTTTAAAAGGTTTAAGGTAGAGCTTTCGTAATCATATATACAAGGAACATAACATCTTTTTTCTAAGATTGGACCGCCTTGGAGATCTAAGAAATGATTAGTATTTCCCACAGCGCCACTGTCTATGGGCGATGTTGACCACTTACCATCAAATGACCCATATGCTCGTCCTTTATAAAACTGGCTCACTCATCCTTTCAGCCGGAACCCAACTATATAAAATATTATTGCTTCGTGGAATACATGATGAGTGGAACCTTTTCAGCCAGGCTTGCACGATGCCCTAGTTATCAATATATATTATGCCATTATTTCTTTAGATGAGTGTATATTTCACGACGTTCTGAATATTTCATGTCATCCTTAGAGACACGTGCCGTGCTTCTTTTGTTTTTCAGACATATTAAGCTTAATTTATTAATGAACAACGATATATTTACACGAAATTTATGTGTCATTCTAAGGCTTTGTTAATCTCAATCTTGTCTCATATACCGTAACACTATTTATGTTAGATACTTTGTCAGCTTCGTAGTAAACATTCTCGGTAAAAACTTAGGAGTTTTTAATATTATTAAATAAGGACTGGAATTGATTATTGATATTGATAATTATGATATTATCCTCAAGGGCGACCATTTAACGATGCCGGATATATAGTGCGAAAGTGTGTGCTTAAACACAGGTGTACTTTGTAAGACTTAAGGCGCAGGATCTAAGGTGAACCAATTTTGATTGGTATGGAAATTGTCTATGCCCTGAGGAAGGACATTTTTTTCGATTCAAACCTCAAGAGGGGTAAATATAAAGCCGCAGTTTCAGCTAGTGTTATTTTTGTATGTTGTTGTGCAACAGTTGCTCATTGATATATTTAATTACTAGCAATTTGATATACAGTGGTCGATTCTGACCCCCACGTGATTTCGGAATTCCAAACTTTACGTTTATTTGAAAGTTAAATAGACAATTCAATACTACTCTGAATGTATACTTATTTTTTGATTAACTTGGTGTTAGGGCTTTGTGCAAGCCCGTCTGGGTAAGTAGCACCCACTCATCAGTTATTCTACCGCCAAATAACAGTACTCAGTATTGTTGTGTTCCGGTTTGAAGGGTGAGTGAGAGTGAGGCACAAGGGACATAGCATCTTAGTTCCCAAGGATGGTGGCACATTGACGATGTAAGGAATAGTGAATATTCCTTACAGCTTCATTCTCTATGGGTGATGGTGACCACTTACCATCAAGTAGCCTATATGTTCGTCCGCCAACCTATACCATAAAAAAAAATCTTTCAAAATAAATCAACCCAAATTTTTACGTAATGTAATTCAATGCCAATAAGAACGAATAGACAAAATTAAAGCAACCCTTTCAATAAAAAAACATTCGAGTCTTGTCATAAAATCTCTTACCGTCTGTCTCGAGAATCCTTGTCGAAGTTACAAATTTAATTTACTAATTTCGTAATCAAATTGAAGGGTAAGGCAGGGCTCACGAGAGGGATGCTAGTGATTATAGTAATTTGCATTTTGCTTCAATTATATCGATTTTTACTTTGTAGTATTAAAAAAATGTGTCCAAATCAAAATGTAACTGTCTCAGTTATATTGTAAACTAGCGTCCTCAGCCCAGCTTCGCACGGGCGGAGATAAGATTATATACATAAATCTAAAATAAAAATTACTCCTTATTACATCAGTTATCTGCCAGTGTAAGCCCCTTTAAACTGGGTCCAGAGTTTAGCCGGAACAAACAGGCAGAGACAATCATTGTAAAAGTTTTATTTTGGTATATGTACCGTGTATACATATGCATTGAGTAAAAAAGGGCTATTTTAATATTACAAACATACAATCCAATTTTATTATATGTATATGCGAAAGTTTTGCTAAATATTAGTAACTCAATAATGCAAGATCGTCGGAACGGGTTCGAATTAAATTTGCCACAGAGATAAATTATAGTCACCAATAAGCGTATGAGTTACATTTTATCCTATATTAATGTACTCTAAATCTGAAATTGTAAACAAAACTAGTTTCATATAAATTATTAGCGTACATCTTTTTGTTGAATTTTTGATCCAGCGGTCAATATTAAAGCTAGGGAGGAAGCAAAATGTATATAATATTTGATGAAAGGGATTCTGGCTATGGTCTACCAAAATTACACGCATTTATTAACCATCAAACAGGAATTGGTACGTTTTTGCTCTGGCTCAGTGTAATTATAGGCACAATAAACATAATATTTTTGTTTCAAAGTTAAGTGGTTTATTGGCGATGTAAGGGCAGTAATGATCATTATGACTAATTGCTAGTTCATGTTATAAAAAATATCATTATCATTACACAATACAAAACATAATTCCACCTTAAAACTTATGACTTAAAAACCGTGAACGTATTGAAAACATTCTGTAGTATATTTAGTATCAGTATTGCACCCGTGCGAAGCCGGGACGGGTCATTAGTATAATAAAGTCTGATTGGACGCTAATTCGATTAACAACTAAATTAACTTACACATTTTTCGAGCTGGTATTAATCGGTATCGAACACGGGACCACTGGCTTCCAAAATTGTATTCAGCAGCCGAATAAGCTTGCTATTCACTAAGTGACAAATACACATTACACTCATTACTATAAACACAAATAAACTCGCATTAACTCAATTAATTTTAAAGTACAAAATAAACATTTAAAGTTATTAATTCAACAATTTTACCCACTTAATTTGTTTACGCTACCAGGTATCAGCTGTGAGGTCATTGAACTCAGCGCTATCGATTTCATTCATGCGTGGGTTGTAACGCCGGTAGTATACTATGCAGCAGGCACGTGAGCACACTGTTGTAAATGATTTTAATAGCGTGATATTCAGTTGAAAGACAAGGAACATGTCGAGTGTTTGATGGCTGTCCATTTGTGTACGGTTCCGTAGTTACACCGTTAGAAAAATGCATATATTTTTTTGTGAAAATATTGATGATTCGTATTGAAATAAGTTTTGGACTGTTATTTTTCATAGAATTAATTGTTAAGCAACGATCATTATTTAGTAATAAAACGAGAAAGAACAAGAAACTCAGTTTATTTGCCTCGTTTCAAATAGGTCTGTTAAATAAGTCTTATGGTAGACAAGTTCATTTTTTGTAATTTATAAAATTAGTATATATATTAATTTTGAAAGAGAATTTTGGAAAACATTGTTATTAAATATTAAATATATTTTACTATTGTCTGCGATTTAAAACATTATAGATTTTTTGCCGGAGGCTGATAAAGAATATAAATATATTGTTAATGAAATTTTGAATATGTTATAAATAAAGACCGCTCATCACGTCTAATTATTTTTTACATTCGATTCGTATATTCGAATATTTTACTTCATGATCACATAGATTTTTTTCTTTGCGACTTAATATAATTACTTATATACAATATAATAATAATTATAATATAAAGATACACTGCGCTTAGACAATTATACTTATACAAAGTAATTCTAATACGTTTCAAGCCGATCGAAGATTATCTATCACAGCGCTCCACACAGACCTATGCTTAGATGAGATCGTACGAGATATACAGTCAGAGGTGGCAGCTATAGTTATACCCAATCTGTAATATTAATACGTAATAGTAACAGTCAGTTGATTTCTCAATTCTGGAAGAAGAATTGATGGATTCAAAAACTTTGGCTTTGATTTACTCGTTCTACACAGTATATTTGGTGTTTGTATATCTAAAAAGTTCGAAAATCATATGAAAACAAATTGGTATATATAATTAAGGTAAATATAAAGTTTTACTTCTTAACCGTAGTTGGAGTCCTGGATGGATCCTGAGTAACGTTTGTATACATCTATTCTCTTTCTAGTAGTATATTCTTCTTCTGCTAGTATACTTTATTGTTGGTTTTTTTTTTTATTTACCCCTTGAGGGAGTGAAATGTTAGTTGACGGTTGGTGTGGTATAAGTATTATATATTAAGGATGTATGTATGGAAGTGTGATTTTTATCGACCCATTAATTACCTAAGTACTTACTTATCTTTTAATGAACAATTTCAAATTAATTTATAAGTATATTAGGCGATGAAATGAATGTATCTGTTAAAGTTCAGCTCTGACATAGTTTTACATATTTACGTAAATGTAAAACTGCTTTTTGTTACATTGAATTCTGAACTAAATATATACAAGTAAACGTTAAAAATAGCCACTGTATAAATCATGACTGCGTGGAATGGCATCAAGAATGCTAGGAAGCGTTCCCCTGTTGAATCGAAATTCCAATATTCTGGGCGAAAAATGAACCGAAAGCTGTTACCAGTGAAGACAATAAGATCTTGTATCTTTTAGAATTTAATTTTCACTACTGCTCTCAACAAGATAGCCCAGTGGTTAGATCGCGTGCATCTTAACCTATGATTGCGGGTTCAAGCCCAGGCAAACACCATTGAATATTCATGTGCTTAATTTGTTTTTATAATTCATCTCGTGCTCGGTGGTGAAGGAAAACATCGCGAGGAAACCTGCATGTGTCTAATTTCATAGTAATTCTGCCACATGTGTATTCCAACTCGCATTGGAACAGCGTGGTGGAATATCTTTCAAATCTTCTCCTCAAAGGGAGAAGCATAAGCCTTGCAGTGGAAAATTTGCAGGCTGTTGATAATTGTTTGTTTATTGTTTTCAATATTTACTTATTTCGACAAATAAACAGCGCAAATAATTGGCACATTTCTTTATCATAGTTCTCACGTTTGATAAAAATGAATCTTATCATATTTATACCTCATATAGCTGATTTGTTGATTCATTAGCTTGATTTTGTAGCGGCAATTCGAAGTCACAGGTTCAAAGACCGTTTCGAAGTAATATGAGTTAGATTTTCAAAGTTTTCAGTATCGACTCAGACTTTTGTAGATAGCAGTGTTAGTATTCTCTTTTAGAATTGTCCGGTAATATCGTATAGCTGTTTCACTGGATTATGAAAATAAAGAAATAAAATGTAGCTGTACAACAAAATACTGTACAGTTAAATATTCTACAGCCGTTCCAGAGATTAGCCGTAACAAACAGACGGACTAAAATTGTAAAAAGTGTTTTTTTGATATACGTACCTTGTATATATATATACATATTCATTTCAAAAACGATTTTTTATGGTATAGGTTGGCGGACGAGCATATAAGCCACCTGATGGTAAGTGGTCACCATTACCCATAGACAATGACGCTGTAAGAAATATTAACTATTCCTTAAATCGTCAATGTGCCACTAACTTTGGGGACTAAGATATTATGTCCCTTGTGGGTGTAACACAACAATACTGAGTACTGTTGTTTGGCGGTAGAATAACTGATGAGTGAGTGGTACCTACCCAGACTTACACAAAGCCCTACCACCAAGTATTTTATTATTACAAACAGACACTTAAATTTTATTATATGTATTTACTATGTTAATGTAACTTTAAGTTGTCACTCTCAATTCAATTTTAGCTAAAACTCGGAGCCTTTACCAGTCGTAATGTTAACATGTCATTCCAAGACACGTGACTGTCTACGTTAAATTTCCACTCTATGAATATTGTATATTTTTACTGAGCTCAAGTCTAGACAATGTTGGAGATCTCGAATTTTCGTAGTAAATACTTAAATAAGTTATGCTGGAATAGCCTTTTCGGTTATTACTTGCGACTCGTTTCGGCTTCGCACGGGTGCAATTCTGACACAATATTCTACATAATTTGTTCATTTACGACATTTGTAATGAAGTTTATTTTGTCACATTTATTAATTTGTGAATATATTTAGTGTTTTCGTAAATGATTTATGACGGTTAGTAGCAGCTGTTTGACTTTTTAAACACAGTTTCAGCGTATGAGTATTATTTGAATGCATTTTAACATCAAACCGGAAATACGGTAAATATTCTTGAAGTACGCGCATTATGTTATATTTCTTATTTCTTTTGGTCAAAATAAAACGTTTGTATGATTACACTGAAATAATATCTCATTAAAATACGAAATTCTTTTCTGTAGTAGCAAAGGCTATATAAGCTTTGAGATTAATATGGCTTTGTACAGTATTGTCCAAAAATATTCCACCAACAGTCTAGTAATACTTCAAACAATATATTTTATTGATATAATAAACATAGAACTATAAACTTATAATATATATTGTAAAACCGACAGTAGAGAGCTACTGCAGATAGAGAACTATTCCGAGGTTAAAACTAACAATCATCACTTATTTTCGTTTCTTAGTGTTTCTTTTTGACCTTAAGATATATAAGCGTATCTATATACCTTAAGAAATTAAGTTTTCCAAATTTGATTGCTAAAGAGTCATCGCTTTTGATTTTCTTTATTATTTCGTTAGTAAATAATCTTTTAACGTTACATAAGACGTGGATTTTGCTATATATGATTTAAGATTGATTCGAAGTTCTTTACCGTAAAATTTTCTACTATTTTCATGGAGATTTTTCTATATTATCCACTTAACTCGTCTAATGGAGCTGTATCACATCAACCGTTCAACCAATAAAAATAGGTACGACTATATGATACAGATGGATAAGATTTTAGTATTATCTTATAACTATTTACAGCCAGTAATGATTATTGTGTAATTAGCTTATTTGTACTGTACTAGCGACCTGCCCTGACTTGGGTCTAAATATATGCATTTAAGAGTAACGTAGCTTTTCAGTTGAATTATTAGCATTGGATTATTAGTTCTGGAGATTAATTCCTACAAACAAACAATCTATCTGCTTCTAAATTATTATAAATTTTATCATGTAAATTTACATACCCTATCTACAAATTAATAAATTACATAATAAAAATAGGTCTTAATGTCTCAATTTGTGAAAAATGTATTCAAATAACTAAACTTCTTAAGAGATTTGATTTTCTATCTTCAAAGATGAGAGTTCGCTGAGGGATTGCTCTTCCGGGTTAAAGAGTGAATAGGGCAGTAATTAGAGGCGAAAGGGACATAAAACCTTAGATCCCTATAGTTGGCGGCGCTTTGACTTGATAAGGACTGGCTTTTCATACAGATAAAATATTCCACTTTGTTATCGAATATATTTGATTTTTTTTTTTGCGATCAGACTAATGGCACAGAAAAGGCAACAATCCTAGATTTTAATTGATAATGATAGACATTGACAAGAAATATTGAAGGTTTTATACATCAAAAATTCACAACCAAATTTGGGTGCTGAAATGCAATATATTGCTGACAATAATCCTCCAAACTGGAACACAGCACTACTAAAGCACTTTTTTAGGGTAGAATATGTCAGTGGGTTTTACCTACTCTGACTCAATCGTCCATCAAGTTCTACCAAGTGGAACTGTATTTAATATTAAGCATTCATTTTTATATATGCTGTACTATTTGTAATGTGGATTCAATTTGATCTACTGCGCAGTTTAGTGTCTATTAAAATTGCCCACGGCCGTGAATTCCTAAACATTTTTTTTTACTGAAAATCGTTTTAGAATCTTTTTCGCGCTCGTAAACTTATATAGAAACGCTCTTAATAAATGTTTGTGTACTTTTATCAACTTCTCTGAAAGAACTACGTAGTCAATTTATGTAAGGTACATAATATGCATGAGGGAAAAAGTCGTGAGAAAAAGTCCAGGTTATTCGAAGTTGTTTGAGTAAAAATCTTTGATAAGGTCATATTTTCCAAGAAGCTAGCCTTCAAGGAATTGCTGATTTTCTACTTCAAATACGCGTATCCTGCGTGGGAGGCGGGGACTATAGGAACCCAAGGGGTTAACTTGAGTTCGACTTCCTCACATAAGTGTAGACATAGTAGCGATGATAAACTTTGACCAATCGTTTTTGATACTTGCCTAAATGTTCTGTCATTGTATTAATAATCAATCATCGGTGAAAATTATGAAATCAATTTTAATAGAAAATCAATTTCGTTTTTTATGAAATTTAGAGCCAAGATGGTCTAGTGGTTACCCAGGCAAGCATCACTACATGTGTTTTCATGTGCTCAATTTGTGTTTATAATTCATCTCGTGTTCAACTGTGAAGGAAAATATCGTGAGAGAACCTGATTGTGTCAACGAAATTCTACCACATGTAAATGTACCAACTCGCATTGGAGCGTGGTGGGTTATGCTTGAAATCTTCTCCTTAAAGAGTAGGTATTACTCTAGTAGTTGGAAATTAACAGGCCGTTGTTGTTATTACTGTTGATAAAATTTAACAAGATTAAGCTAGATAGTGAAAATAAGCAGCCCATAATTTTCCACTACTACACGAAGAAGAGGACCATATTTAGAGAAAAGGATTGAATAACAGCAAGATAAATCATCGGACCGTTTTGAAGACAAACGGACCGCTTGACGTCTAATCGTATAATAGATTACAGGACTCGCAATCTTCCTTTTCATCGACCTTAAGAACATCAGCCTCAGAGAAATTTTATTGGAATCGAAGCGTTCTCTATCGTCTTTTTAATAATCTTTGGTCACGTGACATATCCAATATTTATGTACCGTCTAAATATTTGCCTTATTAGACGATCGATGGGAAACTGTTAAGAAGATATTAAAATTTATTAACATAAGAATTAACAACATTAAATGCTTAAATATATACAAATATGAAATAAAACTAGTTACTGTATAAATCTTGACCGCGTGCAATGGCGGCAAGAATGCTAGCAGCATTTCCCCGTTGAATCGCAATTCCGATCCTCTGGGCAAAAAACGAACCAGCCCTCCTGTCACCAGTGGAGGCAATGAGGCGTGGTGTTATACTTTTGATGAAGCTTTTTGCACCACCACTCCAAGCGTTTCGACAGCAAATGGAACAAAAAAGTAACTACATATAATACACGAAACATGTTTTTGCTGATAAGATATTCAAAGCGTCAATTGAATTCGTCACTTGCATTTTGTTATTTAGTAAAAAAGGGACCCGCTGAGTTTCCTTCTGGTTGTTTCCTATTCGAAACTGATGCTAGTGTTTATTTGACCAACCATAAGTAAGTAATGTTTCCATATTGAATAAAGGAATTTGAGTTTGTGATTATCATAATATGTAGTTTTTTTGATATACCTGTGTGTTTAAAGTATAGGATCCATAATTAATTTTATTAATTATTCGTAAAATTTTATTTGTGTGAATATTATATCATTATCAGGTTATCGCATCTGTTGAGTAAACGTGTTGTTGAATTATGTTGTGATGTGATAGTGTCCATTATAGAAAATACATAAAACTGGTACCATGGGTGGTATGTATTTTTTTTAAATATAACTTTCGGCGCTGTCCTCGAACGTCGAAATTTAATCAAAACAGCATCGCGTTGACCGACTCTATGGAACATGCAAATAAATGCGCATCCATTATCCGCCGGCGTACAATCGTGGATGTTTATAGTGCCTCACAATTATGTTTTGACGTCATTTACATTAAACCCCCTTCTATCGATACTTTAGGTAAATTGTTGTAGCTTCAAAAATAATAAAGACTTATTAGTATGCATTGAAAGTTTAACATAATATTTTGTACCGTCAATAGCGAAATAAATGCGCCTAATGTAAAAAGTGGCAGGGTCCTGACCCCTTGGGCTATTGACTCTTATAGCAAGCTTAAAAGAAAAGCCCGCGGCTTCGTTCGCGTTTTATTTTGAGTGTTAGGCAAAAAAGTAGCTTATGTCCTTCCATGAATCAAATCAAATCAAACCAAAATAAACTTTATTCAAGTAGGCTTTTACAAGCACTTTTGAATAGTCATTTTACAATTAAGTGAAGCTACCACCGGTTCGGAAAGTAGATTCTACCGAGAAGAACCGGCAAGAAACTCAGTACTTACTCTTTTTTAACATTTAAAAATATAAAGTCATGTTAGTTAAATACAATTATTTTAATTAATATACCCTGCGTGGAAGTTAACAGATATTCAAGTTTGCTTCATACCAAATTTCGTCGAATTCGGTTGATTGGTTTGGCAGTGAAACAGCGACAGACAGATTGACAGACAAAGTCAAAGTCAAAAACCTGTATTCAAAATAGAAGTGTTTACACTTTCTTATTGACTGTTGAAAATCTACCACCGGTTCGGAATATAGCACCTCAGACCTGAGAAGAACCGGCGAAAGAAACTCAGCGGGATTTTTTTTTTTTTATAATTTCAATTTACTAAGACATAGTTTAAAATATTAGTATAGGTTCCGTAATGAATTTGAGGTATTGCTACCAGTATTAAATTAAATTTAGACGCTGTGACTTTGCATACGATGTGTTTTATATTACTGATGTTTAACAATCAAATTTTATTATTTTCCAGGTACGTTGTAACTCTTACATACAACATATTTCGGTGAGTGTATTAATAACTGCCTGAAAGATCAAGGTGAAAGTGTTCTAACTACTGAGTTCATTGCCGGTTCTTCTCTATAGAACCTACATTTCGAACCGGTGATAGCTTTACTTAAAATAGTTGTTAAATGAAAATTCAAAAGTGCTTCTAAAAGCCTACACTAATAAAGTATGTTTTGATTTTGATTAAAATATTAAAAGTTATAAAGTACCACCTTAATTAGGCCTTAAAATCAGTTGTAATTCACGATAATTCTGGCATTTTTGAATTATCTCACGAAACGCAGACGACATAAGTTGAATCGATCTTCTTACCGGCTAAGATTTGTGTTACTTCTGTCTGATCGACTGTATAAGGGTCAGTTTCATTAAGGTGTAGATTTAGAGATAAATAGTATTGCACTTGACGGAACTATATTAAGAAGACCTTAAAAAAAACGTAGTAAATTTATTTTATTTGTGCTTTATTGATCCTAAAAGTACAAAATCGATTATATATATTATAAAAATAAAGGTGAACAATTTTGTAAACGTTCTGAGAAAGACATTTAGGTAAATGAAATTTAAATAATAATTTGTTTTTTATTTAAACGAATAATAAATTATATCTCAATAATATACGATAAAATATATTATTAAATGTCTAATATATATTGATAATATCGATATTATTATAGTCGTTACGGTTGATCAATGGAATTATTCCAACATATTGTTATACAACTGTACGTGTACATTTATGTTTTTCATTGTTTCAATTTTTAAAATTTCTGAACAGATTCGTCTAGATCGGATATCATGAACATGATATACGTAACGACCGACAAGCTTTTTATGTATATGTATCTTACAAACTGCTTACCTCAATATAAAGAGTAGGAATACAATGAACAGCTCGGCCATATATATTTCAAACGCTGTTGACTAAAACACAATTGCTGAAGACAGGTATAGGTTGGGTTCACTGTTCATTTGTATACAGCCTGGTGACGTTTATAATTATCCGAAATATACTCAACTTATTGTTTGCATAATTGGTAGATAGATAAACGGGTTACCTGATAGTAAGTGGTCATCACTACTCATAGAGAATAGTCAGTTTGACTATTTCTTTCGCCATTCCACTATTCTTGGTAAGTTGGCTAAGTTGTATATATCTAGTGCTTACACTGTAGGTCAGTGGTCGTTGTTGTGTTTTGATTCAAAGATGGACCTTTGTGGACATTGGCTTGCACAAAGTGACAAAATAAATAAGAAAACACGTTCTATTTTAAAAGAACGTTCAGGTTTTAATAAAGCATAACATTTTTATGAATGACATAAAAATATTGGAACTTAATAAAAAAATAATTGAACATCATTTCATTTCATTTTTATTTAACGTGAAAATTTATGCTCGGTCGGCCATCTTGCATTTTAATATCTTGTTAAATTTTGACGTCCACATAAATGGAATAAGAAATTCAAATACCAGTAAATGTTATTTATACAAATTATTATCAATGTCTTTACGATTTTATTTTGTATTCGTTTTTGTCCGCGGCTTCTCCCTCATTTTAATATTTAGTTGTCAAGTATTAGGCAAAGGTAAAGGCCTCTATCCTTCCTTAAAGTATAAATTTGCTTCTTATCAAATTTAATTATTTTAATCTCATACTCAGTCGTTCTTTTTGGGAGGCGAGATGGCCCAGTGGTTAGAACTCGTGCATCTTAACCGATGACTGAGTGTTCAAACCCAGGAAAGCCACTGAATATTCTTGTGCGTAATTTGTGCTTATAATTCATATCGTTCTCGGCGGTGAAGGAAAACATCATGAGAAAACCTGCATTTATCAAATTTCTTAGACATATTGCCACATGTGTGTTCCACCAATCCGTATTGAAACAGCGTGGTGGAATATGTTCCAAACCTTCTCCTCAAAGGGAGAGGAGGCCTTAGCCCAACAGTGGGAAATTTACAGGCAGCTGTTGTTGTATTTTTAAATCGATTTTACTCACCAAATCGTGTGTTTTATTCTGAAAACGTATAAAAAAACAACATAAACCTTTTCGTATTGAAAAATTAAATTAAGAATATTTACGGTTACCTATTTGACTACGAAAACGTTATTTTAGCTGGCTTGCATTGTTCTCAATAAGGCTTTTTACAGACGAGAGTAAATAATTTATCATACGATTCCGTACATATAATTACTAGACTTACTATACTGACTTTTTTTAAACTAATTTGCCAGTATGGCTTTGTAAATGCCGGTCTGGGTAGGTACCATCTATTCATCAAATCAAATCAAAATCAACTATATACAAGTAGGCTTTTATAAGCACTTTCGAATCGTAATTTTACAATTAAGTGAAGCTACCATTGTTGTGTTCTAGTTTGAAGGGTGAGTGAACCAATGTTACTACAGCTAACGATATAACATCTTACTTCCCAAAGTTGATAATGTATTGGTCCATGGAGCGCAGTTACCATTTACCATCGGATGGTCTATTAGTTAGTCAGCCTACCCCCACGACATACTAAAAATATATTCAGTCTTTCTTTTTTTTATTATTTAATTTCATATTTATTATATTTTTTTCTTTCATATGGGCCACCTGATGGTAAGTGGTCACCATCACCCATAGACAATGACGCTGTAAGAAATATTAACTATTCCTTAAATCGTTCATGCGCCACCAACCTTGGCAACTAAGTTGCTATGTCCCTTGTGCCTATAGTTACACTGGCTCACTCGCCCTTCAAACCGGAACACAACAATACTGCTATAATTGATGGTATTAAATGAATATTGAAATTTTCGGTACAGCCCTCGCCCCTTTTACATTGTTTCTTCTCGTCGGATAACAAAAATTCAAATTATATTGTCTTTAAGCTTAATCACAGCGTTGATAGACAGCCAACACAATAATAATTAAATATTTATTTATTAAATTCTAGAACCTTCTTTTCACGCTTCATCCAGTTCTTATTTCAAATATCTTTCTTTTGCAGTGAGAATTTCGAACAGTTACGGTATAAAATATTGCATTTCTTTAATTTAACCGCGAAATCCATTTCCCGTTCTTAGTTCGCTGTACATTGAAAATGCTTTCTCGCAGATTCATTTAAAAATACCAAGATTTCAGGAGTTAAATTCCAAAATGTAATAGTAAAGGTAACATTAAGTGTTTCTTTGAGAATAATCATTTTCATAATATATATGTACAAAACTAGAACTGAAAATAATTTACTTAATAACATCACTTTACTTTGGAACGTACTAACTCAAAAGTCATATGACTTACGCTCGACTTACTCTCTCGTGTGAGAGAAGCCTTATTCAGTACAGCTGTACAACCGTACACCGTGAAAACGTTTTATTGCATTTTTCCTTTTATTGCGACGGAATTAGACTCAATTCAGTTTAACGATGGCTAGTGGATGGAAATCTTTCAAGCGTTTTGATATCTCTTTTTATTCGAGATTTTATTACGTGTGTTTACATTTCTATATACTTGGTTACAAATTTAAATATATCTTTATTAAATTTAACACAAATAACTATTTCATAATTTGAATAAAGAATATTAATATTTCACTCAGAACCTTTAAGCTATGCAACGCATTTAAATTCAGTTCTTATAATTGAACATATTTTTTCATGTGGAAGTTTATATATATAATAAATGTACAGACAGAGTAAGAAAACCGTCGTCAGTTTTCAAATCCATTCCTTTATCAAGTCTTAAACTCTTAGCACCTTATGAATCTAAACAACAAATCATTGCGACGCAATATGTCATTCTCGATCGGCAAAGCAGATTATCGCTCATACTGAGCACACGAAAATGGACCTTAGGGTGACGAACCTTTTCTTACCCCGACTGTACATTATAGTTGAGGAATTATCAAGTTATAATTTCCTAGGCGGAATAACAAGTCGTTTTCTTTTTATATTCGTCTAAACTTGTATACAGATCAATATTGTATCCGTGTAAAGCTGAAACGCGTTTGAATTATTGTATTATTTAGTATAAACTGCACGCTATCTGTAGCTGCGGTATCAAACTATTAATTTGATATCAAACTCATTACATTGTGACATTACTATTTTCACAATATTACCGGCATTTTAATTCAATACATCAGATAACGAAATCTCATTTGTTGAAATAATACGTACGCTTAATAGATGAATCTATGACGTACATATATATAATCCTTTTGAACCCTCTATGCTCAGTGGACGTAAGTTTAAAAGTAAAATTGTTATAACAAGACAGCTTGCAGAAATACAACAACGAATATGAAGGTATATACTAAATCTAATCAATAAATAAATCAAGAGGAAAATAAATAAAAACACAGAGTATCGTTAGTAAAATAAATAAATAATAAATGAGATCTCTACTCCCACTACTTGTAGGAAAGTAAAGGGTAGTGTCGTAGTGGAAGCATGGCGATAAGATAACGTTTAAATGTTAATAGCGGTATAGTCTCCTCAGTCGCAATTTCGATCTTGAATCCCTTATAACATTGTCGCTGTTGCTAGCACAAGCTAGATAGAGTTACCCCTTATCCTTAACACAGGTTATTTATTTAGCCTACCTAGGATAGCCAGTATTTGATCTGTTTCTTTTGATGACCGTGTTGTAATACATTGAGACTTTTGTCGTAGTTCAACCATGTAACTGTTTATAAAGATTATTTTTGTATGGAATAAATAAATAATTATTATTATTTGAATGCCGACATACGAACCTTTTCCCAAGGCGCATCAATAAATATTTCACATCGACAATACCCGTAATAGTATCCTTATGTAGTTTATGTGAGTCGAGATGGCCCAGTAGTTAGAACGCGTGCATCTTAACCGATGATTGCGGGTTCAAACCCAGGCAAGCACCGCTGAATCATGTGCTTAATTTGTCTTTATAATTCATCTCGTGCTCGGCGGTGAAGGAAAACATCGTGAGGAAACCTGCATGTGTCAAATTTCATTGAAATTCTGCCACATGTGCATTCCACCACCCCGCATTGGAACAGCGTGGTGGAATACGTTCCAAAGCCTCTCCTTAATGGAAGAGGAGGCCTTATCTCAGCAGTGGGAAATTTACAGGCTGTTACTACTTACTACTACTACATGTAGTTTGTGCTTCATGAGCGTCAGGCATAGGCATGTACGAAGTGCATATCTTCAAGTACGATCGTCACGTGTAAGTCGATAAAAAGACTAAATAATTATTTATTATATAGTATAGTAAAATAAAGTCGCTTTCTCTGTCCCAATATACCTTTGTATGTTTGTCTTTGAAACTACGCGATGGATTCTGATGCTATTCTTTTTAATAGAAAGAGTGATTCGAGAGGAAGGTTTTTGTATATAATACATGGACAATAAAGTAATGAAACACTGATCATTTTAGAAGTTCCTAATGTGATGTCATAAATAAACAAATTCTGTATTACATTTAGTATCAGCTTCGCACACGATCGAAGTCGGGGCGGGTCGCTAGTTTTTAATAAGGCATTACGAAAAATCGGTCCTCATTTTTAATTAAAACGTACGTCAGTTTTCAAAGATTAATTTTCGGACTGAATAAATTAAATCGTCAACACAGTTAATAATATATATATATATCCTTTGTAAATAATCGTCCGTAAAATTAAATTAACCGGTAAATGAACGACGGCTTTAAACGACTCAATCGTTAAAAACAAACAATTCCATTTCATTGGGCATTCGCAATTAACATCGTGTTAATTAATTATAAAAGTATATGTGACAGAGACAAAGAAAACCGCAAGTGTATTTTAGTAATTGGTAACACAAACAGTAACAACCTGTAAACTTCCCACTGCTGGGCTATAGCCCAAATTCCACCATGCTATTCAAATGCGGGTTGTTGAAATGCATATGTGGCAGAATTTCGATGAAATTAGGCTGATGCAGGTTTCCTCGCGACGATTTTCTTCACCATGGAGCATGAGATGAATTATAAACACAAATTAAGCACATAAATATAGTGGTGCTTTCTTAAGTTTGAACCCGAAATCATCAGTTAATCACTGGGCCATCTCAGCTCTTTATAATAAAAATAATATTTGAAGGAGAGTATTAATTAATCAATTGTTGTTGATTAAAAAGTTTTTAATGAAAATTGAAGCGACAATCGGTTCGAATGCCAAGAGTTCACAAGAAACTTTTTGTAATATTTTTAAATTATTTAAATAATTATTTGGTAATAAATTATTTCTAAAATGTGATGTTGATTTCCGTTTGACATTAATTTCATTTAATAATGAATCAAATAAAAACAAATAAAAATATACTTTATTAGAAACAGACGTGTTAGACAAAGCGACATGTAATCTGATTAAGTTAAAACATGAAAATATACGAAATGTATGAACGCTATAACACAAACACATGTAAGTTTGTTATTGTCTATTATTATAAATGACACTTCTAAACAACATTACTTGGTAGGACATTGTACCCACCCCTCTGGGTAAGTACCATTGTATATTCTATTGCCAAACGTTAATGCTTTGTATTGTTGTATTCCGATTTGGAGGGTGAGGGAGCCAGTGACAAGGTCCAAGGAACATAACATCTTATAGCGGAACTTTTATCTTACAGAAATGGTGACCATTTATTAATAATTGATCCGTTTTTCAGTCAATAAAAAATAAGTAATACATTATCCTTATACCTATGTTAGTAACAATTTTAATTCAATAATATAAAAAGTATCAAAATTGCTCGTGTTATTAACACGATATTGTTGCAAGTATCATTACTGTTTAAACACAATTATATTAAGTATTTTTTTCGGTGATATAAAAACTCTTGTGTGATACTCATCCTCACTTGGGCTTGCACATATTATACTAGTTCCAATATTTCCATCATCGTCTTAAAGTTCATTGTTCTATGAAATTAAATCTTTAATATTACGCAATTTTAAGTCATATCATTATACAGTATATAGACAGATTAACATTATACAGTCTGTCCCTAGGTATGCTTAGATCTTTCAAATTGCAGAACGGATTTTAATGCGGGTTTTTTTAAAATGATAGATTGAACCAAGAGGAAGGTTTATATGTTTAATACACCCACAATATAGCAGGAGAACACTGATAATTTTAGCGGTTTCAAAAAAGTCAGTCAGACATAGTGTAGTATACTTTGCATCAGCAATGCAAGTGCGAAGCCGACGCGGGTCGCTAGTAAATAATCTAATAGCGAATAAATATTTATCGAAATAACAGAAGTAGGTACGTAAAAAAACCGTGTTTGAATTTACCAGTAATAAGGTCAAATGTTTTGACGTTTCACGTATTTTAGGATCAAGTGTACTTAAGACGGATTAGTCCCGATCGGGGTCAAGGGAAATATTATCGGGATTGGAAATACAATTGTTGGAAATATTTTCAAACCGAACCACGTGTAATATATTTATTTTCATTTAACAACAACAACAGCCTTTTTAAATTTCCCACTGCTGGGCTAAGGCCTCCTTTTGAGGAGAAGGTTTGGAACATGTCCCAACACGCTGTTGCAATGCGGGTTGTTGGAATACATATGTGGCATCATTAGACTGGCTATAAAATTGGACACACGTTTTCACGATGTTTTCCTTCGCCTGATTCATAAATACAAATTTGTTCAATTTGTTTCCTAATATAAATAAGTTCCACTATCAGGACCTGAATCTGAAAAAGATGTAGCTGATCTACATCTTCAACTAGTCCTCAAAACATCGATCGTTTAATATCTTCTAGTAAATAGCTCTTATCTCTCTACTTTACAATTTTTCGACTTTCCTGGAAAAACTGGATTCTACCAGATAAACTGCTTTCAATGATTCGGAAAATACTCTTATTCAATCAGGGATCGACTATTAATCTTTTAAGTTGTGTTCCAGAGTCTCGAAGTAAATTATAAACATAAATTTATTAGCATAACACTTAAAATATGTTTACTGTATTGAGGCTTACAAGATTTGACCCAAAAAGTGTTAAAGTGTCATGTCCATACCATACCAGAAATGTTTGCCAGAAATTGTCAGATTTTCCAATAAGTTTGGTTTAAGGGAACACCTGGTAAGTGATAGTCTTTGTCAGAAGTTGCAATATGTGTAGACAGCCTTACATTGCCAAAACGATACCAATAATAAAATCTTGATGGTATCCTTTGTACAGAAATTTCCTTATATTATTCTAATTCAAATGAAAACAATAAAAAGGTTAAGAGTGTTTATTATAGTATTAACGGTGGGTGGTAGAATAACAGGCGGGTGGTAAAGAGGTGGTACCAACCCAGAAAGGCCAGTACAAAACCGTACCACCGGGTTAACGATTCGTTATCATTTATCCAACACCAGGAAATATTCAAAGCATAATAATTTTCGGCGAGTCCATTCCGCTACCCATATAATTTATGGATTGGGTGCTATTTGTCACGCTGTTTATCTGTCTGATTTATTCGTCTGAAAGGATATTTTTTTATTGAAATACTTTTTTACATTTCAAGCGTGTGGCCAGTTATATGGAAAAGGTATTTTTTTGTATAAAGAGACACTGTGAAGGTTTTATGTACATATTTTAACAAAAACGCGTTTATGTATTTTTCGTCAAATATTTGTTGCTGTTACTTTTTTATACATAGTTTTTTACGTTACATATTGCAGAATGAATTGACGTGAATCATTTCCTAAAGAAATTATGAAAATATCTCTATCTCTCTCTATTGTATACGCTATTAAATATTATTATTAATAAATGTTAATGATTTAATTCCCACGAGATTTCCATATTAATAATTTTATTTCTTGTCATTAAAATCGTAAGCAATTGTTACAACACCAGTGCCACCATGGAATCCAAGATATTATATCCCTTGTGCCTGTAGTTACAAAGTGGCTGGTTTATTCACTCTTCAAACCGAAAATCGGTGTACTTTCGAATTTATAAGATTAATTTATTAACATAAATGTAAATAAAGATCATTTATTCCGCTAATGTTGGCGCCGAAATCAATCACTGTTATTATATATTCACAAATCAAATATCAAAGCAAAAGAAATCTAAGAGTCTTCTTGTATAAATTGAAGAATAAATAATCAAATATTCACTAAATTGTATTATTGACACTTCCTTGTTTGAAGTCGTTCAAAAACGAAAGAAAATTGCCGCCAATTAAATTGAATATGATTCATGATTCATGAAGGACAATGAAATGCAACGAGACAAGAAATTATAATTATATTTTTAATTGTGACGTCACATTAAAATTCGGATCCGTTCTGTGTGATAACCCTAATAATTTTTAATTTTTATGTATAGTACGACACAACTTAGATGTAGCATTGGCAAAATTCGTAAAACCGATCACATTCGAATTAAGTATGCTATCCCAAATTATCAATATTTATTTCTTATGTGAATATAATCTTTACACAAACTTAATAACTTGTAATGTCATATGACTTAATATATTCGTCGCTTTCTCGTGTTGAACTGACGCGAGAATCTATAGCGACGAATAGTGTCGAATTGCGCGATGTTTCTATTGGTCGTGTAAATCAGCAGTAATCGGATTTATTTAATGCCGATGCTACATCTAAGTTGTGTCGTACTATACAGCTTTTATTCGTTCAAAAATTAAATGTATATCTATTAGCCGTTAGTTTATTTTCTCTGTTTGAATAACCTGGCTCGGTCCCACCATTCGTTTCAGAACGGAAAGTACACATCGAAGTTTTATTGAAGTTTATGTTCCAGTTTTATGCGACTACGAAAACATTGAAAGGGTTTTCGTTTAAAGCAGTTTAAAGGTTTATATTTTAAAATTCGAATTGTATTTTGCGGGTATTAAAACTTTTTAGATTTTTTTATCTTAATATCTTTTTCGTATGTTAGTAGTAGATGTATATTGTGTTTTCTACAAGTCTTTTTATATATATAAAATGAAATCTCATTAACTTTAACACCTACAAACATGAAATTTTAGAATAGTAGTTACCAAGGTTTTTGGCGCAGTGGTGGTTTAAGGAAATCTTGATATTTGTTGCAGCTCTAATGCCTGTGGGTGCTGGTGACCAATTACCATTTGGTACTCTATTCGCTGACATGTGACATGTGACCTTGCACCTTGTATCATAAGAAATAATCACTCATCACCATTACCAAATTATACAGGAGGATGTTGAAAGCTAAATATTTAATGATTTGGAAATATTATAATGTAAACTCAATCAGTCATTCCCTTCATCCATCAGGCGTATATCTTTAGAACGCTAAATTAAAAACAAACAATTCCAGAAGTATAAATAAAATCAACAATATGTAATATATGTGATCAATCGCTTTATTAAATGTATATTTGTTAAATTTTATACATTATTAGAATAACTGAACACACGTGCATTAATAGATAACATTTTGTCTGATCTGTCTTCTTTAGTATGTACTTCATTTAAAAATCGAATCGAAAAAATAAACAATTCTTCGGATCACCAACTCTTGAAGTTAACAGTCAAGGATAAATTATTGTAATTGAACAACAACGAGATAGAACTGTAATTTCTAAAACGGTTAAGAAATAATAATTACTCAATTCCGTTTACGACAACAAAATTCTTTTCGTTGGAAATCTTGCCGATGCCATGCCTATGATTTTTCTCCTCATATCCCTTTGGAATATACGATTGAAGAAATAATTAGTAGGTATTGCTTAGGCAGAAACTTGTGTACGACCACTGAAATCACTGTTGGTGCAAAGTTTTGGGCGTATTGGCCAAGGAAGTAACCAAATTTCCTTGATATTCGCTCAGTTTGCAGCAAAGATCAATAAAAGCAGAACAGATCCGCGGGAAGTGTCTAGATTCTTAACAGCGGCATAAAAAAGTTTTTATATCCGAATTTTAAGAATTGGCAATTTTGTTATTGGACTCGTTAACGATGCAAACGGAAAATACGGCATAACTGAGTTGAAAATCGCTGTTGTTCTTTTTCAACAGTTGTTAACTTTGATTGAAATGTTTAACGACTACGAGGTATAAATAAATCTGACCCGGTGAACTTTGAACTGATTTGTCTGGGTTGCCGCTAACTTTACATCAACAGCCTATAAATTTTCCACTGCTGCTCTAAAAGCCTTCTCTCCCTTTGACGAGAAGGATTAGAGCATATCCCACCACGATGATTACATTACACGAACGAGATGAATTATAAACATAAATTACGCACATTAATATTCAGTGGTACTTGCCTGGGTTTGACTTGTAATCATCTGGCAAGATGCACGCGTTCTAAACACTGGACCATCTTGGCTTCAAAGCTGCTAACTTATCAATGATGTTTGGTAAACCATCAATTTTTATTGATTTGTTTCATTTGACGGATAAGCAATTTGAAATAAAGGTACGTGTTTTTGAACAAAGGTAACGTTTCTCAATTGGTTGTAGGTTTTCTAATAAAGTCTTTAAATATTTTAGTATTTTATTTTGTGGACAGTACAAAACAAATTTGATTTTACGTATTGGGAATAAAGTAGGCATTGCCTCTTTTAAAAGTACCGTTACAAGTCGAAAATATTTTTTGTTTCAGTCTATTAAGCTTGATGGTAATCCCGCTTAGCTCTTAAGTGGATTAAATTTAACCTTAGAACAAAAAATAACGTTACACTTAATTAACGTTACACTAATTTAATTATTTTTGAGGTATGTTGTTTTAGATATAGGTTATTGTCTAGCGACCCCTGTTAATACGATCACCGTTGCCAAAAGTAAACATGAGGTGTTGGTTTACAGCTTAATCGATGCATACTTACTCTTTAGGTAGCAGTTGGCAGATCACTGGCATCATATACCACGAGTTTCCTCTAAAACAACAACAGCCTGTAAATCTCCCACTGCGAGGTTAAGGCCTCCTCTCTCATTGAAGATAATATTTGGAACATATTCCACCATATTTAAAAGCGGGGTGGTGTAATACACACGTGGCAGAATTTCATATTGCTATTTTTTTTCGTAGAATTCTTGATACTTGTTAGATTTGATTGGATAGCATAAATATTTTGAATTGCAAGTCACAAATTTCACGGCAATCAATTGAGGCTAGTAAGCGTAAAGTGTTTTTAGCTTATTTACCTAAAATATTATCGAAACGTAACATATCTAAAGAATGTAAAACTTTGGTTCTACTTCACACCTATCGTGCTCACAATTAGCATGCTACTAGTGCTTACTTTGATCTTTCTTCTCATACGGTTACTTGATGCAAGTCCATCACCACCTTTAATTTATTGTTACCAATACTACAGAACTTTTTAAAGTAAGATTGTCATATATTATAATCCCTGAAAGTTCGGCTGTTTCTCATACAAGGGTAACAAATGTTTTGTTACATTCACTACTCGAATTTCTTGAAATAGTGTAACTTATAATTTAGCCTCAATTAAAGTAGTGATCATAAATTTACCTGATTTATTTAAGGGTTTTTTAGTGTGCAAATTTGTTTGGTAACACTATCGCAGTCTTCATTCCCCCACTGTCATTATTCAGTAGGAGGTGGCAATCTGACGAAACTGGAGAGAGTTTAAGCCTCATTGTTAACTTAGGACTGTAAGCACTGTCAACTTCTAGACTCCCGGTCCAGGACTAACAATGTCTTGATAGAAGAACTTTTAAATAGCTCGATTTCGGATTTGAACAAGCTGTTTGAATACCGCGACGGTTATCTATACATGTAATAAAATTGGAGTGTCTGATTGTAATATTAAAATTGCCCTTTTTACTCAATGCGTTTGGATACACGGTACATATACCAAAATAACATTTTTTACAATTTTTGTGTGTCTGTCCGTTAGTTACGGCTAATCTGTGGAACGCCTAGATTTTGACATAGCTAGTTTTAGAATATAAAGTAAGTATCCGTCAGCAGCGCTACGTATTCAACTCGTCATATATAACATTAAAAAACATAGTTCCTCTGATTAAAAAACTAAAGGTTTTGTCTCCTTCTTTTGAATGTCAAAATACTGATGAAAGAAAGGGATACATCATTTAGTTCAACACTTATTAAGAGTCACACGCCGAGTCAGTGTAAATAAATTCGGTATAAACATCAGGTGTCATTTCCGAATTTTGACTGACATAGCTTATAATTTGATTCGGCGTACAACCGCTGTCAAGTTCGTGGCTCTATTACGTGTGGTGACTTATTGCTATCATTAATGAGCACAGATAATTAATAGCACCGCAATGTGTAAACCGACATTACAAATAAAGGCTGTTTTACCTTAATTTAGAGAATTAGTGATAATTTGTTGTTGCTTGTTGTTGCTGATGTATATTGTACTACATTGTTTTAGACTTGATGTCGTTTATCAAAGTTTTACTGAGTTTCTTTCTGGTTCTTCTCGGTAGAATATAAATAATCTACCTGTAAAAAAATTTAAATATATCTAAAGTATACGTAATGGTGTAATAATTGGAATGAACGCGGTTTGCAGTAGAGAATATTTAGACATCGTCACGTAGGCAAAAAGAGTTATAACTCTTGTCGACCTTTTACTCTTTCTCTTTATTGTAAACGATTTAATATTAATATAACATTAATATTCATATTTGTCATGAATATAAAATTATTAATAAGATTTTTTTTACAGTTTTAATTTACATGGCATTTTCAATAATATTTTGTTTCGTATTTCGTATTGTGTCTGTTATATTAAATAATAATCGAAATTAACTACGCCCTAACCAGGTGTCCAACTTTTTTTTTATTTTATTTCATATCGATATATGAAACGATACGAGATCAAAATAAAATAAAAATCTGTCAAGTATCGTCTTGACAGAGAAATAATGAATATGATCAATCTCTTATCTACTTATATAAGTATGTATGTATAATGAAGCTCGATGAATAATTGTTAGATGTACTACAGCCTTAGGCTTAAAATCCGATTCGGGCACTTAATCGATTTTCAGTTCTGTCTGAAATTCTTAGTAGCATCTCTGTGCTACTTTGCCTTGCCTCGGTAAACACCTATAGCTTCTATTCCTGAGCTTAACCTAATTCTCCTTTGTCTTGCTAATTTAAGTCCCATCGATATCGCAATATACTTCAACTTTTGAATTTCTATATTAAACAAAATTAACAGTATTAAATATATATCTACCGGTTCGGAATGTAGATTATATCACGACACAAGGAAGGAGTTAGTCAGAAGTTCATCGGTTAAAAGAGTGAGGGAGACAGAGAGAGCACATATTAGTGCAAAATTATATGTTCCTCTTTGTCTAGTCTGTTTTTAGTCACGGCGGGTGTCTGTAATTTGTCGGGACATCATGACTTAGGTAATCTGACTGACACAACAAATAACTCTATTCGAGCATTTAGTACGCTACGTCTGTCAACGTTCGTCCATTACGTATTAATGATCGCTATTGGTCATGAATAACATGTAATAAAATTGGTATGTCTGTTTGTAATATTAAAAAAACCGCTTTTACAAAATGCATATACACACACGGTACTTAACTTAGACTTCTTTTAGAATTAAGTATAAAATTTGTGTTTAAGTGAAAGTCGCGGATCCCTAGCAGGTATAATAGTAGTATATTAATGGTAGTATATAATACATATGTATATACTCGGAAATCAACAAAAATCTATATAGACGATTGAACTATCTTTCAACTGTTATCTATCTATCTGTCTTTCATAATCTCGTGAGATAGATTATAATCAATCTAACGGTATTAAAAAAAATCTGTCATATATATTAAGATTACGTTAATTAATCACTTAATATATAAATAAATTTTGTTCAAATTAATGATAAAAATAATTAATACCCAATTTATAAAAATCTTATATTTTATAGGTACAAACCTTTTTTTGATAGCAATATATATTCTCCAATCAACGAATGGCATTACAAAAACTACACCGTGTAAATATTTTAATTGACGATAGCAATTTACAAACACGAAATAGTTCGATATGAAACAGGAAGGCGAGATAAACTCGCTCAGTCACGGGGAGGCGCGGCTATTTTGGACACAGACGGCAAGGGGGAAACAGGGGTAGATGGAAACACACGGTAATACATAGAAATATATGTATATATACAAGCGTTAGGGGTGCATATTTGAGAAAATTTACGAAATCCGTTCCGTTACCAGTAACGGTTATTGCTAAAAGTATTATTTTGATTTTCTTTTATACAAGGTCTTTATTTTGATTTTGTTTAAATAAGTGTTATGTGTAATTAATACAAATAATTTGAATTCGAATAATGGTTGAAAAGTTCTTTATTTAAAAGATAAATCCCACTGAATCAACCTAAAAACAAATTAAATCAATTTTATTCAAGTAAACTTCACAGCCCACGGAGGTTCGAGGTCGTGTGGTGAGAGGTCGAGTGGTGTGTACACCGGTTTTTATGGGTACGCCACTCCGAGGTCCCGGGTTCGATTCCCGACTGAGTCGATGAAGATTATCATTAGCTTTCTATGTTGTCTTGGGTCTGGGTGTTTGTGGTGCCTTCGCTACTTCTTTTTCGATTTTCCATAACACAAGTGCTTTAGCTACTTACATTGGGATCAGAGAAATGTATGTGACAATAAAGCGTTTTTGATTCATCGATAATTAAATACTATCACCTTTTCAGAAAACAGCCTCTAGCGAGCAGAAACGAAAAGAAGTTTCTTAAATGTCGCATTGTATAGTTGCTCTTTTCAAATAAACAGATTTACAGTGTTGTTTTTTACAGTAATTAGTGTCCGATGATGAAACCCGAGTCTATCTATCATAACTTTTAATCTATCTATACCTATCTCTACTACTCTCTAATCATGTACTCTTTTAATCAACTTCTTAAATGTTGTAAAACTTATATTAGCCCGACTCAGGATTGTAACATAGAACGTTAGGATACCTTGTAACCTAGCTTCTAGGCCATAGACATATAAATACCAAAATATTTTCTTTAAGCAATGTTCTATATAGTTTTTTGTGTATTTGCGTGACCTCTATCGCCTGACTGCAGCCATTAAGCTGTGATTAGCATACACACCGCGATACCTCTAATTAATGGTCTAGCACCTTATTACTCTTGATCGGAAATATATTGAAACGATTATTTTAGTATTAACTTTTCTTGCGTAACAATCAGCTATGTATTAGGAAACTCACAATCGGTTTATAATTTCAGACGTAAAAAAGTCTTTTGCTTGTATCCTCATTCGCTATAATCCTTTTTAATGGCATAAAAACAAAATGTACTATATTTATATTGTCAAATTAAAAATTACCAGTGCTAAGAATTTTTAAATCTAAATTAATAATATCGCATTTCAAACTCCCTTGAGTGGCCTTCACGTGAGGTGACCCGAAGGTGCCGGATGAAAATCTAAGACGTCTACGATTAGGTTGTCATTATTGGCAAATATTGGCGTTGGTAGTAATATTAACAATTCCTTAGAGCACCAAAGCGTCGCCAACCTTGTTGAATAACAATTTCTTACAGCACCAATGTGTCGCCAACCTTGGTGACTAAGATGTGACGCCCCATGTAGCACACTTGCTCACTTCCTCTTCTAAACAGAGTACAAATTACAATTGCTGTTTGATAGGATTTATGATAAACTAGTTGTCGCCCGCGGCTTCGCTTGAGTTTTAGGGGTTTAGTTGCCACGTGGTAGCAAAAAAAATCCATGCCCTTACTTGGAGTTTTCATACCAATTTGCATCAAATTGGGATCAGCGGTTTGGTAGTGAAAGAGCGACAGACAGAAAGCAGAGTTAGAACTAGCGTGCACTGCTAACTTTTGTCACGGTGACTGTTTCGTCACTCTTGTCGAGTCCATGAATATGTATGGAGGTGCGCGTCCTTTACGACGTGACAATTGGTTGACATTTGTGTCTGCATCTATACATATTCACGGATTTGACAAGAGTGACCAAAAAGTCACCGTGACAAAAGTTACCAGTGCGCGCTAGTACTTACATTCACATTTATAATATTAGTATAGATATATATAGCTGGTAATAATATGGCCTCATAAACCTATTTACCAAGTAAATTAGTGTGATCTACTATACTATATTGCATCTCTGTGGTGCAATAAGCGTTAAATCTTCTTCTCAAAGGGAGAGAATTTCAGTCATATTTTTCACCCAAACACATTATATCATCGTCAAACTTTCAAACAAGTTACGATCTGAAGATGTAGAGTTAACAAGTAATTTTGACACTTATCGTCATGGCTATAAGTGTCATATTCATTTAAACATAAATAATCGAAGACGTTTCGTTCCACATGGGTCTGATACGTTCTTGTTTTATATCTATTGAATCCATTTAGGTTCTTTAGTTTGGAATTTTATCATTTTTGTGGGCTCATTTATTTCTTGTATTATCAGCGTAATAATATATATCAACTTATATGTATGGACGGAGCATTCGCTTAAATAAAGATAAAGGGTATATGATGCTTGGAAATCTTTATAGTCGAGAATAAAAATTAGATAATCTTAATTTAGCTCTGTCAAAGTCAAAGCCAAAATTTAATATAAAGCATCATCACTTATGAGGTCTCTGACAATATATCTTCAATGGATATGTTAAACAGTGGTAGAGCATTATCACTCATCAAATTCCACTACCAAACTGCAATACCTTGTTCTAGTGTTCCGGTTTGAGAGGTGAGTGAGCCAATGTTACGCGCTTAGTACCCATGATGGGTAGCGTTTTAGTATGAAGAAGGATCAATAGATATTGATTATATTGCAATCCGCCATATTCTATTAAATCGCTGAATAAATATTTACATTTCACCGAATAACAAAACACAAAAGCTAAAGAGATCAGCAGAATACGTCGTTTTTCAAAGTCAGCATGATGTATAAACTTCTTAACTGTAAAAGCCAACATAGCGAACATAACGAACGTACTGACTTCACTCTATTCACGACGATAAAAGGAAAAACGCTTGTGTCACCACCCCCTTCAATTTAGCAAGGTCATTACCCCAAGATGCTCCCATTTCCAATCATATCCTTTATAACAACGATTTTTCACTATAACGCTGAAGATTTTTGATACGATGGTTTGTAGAACGGGTTTTATAAAGGAACTTATAATTGACTCGCTAACCTACATTGCTTGTGAAAATATAGGAGTAATAATATGAAAATATTAATAAATTAATTAAAGCAATAGTAAGTATGTATTAGGATTAAATTTTTATGGCACTTATTTTAAACTAAGGGGCCGGCTTCGCTTGGGTGCAATACTGATATTAAATATACAACAGAGTAAAATTATCAGTGTTTCTTTACTATATTGTCCATATATAACATACAAAAAAAAAATCCTCTCGAATCACTCTATCTATTAAAAACAAACTGCATCAAAATCCGTTGCATAATTGGAAAGATCTAAGCATATATAGGTACGGACAGTGGAAAGCGACTATGTTTTATACTATGTAATGATTTTTAACTGTTCAACTGCTTTTAATTGAGATAATTCTTTCAATATTAGTTGATTCAATTTAATTATTTGTTATATTATTTTTTTCTTAATCAATTAATTTAAACTGGCACCATATTGTGTTCACTGGAATGAATATAATATATAAAGATTTATTTCTTGAGATATTCAATTGCCTTTTACAACGTTTGTCGAATGTAATTGAGTTTAACAGATATTACAAGATATTTGAATAAACACAGGAAAAAAGACGATGTTTGTCGCTTGATTCAATATTTTAGTAAAAATATACTCAATTCATTATTAATAATAATATCTATAACTGAGCTGAGATGGCCCAGTGGCTAGAACGCGTGCATCTTAACCGATGATTGCGGGTTCAAACCCAGGCAAGCACCACTATATATATGTGCTTAATTGTGTTTATAATTCATCTCGTGTTCGGCGGTGAAGGACAACAACGTGAGGAAACCTGCATGTGTCTAATTTCATCGAAATTCTGCCACATGTGCATTCCACCAACCCGCATTGGAACAGCGTGGTGGAATATGTTACAAACCCTCTCCTTAATGGAAGAGGAGGCCTTATCTCAGCAGTGGGAAATTTAGAGGCTGTTACTTTACTTTACTTTTTTATCTGTAACTGGTCGACGCTCGCGGCTTCTTCCGCATTTTAGGGTGTTTGTTGGAATTTGAACTCCAATACATGAGTATTGGAGTTCAAATTTGCTTTTCGTTTGTTCGTGTAAGAGCACACAGACAGACAGAGTTACTTTCACATTTATAATATTAATAAAGATATAATGTACTAATGAGGTGTAGTAATAAAGACCTACCTTTGTAGGTACCACCGACTAATTATAATATACTTTCACCGAACAGGAGTATCATTGTGTCTCGATTTAAAGGGTGAGTGAGCTTGTGTAACTATAGACACAAAGGACCGTAGTACTCAAGATTGGTGACGTATTTATGATAAATAGGATTATAAGTAACTATTTATTATGTTGAATACGCAATTATTCTTTTTACTTTTTAGTGCATAATTATTTGTTTGAAAATAATGTTTTGTGTGAATTCGGTTTTTCACTTTGTTTGTTTTATTTATATTAATCAATGTTATATTTATTAAATTACTGACAAAGAATAAAACACACTTAAAATAAAAAATAAAAAACTCTATTTTACAACTCATTTAAGAACGTGCTTCAAACTGATTTCGAATAAATTTAATTACGCTTAAAACTCATTGGAACATAATGCAAATGTCTGATCAACGTAATTAAGAGTCAGACAGATGTTCGAATTCGTTAATAGGTACATCTGGCATCCATTGATTTTGTACTTTAAAAGTTTTTTTAAAGATTGCTTCAAACAAAATTTCATCAATTTGGTTCATTGATGGTCATGAAAATACGACAAACAGACAGACAGAAAAAGTTACTTTCACTTTTGTAATATTAGTATACACTAACTGTACGCGTTTTAATTTAACAAAAAAAAATTAAAGCCTAACTGTGCCCGCGACCTTGGATTCGTTTGAATTTAACAAAAAAAATATTAAAGCCTAAACTACTCATTATTATATTAGTTATCTGCCAGTGAAAGTCCCGTCAAAATTGTTCCAACTTTTCCAGAGATTAGCCGGAACAAACAGACCGACAGACTAAAATTTAAAAAAATGTTATTTTGGTATATGTACCGTGTATACATACATGTGCTTTGAGTAAAAAATTTTAATATTACAAACGGACACTCCAATTTTATTATATGTATAGATTAATAAGCGTCAATGACGTTTCTAAACAGCCAGTGTAACTGGTACTAGAGACACATCTATTACTAAAAGTAAAATCTTATATTAATACTACTAAATAGTAAAAAGATTTCTTTAAACTTCTTCCATACTAATCTGAAGTCCAAACTAACTCAATTACAAGTTTTCGTTTGATTCTCTGCCAGATAGCGAATGTAAAATGGTTCTTATCAGTGAAAATAAAAGAAAATTTAACATAGAGCTTTGCATCCATTAGCAACGGTCTAGAAGTCCTATTCTGTAAAACTTACTCAGTATCTCACTCCAGATTTTCTCTAATTTTGTGATTGTCACCACCAAATCAAATGAAATCAAAATAAACTTTATTCAAGTGGGCTTTTACAAGCACTTTTGATTCGTCATTTAACAATTAAGTGAAGCTACCACCACCACCACTAAGGTTCGGAAAATAGATTCTACCGAGAAGAATCGACAAGAAACTCAGTAGTTACTCTTTTTCAACCTATAGAATTTGGCGTCGTAAGAAATACCAACCGTTCCTTACATCAATGCGCTACTATCATAGGGAAATGCCTTTTAATTTCACTGGTTCACTCATGTTTCTAACCAATACACAATAATATTAAGTATAGGTTTGTTGCAGTATATGTACCACCAAGTAAATATACTTATGACGTGTTAAGAATAAGACACTACGTTCCGTATTATCGTGACTATATTTTCACTTTTGATTTTGTATTCGCATTAGTTGCCCCAATATCATAAACTGCACGAGCCATCTGTCCTTTATGATTTATGATATGAGATCTCATATTACTTTTTAATATCTTACGATCATTTTTTGCGTTGAGTTACGAGTTTCTACTTACAGAATATCTATACCAGTTTTATACTGTAAGAATTCACTTCGTATCTCACTTGTGAAATGTAGTAAAGATATTAACAGTGATACGATATTTAAATCATATACTACTATAGTATTACTTATAGAATTTACGATGTTCTATCGAGTATCGAGTTAATTATTTTAGAATAACTTTACAGCAGTTCTTTAAAGATTCACTTCGTTTGTCACTCGTGAAATACTGTATTGTAGAGTATCAGTATTAATGTTAAAAGGTGTGGAAAGTTGGTTGCAAACATTGGGCGTGGAACATAGGCCTTGGCCGTGGCCGTTTTTATTAAAAGCAAGTTGGCTACAAAAATCTGTTGACATAAAGGAACATCAAAGACTTTATACATATTCAATGATTTTCCTTTTATCGTTGTTTTGTTATGTATTGTATTGTATATGTTTGTTTATAAAGAATTCTGTACAAATAAACATAGTTATGTATGTTATTTATTAATCTTCTCTTTTTTGTTATAGGTAATTGTGGCTGTTTTCAACGTAGTAAGCTATTATTGATATATTGTTAATTTTTATTTAAGAAGCGATATTACTTATTTTTTTTTTTAAATAGCACTGAAAATGTTTTGAGTAGCTTATACTGGTATTAGTATTATTAATTTCAACACAATTAATAACGGATCCTAATAATGCCCAGTCAATAAATGCGTAATAATAAGATTATATAAAAAAATCTTCACAAATCTAATAAACGGGGGTTACTGCGTTTGATCTCCCCCGTTGTATCGGATTTCCGGACCCTGGAATTATGAAAGCGAGAAAGAAGAGCATACTTGTAGCACACAGTTTGTACTCTATAATATTTCCTGCGATTTTCTTCAATCCTTAAATGAGCTGCTGTAAGTAAAATTTAACTCATTAATAGGTAAAACTAATATTATGTATGAGCTACATTTTTTGCCTAACTCATGACAACTAATGAGCGAAGCCGCGTGCAACAACTAGTTATTCATAAAAAATAGTATGTCAAAATAAAATATTACAATATTTTCCAAGTCAAATATAAAGATCTTCTCACGAACTGTATCTAGACTAGACCAAGACTACTGTAAGTAATTAGTACATATATAACGTTCATAGATGATTTTAAGTGATATGATATCGTAGTTTTTATTTTTATAATTAGTTCATTAGTTCAGGAAATTATAAAAGAACAAATGAAGAGTTGGTATAGTTAGTTATATAATATTGGTATAGCTTGAGTTCCGGGGAAGTACATGGGCTATTTTAATTTACCCTACAGGGGGTAAAATGAGGCGGGAATTGTATGCTATACCTAGGTAAATTATTATAAATTTCACGCGAGTAAAGCCATAGTTTCGGTTACTATTAAAAGAAAATACACTAATTAGTTCTCTCGAATATTTTCATCAAAAAAATTCCAAGGCAAATACAATTAGTCGCTCGACATGACGAACGACTCTCAATATTACGGGGGAAGGAGCTTTCCTCTGAATGCTAAATATTTTCCTAAAGGATCCTAGGGTTAATGGTAGCTTAGGAAAGATATTGAATCATAAACAAGCAAGATCTTATTGAGTGAAGTAAAATAACATGGTTCGTTGAATTATGAACCTTATTAGATGTGATTAAAGTTTATTTTCCCTTGAAATTGATGCTGT
Organism: Vanessa cardui; assembly: GCF_905220365.1. Lineage (NCBI taxonomy): Eukaryota > Metazoa > Arthropoda > Insecta > Lepidoptera > Nymphalidae > Vanessa > Vanessa cardui. The sequence goes on from NC_061143.1 coordinate 3,771,753, forward strand.
CTCGGGAATGTGCGTGTATAAATTTTGCAAGATATATTGTATAATAAGAAACTTGAAGTAATTAAGCAACTGCGTCACAACTCAACTGCTTCCATTAAGTTACACGGTCATGGGGTTGGGTCTTGGGTTGGGTGCAAGTTTGTTTATTTGATCCAATGAGTAAGAGAGAGAGAGAGAGAGATACATGTAAGTTATTCTACTACAAAATAAATAAATTGTATGGCTTATTTAAAAACGGAAAAAGCCGTTCATAGTCCCAGATTTCATGTCAAACATACCGTTTTAAGATTCCATGTTTTTTATGATAAAAGTAACAGTCTGTAAATTTCCCACTGCTGGGCTAATGGCCTCCTCTACCATTAAGGAGAGGGCTTTCAACATATTCCACCACGCTGTTCCAATGCGAATTGGTGGAATGCACATGTGGCTGAATTTCGATGAAATTAGACACATGTAGGTTTCCTCACGATGTTTTCCTTCACCGCCGAGCACGAGATGAACACAAATTAAGCACATATATAGAGTGGTGCTTGCCTGGGTTTGAACCCGAAATCATCGGTTAGGATGCACGTGTTATAACCACTGGGCCATCTCGGCTCTCTCGGATTTTTATGATGATAGGCGAACCTAAATAAGTTGGAATAAACATATGGATGTTGTCGTGAACCAACTAACGGCACTCCTTTGATGGACAGCATTATTATGACAACACTATTTCTAGTCTCTTCGTAAATTAGACTTCCCTCAACAAAAGGCAGATGGAGTATGTAGAACATAGAAGAATGAAAAGTAAATAAAAATTAAAACATTATTAAAAAGTGACGACTTGACGACCTCCGTGGTCGAGTGGTGTGTACACCGGTTTTCATGGGTACGCCACTCCGAGGTCCCGGGTTCGATTCCCGGCCGAGTCGATGTAGATTATCATTAGTTTTCTATGTCGTCTTGGGTCTGGGTGTTTGTGGTACTGTCGTTACTTCTGATTTTCCAAAACACAAGTGCTTTAGCTACTTACATTGGGATCAGAGTAATGGATGTGATATTGTCTCATATTTAAATTAAACTTTCCATAATTAAAAAAAAAAAATACTCAATCGCACTACTGTGAAATTCTTTCATATGTTCACTTATCATTAAATTAGTATTCTTGGAAATTAAACCGGCTGTGCGATTCTGTAAGAATCCAAGTTTTCAACTCGTGAAATGTCAACAACGAACTTACGGTGATACGCCATTTTGATATGTGTATTCTATAAATATTGTAATTATTTTAGTCAATGACACATATAACATTTTTGACATTTCGCGCTCGTAATCTGTGGAGAAATTCGAGTTTCGTATTTCAAAATAAGTTTAAAAATCGAACACAATTTATTTAATAAAAAATATGGCTAATGACTAAAAGGCAGCTACGAATAATAACGGCTATTCGACGAAAAATAATCACCGATGAGGCGTACCGTTTTATGCGTATCTGCTTGACTCCTACACTTGTCTACTTATCTTCTACGATATACAAATAGAAACAAAATTTTCCCACTTGTGGAACTATTACGAGAGTTACTTTTATTCAATTTATCATAGTGTTTACCCAGCTCTAGCATTATTTCTAATAGAGAATAATATTTCACTAATTATAATTTAATGCTAGAGCCCAATTATATATGAAGTTTATCTTACTTCCATTGCTAAAATAGGAACTATAAAATATAACGAGGCTATCTAAAGTACAAAAAATATAATATTAAAAAAAAACAATCGATAAATCGTTGGTGTAATTTAAACTCTATCACTATCGTAATAAAAGCGGAAATTCTTTCCAAGTCTCATTTCACAATCAACTGATTCTAATCTAAAATGCTATAGAGATAAAAATCGAAATCGCTTGTCATGTTTCTCACGTCATTACACCCTTATTGTGATTCATCCCTCGTCCGGATACAACTTGGTACATTACCTTGAGTTATGAGTTACTGCGCTTGATATTAATAACATCATACTTTATCTGAAACTGAAACAAAAGATATTGCAGTTGAATTCATTACTATATATTTGTGACGTCATTTATTCTGAATACTATATTTTAGAAAGTGCTTACGTAAATAATTAACATGCAAAACAGCAACCTGCATTGGATTAGCAGTGCAGGATGAAGAGCAAACATCCTCAAAAGGGATGATTTGGCTGACAGTGTGCTATTACTTAAGTTAAGCTGTTTTTACACAAACCGTTCTTCCCACTGCTAGAAAAGTGACTTTTCCTTAAAATGCTTAGAGTTCATTCTATCAATTTCGTCACGACGTAGTTTCACCGCGAAGCATGTAATTAATTATTTATTAAAACAAAATAAGTATATGAAAGTATAGTGGTGCTCGGATTTAAACCTATATTCGTCTAAGATTCGCATATTCTTACCACATTACTATTACGGGTAGGCACAACAATAACAATTATAACATACTCTTAGGTATTTAAACATACTTAAAAGGTGTGGGTTATGTATAAACACAATATCGCTTATCAAGATAGCTCTGTAACTAAACATCTGATGAACTTGAAATTTATCATAGAATTATATCAGCGGAAACTTAGTATGAAATCTAAAACCGCACGAAGTCGGTACACAGAGCTAGTATTAACAGATAAAGTAAGTCAGTGAATAAACTACATAAATACTAATATTTTAAATGCTATAAGTGTTCAATGTAACTGAAGTATGTCGATGAAATTTGGTACTGAACAAAGTCGAAAATTAAGGGCGGACATAGGCTATTTTTCACCCTCAGGGGAAATATTTTGATTGAGGGGTTGTATGTAAATTCTTGATGGATTTTCGTCGCAAACTGATGCCGACGGTACAGCTAGTCGGTTATAAAAACATAGTAATTTGTTTTCCGCGAAGTGCAAAAGCATTGGATATTTTGGGGAAGTATATAAAGCTTTATATGTAAATATATGTGGTGTTTCAGCTAAGTTTCAATACTTCTTTAAAGAGGAAAGACCAAATAGGCCAGCTGTGGGATAATTATATGCTAAGGTCTCCTCTCCCTTTGAGCTTCTCCACAAAGGGAGGGAGAGTATGGAACATATTCCACCACGCTGCTCCAGGTTGATGGAATAAACAAACCAAATACCCATATGGCAGAATTTCTATAAAATTAAACACAGGCAGGCTTCAATACGATGTTTTTCTTTATTTATTTGAATTATAAACCCAAATTAAGCCCATGTACAATCAGTGGTGCTTGCCTGGGTTTGAACCCGCAATCATCGGTTAAGATGCACGCGTTCTAATCACTGGGCCATCTCGGCTTTTACATTCATAAAATGTTTCAGTATTATTTTTGATCTTAATTCTGAATGAAATAACAGTTGATTTAATTTAATTGTAGCAAAGTTATTTCAATTTTCTTCGCGCAGAGTTTTATTTATACGTCAGATGCTTTTAATAAATGCTTTCATTTTTCTATTTCTCCTTGTTTTAATGTTACCGTGAAAGCTTATGTGATTAGTTTCGTATAATAGTTGCGTCATTAAAGCATATATCTCTTTGAAATTATAATTATAAAGTAAGAAAAGAATAGTTTTATGCTTCTATATTTGAATGGAATACGACACATGTGTCGACTTTATTTTCCTAGGTTATATAATTGATTACCGCTATCTGTCTCAATGTTTGCTTATATCTTTAAAATTAGGCAACATATTTTGATGCGGTTTTTTAATAGGTAGAGCCATTCGTGAGGAATGTTTTTGTGTATAATACACGGACAATAGAGTAAAGAAACAATGATAATTTTTGAAAGTTTCCAATGTGATGTCGTAAATAAACAAATATATAACTAACAAATAATAACTGTATATTTAGTATCAGTATTGCACCCTCGCGAAGCCGGGGCGTACCGCTAGTATTATATATGATTTTGTGTGTTTTAATATGTTTTGTCTGTTTACTTATCACTCTGATTGTGCTCTCGAACATTGGCATCGCAACGCTTTAAATGAAATACTTAGTTTTGATTTGAAATGGAATCAAAAATAACTTTCCACAAACTTAACTTTCATTAAAATATTTTGTTTTACCGATGATTATTAGTATTTTTAAGGAAAACTCATTATTTATTTTGTACATTTAACAGCGTTGCAACACTTTCTTTATTTATTCGTTTCATTTTTTTTAATCTGTGGTGCATGATCTATGACACTATAACATGCAATGACGCTAAGTAATCTAGAAAAATAGTTACAGTAGTATTTAATGTATGTAGACGTAATCTTTTAGATATATTAGAATTAAAATTAACCATAAATAAAGTATAACATTGTAAAAAATACTAGGTTATTTATTATTTAATCAAGACTGCTATTTAAAAATGTAATCACAATGTCCTTCAAGCAGCCATGACAGCTACTGTCAAGGATCAAGATTAGCCAAATGTCCAAAGGCAAAAAACGAGATTGGCGGCAAATCCAGTTTATTTTTAATGTCATATCGTTTGTCGTTGTCAAATGGGCCATCTCATGATAAGTGGTAACACTGCAGACATTGAAAAATCATTACCAATTATATGTATATGTAAGCAATGCCCCAAATCTATTAAGAAATTATTAATATACATATTTACCCCTCCTTTTATCACTTGTGTTAAGCGTGGGTACGAAGATAGCCCAATTAGTCAGGATCGATCCTACGACTTTTCGCATCAGTAGGGGACCCGTTAACCACTGCACTATAGACGCTTCAAATTCTATCACCAATGAGCTTTGAAACTGGATAACTCTTTTTCAAAATAAGAACACAATATATGACGAATATGTGGTATCTATCCAGACGGTTTTGTACAAAGAACTGAAACCAAACAAAAAAGACCTGAGAGTTCACACGTTAGGAAAGTTTTACGTGATTGCCGAGGCACGATAGTGTACCGACTGCAAAACTTTTACTAAATATTTCACTATAGAAAGTCCAAATCACCTTCCATTATTTGATCTAGTGTTTGAAGCCAGTATCTAAAAAACTGCGATCTCATAACTTGTTATAAAACCATAAGTTAATATTAAAATAAATCTGGCCTCAAATGTCTTTTGAGTATTCGAAGGATTGATATTCCAAGAAGATAAGATTTTGATAAACTTGTCGACAGAATTGTCGTGATTTTCTTCGAATAGTAAGTAGTAAATTCATTTCACAAAAAATCTTATTTTGTCAATTATATTAAAAAAAAATCATCTTTTTGGTTGCTTCATAAAATTTACTAAAATTAAAAATGTGTAAGTACAAAATAAAAAAAAAAAATTATAATCACAAATATTAAATTCATGAATTCTGATTGTTTAAATATTAGTTAGCACTAGTTTTTGCCCGCGGCTTCGCTCGTATTTTAGGGTGTTGGTTGTCATGTTTTAGGCAAAAATACCTATCCTATCCTTTCTTGGAGCTCAGATTTGTTTCATACCAAATATTGTCAAATTCGTTTCAGCGGTTTGGTCATGAAACTCTCACATTTATAATATTAATATAGATTTAAATCATGAATGTATTCTACATTCGATACTATCAGCATTCTGTAACCTTTACATGCTAGTCTTGACCGCTACCTTTCTCATCTAATGTGATTGCTCGTCCTACGTGATCTCACATATTATCAAGAGTGATTTTATCCAGGAAATAAGAAAGTATAGAAAATATTATGAAGGATAGAAACCCTTAATATCAAAGAAAAAATGGAAAACATTTTTATGAGCCATCAAACTAACAAAATATTTCTTACATTTTAACCGACTTCTAAAAAATGAAGGTTATCAGTTCGACATGTATGTATGTAATTTTGTTAGGATTTAATTATGTTTGAGTATGATAATCTATTAAGGCTCCCAAGCATGTGTGCTTAATTTCGCGTAGGTTTGTCTACAAATTTCTCGATATCTAAAAGTCTATTTAGTTTATCGATCTCTTTCTACTCAGGGAACAGTAGTTTACAGATATTTTTTATCTTTAGTTCAGAAGCTGTTCTTAATTTTGTAGTCGGTTTATTTTTTTATAAATTACTAATTAAATTGATCTTTTAAAAGATATAGTATCCACTATTGAATAGTAAACTTAACTAAGACTTCTGTACTAATAAAGCCTCTTATTTTTTTAATGCGTAACTGGAATAATGATTGAATGAGTGAACCAATATTCACAAATCATGGTGTACGACCGATAAGTGGATTGTATTATAATGAAAGGAAAAATTGGAGTTGTTACCTCGTAATGACGGCTCAAACTCTTGATGATACTTTCTTATTGGGAGTACTCTTGGTCTTCAGACACTTGAAGAAAAGGTCCCAAGGGTGCGTGATATTATTTGTAGGTTAGGTGAAGGATAATTCGTTACACTAGCTAACTTTTATAATAGACACCTTGCCTACGCGAGAAGGGAAATACGTTAATTGTCCAAATCATGAAATTGACAATTTTATTAACGTTTCAGTATATGCTTAGCTTGTCCCACTTTTAATTTTGCCTAGTGACGTCACAGGACGTGTCATATTCTTGGTTTGATTTAATAATAATATCAAAGTCAAAGCCAAAAACCTTTATTAAAAATAGAAGTGTTTACACTTTCTTATTGACTGTCGAAATTTACCATATATATCGTCGATGCGAGAGTCGCTATAAGTTATTCTTATTCTTCGATTTTTTTTTTGCCATTTTAATCGTTAATTCAATATATACGTACTCTATAAATAGTTTTTTGATAACTTCAATAATTTAAAAGTTTCTTACAATTGGTTATGTAATGTTCATACACTGAAAGCTACATCAATAATCACGATGTGCAAATCACATAGCTATAATAAATTTAATAAAACAGAAAAAAAATACATTTTTAAATATCTACGAGATATAGATTGAGATCTATTAAGATTCGTGGAAGAAAGCTAAATTAGACACGAACAATTAACGGAGCATCAAATTTGCGAAGCATCTCTTAAGATACATCCATATTTTAAGAGTGTACGATTCAGCTGAGGTGACGTCACAGGGTCGAGGAATTCAGCATTATAGGGCGGAAGGAATTGCTCAAAGAATTCTTTTCATTGTATTCATAGTTCAAAGGTTTTTTATTTGTCGGTTATCTTGAACGTTCTGTTTTCTTTCTTTTATAAATTTTGTTTCGAGAATATCTTTTTGCATTTCGAATTGGGACTTTCCTTCGCTTTGTCTAAACGTTCGCTGAATTAATTGCTCTGTATAATAACGAATATATTTCAGTTGTTTTACGTTATTTTATTTGGTCGAGCAATTTTGTATTTATTACGATTTTTGAAATTCGTTTCCTTTGCTTATGAAATAATTATATTGAATTCAATGTGTAAGTATACAATATTTCAATTTTTTTTTTATGTTTAAAAATATATATGTTGCCAGATGCAACATTAATCTTGAACTATTTATTTTTTTAATAAAATAATTAATTGCTAGTATTTTTAACTTTAAAAGCTAAAAAATAATAAAACTAAAACAAATCAAAATGATGATATATTTTAGTAACGGATTATACATAATTAAATCTTTAAAACTACGCAACAGATTTGTGTGCGGTTTTTTTTTAAAAGATATAGTGATTCGAGAGAAAGGTTTCTGTATACAATACACATACATAAGACTACATAGTAAAGAACACTTATAATTTAAAAACTTTGTTGAGGTGTAAATAAACAAATTCGACAGTATATTTAGTATCAGTATTGCACCCATTAGTGTTGCCCAAATGCAAGAACAAGACGAGACTTAGCCAGTCTTGGTCTTGGTCTTGCGCCAATACACCTGGTCTTGGTCTTGGTCTTGGTCTTGCACTCCCAGTCTTGGTCTTGGTCTTGGTCTTGCAGCAAGAGTCTTGCAAGTCTTGCAATTACCTATTAGTCTATTACTATTTATTAAAGTTTATTTTAAATCTTAGAAAAACATATTAGAATTGGAACATTGTGAGCTTGAATTAACATAGCCATAGTAAAGATCAAGCAGATTAATAAATTACTGAAGATGTGATAAGAAATTTGAAAATCAAAATGAAATATGAATTATAATTAAGAAACAGTTACTTCCACATTCCAATTTGTTTTTTACATATCTTAGCAAATAAGCTTACATTTGCTAAAACATGTAATAAACAAATAATTTAAAAAACCTTATAATATATACTTACTAGAATAAATTATTATGACATCTACTACCTATCCTTACTCATTTTATCGTAATCATAATACTACTTGCGTGATCATTATAATGTATTCATTTTCATTCTAAGCACTCTGAAACTTATTTATTCTTTGGAACACCAGTAGGTACTCTTAAAATTCGAAATTATTTAGCATGAGTATACCTACGCCCTGTGGCGGCCATAAAATAGTGTCAATTGTTGTGATTTCGGCGCGGCGGCAACGATTGTTGTATATGATTTCAAAAGAAGCCGCCGGCGCGTGTATCATAACTATGTTCTTCCGAAAAACGGCAAATTTCTTTGAGAAGTAAGTACAAAACCTTTGATGCCGCATTATCAAAGTGCCGATGATTAAAACATAACTATGCATGCACTCAGTTTGATTTTAATGGATATTTTTTTATTCGCTATGTAGGTATGTTTATGGTATTAGTTGTAATGCGCATAGGTCCAGTTTTTCATATTCTTTGATACAGTTTTTTGCGTCTCATAAAATTCCTAAGCGTACCTATACACCGAACTGTTACACATAACTACTCCGTGAAATAGCGGTAAGTCCTAGCTGCAAGACGCAAGAGTCTTGCAGGCTATGTCTTGTTCTTGCTCAAGTCTTGCAGGGTCAGTCTTGGTCTTGGTCTTGCTAAAAATACGCGGTCTTGTTCTTGGTCTTGGTCTTGCAAAAACGCAAGAACAAGACCAAGACTGAATTTGGGCAACACTAGCACCCATGCGAAGCCGGGGCGGGTGGCTAGTTTAATAATAAAACTAAGAATAATAAAATGTGAAATGTTTGCAAGAGAGATAATGTGATCTGCCACTATTGATAAATTAATTCCTTATTGGCTCGGGTCATACTTAATAATGAACATAAAGAGTGAGTAAAAAACGTTGCTCATTTGTAATTAATATTCAAAAAAGGAATAATGGTTTCATCGAATACATTTTATAATCTTGTTAAAAATAATGATTATCTTTTGTTTTTTTTATTCGTGTTCTTTTTTTAAATCTTATTTTGTACTCATATCGATTTACATTTCGCCTAATTGATGAAATGTTGTGTTTTTATTTCGCGCTTTATTGAGCTTATTTTGTTTTGTACTCATTTTAATGATATTTTTAAAAACTATGTTAATTACACATATACTTCATCGGTGTTCGTGTTGAATAAATAAAAATTTTATCAAGGAGAAAATATGCACTAAAAAGTAAAAAAATAATAATTACGTATTCAAAATATTCTTCTAGTAAAATGCAATAAAAATTTTTGGCTTCTTAAAAGTCGATTTGCGGTTATATAATTTAGGTACAATTATTGTTATATTTGAAGCCGAAAATATAGACGATTTGATAACCGTTCTTTTTTGAAGTCGGTTAAAAACATTTATTAAGAAGATCTTACTCCGAACTAAATACAATAAACCTAGTAAAAAGGCGTGAAGGTATTTATTCTTTGATTTGAACGCATATTCTCTATTTGTGAGAAATAATTTGGTGACAAATAATAATTACTGAGTGACTTTAAGATTCTTACGTACCTATAATTAAACATTACATACTTTTGAGAAATGCTTTTATGAACAGAAATTCAATTTGTGACGAGAGAACTGTTTGATTCCGAGGTCTGTTCAGTAGTCTTCACATACAGTGTGAGTGGTTTTTCTATTAATCGGGGAAGCTTATATACACACTAACATACATAATAATTTGAAATAATAATAATTTCTATTTTTAATTTAAAGAGAGTAACTTTTTTTAACTAGTTGTGCTTTTCTCGCCTTTTAGAGGTTGGTCGTCAGGTGTAAGTAGAAAAATACGTAGCCTATTTCAAGTAAATAAGTTACATCAAAATCAGCTCGATCGTTTGACAGTGAAAGAGTAACAGTCATCCAGATAAATAGATGGACACGGTGATTTTCGCTTTTATAATAATAGTATAGATAGAATTATGCTGTACTGAATGAAACGAGAATATACCCTTTATGGCTTGCATTTAAATATTACGAACATGATACGTGAAAAGTCCCGTGAGAACTATTCCTTTATCCACTTTGTCGTTTGACGTTGATACTCCATAAACTTGGCTGTAGTATTCCCATAACATTCATAAAAAAAGTTATAGAAGAATATGTTCTTAATTTAAAAAGTACAATTTTTTGACAATATAAGAATGTTATCACTTATTTCTAGTAAGCTATCTTGTGACAATATTAGTCCAGGATCCATGGTCCGTTTTGTCACTTGATTAAAATACTTCATTATGATGAGACGCCCAACAGAATTTCTGTGCGAAAATTCGCGAATGTGTTAGCTAACAAAGATAGCGGGGATAAAATATTTCGATTGGTGTATTCTCAAAAATGTTTTACTAACTGGGGATATTATTATTTTATTTCAAGATAATCACTTAAATTATTTGCTAACAATATTTGTCTGTCTCACTGAATAGGTATAACTCATCAGATATTCTACTAACAAACAGCAATACTATGCTTTATTGTGCATCGGCTTTAAGAACGAATGATTTAGTGTAACTACAGGCAAAGGGACAAAACCTCCATCTCCCAAGTTAGACGACGCATTGGTGTAATTCTAGGAGTGATTATTATTTCTTAAAGCGTCCATATCTTGTGACCCCTTACCCTGAGGTGATCCATTTGCCACTCCGCTTATCTATTCCATACAAATGCCTGACAATGGTACACGCCTGTCACTTTTACTTAATACATCAAAAACTTTTGGGTCACCAATATATTTGCATGAAATCCTTTATTATTATTTCTACGAAAATATTCGATAGACAAACACGGATAAACTTGTAACACCAAGTTTCGAACTCTGGAAAGTCAATACATTCTTCCTCAGGCAAGATATTCGATAGTATAATATATACGGCAGATCAATTTACATTTTCCGATACACAAATTTAAAGCTCTTGTTATAATGGCTTGTTTTGTATAAGATCTTGTTGACGCTTAAATATTTATTAATAAACATTAAAAATTCATTGATTTTCTTACGGAATAAATAAATTTAATTATATATTACGACCAGAAGTCGCCCGCAGCTTCGCTAGCCTCTGTCCTTTCTTGGTTTAAGTTCGAAGTTTAGTTCAAGTTCGCTTCATACCAAATTGCATGAAAATCTGATCAGCGGTTTGGTCGTGAAAGAGCGTAAGACAGACAGGCAGACAGAGTTACTTTCACATTTATAATATTAGTGTGGATAGAATAAATTAATTTATATGTAATTTTATAACATGTTTAATATTTGTTGTATTCTAATTAGAATCTACTTTTCGAACAAGAAATTTTATCGAGTTTCTTGCCGATTCTTGGTCGAATCTACGTTGCACACCGGTTGTAGGTTTATGTAATATATTTCTGTAAAATGACGATTCAAAAATACTTGTAAAAATCTACTTAAATAAAGTACATTTTGGTTTAGTTATAACGTCGTAAAGTGATTCTATATTCAATGTATCACTAGGTATTTGATTTTTGATTTAGAAAACCGCCATTTCTACTTTGCTTTGAAAGATAGAAAAAATATTTTTAATACGAAATTCCCTAATTAAGGTGTAACATCAAACGAGGTCACACATCGTTTCAAGCGCTGTATGTATGTATATTTGTGTATGTATGTAAAATGCGAATATATTTAAAAACAGTACTAACATAAATTGCTTGGATATCAGATCCAACTCAAAATACTGCTATCATGTTTCGAAACTAAATCGTTATATTTAATAGTCAGATAAAATTGGACTTGTGAGCTATCACTACAGTTAATAAACATCAGCGCTATAGGAAAAAAAATACATTTTTCATCAACATCAGTTTCTTACTAATCATCGACAGATGAAAAGAGATAGAGAGTAAGTTAGAGGGAGATAGAAAGAGTTATTTTTAACTAAATACTCATCAATCAATCATTATCAAAAAACAACAACAACAGCCTGTAAATTCCCACTGCTGGGCTAAAGGCCTCCTCTCCCTTTTAGGAGAAGGTTCGGAACATATTCCACCACGCTGTTCCAATGCGGCTTGGTGGAATACACATGTGGCAGAATTTCTATGAAATTTGTCACATGCAGGTTTCCTCACGATGATTTCCTTCACCGCTGAGCACGAGATGAATTATAAAGACAAATTAAGCACATGAATCAGCGGTGCTTACCTGGGTTTGAACCCGCAATCATCGGTTAAGATGCACGCGTTCTTACCACTGGGCCATCTCTGCTCTTCAATCATTATCAAAAATGGTTAAATTAACAATCATTTGGATAAATTTTGTCTACATGTTTACTTTTGAAAATTAATAAATACAGTTTTATTATGCAAGAATTAAGTAATTTATAATGATTTTTATTCGTATAAAGCGTTCCCGGTTATCACTTACAACAAAAACCCTTAAACGCCGACCTCTTCATGCGTCTTTACTTTAACTCCGGTCTAATTAACCCGGCCGTATAATTTTGCTATATTTTTTGTAAGCGTCAAATTTCCCGCCCGCTTGTTTAAGGGACGGTAAAAAAGTTATTGAAAATTTTCGTTTAAAAAATATTTCGCAAAAATTTTTCGTAGCGGTTGTTATTATTTTTTAGTTGATTTGTGAGTTTTGCGAGGATTAATTTATTAAATTAATTTTTACAATAATATTTTGATTTTTGAAAGTGGGTTGGGCACATATTATACTGTAAATAGTATTTAGTATTGTTGTATAAGCTAGTGTGAGTTCCCAAAGTTCTGGTGATGTAAGAAATGATTAATATTTCTTATAACACCAGTTTCTATGGCCGGTGGCTATCACTTATCAATTTTGCTCAATAAATAAAATATGGTGGGTTCAGACTTGCGCTAAATACGAGTTGATATGTTTTATTAAACTTCTACATACTAAAGAGCGACAAGTAACAATCCTGTTAATGTTCCACAGCGATCAGATCTGATTTAATCAGTTCATCATATACATACGTCCGCGAGGTGATGCTTTCTTATCTGCCTTAGGCGTATGGCTATTCAAATAACATCAGAAATAGCAATGAAAATAAGTCAAAGATTACATTAACATATTTCTTATTTTTGACTTCATTAGAATTCATTCTATTCAAGTATAAAATGTTATCATTCGTGAAACGAAAATCCATTTTAAACATCGGTATTGCAAGTAATGTAGAACGTGTTCGTGCAACGGATAGGGTGTAATTATATACAGTTGTCATTTCTATCTACATCTTCGCATTGCTTTCAAATTCAAATATCTTTCAACATAGTAGTATTACATTTTATTATTGTCTAGCTGCGCTCCGTGATACGTTATTATTTTATCCCAAGTAAATCCTTATTACATTAGCTGCCCGTGAAAATCTCGCCAAAATCGGTTCAGCCATTCGAGAGATTAACCGGAACAAACAGACGGACATACAAAAATTGAAAAAAAAAAAACAAATAGACATTGCTAATTTCTTATATTTATAGATATTCTACAACTTGCTCGGAAATAAAAACCTCAGACTTGAGAAGAACCGTCGCAAGAAACTAAGCATTTTTATAATGTCATGTCATGTCAATGTCAATTCATGTTATCAATGATAAATTATTTATATTCGAAACGGCCTAAGTACGTTTGTACCTATCAAGACTTCAATGTAACGTTTAGTACACAAAACGCTCTTCAATTGTTATCTTGAACCTTACAATAGAAAAGTTTTGAACGTCTTCTGGGATTCTGTCCCAAAAGTTCATTGCCCCGCAAAAGAATTACGAACCCTGTGTAGTCACAGGTAACATGAGTAACGTAAAGTTTATGTTTGTATCATTATCAGAGCGACAATCTATAATTACTTAAACTTACTTCTTATTGAAGCTTCATCGGTTTTCCTGATTTTTATTTATTTTTTTGATAGAAGGTTTTATTAAACTCTGCCGCTATTTAGTATCCGCTAGATTTAAATAAAAACGTCTTATTCTTATTAAAAACAATACACCGCTGAGATTCTTTCATCGGTATTTCTCACGTTAGAATTTTCTTGTCCAAACTTGAACTTTTGTATTTTTTATTTATTTTTATTTTATGGTATAGGTTGGCAGACGAGTATATGGGCCACCTGATGGTAAGTGGTCATCATTACCCATATACAATGAAGCTGTAAGAAATATTAACTCCTTACATCGTCAATGTGCCACCGACCTTGGGAACTAAGAAGTTATGTCCCTTGTGCCTGTAGTTACACTGGGTCACTCACCTTTCAAGCCGGAACACAACAATTGTTGTTGTGTAATATACTGAGTACTGGTATTTGGCGGTAGAATAACTAATGAGTGGGTGATACCTACCCAGAGGGGCTTGCACAAAGCCCTACCACCAAGTAGAATAGTGTTTAAATTGACAATTGATAAGTAAATTGATGTTAGGAATTCGATTTGACTATTAACTAATTGTAATAATAGGCAAGCAAAAATTAATTTACGAGTAGGTCCTTTCAAATATGTTCATCAGTTTTTGCATGATTATGTATCTACCACACAAACATAAGGACTCTGACATTTTTTATATTTTCAAATAGATCTATTAGTTGTTTGGTGATCGTTATGATCAGTTCTGAATAATTGGAAATTATTATCGGAATTGGAAAGTTACATGAACCCCTTTGGCAATAAATCATATTGTCGACGTAATCATAATTTAATGCGAAAAGCATTTGCTTCTCAGATTTATTTTCTTGAAATGTTTTTTTTTTTCCAAGGGTTGAAAACTAACTAAATTCAATTATAACTTTGCTCAATTTTCTTGGAAGTGGCCATGTTGAAAACCAGTGTAATTTACTCTCAGTGAAGAACTTCCTTTGAAGAACTTTTGAATATAGGAACTTAAGATGTGCTCAGTTGTAAATAGAAGGTAGTTATTTCGTTTTTATTTAACTCTGGTTATTAATACTTTTTATGATATTATAAGACGAGCAATTAGCAACCTGGATAAGTGGTTATCAATGCACATTGGAACTGTACGAGTTATTAAAAATTCCTTGCATCGCTGATGAGCCTAATGTACCAACGTTATGTCCCTTTTGCTTATAGTAACACTGGCTCATTAAACCTTCGAACTGAAAAGAATATCTTATGATCACGTGATACCTACTCAGAGCAGTCTCCACAAAGGCTGATCACAAAGTAAATTCATGATTATAACTTTTTTAACTTCAAATATTAAGGAAGCAAGCAAATGGTCTATTATCTCGTTACTTTGCGTTCTGTTATAGCTCCAGAAGTTTAGATCCAGTAAGTGTCACGCATTGATGGTGTAATGGGCTATTATTGAAATCAATTACGATTAGAATCTCGTTCCTGATTTTGTAACTACAAATGCTTGTACATCCATAGTGTCGAAAATAATTTACGATTTGTTCGAGAAAAACCTAAAATTCATCAGCACTGTTCTAATTAAAAGACGAACGTTATAGAAAATCAATTATATACGATCAATAGGATACCCATAAAACCGTTTCAACTAAATAAAGACGTGTTAGTTTAATTATCGAAGTTCAAACCCTTCATAATGAGTTCAAACCGCAAACTTGTTAAGCCTCTTCGGGCCAGCGTTGAGGAGATTAAACTTACCGTCCACAACAGACAAGTGGAGAAATTAAATTTAATTAAGCTTGAACCGTATGTATTTCATACAAAAAACTCTTTTTTGAAGACTACTTATTTGTTAGAGTTAGGACCTTTCAAGTTTGACGGATGATCATTATCATATAAATGATTTTATGCTATCAAAAAAAGAAGTCCTCTTTTGATATTCTTTTGCGAACTTTTCAGTACATTTTAAATTGACAGTTTAAAATGTACCACGATTTGGGAATCTTCTCCTATAAATAAGTCTTTTAAAGAAGAAGACTTTTGTTCATCTCTGGGAATTTTCCCATAACTAAGTAATGTCTAGTAAAGACATTACTTTTTTGACAGAAACGGCTACTGAAAATTGTTTACAACTAATATTATAATGCGTCGGTGAGATTAAGTGGTTTGTAATATACGTTCACAAAAAATAGCATAGAGTACAAAATACCTCCCTCTCCAATTACGTGAAGCCTCGTTCTGAAATTTGTATTTATTTATATGACGAAAGGCTTGATTCAATTGTAAGTTTCATACAATAAAGTATTGTACACTCACGGTACATTTATCCTGCTTAAATGTAATCTCTAATCTGTTACAAACGGTACCGGCGGGCCGCAGTACAAATCTTTTTTTAACGAGGTCTAATCGACCGAGCGGAGACGCTTGTATGATAATGACCGGCCCTGTGCGCGGTGGGTTATCGATTGTCATTTATGAGAATTATTTATACATTAAATTAGACAATATTGTATTGCAATTATTTATAACTATTGGATTTGGTAATTTTACTGTTGGTGGTCTCAAAATTTATTGGTAATTTAAAGTCTTAAATAACGTTAAAATATAAAAATACATATATATCAGGATGTTTATTATTATCTATTGTTGTATGTTTTTTTATCTCATATGACTCTCAGGTCTATAAATATTAGTATTGCAGGTAATGTTAATCATTCCTCATATAACTGATGCATGATCAACCTTGGAAACTAAGATGCTACATATGTCCCTTGTGCATTTATCTTGGTTTAATTATGATGATAAGCGTGAATCAATTGGTCTCCAATAAAAGAACTCTTCAACCGTCTAAGTCATTGATACTAAATTCTGTTCATAAAAATATTGTATATCTCCTATCTTAAAATATAATCGTATTCTAAATTCAAATGAAAACACAGTCTATCTAATTTATAATATCTATGTATTTATATATAAATATTTATTTCAGCGGATATAACTGGATTTCCCGTGTCAAAGACAAGTCCGCAACTGTTACATTTAAGGTCACTGTTAAAAGGTTTGATTCTTGTTTGATGACTTTTTGTGAAAGCTTCATTAACCTCAATTATGTGGTTTTTATTATTTAACAAAAATAATCAACCGACACGTGTTATCTTTAATAATTTAAATTAATATACAATAACATATAAAATAAATTATTTAAATAAACTCCTTTTAAACTTGTAATAAAATATATTATAAAAAAAAATTATACGTTCGAATTCATAAACATTAATTATAAATTAATCATTATCCATTATCTTATAACGTTTTCTGTGTTAATATATCATTTTACAATTACCGACCATTGGGTTTCGTTTTCGTAAAAGCTTTTAATATATTCCAACATTTTTACATTATAATTGAACATGATGTATATAAAAATTACATGATATAAATTATCTTATACATTGTATAGTATATGATATTTGAATTTATATGACCATATCGCAATTATATATAATTGAATGAATCAAAAGCAACATATTCTTTATTCATGTATGACGATACAAAAGTATAATTCTTCATGTTACAAATCATCATCAAATCTAAAGCACCGTTTTGGAAAGTAGATTCTACCCAGAGGAACCGGTTAGAAACTCATTAGTTACTGTTTTCCACCATTTCAATAACATAGGAATTTTTTTGTGTGTCCTACCTAAATGTCAATTGATACTAAGTCCATTTTTATCTTTTAATATAATCTTGTATTGAGTAATATGCCTTGTATTTAATTTTTAATATGAGCTTTACATTTTTTAATTACGTAAGTTAAAAATAGGTGTGGAATTCTATTGTAAAAACAAATAAGGTGCCCCGGGAATCGAATATATAACGTCACTAATTGAGATATATAGATATATGCTTATAAGTATATCAATTCAAATCTGTATATTTTGCGGTTACAATTAAATTTAAGTACATTTTTATATTTGGGGTATTTTATGTAAGTCGATCTGTTTGGGTACTACCCAATATACTACAGTGAGGTATAATTTGAGACATGATTGAGCTCTTATATTTATAGACATAAAGAGTATGACATCTCAAAAAGTAAATCATAGGTCCATCATAGTGGTCAAGTTCACCACCTATCATTATAAGTAAGCTAATTATACTACTTAAAAATTATATATATTAAAAGTTCTTCATGTAAGTTTGTCTGTAAAAGTGGGAACAAGAAAAATCTTGAAAACTTACTAACGACTGGTGTTGGTAAAGTTCCAAGACGTTTAATTACTTGGTTTCAGTCGCGATTACTAGATTCCGTATAACATATTTGAACTCAAATAACGTTATTAGTTAAAGCACTTTTTAATATATATTACATATAAATCCATGAACATTTTATTAGGTAAGTATTGTACAGATACATCGTAAAAATGAGCTGATATGGCCCAGTGGTTAGAACGCGTGCATCTTAACCGATGACTGCGGGTTCAAACCCAGGCAAGCAGCACTATATATATGTGCTTAATTTGTGTTTATAATTCATCTCGTGCTCGGCGGTGAAGGAAAACATCGTGAGGAAACGTTCATGTGTCTAATTTCATCGAAATTCTGCCACATGTGCATTCCACCAACCCGCATTGTTAAAGCGTGGTGGAATATGTTCCAAGCCCTCTCCTTAATGGAAGAGGGAGCCAGAAGAGAAGAGAGAAGAGATTCCAGAAGTGGGAAATTTACAGGCTGTTACTTTACTTTACTTTTTTATCGTAAAATCTTCTCCAAATATACAAATTCGTAAAAGATTAATAAAGATTGTGATTAATAAGTTTGTGTTTGTGTTTGTGAATATGTGTGCGATGTGTGGAGGCCTTGTTACACTAACATTATTGTCATCAATTTAGTTTTTGCTATGTAAAAAACAGTATATAAGCATAATATTACGTACGTGATATAAATAATATATAAATTTGAATATGGAATTTTAACGTTTACTTTATAGTTTGAAACGGCCATACACTCTGATTGGTATCAGTATAAATAGGTTTGTTTATAAATACACATGGTTTATAATTAAAAATAAAAAATATCTGCCAGTACATTGCCCGCCAAAGATAGGAAGAATACACTACATAGTATAAAACAAAGTCGCTTTCTCTGACCCTCTATCCCTATGCTTAAATCATTCAAAGTATGCATCAGATTTTGATGCGGCTTTTTTTAATAGATAGAGTGATTCAAGAGGATTGTTTTATAATACATGGACAATATAGTAAAGAAACACTGATAATTTTAGAAGTTTCTAATGTGATGATGTAAATATAAAAATTCTGTAGTATATTTAGTATCAGTATTGCACCCAGTGCAAAGCCGGAGCGGGGCGCTATTTTCTTTAAAACATAACTTTTAATCCGTTAACCACCGAGCATGGAAATATTTTTTAAAAAACAAATGAAGCACGTGACATATCTGTATTGCTTGCCCGGATATGAACTATCGATCTTTAGTTTTGATCAACGTTTTCTCTCCGCTGAGCTAGCTTGTTATTTTCTAGTACATATAACTATTTTTCTCCCCAAACTAAGCTTTAAACTCGTATACATATTGTTAAAATATGAGTGCTTAAATGCATTTAGTTTTTAAAACGTATGACCCATATGCAGGTTTTTGTTAAAGAAAAATAAATGTTATTTTTAACCGACTCTGAAGCGAGAAGGTTCAATTTGGTTGTATCATATTTTAACCACAAAACTACGTCATTCATAAAATGTTTTGGATTCATATTTTTTCTTTGGAAGTGAATAGTTCGTTCGGTACTGTTTCTATTTGAAAGAAAAACACAATCCCTAAGCTTGAAAAAATACGTGATGTTATTCTTTACGAGTACAATTTTTTCTTTTTCAGTATGTTATTTGTAGTTTAGACTTACTTTGTTCAGCTTTTATATTATTCCTTAAACTTTCATAAGAATTTCACCATCATCATCATCAACAGTCTGTAAATTTCCCACTGCTGGACTAAGGGTCTCCTCTCCCATTGTGGAGAAGGATTGGAGCATATTCCACCACGCTGCTCCAATCCGTGTCGGTGGAATACACATGTGGCAGAATTTCTATGAAATTAGGCACATGCAGGTTTCCTCACGATGTTTTCCTTCAGCACATGAATATTCAGTGGTCACATGAATAGTCAGTGCGTGCCTAGGTCAACCCGCAATCATCGGCTAAGATGCACGCGTTCTAACCACTGGGAATTTGTATTGATACATTTAAAAAAAGAATTGTAATGAAAACTTTTACACCACTAGGTAGCTTTTATATCGTTAAGCCATTAACACTTTATTAATAAATAAAGATAAGGTTTTAATGCAACATGCAGTCGATAATAATTATCAACCTTTAATCATTTTATGTTACGTCAATTTCGCACACAACATGAAATGTCATTAACGCCTGGCCGAGCCGTTTACCGAATGCAGACCACAGAACAGACTTTAAAATAGGAGTGGCATTTATTTTACGCTGATATAAATAATACGTATGTTACAAATTGTAATGTCAGGTTGAAAATAGAAAGTTAATTTAAACAAACACATTCTTGAAATACAGTAATACAATTTATTTAGTGTCTGCCCTCTCTAATATACTAAGACATTTTCTAAGTAGAATTCCGGATAATTTTCTGAATAAAAAGGCAATTGATATTGTAAATATTTATTTTGGATTGGCAATATTAATAATGTAATTTTCACTCGTAGATTCAAATACTGATTAGCTTGTACGAAACGGAGCACAGTTAAATATTATTGCAAGGAGATGTGCAATCATTACCTCTAATTCACACACAGATGTTGATAAAATCAAGATAAAGTCAAGTACAGACCATCAGATCTTCATACTCTCTAAATTGTGAATAATCAAAATCAAAATATACTTTATACTAGTAGGCTTTTAAAAGCAGTTTTGAATCGTCATTTAACGAACTATATGAAGTTAAGCTACCATTGTTTCGGAATGCAGACTCGTGAGAGAAGAACCGACAAGAACGTATTTATTAACATTTAAAAATACAAACCCATGTAAACTAAGCCGTACGTTATTCAAACTTTTTAATTAGATCGACCAAGAACGGAGAATTTTGACTACTGTCAAAATTTTATCATGACAATTTTTCAACGGTTTTCCTCACCTCATAAAATCTGTGGCATTTCTAAAATCGATGTTCTATGGTTATAATTCATGTAAACGAGATGGAGGCTGTAACACACTCAATTTGTAAGAATCGTTTCATTTTGTTGGAACGCGTGTAGAGAAATGTTATTTTATGATAATCGCTCTTTTTAAATGATTTGGAAAAAGGATAAAAAATAAAGATAAAAGGGTAAATCCATACTTAAATTCTATATAAATCTGTATTTCTACAATGACTTAGTTATTTGAAATTACGGTTCTTGTATCAAACAATATTATAATAATTTCTAAAATCATCTGTATATACGGTCTGTCTGTCCTAGTTAATCTAGAAAACGGCTAAATCGATTTTGATGCAACTTTCAGTGTCAGATAATTTTCATGAGGTTATTTTAAATTTCAAGCCTTATTATGTTATAGACTATTTTACTTATAGTTAACGTTTAATTAAATAATTAATAAAGACAGGAAAATCTTATTCAATGTTCCTTTATCTCAGGTAACAGGTAAAAGCTAGTCGTATGTATATATAATCCGAATTACCTACACGATGTTGTATTTATTCGTCCCTTAAGAGGAAAATATTGATTACATTTTCCTCCTGAGATGCTTTCAGTCATCGTACATATTCTCTTGTTCCATGTCACACTGAAATTTGATTTCGCTAATGCATAATGTAATTTGTAACGCGTGGGGTAGATAGATGTATGAAATGTATGAAATCGTTACAGTTTTTACATAATAACGGCGGAATATCTTTCGTGTAATGTGCTGTTATGGCTTTTATTACAAATGTTGTTATGAAATAGATTAGCGGACGAGCATATGGGCCACCTGATGGTAAGTGGTCACCATCACCCATAGACAATGACGCTGTAAGAAATATTAACTATTCCTTTTCTATGCTATGTCCCTTGTGCCTGTAGTTGCACTGGCTTACTCACCCTTCAAACCGGGACACAACAATACTGCGTACTAGCAGTAGAATATCTAATAATATTGTGGTAGCTACCCAGACAGGCTTGCACTTTTAGACACAATTAGATATGCATAGCTTGATTATTGTGTGCGTACCGTCTAGGGCAGTAATATGTGGTCGATAAAATCGGTGGTCGGCGGTAGGTTGCTATTCTACTTATGTCAGCTGCAAATGTTATGTCCCTTGTACCTGTAATAACACTAACTTACTTAAATCGGAATACAAAAATACTAAGAATTGCTGTGTAGCGTAATATCTAATTAAAGAGTGGTGCCTACTTATTTAATTATTCAAGGATCAATGAATTGTGAATCACCATGAGCCAAGGTCTTCTTTGCCCTTGAAGAGAGCTACACTAACTGAACGCTTAAGCGTTCACTTAGTGTAGCTGCTTCAAAGCATGTTGGCACATAACATAGTGGAAGATTTCAGACCGGCATCCACCATGTTTGGTGGTTTTTCTTATTCGCTATCGTATTTACCAATGTGCACAAGATGAACGAATGATGAATGAATGAATGATGAATGATTATAGGGTTAAATTCAGAGGCGCTTTCCGGGCTTACACCCGTAACCTTATAATAAAAACTTTACATAAAAAGGCTCGTAATAAAAACTTTTCTATCAAACTAATTATATTTTTAATTGAGTGCAATAAAGCTGATATCTTTCTTTGATTAGAATTTCTTTTTTCATTTGATGTTATATCATTAACTCGTCCGGTTCGCTGGGCATAAAATCTATACTATATATTATAAACGAACCGTGATCGCGAATTCATGCGCGTTTGAATTTAATAAAAAAGTTATAGTTGTAGCCCCTTATTATATTAGCTATCTGTCTGTGAAAATTCCGTCAAAATCTGTCGAGACTTTCCAGTTATTTGGCGGAACAAACAGTTCTTAGGAGTTTCTTATTTCAAATTAAGCATTTCATTTGGAATTTGAGGCAAGGTGGACTTTCCGTCAGGTAGACTGTCAGCTAGTCCATCTAAATATTAAAATACTGTATATTATGTTAATGTCTAATATGTCCTTTATATTTTACAAATAAATATTTATGAACGTTTCCGAGTATTTTAAATGTGTACTGTGTCCCACAAAAGAGTTACTAGCCCAGTGCAGTAGGCGAGTAACGTTACAAGTAACGTGAATAACCGCGTTACGTTAAAATTTTAAAACGTCCACCGTGGAAGTATACAACGATATATTTCCTGAAGCTCAGGATTGCTCAGTAAGCTATTTACTGCTTAGGATGAACTAAATTGACTTGGCATGAAGATTTTGTATGCTAAAAGAAATTCTTTAAACAAAGTTAGGTTACCTGTTTCGCGTGGTTTTCTCCGTGTTAAGCAGCTACTGTTCTCATGTCGGTCTTATCGTGGTGTTGTATTTGTAGTCAATTCTTAAGGAAAACTACTAATACTTTTATCTGAACGAAAGTATTTCCTTATAGTTTGAGCTTAATAGGCTTCGGCACTCTTAGATTATTCTTCAGAATATACTTGGCACATTCCTTTTTTATAAGTATGTTACAAACATATTATTGGGTCTCGTTATTCAATGGCGCTGGAGTAGCGTACTGGTCAAATAATTGCTTTAACATTTATTGTAAACAGGCAGGACATCTTCCATATATCATTATAGTATATATCATATAGTATCAAAGTTCGCCATCGTATTTACCAATGTGCACGAGATAAACACAAATTATAAGGTTACATTCAGAGGCGCTTGCCCGGCTTAGACCAGTTACCTTATAATAAAAACTTTTAATATATCGAATGATTGCTTTAACATTTTTTGTAAACAGGCAGGACATCTCCCATATTTTTCTGGTATTAAAATTAGACCAATAAAATCGAGATAAACTCTAGAAACAATATTTTGGTTAGTCAAATAAATATATAAATTTAATTTCAGTAACCGCGCTCAGAGAACACTGGGATGAGGCGAACGCTCGTGTACTTCAGCGAAAGGCTCAGTTGGATGCGATGCTCGGCGACTCTCAGCGATACGAAGCGAGGCGTCGCGATGCTGATGCGTGGCTCACGCGCATGGAGACGCGCTTAGCGAGCATGACTCCACCTGGTCACACTGCTGATGTCCTTGAGATGCAACTCAGAGAACAGAAGGTAAGGAGTTTGATTAAACTCTTATTATATAACGCTATACGATGGTCAGGATTGTTGGTCAGGAAGCTATTTTGATTTAAGAGTCGTTATAAGAACCTGCTGATCACTGTGGTCTTATATGTCTTATATCTTATATGAAGCGCTTATGAGATTTTTATAATAAAAAAAATCGTCGTGCGATTGTGCTAATTGACTAATTAGGCAATTTTATTTATATTATAATATTATAAATGTGAATACAACTCTGTCTGTCTGACGCTCTTTCACGACCAAACCAGTAAGCCGAAAAAAAGGACGTAGGCTACTTTTATTCCTGACAAAACGCAAGCGAAGCCTCAGGCTACTAAAAGCTCTAACATAAAACATTATACCTTATATTGTTACCTCTTCAAGCCTAAACCGCTGAACCGATTTAGTTTAAATTTTGTTATAGAGATAGTTTGAGTACCGTGCAGGTTGTTTCATTAACCCCTCGAGGGGTAAAATGGGGTTAACCGTTTATGTAGTATAAGTAAAGTTTTATAAATTTCGCATGAATTTTACCATAGGTTCAGCAAGGAGGTTTAATATGTTTATTATTCCTTAAAGACTGTATATACTAAGTAAATATAATTTTATTATTATATTTTAAAAATATACGGAATATAGGTATATGTTATTTTTTTATATCAATGTTTTTTATGAATTGTTTTTTCATGAAAATTTTAGAATAATCTGCATAGTAGAACTTTTGATAATATGATTTGATAAGTACTATTGTAAAATATTTAATCTATACTAATATTAGAAATGTGATAGTAAATCTGTTTGTCTGTCTTTTCCTGAGCCAATGAAAGACATAACAAAATTGGTTATGAACTCATTTTGTAGAGATCCAGCCGTATGTGCTAAAAATAAAAGATGATTTCTAATTTCAATCCATGAATTGTTACGATAAATATGTAAAAATATATTTATGAATGAAAATGTGTACAATGAAATTAACTCAAAACAATCCTGTCATACGTTTAGCAGCTTGTGAAAATCTTATGATTTCGCGTGCTACTCACTACTTTCATTTTTATTAGATAAATGTATTGTTTATATGTTACTTAAACCATATCTATCTTTTTCACAGTCATTCCACGCGGAAGTACATCAATACAAGCATCAAATCGAACTCTTCGGTCAGCTGACGCAGCGCCTCATTGCGGTTTATAGAAACGATGACACGACGCGCATCAAACGTGCTACTGAATCGATAAACCATCGCTACAACGAACTGAACAATAGGTACATAATAACAGCATGTAAATTTCCCACTGTTGGGCTAAGTGCTCCTCTCCATTTGAGGAGAAGGTTTGGAACGTATTCCACCACGCTGTTCCAGTGCGGGTGGCAATATATATATGGCAGAATTTCTATGATATTTGATACACAAAATAAGCACATGAATATTTAGTCTGGGTTTGAACCCGCCATCATCGGTTAAGAAGTTATTTATTTAACACGTAGCGCATTTGCTCAAAGGATAACAAATGAGTCTAAGCGATACTAATACTACTTATGCATAGGAATAAATTAAAAAACAAAATCGGTTATATATTCCATTTTCAAATAAAATACGATAATTAATCAAACAAATCGATGTATCGCTTCTACTCTAGCCATTTGAACGACTCAATAAACGAGTCAATGGTCTCGCTTTGCAGTTATCTTGGTCGATGGTATTGGTCACACAGGTGTGGCCGTAGCTTTTAGTCGAATTAAAAGTTGCAAACATATCAATAGACAGTGCACTTTAACATTAGAAGTGCGTCATAAAACGTCAGTTTCTAATCCAGAGTTCAAATTTAAATTATTAATGAATAAAACTAGTATGTGCGTAAACGATTTTCAATAAGTACCAAAAAAAACGCTAGATGGCGCTTAACCGTAAGTACTAGTACGTCAGATACAATCTACTTTTGTTTAAAAATCAAAGATGGCGCTGATTAATGGAGTTCAAGATCTAAAAGACCGTCTTGTCCGTTTTTTTTATCAAAAATAGTCATTCAAATTGGCAAATGGGTCTCCTTACCAGCATAGACATTGGTATTGACCTAGACTAAGAAATTTCAGTCATACAATACATCATCAACACATCACTATCCTAAAAATCTAGGAAGGAAAGTACTCTCCTTCAGCCCATGTATTTTATCGGGTATCAATTTTATAATGCTACTAAACCTTCAAACTGGAAAAAATACTATTATTGCTTTTTGACGCTAGAATGCAATGAGACTGAATGAGAATGAGGTAGCTACCCAGACTTGCTAGAGCTCACTATATCTCAGCCCCAAAAACCGAGAAAATCATCCGTGCGTTAGTTGATTTACTTTTACTGTAATTAAAATTTTGTTTTATAGTATTGTGGCTCGCGGGAAGGCGTTACATTCTGCGGTTTCGTCGCTGCAGAATTTCGATCGTTCATTGGAGAATTTCGTGGCTTGGCTGAGCGAAGCGGAGTCATTGCTGGATGCGGCTGAACGAGATCCTCATCTGCTCAAGGTAAGTTATAGATCTAGTGCTTACTAATGGTCGAAGTTACACTAAAATTAAAATGAAAATTTTGAGAAAATTGTTTCGACAATTTCTTTATTCTCTATTATTTTAATTATATCACTTAATTATTACCAAACTACAAATACAAATTGAAATATTATGATTCAAAATTTATAGGTAGGTAGGTAGGTTATATTAAACTTATTCTGTGCTACGCCATCTATTATGAAAATACGTAAAGATAAAAGTTAGGTAGAAGTTCATATGTTGAGAAATAGGTGTCGCTGACTAAATTTAAGATTCGAACACTTCGAACAGCGCCCTCTAGCGGAGGGTTGTTTAACTTTTACACAGTCGTATATAAGTTGATGGCGGTGTCGTCATGCACCTAGTAACTGCATGACTATAACGCCATCTAGCGCAGGGTTGTTGAACTTTAATAATATATACAGGGTATAAAATAGTATATTGCAGTGGCTGAAATACAGAGATGGAACTGTTCGTATTACGAACTTCGCAGCCACAATCGAACGTAAATTAAATATTAAGTTAAACTAGAGGGCGTTGTCTATATACCGCAAACATTTTATTCATTTGCCATAAAAAAGATTATTCCACATTATATAATGTTACACTAAATCTTAATAGTATGCAGAAAGCTTATTATACTTTTCAGTACAAACAAATTTTTTTTCTCGCTTTACTTAAAGCACACTTTCACAAATACTATCAACTCTCACATACATGTTCCAAGTTTGTATCGAAAATCCATGATTTCTGGTGTAATTGAAATCGATTTTGAGGCTTATTTCTATGAGGATAAGATCGTTGTTTCATTATTTTAAAATGACACTTTTTTATGAGGGTGAAATTCTCGATGAAAGTTTGTATGGATGTTTGCTGCTTTTGAAATTCCAAATAAGGAAATACATAAGAAAATTAGGTAATTTCTGTATAAAAATTCGGGTGAGACATCATACACATCTAGTCTACACATCTAGTCATAAATATAAAAATAATAAGTTTTTTATATAACGTACATATATACATATATATAACAGTCTATCACGCCTTTATTAAAAATGAACCTTGCAAGCGTTAATCATCTTTCTTGAATACATACAATAAGTAAAAACTTCTAAAATTTTTCGCCTCAAATCCGTTTCAAACTAGCAAGTTTTAACGACCGCCGCCAGCACTTTATAAGGCAAACAAATGTGAAATGGCGAATACTGAAATCCGAATTATTCACGCTACGACGAAATTTTGGAGCAACAGTTCAAAATGGGTTTTAATAAGTCTAGCTTAATATGCATAGTCTTGATACTTATATTTCTATATGATGCTGAGTTGTTTTTGTTTGTTTGTATGCGGTAATCAATCCGATTTGTAAAAGACTATTCGATTGATGAGTTATCACGTAATCGGGCTTCGACGTACAGAAGTGTAGTAATAACGTTTGACGCAGGACAAACCGGACTAATTTAGATGTATCTGTTATCCTTGAAATGTTGAAGGGAGTAACTATCATTTAAAAATACCGCTATTTTATTGCCATTAAATAAATTCCGAATTTAATTGCATTAACATGTGGTCCTTCGAGCCGGATATTGATCATGCAATCAATGTATATACGATCAAACCTAAGTTTATCGTAAATTTGATATTGATTTACCTGAAAACTTATTTATATCAACAACATATTTCATCCAAATATTGTCTGATGTTAAAAACTTATTATATACTCTTTGGAAATAAAATAACGTTGATTTGTTGAAGTTTAAAAAAAGAACAAACTACCAAACCGATAAACACACTTTCGTATTATATTAAGGCATTTGATCTTAACGTTTAAAGCGCCGAGTACGAACTTAATGTATTTTTTTAACATCTTTTACTGTGTGTAGTAAATCTTAATAAATAAAATTGTATGTTTCTTTTATGTTCGTCTTCTATGCGTTCCAAACCATTCATCTGGTTGTAATAAAACTTTGTTGAGTTGTACTACCTAGTTCATAAAGGTTTCTAGTCCGTATTGTCTAAAATATATTCTCTTAGGTAGTCTCATTCTACTATTGTTAAAACAGGTAGCTAGATTTATAAATAAAAAAATATGTGTCACAAGTATTTGTAACGTTTGCGATATTTCTGTTTCGCACGGGTGCAATGTATGTCATTAAATATAAACAATAATTTTTATTGACAATTTCAAACACCAAGATCAATTTCTAATGATATTATTTTTTGCCTTGTATTATTTGGATACGGCTTTAGATATATCGACATAGAATTGTCAATCATTCTGAATCATTTCTAAAGTATTGATTCGAATTTTATGTAATAGATAAATTTTATCTATTTATCGATTACTGTGGGTAATCCACAGTTTTCCTGAATAATTTGTAATAAAAATGGCTATCATGAGTTGACCTTAGTCATCTAAAATCTAGGTTTTCTCTAAAACCTTTCTATGAAGCTTTTAAAAACCTAAAATTTCGAAGTACACTGTTTTCATGTGTACTCTGCGATTTAGCCTGCATTCTCCATGGGGATACAAATACAATTTATTTAATAAAACACCGTCGTATTATATGTACAAACCTTTCTCGCTTAAAACTTTTTCTATTCCATATCCAAATCTATTTTGTGATACAGAAGATAGAGAAAATGTAGATAGAAATAAAAAACTACTTAGTTTTATAAAAAAAAATAATCTATTAATAGTAAGTATACTATTAATAGTTTTTAACATCCGAAAATATTCGGATGAAACCTATGTTGATGCTAAGATTTCGTGTAAATCAGTATCAATAACAATAATATATTAATAGTATACTATTAATAGATTATTGTTTTATATAATAGCTAAGTAATTAAAATAATGTATATCAAAAGTTCAAGTAAAAAGTATTTGATCTTCACAAAGCATACTTTAAAGCTTACTTTAAAGTTTTCACTTGAACGCATCAGCTGGTTTATATTCCAGTAGCAAAGCCACGGTTTATGTCTTATTTAGGATAATACTATAAGGAAAAATTGTTCTGGTGATTCTCATAGTATGCGGGATTATATTAGTCTTATAATATTTAATTAATATAAATATATCATCGTTGGAAATAGATACTCTGATTCTTCTCAGATTCCCACATAGTATACTTATTTAGTAGTACTTGCTACCTACTTAAAATGTAAAATATTTTTTAACTTCTGAATTGATTAAAAAAACAGTAGTGCGTTCATGTATATGTACTTCAACACACAGAGATAACTTTGCATCTGATTGGTGCGAATAAAATGATACCTTGATTTCAAACAGTTTCTTTCAAGGTCGACTTCGAAACTTAAAATATGTTGTAATATACAAGTAAGCAGATGGTACAAAAATAATACTCTAATACAATTTTAATAAAGCCATTTATTCAGATTAAAATTTAAACATTCATAGTTGGAATATGTCATGTATAATTAATTTTGACTGGTCTTAATTTAGCCGCGTTACATCCGGGCATGGCTTAAACGTACAATAGACTTATTTCAGACTACAAAAGCTAACAAACACAAGCGTATACGTTCCATTATCTATACATTTAATAAAATTAGAGTGTCTGTCTGTAACACTAAAAAAGCCTTTTTTTACTCAATGCATATGCATGTATACACAGTACATATACCAAAATAACATTTTTTACAATGTTTTTTCTGTCTGTCTATTTGTTCCGACTAATCTCTGGAATGGCTGGACCGATTTTGACGGGACTTTCACTGGTAGATCTGATATAATAGGGAGTAACTTAGGCTATAATAATATTTCTTTTTTTTTTAAATTCAAATGCGTATAAGGTCGTGGGCACAGCTAGTGATATATATTTAAGTAGCTCATTTTAATAATAAGTATATATTTTTAATTTATTTACAATTTTTTGAATTAAGAATAGGAGTGGAAAATCTGTCATCTGATGAGTAATGCTCGCTACTGTGTAGACATTGAGGCGATAAGTATTAATCATTCCGTACACTGCTAATGCGCCACCGACCTTCTTTATATTACCCAAGAAGTTATCCTTTGTCTGTCATTATAGCCCACTTACCCTTTAAACCGGAACACAAAAATACTAAGTAGTGTTATTTAGGGGTATAATAAATGTTAGACATAGACGAGCTTGTGCAAAGTCTTTCCACCAAGTAGAAGTTTCTGTTCTTTTTAAGTGTTTTGAAATTAGGAAGATCTTTTTTTTATTATGTCCATGTACAGAGTGTTATATTTTGTCTTATGAATTATAATTATATATTAATAACAGTACTCAGTATACTTGTGTTCCGGTTTGAAGGGTGAGTGAGCCAGTGTAACTACAGTTGGTGGCACTTTGACGATGTCAGGAATAGTTAATATTTCTTACAGCTTCATTGTCTGTGGGTGATGGTGACCACTTATTATCAGGTGGCCCATATGCTCTACCGCCAACTTATACCATAAAAAAAATTATATGAAGTTGCTCACTAAACTACCAATTAAGCATAAATTGTTAGAAAGAGACAACTATACTACTTATTTTTTAATAATGTTTACATTTTGAATGTTTAAATTTTTTAATGAGTGTAATAGCAGTGGCAAAAAATGAAATTACAATTATCATAATAATTATAATATTTTCATTGTTAATAAATGTTTTATTATTTTTATTTAATTGTTATATCTTAATTGGTCGCCATTATAGAGTATTTTAATTACACCGCTTAACTTCTCTCGCGTATATAAATGAACGTACCCTTGTTATATTCAAAATACATAGATAAGTCAGTATGTTCTTCTGATATACAACACTTTCGACATGATAAAAGAATATTTGGTTATCAAAAAAGTAAAAAGTTTGGTCACCCTTTTAATAGACAATAACATTGTATAAGCCGTCATCTTCAAGAAAACTTCAGCGCTTTTGAGTTTTCGCCTCTCGATATAACTACAACAATCTTTTGAATTCAACATTTTAAATAATATTCCCATTATATAATATGACAACAATGCATTTATGTTAATACATTTCGCCGTCCCCGGGGAATAAAAAGATAACTAACAAAACGTAAATTTTCAGGAGAATTAAAAAACATGTTTTCGTCAATAACTTTTCAAATACTGGACATAGAAGCCTGATTTAAAGTTTTTAGAAAATTAGATTTTTAAATGCTTTGAGTTAATAACGAGAAGAACCTGTAATCTATGTTGAAACGGAGATATTTAAAAAATAAGAAGTTAGCCAAAATCAATCATCACCTGTGTTGCCTAACGCCCGTTATCATTTTATTCACAGTATTTCCTATCCAAAGTCAAATATTGTACAACAGCTATATCATTTTATTCTAAGGGTTTCAAGAGTCCAAATGCAAATGATAATATAATAATATCATTTTGTTCTCGTAAATATTCATTTACCATTTTATGTTTAATGACTGTAATCGATTTTTCTTGTATAATTTTGATATGGTTATCACGTTTAGTTTTGCTTTTCTCATGATACCTTTTTATTAAAACAAAATTAAACCAAGGAAATACAACAAAACGTCCAATATTTTTCATCTGTTTTATTTTAATCCTTCTTTAAATCGAGTAAATAAGTAATCCATAGTTCCATATTATTAATTAAATAACTTAATACTCAACTGCAATACTCAACTACCTAATCAAATAAATCAGTTTTAATCAACAACTGAAACATTAATCATGATCTTCTTCCTCGTCATCAGCATTGCTTCCAGAGTTACCCTGATGAGTTAGAAACTTGTTAAGAACGTGATAAAGATTGAGATATGTCCTGACTTGGAAACGCACATAAAACCATCATACATAGCCTTGCTTACTGGAAAAAGTTCAACATACATATGTATAGCACTGGCAACTCCGCCACATCGCTGAGGTTTGGACTCACTATCTGTCGGGTATCTCGTTTCATAGTGATTCTTCACAGGTTCTATGTTTAAATCATATCTATATTTTAATACTGATTGCTGTGAATGGGTAACACTCTCTTCCATAATTTGAGTCCACAATATTCTCTTACCATCTTACCCGTTTTTTAGGCTGCCCCTTAGGTTGTAAAACTCTGATTTCACCATTTCCTTGACGTTATATCTGTCGCCATTAACACATGTGTTCCTAAAAATTGAGTAAATTTAATCGGGAGTATATTCTATTCTATGTTTCAGTTAACCCTCAATATTGAAATGCATCGAATCTCCCACACTTTGGTCTTGGCCGATCTCAAAACATCTGTCCGTTGTATTAAATCCAAGCTTTTGTGAAGTAAATATATATCGAACTAATAAATCTGTTTTTATTTTGACCGTAACATACATAGGAGTAAATATAATTAACATGTTATAGACGCCTCTTTTCTTCTCATGGAGTAGCAATTGCCTCAAGCAAGTACCTATTTTATTAGCACCTCTTTTCGCAATTTGAGCACGCCAAACATAGCAATACCTAACAAGTTTTTACAATTAATATCATCATATACAGTGAAGTTGTGAATAGGATACTTTCTTTTATAGTAAAAGGTACCAACTTCAGACTATGAGATACTCAAAACCGTTTCGAAAATTGAAGACATCTATGGTCTCTGGTGTCAATCTTGCGCGAAGTCTCGACGAATTCCAACCCCCTGGACAGGCTGGGTTTCGGACTGGTTTGGTAGAACAACCTTGAGGACGAGGTGAATAGAAGAATTCAGCTAGGTTTGGCAGCGTTTCGGAAGTTACATCGAATCTTTACATCGTCGATCCTTCAGTGACATACGGAGCCAAAACGTAGTCACTCACGTCACGACAAAGCTGGTTCACCAGTTTAAACCAGCTCAGCGTTTCTCTGCGGAATCACATCAGAACAAACATCATCACAGACCCGACGGCTAGCAGGTGCTGGATGCGAGTAGCCGAAGAACGATCACAATGCGTGCAATTGGCCTATGTCGGCGGTGGACGAACATGAGCTGTTGATGATGAATACATTCAAAATCTCGTTGCTCTCGTATGTCATGTTCATTAATTCCAATCTTTCCTTTTGATGGTTCATTTTGATTTTGAAACCATTCATTGGCACCTCCTTGATATATTTTTTTTAAATTCTTTGATAATATTTTTAAATTCCTTGATAATATTTTTTTATATTATAAACTTAGTTGGAGTCAAGTCAAGAACGCATTCTGTCTTTGTTTTAGGATTATCTGAAATTTCATGAGCTTCGTATATAACTCATAGCGATGCTATGATATTTCTAGTGTTAAAAAAAATGGATAATGTTTACAATTTTAGTTGCATTTTCTATGTAATCCGAATTGCCTCCAGTACTTGACAGACAATTGAGTTGCAATATTTTTGATGTTCTATGTAGACTCGACTAATACTCTGATTCGTCCGCCGAGAAATCTTCAGCTATATCATTTTCCTCGTAATAAATTCCTTCTTTTGGGCTCTTTTAACATATAACATGGTATGAATTATAACTACTTCATCAAATGTATTATTACAAACACACCTTATACGAAACGCGTAGACTGTTTTGCACAAGAATAAAATGATAACTGCTTTTATCACAAGCTAGTCGAGAAGTTTTCACGAGAAAATAATTGTTCGGCTGTTTGTCCTACAGTAAGATATAAAGACATTTCGATAACAGTACAATATATTTTTGTTCTTGAAATATCAGGCATGAGTATAATCGTAGAATAGTAGTGTAATATTTTGTAACTTCGTAAGTATCACTACAATATTTATGAAAAAAATTGAGCAGGTGTATTATTATCCAAAGATCTCAAAAATGACAAAACACTAAAACGATGATAATGGAAGTTATCATTTTGTTCCCCGGGGACGGCGATTTATATATTGAGCTGAGATGGCCCAGTGGTTAGAACGCGTGCATCTTAACCGATGATTGCGGGTTCAAACGCAGGCCAGCACCACTATAAGTATATATATGTGTTTAATTTGTGTTTATAAATCATCTCGTGCTTGGCGGTGAAGGATAACATCGTTAGGAAACCTGCATGTGTCTAATTTCATCGAAATTTTGCCTCATGTGCATTCCTCCAACCCGAATTGGAACATCGTGGTGGAATATGTTCCAAACCCTCTCCTTAATGGAAGAGGAGTCCTTATCTCAGCAGTAGGAAATGTACAGACTGTTACTTGTTTTTACTTTTACATTTATATTTTTAATACTTCGTTATATCAAAACCATGAATAATACGTTAAATAAATCATTGTATGTGATAATAGTCATGTTCAGAATTAAATTGAATGTATTACTATAACTGATTCAAACTGTACTACATGCAGTTATGGCTGTTTTTATTAAAATGAAATATAATATCATAAAATGTATACTACGAAAGGATTATGTTTCGTATGGAAATAAACACAACAACACAATATTTTCCCGCGGCGTCGTTCGTGTTTTATAAGTATAATGCTTCCATATTGAATAAAGGAATATGAGTTTTTGAGTTTTTAAGCGAAATATCAATATAATAATAATAATAATTAATTGATTGACTATCAATAAGTAAGTGTAATACTTCAATATTGAATAAAGGAATTTGAGTTTTTAAACGAAATAATACCCTGATTAATCACGAAATCGCAATACCTAACTATAGCACCTACTCACTTGAAATTTTTCAGCTATGTTTCTTATAGGCAGTATCAACTAAAAATGGATATATGGAACTTCAACCATTATAGGGTTCAAACGGCCAAATTTGTGTTTTATAAATCACGGGTAAAAAGCAAGCTGCAGGTTCAGCTAGTCATATATAAAATTCTAAATAAGATCTTATTAATATTCAAAAGCATTATTTAGTGCGCTTGTACCAAACAGAAGGTTGTTTAATGCATAGCATAATCAAAAGTTCAACGTTGTTTTAAATTAAACGGCTTATTAGATGGCTTATTAGATGAGCTATCGATTTTGAAAGTAATTTTGAAGATATTTAACTTTGTATAAATACTATTGTATCACATAATACTTAGAGGCTTATACACATCTGGTTAGGTACCACCAGCTTATCATAATTCTACCAGCGAACAGCAATACTTAGTATTAGCAGTAGTGACTATTAGCTATTAGGTATCCTTTACCCGTCTACAAATTTAGAAAATAAGTGATTGTTAAAAAGCGAAATGGCTCAATAATTAGAAAACCTAATTTTAGCTGGAGATTCTGAGTCAACCCGGCCTGATTGTGATATTTCATTGTTTAATTAGTTTTTATAATTAACCTCGAGCTCGTTGATGAAGGGTTACTCTAACAAACAACTAACTAAACATCATTGAAATATATTTATCATTTATA
This sequence comes from Vanessa cardui, assembly GCF_905220365.1. NCBI lineage: Eukaryota > Metazoa > Arthropoda > Insecta > Lepidoptera > Nymphalidae > Vanessa > Vanessa cardui. The sequence goes on from NC_061143.1 coordinate 3,807,978, forward strand.
ATTAATTAATACTAAAATAATATGAAAAGAGATTAATCTATATTAATATTATAAATGTGAAAATAACTCCATAGAAGGGCATGGACTACTTTTTTGCCTAATATATGACAACCAACATTAAAACGAGTGAAGCCGAGGGCGACAACTAGTATGTAAATAAAAACTTAAATTTGAGTTGTAATTATTTTAATTTATAGCCATTGAACTAATTAATTTTGTTGCATAATATAGTAAGATGTACTTACATAACAATTTATTTTTTCAGGTAAGTTTCATCCATTGTATGCTGTTATTAAGATTATTTGGTAAGTACTATAATTGGATTAAATTTTAATTGAAGTTTGAAAATTTCATTTGTAACTGAATGATCGTTACGATGTTCTTATCACCAACAGTTTTAGGCGTCACAGCATTAATTCTTATCTAATTCAGTCCCTTACATATATTGTGCATTTAACATAGATTAATATGGTACTTTACAGTATGTAATTTAAATTAATATTTTCGAAGATATTATGGATTTAAAACGCGGGTACATAGCGGTTTGTATTATCTAACCTCTTAAAAAATGAACGTTGTAAGACATGCTAGTATATTTAGAATCAGCATTGCACCCGTGCGAAGCCGGGGCGTGTTGCTAGATTTATATTAAAACACTTGACTGTACTTATATCACAGTAATGAGCAAGCCGTACATGCTTAGGGATGTAATCTAGTTACAAATGTGTATTTCCGTAATTTTAACGTGTGTACTGTTTGTATAGTGTGTATAAATAAACAACAATATAATAATCTACATAAGATACTCTTCACACACGATGTAGCGTGTCAGGAATGCCTCATACATAATGCAAATACTAACTCGATAGGTTGAGATCTATCGTGTAGAGATGATTTCACACGCTCCGGCTTTATTGACAATCATAATATTAATATAAAAAATATTATAACCTCAACTATGGCGAATATTTTTAACGCTATATTTAGAATATTTTATCTTATATAATTTCTGACTAGTAGGGCTATCAATAACAAGTTTGCAAATCACTTTCGATAATAAGATCGATTAATGATAAAAAGTGCTTTGCGATACTGACTATTGCTTTGTCCTTTTTATAGGTCCAGGTTCGCTTGACTATTCCTTTGTCCTTCCTGGGGGTCATTTTGGGGGTCAATTTCATACAAAATGTCATCAAATTAGGTTTAGTGGTTTAGCCGATACATAACATACTCATGGACAGATTATTATCAATACAAAAATAGCACAGTCGTCACATGTACAATTTAATTATTAGTCGATTTGCATAAATTGAATTTATATTGCAGAATAGTGTTCAAACGTATGTTGTTTAACTAAAAATACAAAGGAACATTTAAATGATAGAATCACAGATGACATTGACTTACCTTGGAATGAATTATATAAAAAAAAAAAAACAATATAAAATCATTTAAAACCCCGCCCTGATTCTTACGTCGGTTCCTTTCAAGTTAAATATTTTCTTACCAGCACTTTGACTAATTGAATAAAGTAAATTGATTTTCATGTACACTCATCATCATCATCGCAAAAATCAAATATGATATAATTATTTTGAATATTATTATGCCTTTGTATTATTTACTCACATGTTATATTTTGCATCAACTATATGCACACTATTAAAAATATAACCTAAAATTACACCAAATGGTGCCTTAGATTGAATCACTTAGAAATTCAAAGAACGCCATGCACAAATCTACATCGATTAGAGGAATCGTTATCGAGTCGTTTAAAAACAATTCGACCTTCGCTTTCTTATAAACGAGCGAATGCGTTTTATATCAAAGACAGGGTAAAAATCTCGCCTTTTTAGTAAGAAATTACAATATTTCCGCTGTGATGGACACAAAGAAAGCCGTCCGGTTGTAAGAAGCCCTTGTTATCGATAAAGCGTTTGAACTCATTCTTGCGTCGCCGCCCAAGTTCGATCCTTTGTTTTTGAATTTTAATTTAAAATTTACAAGATGTTTATAAATTGCAAGCTTCTGGTGTATATTATAATAACCTTTTAAATTTTCAAAGTTTATCGTCGCGTCTTGTGCATTTCTTTAAAATATAGCGCCATTTTGTAATTGCGGTTTTAAAGAAAATTGAAGAGAAACTTGTAACTCAAAAATTATTTTTTGGACAGACTAGAAAAAATCGTACAAGTACTTTTAATCATAAACCAAATCTAAAACAATAAGGGAAGGTACTAATGCAGTCTATGACAGTAAGCGTCATGAAATGACTGAAAAAACTGAAGCTTCAAAATATGTATATTTCCATCCTGTAATATCCCGCAGCTAACATTAACATATTCTTAATAGAATACTTGACTTGATATATCGTCGCAATGATTCCTCGCTTGAGAAGGACTGCCTTTTATTTTCATTTGGAAGTCTATATAAAACCTATTTGTTCTTTTATATCTTAATAATTGTCACGTTGAATTTTTTTTATGTTAAGAAAATATGTTTATGCAATTTTGTAAGAAAAGGTTATGACTGTGGTATTAGTTACACACTAAAAACTAAGCTATAGATTTATTAGAATGAGATAAAAGATTAACGATATCGTCCTCGAAATTAAAAAAAAAAAAACAAATAAAATTATAAGGCGAAGTATCGATGACCAAGTTAAATTACGAATAAATTATTTCTATTGATTTAAAAAGTGACTTTATATCAATAACGCATAGAGTTCTAATTCAATTTAAAACATTATCTAGTCAGCAAGACGATAATGATGTTTCCGTAAAACAATTTACATTCTCGCAAAATAATAAGTAGCGTCCATTAAAAAGTCGTTAGCTGGAACAGTGGGGATCCAACGTTTTAAAAAAACATTCGTGCCGTTGCAGCCTTATATTGAGAAAAAAAAATACCATTAATTAGAAGCTTGCTTAATAATACTTTCAATGATAAAAAGTCGAACCGAAAACAATTACTGTAATACCCATTATTATTAAATACTGGTATTCATTAAATGGCTTTACAAATTTCAAATACTATAAACTTAGTCAAGAAATTATAGAGTTCATACTAGTGATGAGACTGATTTGAATTTAATTGAAAACCAAAAGTCGTTAATTATTGGCGATAGTGTCGCTTACTGCAAATCTAAAATTCGAATTTTAAATTAATTTGCTAACGATCTTCCTAGTAGGCTGATGTGATCTCTTCTTAAATATATACGTGTGTTACCTAATAATTTCGTGAGGCAGATTAAGTCAAGATATATCTTCTTCAGTTTTAAATATGATGCTGGGCAGTGTACATAATTAGAATAGAGAGATTACGGTAGATCTCCTATTGGAAAATTAGTAACATATGAGGATTATGACCTTTTATACAGATTAACACGGCGACCTTTTCGACGATGATTTTTAAGGGAGACTACCCAAAGACAAGTAAACTCTCTACACACTCATAATCTAATTTGATCAAAATATTGACTAGAAATTTCAAGCCCAAAACCAAAAAGGAAGATATACATTTGGCCCGGATGGTAAATAGGATTTTTTGAAAACAAAATACTTTCCAGGGATTTGAACTGGGCCGATTCGAATGTCTGGTCTTCACCAGCCGTGTAAGATAACCTGCAAAGATTCAGTGTACCAAAGTCTATTTATACTACGTAATAAAAAACAAGACATAAAAGTGCTGAAAATCTATTACCTCACTGGAGTTCGCTGAAAAGAAAATCTAAACGATACGAGCTGTTTATTTTATATTTGCTGTTTAGGATTGTATTTTCTTGTTCATTTTATACTCTGTGGATATCTGGGTACCGTTACTAACAGTGGCGAATTGTCGATATTGTTTCTCATTCGGATAGCGTTTCTGCACGAGCGCCATTGTACGGAATGACCCTAGTGATGTGATGTATATCGACAATATATTTACATACTTTGATTATGTTGTAATTGGTATGTAAATATATGAACGTGTAGTCATCAAGAAAGTTCAGTTATGGATCGATAAAACAATACCTTCCTTCATTCCAAGGTGCCCTAAAGCTGGAAGTTAGAAATGTGTGTGTATTCCCCTTTTTCAGAAAACATGGTCTGCTATGAGTTCTACGCCTGAACTATTTCCGGTCGTGTTATCATCATCATCATCATTATCGCTTGTAGTGCATCTGTGTCTCGAACTCTGTTGTACCATAGTTCTATTTAATATGCTGGTCTAACAAGAGAATTGGCTATCGTGACAGAAATCGATCAGGACAACGTCATCAAAAAGTATCAAAAATAGACTCTAAGTATCAAGATTATACAATACGTCACGTCGATAATTCTCTTTAGTCGGTTTATCGATAAACCAGTAATTGTTTTACAGCACTATTAAAGCCGACCCACTGTTCCGTACAGCCCTTTCTAACAATCGACCAAATTGATTTATAGTTTTATATGAACGTTGCTTTCGCATTTCTAATATCCCATTAAGTTATTACGGGATCCCGGGACGCTTTGATCCCGGCTCCTTACGCATTTTGTTTACGACTGGGATATAAAAAAACTTCCCGTATAAACATGAACTTATACGTTTCTTATTCAATAAAGTCTTGCATATATTGGAAGCGAGGTTGATCTTAAAAACGCTCAAGGTAGTAAAAATGCCGCACGTTGTATTGTTTAGTGTGTACTACCGTATAAAGTGTTCGTACTACTCAGAGAAGTAAATCTGAGTGATATTTGAGCGTTTCTTTATTCAATCTTTTGTTTAAGGTGTTTAGAAGACAGAGTTTGTGACAAATTAGGACTTAGTGTAATGCCTTTCTATACATTACAATAAATGATATTAATGCACAAAAATTATTGAGTTACTATTTTACTGATTGATAAATGAGAGTTTAAAGTTAACAACTAAAATGTTAGTAGACTTCCCTAGTAAAAAAGGCCGCCAAATTTTGTCGTCATCATAGTGTTAAAATATCATTCAGCACATATTAATAACATTTGAATTTGACATTTAATGTTCACAGTACACTAATTACTGTACCTGCATTTAAGTATCACCTGTTATTAGTCTTTAATAATAATAATAATCTTCGCTGTGATCTGTAAATTCAAGAACCCCCTTTTTACGCAAACTTGCACACAATTGTGTTCACATTCGTGGGCTTAGATAAATACTAACATCAGAAAAAGGTATATGTTATCTTAAGTCCATGAATGGTAAGAATACGTGGTATCAATGTTATGTCTGTAATTACTGACTCACTCCTTTCAAACCGGAATTGTACAAAGTATCGCTGTATGGAATAACAGATGAGAGGGTTGAATCCGCCCAGACGGTTGCACAAAGCCCTACTATTGGTAAATCGTACATTGACGATTGATTTCGAATACTACTGCAATTATTCTTGGCGAAGGGTGACTTTGTCGATCTATCGTAGTTTAAACCTTACGTCGAACCCTCGGCTCAGATATCATTAAATTCTCAGAATCGGAAATTCAAATAAACTACGTAAGTTAGTCTATTCATTTGAACAGTATTTTTTCGTTATATGTGAGTAGTGAGAGTGAATCTAGATTCGATGTCGGATTACTCTTTCAAAGATCGTAAACGCTTCATAATTTCCAAGCGCTCGCATTTCCCATACATGTGTCAATATTGACAGATTGCTCTCGCTATATACGAACACCTTAATAGTAAATAGATTCGCCCTATATATTTTAACCTTTTGAAGCTTAAAATACTTACTATTTAAACTTAAGGAGACTTTTTAGACTGATTATACTTAACACAGGATATTGAATTACTCTCACTAAGTTAGCATAGTCATCCTCCTGCATAGTACCTGATCTAAATTTCTTTTGATGACTATGGTATTATACATTTAGACTGGAATATTTTTTTATTATTATAGACTATCTGTGGCCGCAACGTGAGCGATTCAAATTAAAAAAAGAAGTTTTCCTTGTAGCCTGAGTTACTCCTTATTACATCAGCTTTCTTCCAGTGAAAGTTCCATCAAAATCGGTCCAGCCGTTCTGGACATTAGCCAGAACAAACAAACAGACAGACACACCAAAATTATGAAAAAATGTTTTTTTGTTATTTTTTGTATACTTATACATGTATTTAAAAAAGCGGTTATATAATATTACAAACAGACACTCCAATTTGTAGTAATTTGTATTTGTAGTAATTATACTCATATGTAGATAGATATAGATTAAATACATTTCAAAATTTGACATCTATTTTTATGAATCCTTTTTATAAATACCGTTAAATAAGACGGATTTTACTTTTAGTATGTACAAGTGTGTTCGCTTTTAGCTAACGAAAATAGCCACACTCGAACGCCATTAAGGTTTTAGGGTTCAATGCTACCACTCCAAATTACGGTAGAGATTAACCTAAGCCGTTCGTTTAAAAATAAATATAAATGATTCACGGGGAAATTTTTAGCATTATTGATCTCTTAATATCTGTTTTCCGGTTATAATATCTGAGTCTTTGTAAGAAAAGAAAAATTATAGTTACATTATAGATGTGATAGTAACTTGGTCCCTCTGTCTGTCTCTAGCACTTTCACAACCAAATCAATGAACCGAATTTGATGAAATTTGGCTTCATAGGCTACTTTTTCCTACAACCAATCCCCTAAAATTCGGGCGCTGCCGCGAGGCCGCTGATTACCAATAATCTTCTTTAAATAAATAGAAAAGTAATAAAACATTCAATATATTATTGTTAAAAAATTGCAACATTTACCCGGTGGTAGGTTATACACATATCCAAGCCAAGTACCATGGAATATATAATGCTCATCACATATTCTGCGGTTTATCATCAAAACAGTAATACTTAATATAGTTGTTATTTCAAGAATTATTTAAGTCAAAACATCCTAATAAAAGCTAATGACATATTAGTAATGGAAGTTAGTTAATATTTCTTATATAATCAATGTCTGGTTGTATTCAAATAATGGTGAAAATGCCAGTTTACGTAACTATAAAATAAAATAAAGAAACCAATTATAATAGTTATTTACACAAATTATACCCCAACATAGATAAAGAAAGAAGTTCTTAATCAACGAATTGTGAGCCTCCGAAAATACAGATTATGATAATTCCAAACTATTTACTTTTTATTGAGTAAGTGGTTATTAGGCACTAGAATGGCCCTACAAACGCGTTATGATTGGACCAAACACTTGCCGTTACAATAGCCTCATCCGAGTATTCGTAGATATGCTTAAAACCTACGCTTCGAACTGTAAACACTAGGTACAGTAAGCCATTGATTTATTGCATAGAACGATATAAATCGTGGTGAATGTACCGGAATTTATTGAGCCATTAAATAAATTTTACGGCGTGTGTTTTGAAAATTAAAACTGTTAAAAATTAAGACATTCTTTGAATGTTTTTCACTGGTTTTCTGTTAACCCACCTAGTGAGGTACCACATTATCGGATATATTATAGGATCATACAGTATACTGTCAATACCAAATTCTTAGTATTTTTGTGTTTCTGTTTGAAGTATGAGTGAGCCAATGTTACTTCAAACACAAGGGACGTAACATATAGCGTACTAGCGATGTAAAGAATGGTTAATGAATCAATATATAGGGGTAGTGGTGACCACATAACCTAAAAATTCGTTGTTTCACCCGCACCGCTCAGAGGTCCGAAAATCCACAACGGTGTTTTATCCGAGCCTATACGACTTGAAAACCTTTAAGAAAAGATGGTACGCCGGCCTTTAGCCGGCAACGCATCTGCTTGTGTTGCAGATGTGTGATCGTTTGCCCCCGATGACAAAAAAAAATTAGTTAAAAAAAATATAAAAATCAATCGGTACATTTCACAGATTCGTATTGCTTGCGTTTGAAATGAAAAAGAAGTCTGTTCCGTATTTGATGTACGTTTTTCGGTCGAGTTGCTGATTTATCAAAGCAGAACCAACGTCCTAGCTTTCACTTTTGTAATATAACATATAATACATATAGTTATCAAATGGATTTATTTCATTTAACTTAATATTCATTGATTGGTAAGTTGCATACACGCACACGACTGTCACTGTGTTTATACAGATCGGAATATGTTTGTGTGCGTTCATGCTGAAACACACACATAAACACAATATCTTTCAATTCTAGATAATAACATCAATTTGAAATTGACTTTGTTTTATGAAATGTCATAAAAAGGTTGTAAAGATACAGCACGTTGTGGTAGGGGTATCAAATCAGTCACTTGCCTAACCACTAAAAAGCTGATGAAGCCACTGACGGAAAACATTATTTCATACTAGTGTTGGCACACTGCTTCGCTCACGAGCTGTTTAATAACTAACACCCTAAGACACGTCTTTTTTTTTTTTTTTTTTTTTATTACGCTGGAAAAACGCTTTGCGCGCTTCCCCCACGTGATGGAAGGTGGGGGGGTGTGTGGGACTCCCCGGAGCCCTGAACGCCGAGTGCGCCCAAGCACACCGGGTTTACCCACTAAAAAACCAGCGGTACCCTCTCCGTCTTTCGGCGGACGCCACGGGATCGCTTACGCATGCTACCGTGACGCCCTGACGGTCGGCCCGCTTATACGGGCCTCCAACAGCTAGGGGGGATTCCCAGGGTACTGGGACCCCCCCTGGTCCCTACGGCGCCTATTGAGGCGGAGGGAGAAGATGCGCGTAGCGCCTACCCTAAGACACGTCTTAGGGTGTTAGTTATTAAACAAAAAAGTAACCTACGTCCTTCCTTGGAGTTCAAGTGTACTTCACACCAAATTTTATCAAATTAGGTTCAGTGTTAGATTATCATTAGTTTTCTATGTTATCTTGGGTCTGGGTGTTTGAGGTATCGTCGTTACTTCTGATTTTACATAACACAAGTGCTTTAGCCACTTACATTGGGATCAGAGCGATGTATGTGATGTTGTCTCATATTTTTATTTATTTATAATTGTGTTGTGTATAATTTCTCCGTTACCAACGTAACCTATGCTATATAATTGAGACATATCTGTCCTTTTTTATTTCGGTAAAATGAATATATCGTCGAACCAATTGCGGTACCCACTTGTACTAGGTACGCTCTTTTATCTCACTCTTACAATCTGATAGGATGATAATTGGAGCAGGACCGATAGCATTATCTGCTTTCGTGATTATATTCTAGTTTTGTTTAAGTATTTATATTAAATATTATTAGCTAAGATTGTCAGAGCCCGTCATAACTACGTAGGGAATCGTTGAAATTAGTGTTGGATTTTGGAGCCCAACTTGGAAGCTGTCTAAGACACGATTACTATCATTGCTTACCAATTTTTTTTTTGCATATAATTTATTCATCTTTCATACTTTTTGTTATAGTGCCGTGTCCTAAATATATATTTATTTATATCTTTCTTTCCGAGACACACAGGGCGACACTGATAACTGATAGTTTCTCTACTGCAAATAATTAATGAACGGATAAAACACGTTAAGTTCATAAATAGCAGTAATTCATAATTGTTAGCATTGGGAAAATATGGATTATGTAAAATTATGAAATTGAAAATTCTATCACGATGGCCCGTTCAGACAAAGTCAGCGACATGGCGAAGGCGTAATGTAATCGTTGCCGTAAGTGCTTAATTAACTCATTAATTAGGTTAAGTTAATTATCTACCTCATTAATTAGGACTGTATCAATTTACTAGCTTAATAGCCGTTGAGTGAGCGGCTCTAATTGTTAATTTATGTTTTGTATCTTATTTCGTATGGGATCCTCTTGACCGGCATCTCTGCGGCTATTCGCAACGATGAGACAAGTGCTTATAAGATTATACTTCACAAGTTTGCCTTAATACATTTGCCTACTTGACTTTCTATGCCACAACCTGTAAATTTCCCACTCATAGGTGAAGGCTTCCTCTTCCTTTGAAGAGAAGGTTTGGAACTTATACCACCACGCTGCTCCAATGCGGGTTGGTGGAATACACATGTGGTAGAATTTGACACTGCCTGTGTTTATGAAGTGTTTATTAAATTAGACACTGCCTGCGTCTAATTTCATCTCCAATTTCATAGGTTTTGTCACAATGTTTTCTTTCACTGCCGATCACGACATGAATTTTAAACACAAATTAAGCACATGACAATACATGGTTATTATCTTGTCTATATTTGAACGTGCAATCATCAGTTACGACGCACGCGTTCTAACGACTGGGCTATCTCAGCTCCTATGTCACCACAGACTAAAATTTCAAAGTTAGGTTTTGTCAGGGCTATGCTCTGGGCTATAAACACCTATTAAATTCATTAAGTTTAAGTTGTGTTTTCAAATGTGAACATTTTCTTGTTTCATACTTTTAAGAGCGTGATTTTCCAGCGGTAATGTTTTAGTTTCTATGAAAAGGAATATCAGTAACTAAATTTTCGAACTAAATTCTCTTAAATCATTGACATAATACCGTTCAAACGGAGTAGCTAGTTGCATTGCATTTTATAAATCTCCAGAAGTACACAATGTCGATACATTTTATAAATTAATTTAAGGATCGTGTTTCTGCATTAAATATATAAGTGTCATAATTATCAAAAGGCATGGAAATACACACAATAGTCTAGTACATAATACATTTTAATTGGAGACGAATCTAGGTACTTATAACTCTCACAATCGTAAGTAAAATTAAACATGTTTTTTTCTCTTTTGCCTGGTAAAACGCATTAGGCGTTATATCTGTGAAACTACTAGACTGATTTTAATGAAACTTACACCTTTCCCTAAGTTGAAGTGCACCTTATATAAAAATGATCATCTCAATACGACTTTTGGTTTTCGAGTTATTCGTAGACAAACATACAAACATACACTAACGAAATAAGGTACGAGTGTTGGAAGCCGTGGAATGAAATGGATCGTGATACTCAAATATAATTAAATTCTAACAATGCTACACATACACATGTCAAACTGAAGACCTCCTTTTCTCAGTAGTCGGTTAAAAATGCATATTAATACAAGTCAAAATAAGACCGCAACTTATTATTTTTAAAGTGATGTCAAACTATATATCTTTGCTTTTCTCGTAGCTTGTTGAAAAACCGTCTGGATTATCTAGAATTCTAGACCGAAGCAAATTTATCTTATAAATAGGGCACAATTATAATAAACTTTCCACTTAGCGAGCTTAGCGAGGTTGTTATTATAAAGCGCGGTGAAAAATTCACGTGCCACAAGTCCAAGTTAGAGAAAGTTTCTTAAAACGTTGTAAAAAAAAAATTGCAATTAAAATTTATTCATTTGATTTTCTTTTGTTTCTAGGATTTCATTAAAAAAAAACTTAATGAATCAAATTGTAAAGCAATATTATTGCAGAGATATCGTAATATGTCATTATTAAAATCCATACTAATATGAAAATAACTCTATCTGTATGTCGATCTTTCACTACCAAACCACTAAACCGAATATGATGAAATTTGGTTTGAAATTTAAGCAAACTTGAACTCTAAGGAAGGGCATTAACTACCTTTATTGCCTAACACATGACAACCAATTCCAAATAGGCAGACGACAATTAGTAGTCTATATTTACAAAATCGTCTGCATTTTCTACCGGATCTGGATCGCTGAAATTTCAAACATAGGTTTATTTTATAAAGCTTACGCTTACTAATGCTTTCAACTTTATGGGGGGAAGGGGGAAGTCGGAATTGGAAGTAAGTAATATAAATATACAACATTGGTATACGAACTAAGTTTTCATCACACTTATGGTATGGCTACGGTGATACGCAATTTTGATACTTGAATCTAATCTTAAGATTCGATTTCGAACGTTACGTTAAAGTACTATCTCACTGATTGACGTGGCTAATATTTTTTAATATTTATTTAAATAACCAAAAGGCGAACATAGGGTTTAAAGGCATTATAGTTAATCTTTAGTTTAGTCAAACAAAATACATTAAAAGCGGTAATTAATAATTGACTTGAATTTTTCTTTTAATTATTTTTATATCAATAGTGTAATGTTACAAGCTGTATCATTACACATTGCACATTACAATGCTCAAATCTTTGTAATTAATCTCATCTGTTATATTACATGGACATGTTCCCGATTTATAATAATATTATTATTTCTGTCAATATTATATAACACGTTGTGTTTTTTTTATAGAATAGGTTGGCGGACGAGCATATGGTCCACCTGATGGTAAGTGGTCATCATCGCCCATAGACAATGACGTTGTAAGAAATATTAGCTATCCCTTACATCATCAATGCGCCACCTATCTCGGGAACTGAGATGCTATGTCCCTTGTGCCTGTAGTTACACTGGCTCACTCACCCTTCAAACCGGAACACAAGAATACAGCGTACTTTTGTTTAGCGGTAGAATATCTGATGAGTGGGTCTACCACCTAGTAGAATAGTGTTTAAATTGACAAGTGATAAGTAAATGCAATGCTTCTCGATTGATGATAGGAATTCGATTTGACTATTAAATAATAGTAATAATAGGCAAGGAAATATTCATTTACGAGTAGGTCCTTTCAAATATGTTCATCAGTTTATGCATGATTATGTATCTACCACACAAACATAAGGACTCTCACATTTTTGATATTTTCTAATAGGTCTATTAGTTGTTTGGTGATCGTTATGATCAGTTCTGAATAATTAGAAATTATTATCGGTATTGGAAAGTTACATGAATCCCTTTGGCATTAAATCACGATCGTGTTTTAGGATGAGATTGAAGTATTTTTATAGAATAGGTTTACAATGGATGGACTATGAATGTTGCATGAAGATCTCTTGTCGAATTCGAGGAACTTTCAACGTATGAATTTATTCACTCGCATGAGACTATGGCTCGTAAGCTTAGAAAAACACTGTGAAATAGTTGAAATTTGAATGCTTTCTAAATAATTATATGTATGTATGTTAGTTATACAATCCAAGTAAACAGTGTTAAATAAAAAATGGCTGAAAATAGCAAATACCTTACTGACTGTTCGTCCTGACTTGTTTATATTAGAGGTTTTGTCATATATGATTTTAAAAGTTTATGTGTTTTTGCTCTCAAATTTTCCCATTACTGCAATATTTTTTATTGATACTCCGCTCCTTTTGGTCAAACCATGTATATATAGTCTATAACTTTGCTCGATAAATGGTCTATATAAAAATGAAAGATTTTTCAAACAATTCAACATTTACGCGATTAATCAAAGAAACAAACTCTTCAGCTTCATAATAGAAGTATAGATATATATTTATATAGTCACCCTAACGAACTCGTTAATATTATAACAAGTAATTGTATAGTATTATTTTCTGCATTTTTCAATATACATATATATAACGATATTCAATTCTAATCTATATTAATATTATAAATTTGAAAGTTACCCTGTCTGTCTGTCCCTCTTTCACGACGAAACCGCTGAACCGAATTTGATGAAGTTTGCTATGAAGTAGAGCAGAGATGGCCCAGTGGTTAGAACGCGTGCATCTTAACCGATGATTGCGGGTTCAAACCCAGGCAAGCACCGCTGATTCATGTGCTTAATTTGTCTTTATAATTCATCTCGTGCTCAGCGGCGAAGGAAAACATCGTGAGGAAACCTGCATGTGACAAATTTCATAGAAATTCTGCCACATGTGTATTCCACCAACCCGCATTGGAACAGCGTGGTGGAATATGTTCCAAACCTTCTCCTCAAAGGGAGAGGAGGCCTTTAGCCCAGCAGTGGGAATTTACAGGCTGTTGTTGTTGTTGTTGTTGGTATGAAGCAAAGTTGAACTTCAAGAAAGGACAAGCTACTTCTTTGCCTAACACTTGACAACCAATACCGTAAATACGAGCGAAGCCTGGGGCGATTGTTAGTATTTTATATCACCTTATGTAAAGAGTTGCATCTGAATCTGCCTCCTACCAGTAATGTTATACAGATTTCCCCCAAAATAGTTACTAATAGAACCCTGTGGTTACGCGTTAATTTTGTATTATGCGGTGTTTCTATCCATAATGAGTAATTGTCTACAGTTTGCCGAATTGGTTGTCGTTGTATTGTCGTTTATCGTAACTGCTTTGCATCTAAGTTTCGTAATGTGAATTAACATAAAAAGAATCATCAAAATATACTTAATAATTCGAGTTGTCTGTTATAAGCACTTTTGAATCGTTATTTTACAAACATGTATTCGGTTCGGAATGTAGATTCTACAGAAAAGAACCGGCAAGAAATACAGTCTGTGTTAGCCTCTAAAAATTTTAGATAAACGGGCCTGTAATGCAAAAATAACTATTTCAAGCGGTCTGGTTGTTTCAGATGATGTAAAAGCATTTAATTTTTATATTAAGTCATTATGAAGGAAATTTGAGAGTTCGTATTTTAAACTAAATTAACTCCTTTGAACCGTAATCAATAAATGAAGAATGCTCCAAAAATTATGAATAAATTAATTTTGTAATTAAATAAATGACTTTACACGATGTACGTAAAACAACGGGTTTTTTGATTTGATTTAAAATCTTGATATAAAACATAACAAAGTTTGTCCATTTCTTAAGAATTTTCTAAAAATAATAAATTTAACAATAAAAAAAATAGCTCAGATGTCCATAAATACACTGGAGGCACAATGACCCTCAATTTTTTACTAATATAATCACTATAATATAATATTCAAAAAGTCTTATTAATCAACACGAATATCTACAAAACAAATGAAATGAAAACAACAAAAGAAGGTAATTATAAATGTATTAATCATTGTGAATTTAGTAATTAATTTCAAGATTTAGCTGTTCTTATGTAAGCCGTCCTGACCTTTTGTTTGATGGACGTATTCGTTTTGATTACATTTATATTCATTTGAATTTATATTTTATTTGGCAAAATAATTTCGTGGTAAAATTGCCTTTGGTACCTATCATTAATTAAAATCTCAGCGCACCTACAAAAGTACACGGCGAGTAAATAGAAATACAGAAAAACCCTTCAATGCAATTCCCACCTATGAATCTAAATCCAAACAAGCAGGCGCTAAAAACGCAAAACCAAAACACGGGCGTCGCTGCGGGGTGGAGGCGTCGCGACGGCAGTCGGCCGGCGGACGCCGTGCGCGACGCACGCACCGCGCCATGTGACCCTGCCGGCGCCCGCCATGACCGAGGGGGCGGGCAGGCCCAGGCCCGCGCCGCCCCGGAAACCTGACTCCTTAACCCTTGCTTGGCCACGTTGGGAAGATCCTCCGCCGCCTGCGCCCGAGCCGAAAAAACCGTCGATTCCGATATCCAATGCGGCTGACTTCGGGGGTTTCTCGCCGTACACACCACCTGCCCCCATCCAGGCGGACAGACAACCTCGTCGCCCTCAGAGTGTCGTCTCTCCGCGCCAAATCCCACCAGTACCTCGTCGACCGCACTCGATCGGTTCTGTTGACGATGAGTGGTCCGTGCCTCTCATCCAGCCGGTGCCGAGACGGCCGGTACCGAATCTCTCGACATTACCGCGCGCGAGTTTTAATTTGCCGTCCTCGAGAAGTGATTATCAGTTACAAAGACCTGCTATTATGACGAACGGTTATGGCGCTGTGCCGCCATCGACGTCGCGTAGGCTTTCTTTACCGGGTGGGGTACAGAACTACCCAAAGTTATCGGCTACGTTCCATGGGCTGTCGGGGCTTATGGGCCCCCAGCCCACCTTGGGGACGCCTGGGACTCCCAGCACACCAGCGGCTGTGAGAGAGGCTGTGCGGCATCTGCTGCAGCAGCCGAGGAATGGGTTCCCGATCATGGACCACAAGCTGTCACTTTTCATCGACATTTTAGACGCCCAGGAGCGGTTCTCACAGGTGAAGTGCTTAAATTAATATTTCTTTTCAATCCATAAAAAGAAATGAAAAACGTGATTATGTTTACTTGAACCTATGTAATATAACTCTATAACGGGTCGTTAGCAGTTTATTTAAAAAGGTAGGACTAAATTCATTTAAATACGATTTAAAACGATGTTTACACACACGAGTACTTCCCAAGTTTACTTGTTTGCTAAGTGTTGTGGGTTTGTTGGGAAGTAAAACGGTTTATCTAGAAAACTGAGACTACGTTCCACGCTCAGAATTCCCGCTAAGTCTTATACACACGTATCTCTTATTTTTTCTATGTCTGTAAATAGCTTAAAAAAGTAGAACGCGTCAAATTGTAAACCAAATAATCTTCGAAATTTAAATTGTGATTATGATATCGTACCTATACTTCGTTGTTTAGGAAGTATTTTTTCCAAGTGATTCAATGATGATCAAACTTACGAGACAAAAGTATTTAAAATTTAAAATAACAATTGAAATCTTCGTCACGCTTTAATTACTCCTTTATAAATTTGATACTCATCATACAATTATACGGTGTTCGAAATCAAAAGAGTTTTTATATATAAAATAACGTTAATGAACGTTCAATGATAATAATTCAACCACAAGTCACTACGCTAAGAAATAATTGAATCAATTAAAACTTTATCTTTTCTTTACAATACTTCCCTACTTTATTACATGTATAATATTATTTGTATTTTCAATAATATATAATAATAGTAGTCCTTGCTAATCTATTATGAAAAAAAGAGAGATTTGCCGTTGAGGATTTTTTATATACATTTTATATATTGACATATCTGATACATAGTGTTGGAGTGTAAATTTCATTTCGAACACATACAGTTTAACTTACTAGTTTTCGCCCGCGGCGTCGTCTGCGATTAGGTGTTGATTGTCATCATAATTCACACAAAATCTTGACTAAATTTGTGTTATGCTGATAAGCTATAGTATTGTAAAGTTTTCTTAAAACAAGCTTTTTAAAACGAATTCAGTAGTTTATTTCCGTGAAAGTATGGATATCCGGCTTGTAACTATTAAATAAAATAATATAGACGTTCCATATGTTACTTTGCATATAATTGCTAATATAATATAAAAGATAAAATTGTATATTAATCCATATTAATATTATAAACGAGAAAGTAACTCTGTATGTCTGTTGCTCTTTCACGACAAAACCGCTGAACCGAATTTGATTAAACTTTGTATGAATCAGACTTAAACTCCAAGTAAGGACATAGGCTACTTCTTTGTCTACCAACACCGTAAAACGCGGACGATGCCGCGGACGTTTACTAGTCATACAAAAAATTTTAGAATGTATGATGATGTATTCACCCCCTTATTTCAGATTGTAAGTTTGAACTAATAAGTAACCAAATACGAAAGCAAGTATGAAATTTAAAATTCCGAGCGTTATTCTATTTTCTCAGCTTAAAATTTAATTTAAGGTTATTGAATTTAAGAAACCCTTTTATTTACCCCCATCGATAGACTGGTCGAATCAGAGTGTTCTTTTTCTACTGACGATGTGTATATGAAGATTTTTTATACATGTTAAATATATTCCTACAAAATCGAATCGTTTATAATGAAATAATTAATAGAATTACGTATTCTGTATCAAATCAATGCTACTGCTCAAAATATTTTTTGTTATATTTTTCAGTATGAATATTTCAAACTCTTCGATCTTAGACAATAAAATATTTTGATTAATATTAATTACTATAATTGCATTTAATAATATGAATGCAAAAGTAACTATGTGCCGCTTTCATTTGCTAATCACTTAACCGATCATTTTTCATTTTTGGATATAATGTGTATAAAATACCGAACACGACATGGAATACCTATCACCAAAAATTTTGAAATTTTGAGCTTAGCTAAAGTACTATACGTAAAAAACATGTTACTTGATGTTAAATCACCTCATCCTACACATTATTATTTAAGAAATAGTAATGATTACTCTTTCGCCAGTGCCTTACCAATTATTGAAACTAAGATGTTATGAATCTTTTGCCTTTAGATACACTAACTCATCGTTCACAATTGGAACACAAAAATATTATGAATTGCTATACAGCAATAATATACATACGTATATATTATATACGATATGAAAAATGGTCTTCTTAACTATATGACTTACGTTAAATCTTATCAATAAAATATATGTCCTTGGCTTTGCTGCCTTTTTAAGGGTTAGTTGTTACGACCAATAGGGCATAAAAGTGTAGCTATGTCTTCTAAAGTTATAGCTTGCTTCACAACAAACTTAATTACAGAGAAACATACAGAAAGACAAGAGATTCGCACTAAAAATATAAATATTGATATACAATATGTAATTTATATGGTAAAAATCTTTGAAATCTTTAAAACTAACCTGAATATTATTAAAATATAAGTAAAACAGAGCCAGTCGGTTAAGAGCCTGACCTACGTTCAACTCGACGCTTCAGGCTACGAGCCGAGAGTATGGCTGTATTACTACAAGTTTTTTTCATCAAAAACTCCCCGGGAACCATTCAAAAGGTGTTCGTAAAGTTGAAATATTATGTACTAAATGAGTATAGTTCGCTATTTATGAAATGTGAAATTACATCGTGAAGTTTCGTTTTTTTTCGGAAAATAACTTCGGATTTTGACTTAATGTGTGTTATTAATCTCAGTGATCAATAAAAAATGATTTATTACCAGGTTACGTTTTATTCAAGGAATAAACCTAAAGTTTAGTTATTCTTTAGCAAAATTTACGTATGTTTGATTAAATTTAAAAAAATATATTAAGTTACAACTAAGGTACTTATTAAAATCACAGCGCACAATCCGTGCTCGGCGGTGAAGGAAAACATCGTAAGGAAACCTGCATGTGTCTAATTTCATAGAAGTTATGTCACATGTGCATTCCACCAACCCGCATTGGAACAGCGTGGAGGAATCCCAAACCTTCTCCTCAAAGGGAGTGGAGGCCTTAGCCCAGCAGTGGGAAATTTACGGGCTGTTGTTGCACAATCTATTCATAAATTCGTAAACATAAGAAATCTATCTAAAATTCTGTCATAATAGTGACTGTCAAACATTAGACAATATTGAAGTAAATTATATATTAATTTATCAAATAATAGTAGTGGCGCGCGGCTTCGTTCGTTTTAGGGTGTTGGTTGTCATGTATCAGGCAAAAAAGTCACCTATATCCTTTCTTGGAGATCAAGTTAGCTTCATACTAAATTTCATCAAATTCGTTTCAGCGGTTTGATCATGAAACAAAAACAGACAAAGTTACTTTCACATTTATTATATTAATATAGATAAATGTACGTGTATACCCAAGTGTACTATCTAGTACATAGATTAGATCATCTCTCACGACTATTAATCGATTCTAAGCGTGAAAGACACGAACATTCACAGAACTACCTTTACGTACCTTCTTATTGACAAAATTGCAACGGATATATTAATTTAAATAATTGTATTTACCTAACATGATTTTGTATTTTTTAAATGTTAAAAAAGAGTAACAGTACTGAGTTTCCTGCCGGTTCTTCTTAGTAGAATCTACTTTCTGAACCGGTGGTCGTTTTACTTCATTGTAAAATGACGATTCAAAAGTGCTTGTAAAAGCCTACTCGAATAAAGTTTATTTTGATTTGATTTCATTTCATAAGGGCCCTAGACCTTGGGATCCGAATAGTCACCACCAATACCACATAATTCATACTCAAAACAAATTATTAATTCATAATATAGTCAAATTGTTATCTAAAACACAAACACAATATACCTAATTAGAATACCTAACTGCAATACATTAATCCAATTACAAACTAATCCCATTTTAATGTTGTTCAAAATTACACATTACCATCAAAATGGCGACCGAACGGCGAATTTAATAAAATCTTTAACGCTCGATTACAGTTAAATTTGAATATTTCGGTGATTATTTCAATATAATTATATATTTCAATATCTGAATTTGAAATGACGGTAGTGTACTATTCGCTAATATCATGAAGCCTTGGTAATTTTTTTATAAATTATTTACCACTTTGTTTATTTATTATAATACTAGCTGTGTTTTGATTTTAACTAAGTTATTCTTTATAAAATCAGCTTTCCTTCAGTAAAAGTCTTGTCAAAATCGGTCCAGCCGTTCCAGAGATAAGCCGTAACAAAACATTAAAACCTCCTTATAACATACCTCATTTCTGTATTAGTTTATTGTTGAACTGAATACAAATATAAAACCAATGGTAAAAAATAAGTTATAGAATAAATCGTTGTAAATATTATAAATTCAACGGAAACTGCGAGTAACTTCGCATACTTTCCAAACTCAGGAGTCGAACATGGTACTATTTGCATTGTTTGTCGAAGTCACGGCCAGTTCGGTCCAACTTTCGGGATTAACTTCGGTATAATTGTTATTTAATCAAGTCGAAACTCGAACTGAAATAGCAAATAATTCAGTGGTAATTAAATGTAAGTGTGTTCTCTGATTAATCAGTGGCTCGGGGGAATAAATTATTTTTAAGCAATATATATTAATGCTCACGATGACCACTGTGATCAGTCACCTAATGGAATGAGTTAAAGATTTATATACATTATTTATATTTGTGTTACCTTTCCTCAAAAGATGCGTACATTACGATTTCGGTAAGCCACTATTTCTCTTTACTCTTATTAAGAAACGACAACCGTTAATAGCTGAACGATATATTTTTTGTCAAATTAACAGGTTCGTTCTTAAGAATATTTTCGTTTCTCATATTATACTGCTTAAAAGCGCTTTTTGCTTGTTTCCTTAAACAAATAAAAAGTCAAAACATTCTCAGGTAAACTATCCCTATATTGGCAAATGAGCCACTGGATAGTGAGTTATGGATATTTAAAAAAGTTTAACCATCTTTGGCGGTATATATGATGAGTGGGTACCTACTTGCACAAAGCCCTACCACCAGTCTGAAAACATTTCTTCGTAAATAATGTTCAGTACTGGTATAAGATTTAATATTGCTAATTAAAAGTCTAACTTCAAAAATATCCCAGATTTTTATTTTGAGTGAAATGTCCGATGAAATCATAATTGCGATAAGGCCACTTTGATTTTGACGTTTGTCAATCGACTGATCTCGTATTATTTCTTTAAAAGAAGATCTATTCTATTTTCATAAAAACCATCCATGAATTTATCTGCTCAGTAATTTTTTGAGTGAACTCTTCATCTGTTCTTTATTAAAACAACAGCCTGTAAATTTCCCAGCATTGGGAAGGCCTTCTCTGCCGTTGAGGAAAAGGTTTGGAACATATTACGACCTCCATGGTCGAGTGGTGTGTACACCGGTTTTCATGGGTACGCCACTCTGAGGTCCCGGGTTCGATTCCTGGCCGAGTTGATGTAGATTACCATTAGTTTTCTATGTTGTCTCGGGTCTGGGTGTTCGTGGTACCGTCGTTACCTCAGATTTCTATAACACAAGTGTTTCAGCTACTTACATTGGGATCAGAGTAATGTATGTGATGTTGTCTCGTATTATATTATATTATATTATATTCTCCGCTGTTCCAATTCGGATTGGTGGAATACACACGTTGCAGAATTTCTATGAAGTTAGACACATGCAGGTTTCCTCACGATTAATCTTACGGTAATTGATTACCTTGGGTTTATTTAAATTACCTTTTAATAGTAATAACGAAACAGCGAAGTGCAGCTGTTTAGTAAGACTTCTTCTCAAACTTTTGGCATCTTCTAGTAAAAGTTTTACGCACGATGGTGTATATTTATATATTATGGATACTTTTAATAAAACATACAGGAGCTGTTTTCAAAGATTAATTTTTAGTCTGTTTTGTCTTGACTGCATACTTATATATATCTCTAAGTACATATATATAGTAATAAATATTCTCTATTGCTTTATATTATTATTTATATTTCATAGGGACTCTATGTGAGTCTATTCGTTATTGTGTATATAAGCATAGTTTTAGACCAATGATAATAAAAGCAGGCCTTTAAGAAATTGATGAAACACATTTCAAGCTTTCAACAACTTTGTGTTATAGCAATACTTAGTCTTTCTAAGAGCCGCCATAGCTTAGCGGATAGAATACATGAATCTTAAATGAAGATTACGGATTCAAACCCGCGCAAGCATCACCAAATTTTCATGTGTTTGATTTGGTTATATATTGTATCTTATGCTCGGTGGTTGAGGAAATTTAGATTGTACATATAACTTGCATCTTTAATTGGGAAGATATCTTCACCCAAATCAAGAACCATGCGTTTGTCTTGTTTTTTTTTTTCTAAAATAAATTTTACTGGGTGTAAGATTCAAACCTTGTTCCTCGGAATTGGCAGCCGTATTAGTTGTGCATTGGACCAATGATACAGTTAAGCCGAAATTGTGTATCGGTAAATTACTATTTCATCATACGATAGGAATATTGGAGGCTTAATTAACAGCAGGTACAAATATGGCTTGTCTCATTGCGTGTCTATACAGCGAAATTAATCACAAAATGTATTTTCCATTTTTTTTATCCCGACAATGTTGCGAACGGCATCCCATTAAAAAATATGATTTCGCTAAAACACTTACTCTGAAAGAGTGGGGTCGCCCCCCCACCGCATTGTACACTGAATTTCAGCCTCACTTGACCCCATTCTTGGAATACCTTTTGTTTCAATATGAAAAATCTGCGAATCGGGATGAGAAGGCTTTAATGTCGAGTGTAACTTTGCTACATTTCACTCGTTTTAATTCAACCTCCTTAGTCCTACCTCTAACCCTTGGGTTGAAAATCCTTGAGTCAGTACTGACCGTCAAAGCATTACTTATCTCAACGTATATACTCGAAGATGATTACTTAAAAAAAATGTCATATACAACGTTATACTATATGCTATTCTAGCTGCTTTGATTCGACCCTTTGAATTGAATACAATAATTATTATTTGTAATGTAGTGAGATTAATAAGATAAGCGGAAACAAACAAATCAAAAATCCAGTATTATAATAATGATATAAATATTTTACAGAAAAGTTTTTTTATATTAAATAATACTGTACCGAACGATGCGACACGAAAATTTTAAAACGACAATAAAGTATGTTGGTAAAGAAAGGCGACCGCTAAAAGAATAATATTATCAGTATCCGTTGTATCTCCTTGCACGATCGCATCCAGAGTTGGCGACAATTAGCCGACTATAAGTGTCATTTACACTGTACGATTTAATTTTTCAACCAATCAACATATTAATAAATTTATTGGCATTTAAAATGTTATATATTTTGTTAACGTGATCTCTAATTTAAAAAGTACGATGAGTTAATCATAGTATTATTTAGTATTAGATTTTTTTATACAGCGCATTTTTTATACATAGATATTGGTGCTGTACAAATATTGTAACAAAATTGGGTACCAAGATGTTACGTTCCTGGTGCTTGTTGTTATATATATGTTTCCAGTAATAGAATGTCGTAAGTTTCATTGTTTCCAGTACGGTTACAACATGTTGGAAATACGAAACGAATAAATCATGAAAATTCACATAGCCAATAAATTTAAATATATTGGCCATTTGCGGTATATTAAATATTCACAACATCGCAAAAGATTTCAATTTTAATATCCTACATGAATTATTCCTTTCAAATTATTCTACTGAAATTGTGTACAAAGTTCCATGTGTCTGAAAACGGTTACAATATCATAGAAACAGTTAAATGAATAAAAAGAGAACTACGAATCATGAATACTAAAACAACGTCTCTCAAAACCTTTTACAACCTACATAAATCTAAAATCGGTACATTATTCAGTCCACGTATGGTATTCAATAATGGACACTTATAACCGAAGCGTACAATTTTACGACACGGGGTACTCTTTTATTGGTAACTATGGTATCGTGAACGTAACTAGATGGATGATGGCGGGACCATCAGCGTACCCCTATAAATAAAACCGATCGATCAGAAAATTTTATGCCATTTTTTTTTATTGGCCGCCAATGATGGTAATTGGTTCCACTACCCAAAAAAAATTGGTCCTTTTAAAAATTTGTTCATTCATAATACATCGCGAATGCGCCAACCTTGGTGTAATGTGCCTGTAGCTAAACTGGCTCACTCAACCTTCAAATAAAAACACAACAATTTTACATATTGTTCTTTGTTGGTAGAATGTATGACGAGAGTGTGACACCTACCTATAAGGCTCACACAAAGCCTTACCACCAAGATTCTATTGATTCACATGTTTCTGTCGAACTGTTTTAACCACTCTTTTTCTTTAAATCGTTACTCGATGATAGGTCGTATCGTGTCCGTGTCGTGTCATATAATATGGTCTAACTAAAAGCATGTTACATTTTCTTTGTTTCGTTGCTTGGGGCTTAAAATTAGTAGATGCATTCGGTTCCATTTTAGTGGTATTCTTTCTAGAAAATATACTCCTATTTCCTGCCTTTTATAAACGAGTTAAATTAAGTGAAAAGAATTGCTGAATGTTGATTTTTTGCTAAATTGTTTAAGGTTTGTTTATACGGATACGAATTTTGTACAACAATATGTAAATAGCTTACCGTATAGCTAATTACTCTCTCTTCTTTTAAGGACAAGGCTTGAAGTTTCCTTCTCTTTGCTCTGATACCTATTGGATAAACAAAATAGCAGATTTTTTCCAACCCACACAATTTTCCCCACAATGTTTATATTCATCAATGAGCATGAGTTTAATTACAATCATACGAAAACCTTAAGGTCTATTTTCGTGTGCTCAGTATGAGGGAAAATCTGCTTTACCGATCAAGAATGACATATTGCGTCGCAATTATTTTATGTTTAGATTCAAAAGGTACAAAGAGTTTAAGACTTGATAAAGGAATGAATTTGAAAACTGACGAATGTTTTCCTTATCTGACTGTACTTGCCCGACTTTGAACCAATAATTCAAATACACATCGTGTTCAAGCCACCGGACCATCTTGGCTTTTATAAATTACATAGACATATGTATTTTTATTTAATGCTTGAAGTAGTATGTGTAAAATATGTTTAATACAATTAATTATTACTGATTACATGACTTCCTTCTAATATGAAGCAAATATGTACTTTCGTAAACCATATACGGGCACTGAATCGATTCAGTTCAGCTTATTTACAAACGCCCGGTTAAATAATGTACATATACGAGTTAAAGTGTAATTGAAAGAGGGACAGATAGCTGTCTACACTTCGGTCAAACAGACACACAGACATCATGTGATCATCGAATTTATAATATCAGTATAGATATACTAACAGCTCACCAATTCAATATCTGATAAAAACTATAAGCCTTTATAAGGTTTATAGTTAAACCTACACAGAATGGTAAGTCCATGCTGTGAAATCAGCAGTAGAAAATATACCGACACTTTTGGATTTGTCTATTTTTTTCGATACAAATAAGTTCACTAAATATTTTAAGGATTTTTCTTTAAATATCGAACAAGTTATATTGATGTAATACATATTTAAAAAAGATACTTAGCTTGATTACCTTGAACAAAATCAAATAAACCTCGAAAGAAATAAAAAAATACCATAAAATAACGTTGAAGTAGATACGAAGGAAACATTTTTTACCCGGCACTTAATATTTCAAGTGGTCTTGAAGTTTTTCTGGACCCAAATTACTCTTCCTGCGCAGTCAGAAGCAATTAAGCGTATCTATTTAATAAAATCTAGAACTGGGCGCTAGCACTAAATGTTACCCATCGTTCATCATAAAGAAACGACGTTATATATCTCCTTCACGACATTTTGAACGTAATTGAAATTCAATGGAAAAGTTTATTTCGAAAATTAAATTATTTTGTTAAGGGTGCAATGCTGATAATAAATATAACTACTACATATTCAATGTTCATAGTTTTTCGGTCATTAGACAATGCATACCGATATGTCCCTGCGTTTTAAACCTGTAATATCTTCAAAACTATTCGTTTAAATTTCATACTGTTAAGGACCATATTGATCTATATTAAATGGACAATGTATTTGGGGTACATATTTAAGGATTACTGCTGTATTGTTAATTGTAAAATCGCTTCGAAAATAAGACATTATTTTTCGTAAAAAAGTAAAGGATAAAAAATTGTTATGATGGGTTATCCATGAGAGATAGAGATATATCATCGCGAACTTTTTGGATACCTTTGTAATGTGAACAATACTGTACTAAGTACATGATTTTGATCTATTTCGTAGGGTTCAGCTAGCGTTTGCAATGCAAACTATGTTTATTTACGACATCAGTCTAGAAACCTCTAAAATCATCAATGTTTCTCTACTATATTAGGCATGTTTTATACATATAAAACTTCCACTTGAATCAATCTGTCTATTTAAAAAAAAAACTCATCAAAATCCTTTATGTAGTTCCGTCCTACTCTATCTGTTTGTTCGGGCTAATATCTGGAATGGCTGGACCGATTTTGATGGAACTTTCACTGGCAGGTAGATGATGTAATAAAGAGTATCATAGGTACTTTTCTTTTAGAATTATATATAAAATAATTATAAAGTCTGCATTATGCAAATACAATTCAGTACCGCTCGCACCCTCGTGCATGGTACCGCTCAAATTAAATTCAAACGCGCGCAAAGACGGGGGCACATCTAGTATATAATAAAATGATAATGTAAAAGTAAATTTATGGCCTATTTGAATAAAGCATATTATGATTTTTTCATGATTAATGCTTGAGCTTGATCCGCGATCATTATGTCAGCTTAGACGCAAGCGTTATATTCTTCAGAGAGTTTGAAATAAAACTTACAGATCAAGATTATCTTTTATTTTATATTTTGAAGTCTAAGTTTACAGTTTGTATCAGTTTGCGACCAGGACATTCTGAAACGTCGGGCGAAATATGAAGGTAGACGATAGGAAATAAAATATATTGAAATGTTATCTATTTGATTTTATTTATTTACAATCCAGTGATTTGTATTGAATATTCCATCTCAATGCTTTATTATGCGTTGGGGATGAAGTCTCTCTGGAAACAGAGTACATATTTTTTCCAATCAGATTAAAACAAAACAATTTTGCGTCTCAATACTTGTAGTTTTATTCTTTGAGGATAAATTCCCAAAAAATAGTATATAGTTTTATCTAGTAGATTAAAATAAAAAACAATGTTTATTCTTTGAGTAGTTACGCTGATTTTTCGTCCTTAAACTGCAACTCAATGATACTAATTATTGGCAGCATTGGCAAAGATCTGCCACGTCTTCTTCTCCCCGCCCAAAACCAGTCAATTTGGGGGTGGCTCATCATTTCTCTTCCTTCCATTCTCCTTTATTAATTGTCATCAATAACACACTCCATCTATGTCTTCTTAGGTCATCCTCCCCCCCCCCCTTACGCTCATGCCAATTACATGCCACGAAGTTAAAATTGTTATAGTAATTATTAAGTTAATTGAAAAGATATGCCTCTCCTCAATTAGCAGCATTATAATAGGTATTGAGGTATTGTCATGGTTCGCTAGCAGTTCTTTAGTTCCGCCAACTTTTCATTTCGTTGAACAATACACACTCACACATTCAAACATACCTACATACACATGCAAATATAACTACAGTGCAATAAAAGAAATAGTTCATTGTATTCATGAATATTGTATTAAATAACGTAAATGTACTAAACTAATAATTATGAAATGTATTAGATATACATAGTAATTTATTGATTCATTACGCTCAGGAATATTTCTTAAGTTACACTTAAAATTCAAAATGTAAAAGCGTCAATAGTGGAAAAGATTACGGGGCCCCTAGCTTATGAAAAGTAGCGGGATCGGCGCTTAGGCTTGGGCCTTTGACATCCCAATCCAAATGATAAGCTTAAAAGCAGGAGAAAAATAATTAGGGGTATTGGTAATACTCAAAAATAATATGTGTATTTTTTTCTATTCTTTCATAATTTTCTCTTTAATATTATAATTTTATATTCAGTAGGATAACCAATAGTACAATATCACATCAAAACAAAAAAATACATTTTAAAATGATCTCGGCAAACGTTCTATTATTTGCAATTAGTATATAATACTAGTTACCCGCGTCTTTGCTCGCTTAGAAAGTATAAAATTATTAACAAATTAATTTAAAATATTACATTGATGTAAGACCTCATTGTTTACAATACTATTTTCCAATTAAAAAGTCTATGTCCTTTCTCAGGCTTTAGACTATTTGTGTACCAAATTTCTTTTAAATCGGCCCAGTATTATTGGCATGAAAGTGAGACAAACAGACCGACAGAGGCACTTTCGTATTTATAATAATAAGTATGGATTATTGTATTTATATAACGAGAAAATTATAAAAATAGTCAATTAATCGGCAATGGGTTCAGATTGAGAGAGGCAATGTTATATTTCCAACGAATGTACATTTTCATTAGATCACTTAATGAAAAAATCATTGTATTAGATATTTTTTATATGAAAATATCAACTGTTATATCGAGTTGATACGTTCTACATTGCGAAGCTATCGGGAAACACAGTCAATATCGGTAACAAGAGAAAAGAATTGTCGTAAATAATCGTTGTGACCGAGAAGATATTAATTTTCTCACAATTGCTAATATTTCTATCGAAGCCGCCTTTTCTATCCGATATTACTGATAGCTACAGTGGATATATTTTCTTTTAATCCCCTTTTTCTTTTCTTATTATTGTTTGTTCTGTTAAATTTATTTGTGTAATAAAATACCTTTGTGTTATATTAGCTGTAGTAGTAATATACTTCGGTTAAAATAAAAAATAAAAATATTGATAAAGACTGAACAGATTTCAGGTACTTTGGGTGTATGGAATTAAATTAAATTAGGTGGTTTGGTGGTTTTAGGTTTCATTCATTCAGTATTATTAGTACTCCACCACCGTAGGTCATGATTTGTAGACTACTAGCATCTAGCCCGTGATCCGCTTCGGCTCTCACTGGTGCGTAGCTAATACTAAATATACTACAGAATTTGTTTAGTTACGACATTACATTAGAAACTTCTAAAATTATCAGTGTTTCTTTACTATATTGTCCATTATATACAAAAACTTTCCTCTCGAAACACTCTATCTATTAAAAATAACCGCATGAAAATCGGTTGCCTAATTTTAAAGATCTAAGCATACATAGAGACAGACAGCGGTAAGGTAACGTTTTATACTATGCGATGATGATGACGATGACGCTGAAAATATGACAACTCGTTTTGTACAGAAATTATTACTTTTTCGAAAATAAGTTTTAAAATTATTAATTAGCAAAGCAAGATTTGCGGAATTGTATTATACAATCGAAACCCTCTCCCAAGGAAGGATGAATCGACTTTGCGGAAAAGGAAACTTCGCGTTACAAGTTTTTCTTTACTTTTCGTGTTCATACAATGTTTATTATAACACTAACTGCTTGTCCGGACTTCACTCGGCTTTGATAAAAATTATATCATACACTAGTCGTCTCCCGACTTCGCTGGCGTTGTAGGTTGTCATATGTTACTAATATATATATATATATATTAGCCTTTTCTTTCTTGAATTCGGTTCAGTGGTTTGGTAGTGATTGGCAGACAGATAGAGTTACTTTCACATTTATAATATAAGTATATAATTATTTTTGCCCTTATTGTTCGAAGCATGATTGTCTTTCTTATTTTGTAGAATTACATGAGTGTGATTAGTTAGTAGACTAGCTTCCCATATTTCAATGGTATTCAATCAACACCTAGGTCGCCTACAAAACTTCGCGTTTGTTCTACGCAATTTTACTTATTTTTACGCATTTCTAAACCTATGACAGGTTCTGTTTTGATTCAATTTGTAAACTGACGACGTATGTTCGCACGTTTTACAATTGGTTTTTTTGTTCAGTCGTAGTACTGCTCTCTAGCTGGCCAGTAACTTTTTACTAAATATTTTTTAAACTTTAACAATTTATTAAATTGCAATCAAAAATCCTTTTTAATAATCTGCACATGTATATATGATTGTGCTTTAAGAGGTTGTAGCTCTTCAAAATTTTGACCATAACCGATGTTTTATGTGAGCAAAAATCAGCTTACACTATTGACATATAAAATAATATAAAAATATAGTTTATTTGATTTAAAAGACAACCACTTGATGTCTTGTCGGCCCCTCGTGGTACACTTTACACCCCGACCCAACATTTTTGTAAAATGACGTTTCAAAAGTTGAATGAGCCTTAAATATAAAAAATAAGTATATTTGAATTTAAATACTAATCTTACTGTGATAAAACTTTAATACTCAAAAGGCTTTTTTTTAAATAAAAATAAATAGTTAAGCTGTTTGAATGGATGCTGATAACTTTATAATATTTATGTCACTGTGTTAAAAAAAAAAGATCCTTTATTGCTCTTATGGATTTATGTCATTTTTCCAGATTAACCAACGTGGATTCAACTTTTTTTGTGGTATTACCGTAAAGCTTAAATTAAAGTATTAGTATTTTTTTTTTAAAAGTACTTTTCCCTTTAGATTGAGATAAAAGTATTACGCGCAGCACAGTTTTATAGATATTACATTATTTTATTCTCTGATAAATAATTTTCTTGGCCCTCTAACACTGAAAGATTTTTTCAAATCGGAACAATAGGTTTTGAGATAAGTGCATTCAACCAAATAAACAAACTCTTCAGACTTACAATGTGAAAGATGTGATGTTTTTGAAAACACACGTTATATTGCTTTGACAGCGTTCCCTTTGAAAACCTTAACCAATAATTTAATGTAATATATTTAACATAGTATATAATCCGTACGTTTTGAATCTATGAAATAAAATAATATGAAAAGTCTATATAAATGGGGCTTTTAGTTTTTACGCTTAACATGAAAAATAACTTACAAAGTTTATTTCTTTTTTAATTGGTGAGTATTTACCACCGACCGTATATCAAATATTCACTGCCAAACTTCCTAACACTGATATAATATTCGTACTTGTAGTTATACTGACTCACTCGCCCTTCAAATCGAAACATAACAATAATGTTCACCGTAAGATAATCTTATGAATAGATAACCCAGACTTGCACAAAGAATTACCACCTAGTTAAATTTATTTATTACTAGCAACCTCCTCGGCTTCGCACAGTTACAATGCTGATACTAAATATACTACAAAACATGTGTTTCTTTACGAAATCACATTAGACACCTTTTAAAATTATCCGTGATTTTTTATATATTGTTTATGTATTTATATACAAAAACCTTCCTCTCGAATCAATCTATCTATTTAAAAAACCGCATCAAAATCCGTTACATCATTTTAAAGATCTAAGCAAACATAGGGATAGACAGCGACTTTGTTTTATATTATGTATGTGTAATTTAAAATATCATATTACAGAAAATGCTTTTCAAACATACCTTTTCAAAGGCCGTCGTTCCATTTCAATTATGTTTCAACCTTTATCTGATCTTTATTCTGATAGGTTGACAGCTTGTATCATGAAATTATTGAAATATTATACATATCAATATGTATTTATATGGTTGATCGATTTTAACAATCAAAGCCTTTCACCTGGCTACTGAATTTTAACTGAGATATTTACATTGTTATGTAATTGTTCGGATAATATTAGTTATTAAAAAATATCATATATGTGAAATATCTCTTTGTGAGAATTACTTTTGAGTCGTCAACTTTCATACGTTAAATGAAGTCACAATGATAAGTTACTCTGAAATGTATTTTCGTGTAATCTTTGTGGAATTAAATTTTATTTATTGACTATTTGACGGAGTTTGTTGATCGTTGTTAAAACTGGGTAAAATATTACTTTAAAATTGTATGATGTATATATGTCTTTACCTGAATAATGTATCTTATTTTTTTATTTATTTGACCATTTTTCTAATAGTATGTATTAATGGAAATCAAAATTATGAAATTGTAAAATTAACTGGAAAAACTATTGTGGTAACGCATTTTTCGTTTATCTCATTAAATTATATACAATCTTGTTATTGCTTCAGAAGATAGCTGAAGATTTCAATTCGTATATAAAAATAAAACAGAGAGCCAATCCAAAGAAATTTATGATATTAAAAAAAAAATACGGAAAGAATCACTGTCAATCAACCAGGGAAAACTGGGGTCGTAAGCTAGTAATAATAAAAAAATTAAATACCATCAATAACCGCTACCGAATTAAATGAACGACGAAATAAAATTCCAACGTAGAAAATTACATTTTTTTTTAAACCCGCTAAAACTCAATTTTTTTTTCAACGTTCATAATTAGGTCAATTGGGAGAAATCGCAGGACAACCACTTCGTTAATGAGGGTAAATTCTTTCATTGGATGAAAAAAGAAAATGGCGGATTTCGCTCATAAATGCAGGATGTGCTTGCTGGTTTTTTAAAACGCATTGTGAACACAACACACGCATAATTATGATTGCACTCGGTGCGTGCGTATTTATTATTATTATTATTTTCAATTTAAAAAAAAAACGAGAACACCTAATATATGAGTATATACGTATGTATATATATTTTTATACGAGCCAAAAATAGTTTTACAAAACACTTAAAAACTGTACTTTAAGAAGAATAAATTTGTACAATAATAAAACAATACTTTGAAAACAAAAAGCAATTAAGCTACTTCAATTGTTTTATGAATTAAAATGTTATAAATAATTTTCATGTCGATACAGTTTTTATGAGAAATTAACTTCAAAAGTCTTTAAAATTATGAAGCAAGTTTGTTTTAATTGTTTGTTACGTTTTTACACGTTAACTACTAAACCGATCATCATAACAAATTCGGACTTAGCCTAAAAAAAAGGATATTCGGCTCCTGAAACCTTAATTACGAAACCAACCGAACCCCACCTCCCCTGATAAGAGATAAAGAAAAAGGACAGAGGATAACTTTTACAGATTGTCTTGTATGACACCAAAACGGTTTATGAATACTGAAACCAAATCCTTATAATACAGAAAAAAAAAAATGTTGTGATTAAATTTAAAGAATTAATAGAAAACCTTTTTGATCGTTCTATTTTATATTATATATGGCGATGGTGAGCACTTAACAGCAGGTCAATTTGCTTCAATTAAGACACTGCGCCTACGTATTAAATAAAAAGTCCTGAATTATATAACTGAGTATTAAAACGACTTACAAAGTTGTCATAGAACGAAACATTAAATTATGTATCGATTGAAATACTTCCACGAGGATATCAATTAGGGGCGTTTATTCAATTTCCGCCGTCCGTAGATAATATGTCTTGTTGAATATGTGCTTGCAACGATAATTTTATTCATGTGAAGTAAAGGGATTTCATTGTCACTTGAATTTCGAGAGCTGAGATGGCCCAGTGGTTAGAACGCGTGCATCTTAACCGATGATTTCGGGTTCAAACCCAGGCAAGCACCACTGTATATATATGTATATATCATTACTTTGTGTTTATAATTCGTCTCGTGCTGTGTCTAATTTCATCGAAATTCAGCCACCAAACCGCATTGGAACAGTGTGGTGGAATATGTTCCAAACCCTCTCTTTAATGAGAGAGGAGGCCTTAGCCCAGCAGTGGGAAATTTACCAGGCTGTTACTTTATTTTACTTTTTTTTGTGATGATGGCCGATATCGTTGATCGTGGTTTCATCATTGGGTTCATCCTAGTGGATGAACTTCTCTCTCATGATTTAATGTTTATTATATTTATATTAGGTTCATGTGTATAGTTTTATATATCATATTACTGTTTAGTTAAACCGCCTTTTTACTTCGCCTTCGCCGTTGACTTCCAGTAGTCTTGCGAATTTAAGTCTTAACCTAACTACACTAATTTAATCAATAATGCGTAAATAATATTTTCCCTGCGTCTCCCCCAATGTATTTGAAGGGGGGGGGGGGTATTTGAACTGGTTCTTATTTTTCAATTTTCAAACCATCATATCCATCTCTTACCTCACTCTATCCATGCTTTCTTAGAACATCCCTCTCCCCTCCATACTTCCACACTCTCATGACCTTTTTGTAAATACGTGCCACCCCAACACCTCACATGTCCAGTTTTCAAACAAAGAAATAAATAATGCCAGCTGTGTTGTGTAGTTGTATAAGAAGTTTAACTAACAACTTTTTAGCTGAAGAAATTGGTGATAGTTTTCCGCTCCGCTCAAAGGGGTGAATGACCCCATGTCATTATAGAATACTAGTTGTAACCCGAAAAAAAACGGCGGTTGTTTGTTATGTGTTAGGCAAAAAAGTGCCCTATGTCCCTGCTTGGAGTTCAAATTTGCTTCATACCATTTTTTTTCAAATTCAGTTCACCGGTTAGCCCATAAAAGTGCGACAGAGAGAAACGCTGTTCCAATGCGGGTTGGTGGAATACGCATGTGGTGTGAATTTCTATGAAATTTGTCACATGCAGGTTTAATCACGATGTTTTCCTTCACCGCTGAGCACGAAATGAATTATAAAAGACAAATTAAGCACATGAAACAGCGGTGCTTGCCTGGATTTGAATCCGCAGTCATCGGTTAAGATGCACGCGTTTTAGCCACTGGGCCATCTCGACTCGCCATTAAGCACACTAGATTTGATCTAAAAAAACAAACGTGCTGAGTTAAAAATAAACTTGTAATAAAACGTCATTAATCAATTGAAAATCGATACGAAACAGTTTCTAGAAAACATGTTTCCGAGTGATTTGCTTAAAATTTTCGACCTAATGACGCGTCCTCGAATTTCGTTAACTCAGTTGATCAGTCAGCCAGTTAGTCAAGAGCCCTTGCTTTTACGTCGATATCACAAATAATTCTCAGGAAAATATCTATATTGTGGTCTCTGAAAAACTTATGAACTATTTTACAGCCACCAAAGTAAAGTAAAATAAAGTAACAGCCGGTAAATTTCCCACTGCTGGGCTAATGGTCTCCTCTCCCATTAATGAGAGGGCTTGGAACATATTCCACCACGCTGTTCCAATGCGAATTGGCAGAATGCACATGGGGAAGATTTTCAATGAAATTAAACAAATGCAGGTTTCCTCATGATGTTTTCCTTCACCGCCGAGCACGAGATGAATTATAAATACAAATTAAGCACATATATACAGTTGTGCTTGCCTGGGCTTGAACCCGAAATCATCGGTTAAGATGCACGTGTTCTAACCACTGGGCCATCTCGCATCAGCCACCAAAATTTTCTTTATTCGAATTCAAATCATGATAGTTGTACCCAGTTTTGCTATTCTACGTATTTTCACCAATAAGGACGTATTAGTTAATTCAAATAAGGAATTTTTACTTCTTAATGTAAAGAGCGTTTCGGATATAGACATCTGCCTTTTAGTCTCCCAGTGCCTTGATAAGCACTCAAAGTTGTCTGTGCTCGGATCGAATCTAATAATGACAGTTGGGCAAAAATATCGCATCTGTGTTTGCGCATCATTTATAATGAATATTTATTTTTTTAATTTATATTTCAAATGAAAAAAAAATAATCATTTTATCCGATTTTAATTTTAAGTAGTGATGACGTTACTATTTGATATATTATTTTAACACAACAAACTTAATACATTATAAGACATAAATCTATTTTTTCACTAATATATTTTGTACTAGCTAGTGTTATCTAAAAAACTATTTTGATTTTATTTAAGCACTAATATCAAAACTTCATGATACAATACTATCCGTTAACGTATATAATTCAAGTAATAAGTAAGCAAAAGATTTTTCTTCTTAATTAAGGTATAAAACAATAAACTACATAAAGAACTTCGCGTTACATAGAAATTGAATTGAATGCTATCTTTTTTCAAATGCACATTTTCATCCAATAAATCATGTCGACTCCTTGCAAAAATAAATAGCAATTACTCTAGCGTGCCATTTAAGAATGTAGGTGTAACAAATTACGCTGTAAACAAGTTTAACGAAGATGTCAGTAAGACTAATGTGCTTTTAATTTGGGTACTCGACTGTGATGGGAGACTGCGAGCGATTTTCATTGGCTGAAAATTTATCTTTTAAAATCATTGCTTTTTTATTAAAATATTATGTGAAGCTTCCTTATTTTACTCAACCCTATTTCCCGAATCAAATGATTGCATGTATATTTAATCATTCAATAATTAATTATTACAGTCAATTATTAAAAGTTCTTTTAGTACAGTTTACAAATTAATTCATAGAATATTTTTAGGACAATAAATATTATGTTACTAAACTCACTAGTCAAATATAGATAAAAAAAGGCTTTGTTTGAATGAAATATTGAACGGATTAAAGTTGAGCTTAAATATACTTGAATAACGCACATTATTCCACAAAACATTTACAGGTGACAAATGCGTACGCAGTATTGCTGTGTTCTGGTTTGAAGGGTGAGTTAGCCAGTGTAACTACAGGCACAAGGGACATAGCATCTTAGTTCCCAGATTGGTAGCGCATTGACGATGTAAGGAATAGTTAATATTTCTTACATCGGCATTGTCTGTGGGTGATGGTGACCACTGACCATCAGGTGGCCCATATGCTCGTCCGCCAACCTATTCCATAAAAAAGGACCCAGTTTTGCTTTTAGATTTTCCTCCAAGTCCACTTTCAAACATAACGATGCTCAGTTTTTTGACATATTATATACTAGTAGACGCCCGCGGCTTCGATCGAGATTTCGGGTGTTGGTTGTCATATTAGGCAAAAAAGTAACCTATGTCTTTTATTGAAATTCAGCGGTTTGGTCGTGAAAGAGCAACATACAGACAGAGTTCCTTTCACATTTATAATATTAATATACATAACTAATATTCTTATTTCCTTATGTTAGGAGTGAGGATGATATGACGATATTAATGGATCAGGATTGAACCGACGACGTCCGCATTCCCATTGAATTAAAACCGAATCGAACCTATTGTATAAAACATTCAAATGGGGTTGTAAATGACGTCACTGGGTCGATCCCCAGTACCACACACAAGCATGTTTGTTACAATGTCTAATGTACGCATTGTTTCGAGCTGACCGTCTGTTTCACATAAAGGGAAATTTTTGTTTCTCTATCCTCCTCTTGCTCTAAGTTAACCCAGTTTTGTGCCGCTTTGTTATCACAGAAAAAAACTACGCATAGGCCTTATTAAAAGCACACAGTTGGGAACAATACAGGCTGTTATTAATGTTTACTAATAATATTTTTTTTATTACGTATCTTATTATTTCTAAGGAATGTATTTTATACATCTTGAAATGTTTTCTAACCAGCTACGTTGAATAATAAAGGATGTCTATATTTGAAAATAAAGGTTAATTTATTCTATCTATCTATCTATCAATCTATCTATCTACCTATCTAATCATTTGTATGTTTGATAATTTGAATACGAGTTAATAATATTTAGTTTTTTTTTTTTTCATTAGATAACCATTATGTATCATGCAATCATCTGCAGAGCAACGATTAGTTGTTAAAATAACTTTCCATAACATCAAAAATACCATTCGAATACAAAATATAACACAACAATTTCAAAAATAAACACATATTATATAATTGTATGAATTTAACAGCAAAAGTCACAAAATTTAACCACAAATTCCTCCTGAAACATATAATTTAATACCCAGTAAAAGCCCAACTCTGAGACAGTGTCCGCCGGGGGTGAAGTATATTTTTGTAACGTTACACCTCACCTGTGTTACTTTATATGCTGAGGTGAATGGATGCCGCTAATATTTTATAAAGAAAGGCTCTACCTTAATTTTTCGGCTATTTAAGGTGGAATACGGCCTTAATGGTCTTCGGAGGTTAGATGTTTTGAAAATTGAATAAGATGTTCTTTATCATACTGAATTGTTATATTAATATTATGTACATAAAATGTACATAGATGGGCTGCGTCGATGGGATTTGAATATATTATTTTCATAATGCCATTCTTAGTTTTAAGCGGTAAAAATGTTCCTTAATGTGAACGGATGACATTAATCTATACATATAGTAAAATTGGAGTGTCTGTTTGTAATAATAAAATAGGAATTTTTTACTCAATGCATACGTATGTTTATACGGTACATATACCAAAATAATGTTTTTTAAAATTTTTGTCTGTCTGTCTTTTTGTTCCGGCTAATGTCTGGAACGGCTGGACCGATTTTGACGGGATTTTGGCACTGGCAGATAACTGATATAATAAGGAATAACTAAGGCTACTTCATATATATTTTTTGTTAAATTCAAGCGCGCACAAGGTCGCGGGCACAGCTAGTAGTCCTATATGATACATTTATTATGATAATAGATATTTTATTATTATTATAAAATAAATTGATAAAATAGTAGTATTATGTCTTCGTATAAAACATAGGTATATAAAACGAGTATTCGCACGCGGCTTCGCTCGCATTAGAGTTTTGGTTGTCAGGCAAAAATGTAGCCTATGTCCTTTCTTGTAGTTAAAGTTTACTTCACACCAAATTTCATCAAATTCGGTTCAGCGTTTTGATCGTGAAAGAGCGACATACAGACAGAGTTACATTCACAATTATAATATTAAATATAGATTAAAATTTTCCGAAATTCGTTGCACCTTCATCTTGTATGAGTTACATAAAGACTATCATAGTATGTAGTCTTGTTAGTCACACAACAAACAAAATGATTACGTAAAAAAGTTAGTATCGGCTTCGATAATTTAACATTTTTATACAACATTATACTAAGTTATTTCCGAAAAGGCATTTCATTGTTGTGCTTAACAATGGACAAAATCGATGCCCGCACATTGAATGCACGGCACCGCATCACTCTTACTGACACATGAATGGGCTACGGAACCAAAATTATTTTAGGGTACCTTAACAAGATGAAATTTGAGATATAATAAACAAAAATCTATTCGAACTTAACGACATTTAATCATTTATTATAGCCTAATACTATAAATTAATTAAATATATTATTAACATAAGAATTAATAACATTAAATCCTTAATATATACAAATATGAACTAAAACTAGTTACTGTATAAATCTTGACCGCGTGGAATAGTGGCAAGAATGCTAGCAGCTTCCCCATTGCATCGAATCGAATTCCGATCCTCTGGGCAAAAAACGAACCAGCCCTCCTGTCACCAGTGAAGGCAATGAGGCGAGGTGTTATACATTTGATGAAGCTTTTTGTACCACTACTCCAAGAGCCAAGCGTTTGACAGCAAATGGATTGAAATGAACAAATATTAATAATTGAAATAATCATAAATGTAGTATATATCTTTTCACTAACGAAGACGCGCCCCCACACATTAAAAACTAGCCTATAATTAAATAAATTTGTATTTTATTTATTATCTTGACGCACACTAAGATAAATTATAAGCAAGAACTTTACTCACTCACGATAAAGCCAAGCCAATAATAATTGAATTTGCCTTCGAGTGAATAGAACTGGATTAATACGTTGTTATGTGGTTATAGTATTTAAGTGTTGGTATATAAATAAATACACAACTTAAATATATTTTAAAATAAAGGTATTACTTTAAATATAGTAATAAAATATAACAAACTAGTGAACCGTCCCGGCTTCGTACGAGTGCAATGCTGATACTAAATATATTACAGATTTTTTGTTTCTTTACTATATTGTCCAAGTATTATATAAAAAAACCTTTCTCTCGAAACACTTTATCTATTAAAAACAACCGCATCAAAATCCGTTGCGTAATTTTAAAGATCTAAGCTCACATGTTCTATGTAATAGCTATTTGGTGAATACGTAACTTTGCTATTAAATCACGTCAGGGGCTCAGAAATCTCGTATATTTTATTAGTGTTCATAACATTTCATTACTGATTACGATTATATATCAATATTTCTTCAATATTCCGGAACCGTATACGAGTGAATGGCACCATGAATAAGCTAGCGGTCGGACAGTTAATTACCTATTCAGACCCTCTGCACACTGGGATGATACAATTTGAATTTGACTTGATTGCTCCTTTCTCATTTAGTATTAATTGGCGGGTTGCCTTAAATTATATTGGTAATATCATTAGATAAT
Organism: Vanessa cardui; assembly: GCF_905220365.1. Taxonomy (NCBI): domain Eukaryota; kingdom Metazoa; phylum Arthropoda; class Insecta; order Lepidoptera; family Nymphalidae; genus Vanessa; species Vanessa cardui. Next base: position 3,848,041 of record NC_061143.1, read on the forward strand.
AATAAGATGCTATTATTATCAATCTTAAGTGTAGAGTTATAAATTTTTAAGTGTTTATTAATACTTGTTGACTTCCAGACTTACATACATATATAATTGTATTTAACTAGCATGAATGTATTTTTATATATTGAAAAAGAGTAACTACTGAGTTTCTTCCTGTTTCTTCTCGGTATAATCTACTATCCGAATCGGTGGTAGCTTTACTTAATATTTATTTGTTAAATGACGATTCCAAAGTGCTTGTAAAAGCTTATTTGAATAAAGTATATTTTAATTTGATTTAATATAAACATATAAAATATATGTTAAGTTAGTTTTCAATGTTATCTTACTCAATATATGATATTATGTCTATGACATTGAGAAGTAACTTATTGATTTAAACATCTACCCAATAATATTATTCTCTTGATCGAAAAAAATAGTTTCGCATTTGATATAAAGATCAAAGCTACGAGCAGAAGAGCCTTATGTTCGCTCCCTTATCAGATGCAAAACACCATTCAATTCCCCAAATATTATTCATAATACAAGTCAGTTCAAATTGTCGTATCTTAAATGCATGCATGCATTGTATTGCATATATGCATATTGTATTCATATCCTGAATCGGACAAAGGCTAAAGAATTCGAACGTCGATATTAAATGTGACTTCCGTTTTCTGCTTAAGAGTTCAACTCGTATGTCGAACTATTTTGGATACAAACCAAAAAGTTTAGAGTTTCGTTTAACTACATACTGAACAAACGTATAAATGTTTTAGAAGCCAAAACACGACTGTTACAATTGGATTATAAAATGTTTTATTAAAATATACTATGATTAAAATAAAGCTTATAATTTCTACATTTTATTATGTAAGTAACAGCCTGTAAATTTCCCACTGCTGGACTAAGGCATCCTGTCACTTTATGGAGAGGATTTTGGAACATATTCCACCACGCTCTTCCAATGCGACACGATGAAATTAGACAAATGCAGGTTTACTCACGATGTTTTCCTTCGCCGCCGAGTACGAGATGAATTATAAACACAAATTAAGTACATGAATATTCAGTGCTTGCCTGGGTTTGAACCCGATATTATCGGTTCAGATGCACGCGTTCTAACCACAGGACCATCTCAGCATCTTATGTTTATCCTGACTTTGAGGCTATAATTTATATAATAAGAAATAAACCATAGAAACATTCGTGATTGTGCATCAAAGAATAAAATACTACGTAGATACTTATTTTGTAAAATACGAGTCCTGAAAATGTTATTAATTAATTAAAAAATAATTAAAATTTCCAGCTACAAAGTTTTCATAAACCCAATGACGCCTGAAAGAAAAAAGCATACATTTCTTTAGATAGCTCGGTTTCTTTAAGCGTTTCAAGTCTGCTCTGAGCTGGACCACTTCCTCTGTGGTTATTTTAATTTTTTCCCGTTTCAAACGGAGTTCCCCTTTTGTACGCACTCTCATCGGTTTTATTTTTAACGGCCCTTTTAATTTGTTACAAGGTGTGACATGTTACGAAATTGTGTAGCAAAGACTTCATATGTTAAACAAAATTCGAAGATTTTTATCTCGTTGTAAGAAATAAGTAAGTGTTTGATAATGTATGATTTTAAGAGTATGTTTGTATTTTCAGTGATTTCAACGTCAGTTCTTTGAACATGTCGAGATTTCCTCGATAACTAGTTGTTGCCCGCAGCTTTGCTCGCCTTTTAGGGGTCGGTTGTCATGTGTTAAGCAAAAAAAAAAATAGCATATATTCATATAATTTCACCAAATTCGGTTCATTGGTTTGGTCGTTAAAGAGCGACAGACAGAGTTACTTTCACATTTATAATAATACTATAGTTTGAACATTTAATAATAATAAAAATAATTTTGTTTTAGACTATCATTCGAAAAAAGCGAATACATGCTTGCGATATTTTTGCTGAAAACTAGAATGGAACAAAATGATTTAAGTACTCTTCTAAAAGACAAGCGATCGGAAAAATTGGCCATGTGATGGTAAGTGGTCACCACCACCACTACCTATAGATAATGGCACTAGAAAATAAGGTGTTATGTTTCTCGTCCCTGTAATTAGACATACATTCTCAGACTTCAAAAATAAACTCAAGAGTACTGAGTACTACTGTTTTATGGTAGAATATCTGAATAGTAGATGATACCTACCAGACTAATTTGCACAAAACTCTACCACCGAGTAATATGGGTTTAGTAAATATTGCCTTTAAATATTATAAGATATAAGTATCAAAATGGCGTATAACAATTGTCAATAATTGAATTACATATAGCAGATTCGCCCTTCAAGTAGAGATATTATAAAATAATGTGCTTTAGTAATTTATAATGTAATATATGTAGAATAGCGTTCATCATTTGTTTTAGATTTTGGTCACATTCCTGGCCTCTGAGTATGCCAAGACATTTCTTGATTCAGATCTCCGCACATTCAATGAAATTTAATTTAATTTTATCTTTATTCATTTAAATGCAAGTTTTGCTAAAGCTCATACAAATTGCAGTGTTAATCTCAAAACGAAGAAAAATTTCGCCGCCTTAGTTAAAATGCAAATTATACTGTTAAAAACTCTTTCTTAGTGAATTCGAAATTCCTTCGTGGAAATTAAACCACTATGCTTAAGTCGAAAAATATTGAGTCTCATATACATTTTTTGTAAGTAAAATTGCATTATTTTCATACCTGTGTGTTAGTTAAACATTTTTTATTATATAACAGCTAGTAGCGAGTTTTTTTATCAAGTGATTTAATTTAATTGCTTTTACGATATTAGCTGATTATTATTAACTGATGATTTCGGGTTCAAACCCAAGCAAGCACCACTATATACATAAATGTGCTTAATTGTGTTTATAATTCATCTCGTGCTCGGCGGTGAAGGAAAACATCGTGAGGATTCTGCCACATGTGCATTCCACCAACCCGCATTGAAACAGCATGGTGGAGTATGTTCCAAACTCTCTCCTCAATAGGAGAGGAGGCCTTAGCCCAGCGGTGGGAAATTTACGAGCTGTTACTTTACTTTAAGGCAAACAAAATATGTACTAGGTCTTACAAAATGCTTAATAATTAGATCTTAAATAATGCTCATTGGCAGTATATATTTTTTTCTTTTTTATTTGTTATTTCTGGAACGTTCTAGAATATGTTAGTACAAGAATGAAATCCTTTATAATCGTTATTGTTTGCATTTCCAACGTCAACGTATCAGTAAATGCTATCTACAATCCCCTGAACCGCAAATAAAGCGTTGTGCGAATAGTCGAACAGTTTTAACATTTTAATTACTGGCGACTCGCGTTGCATTATAATTCACGCAGACGGCTAGAATGAGGAACGAGATCGTGTAGAACAATTTATTTTTGGTATTTAAATTTATTTGAAAAAGCGACCCGCCCCGACTTCGCACGGGTGCAATACTGATACTAAATATACTGCAGAATTTATTTATTTACGACATCACATTGGAAACTTCTAAAATTATCAGTATTTTTTTTACTACAATGTCCGTGTATTATATACAAAAACCTTCCTCATGAATCACTCTATCTATTAAAAAAAACGGCATCGAAATCCGTTGAGTAGTTTTAAAGATTTAAGCATGCAAAGAGACAAACGGTGATTTGGTTTTCTGTAGATACAAATATTTTTTTAATATTATTCAACCATTAAGTTTTTATTCGCGCAGCCAACATGTAGTCTTCTCCAAAGGGTTCTTTATAATTCGAATGTATTATAACCTACTATTTCCTTTAATCCAAAGTTATGCTTTAGAATTAGGAACTTCGTTTAAAGCTCGTCTGTAGTTAAACGGTTAAGCTCTGTGTTACGCCACCGCTTAAAACGATGCATTTTAAATTTTTACCTTTCCTCAGTTTAAATAAGGTTTTTGGGTGTTTGAGATTAGTATACATCCGGAACTAAGTTACTCGAATATTACATCTTTTCACAAAGCAAATCCTGAAACGAAAGTTACATTAAGAGTACTTCGAAGCAATGCTAATGTCGGTTTCTATTGTTTGAATTCTGTTGAATTAATCCTTAGTACCGATGTTTTAATTAGAACGGTGTATTTGATTATATTATGTTCAAAGATTTGACTATTTAAACGGAGGTTTCGATCAATTTTATTCGTCATTGTTGATGTCAATACGATCGATTTGTAAATAGTCGTACTGACAAAGAGTTCATTTTTGATTCTACTATTATCATGAATTATGTAATTATATCTGAAAATAATCAATGTAGGGTGACATAATAGTAGATTTTAAAAATATAAATATCTGAAAAAATATATTCATTAAACTATGGAACTCTTGTAAGAACGAGAGCTGATTTTCTTTATGAGCTACACTTTATTTTTTATGAAATTAATAATCCTCAAAAAACGACTAGAATGGGTTTTAAATATATTATTAATTATTTTAAATTAAAACATCATATAAAAAAGCCGATCACGAATAAAAATTCATGTCAAGATCAGTCAAGTTAAGAAGTTCTAGACTAGTTCTAGACTAGTAGAAATTGTTCTCTACTTGACTGGGGGTTCTCGTCTGCCCTTTACATGGTGTACTGATAATCTGGTGAGTATCAGGGAAACAACTGGATGCGCAGATGAACACTGGCTTTTGTCTTCTTACAGCAGTGGACATCTTCCGGCTGAAATTATAATGATGATGATAATCTCCTCCTTTTTGAAGTCAGTTGAAAATATTAGAAAGCATGTTGTAAAATTTTAAAGCAGAAATGTAGGTATATTATATTTTCCTCACAACCAAGATTGTGTACACTTCTTTAATCGGTTATATAAAACCGGCCTAAAATTCAATTATAAGGTTAGGCCCACACGTACTAACAAGTAAAGTTAAATAAAAGCTTGTAAATATACGTCAAGACATCACAGGCTTAATATAAATATACATGTATCCCTTATAGAAAACGTATGCTGCTAGATTCTCACCCCTTGTAACAACAGATACGGGAAATTACAATACTCGAGGTCTTTGACCTTAGATAAATAATGGGGTGTGTAGAACATCACGCTTCGAGTTTGTTTGATATAAATGTAATTAATTATTCTAACATTATAGTGGATATGTATTATATATGTGACAGATTAATTGTTAGAACCATCCCACTTTTATTGTCAAATAATATAACATATTATATATTACAATATCATAGAAATCTTGGTGGTAGTTGTGCAAGCCCGTCTGGGTAAGTACCACCCACTCATCAGTTATTCTACCGCCAAATAACAGTATTGTTGTGTTCCGGTCTGAAGGGTGAGTGACCCAGTGTAACTACAGGCACAATGGACATAACATCTTAGTTCCCAAGGTTGGTGGCACATTGACGATGTAAGGAATAGTTAATATTTCTTCCAGCGTCATTGTCTATGGGCGATGGTGACCACTTACCATCAGGTGGCCCATATGCTCGTCCGCCAACCTATAGCAAAAAAAAAATTTGATAATCTTTTATAATATTGGAGATAATTTTGTTAGGTTGTGATTGGGCAAAAATTTCGTTAGTATGATAGCAGTTAGGTATAACACGAAATTGTAGGAACTGCTTTAATGCGTGCCATACCCTGGAGCTCTGTTTTCGATTTTGGCTTGTCCATGATAATAACGGCCGTCAATTACCAAAACTTACCAGGCGACACGCTTACACGCGTATTTCTATACTTTAAATATTAATTCCCTATTATGATGCTGCGTAGGAATACTGGCCCTCTCAATATTCCACTTCATGAAATGGACCTGTCTCAAGTGTCAATATTATTGGAACATCACGTAAATTAACAGCCTATTAATGTATTAGTAGTGGGCTAAAGCCTCCGCTCCGTTTGAAGAAAGGTCTTGAGTCTTATTTCACCTGGATACCATTTTACGTTTTTGGATATGTTGACTGATGTAGATTTACCAAAAACCCAAGATGGATTTACAAACGCATTTTAAAGGAATTCATATCCAGAAATGCTTGGTCATGGCTTGGTGATTTGGATCGTTAGCTAAGATTCACAGGTCAATTTTTTTTTACCTCATATAAGTAGGCGGACTGGCAAATAGGCTAACGGATGGTGAAAGACTACCAATGCCAAAATAAATTGGCATTGTAAGAAATATTAATCATTCCGTATAAGACCAATACGACAAACGACGAAAAACAATCTTGGAAATAATGTTTTTACACTGTTCCTGTTACACTCGCTCACTCTCTTCAAACAGAATCTATATTGCTGTTGGCTAAGTATTTTTCGTGGTTCCTACCTATATGGGTTAAAGTCTTCTCAAGACAAATAGTACATATAAAACGATACCACACTTATAATAAAATATAATATTTTTAACTCAAACAACTTCACTATTTTGTCGTTTTAAAAATATATCCAATTGAATTGAAGTGCAGTTGGAAATGGTGTTAGCTGAGCGATTATAATTTTAGCTGCTTATCGATCTGTCTAGGAGAGCTGCTTTAAGCTATATATATATATCTTTACAGCTTGAAGTTGACTTCAAAGAAGAAAGCTTTTAAATAATAATTATTATTTAAGACTTACGACTAATTGATACTGAAGTGAATATATAAATACTAATTATTCAAATTTCGAACACGCTTCAACCATAATTTTATATCAACTTATTTGAGAATAGAAATTTGACAAGGTTCTATTTTTTTTTTTTCAAGCCCGAAATTGTTCAATTACTTTCGAACTGTTATACTAATCCATTAAAAACGAGTTAACTATTTCGTTTCATTTTATTTTGTTATAGTATCTATTTTCATTTTCATTTTTAGTGTTATTGTTTTTTAAATTTTTTAAATGAGGTTTCATAATATGTAACTTCTGTTTTTATATTTATTTATTTTTAAATCGTTAATAGGTACTTGTTGACTTCCAGGCAGGATACATTTTATATAATTGGATTTTACCAACAAAAGAGTAAATACAGATTTTTTGCCGTTTCTTCGGTAGAATCTACATTCCATATCAGAGTAAGCGTAACTTCTAATATACTTATGTAAAATAAAGGGCTGTTCTAGGCATATACATATTATTCAGGGCGTCACGGTAGCATGCGTAAGCGATCCCGTGGCGTCCGCCGAAAGACAGAGAGGGTACCGCTAGTTTTTTAATGAATAAGTCCAGTGTGCTTGGGTGCACTCGGCGTCCAGGGTTCCGGGTAGTCACACCCCCCCCACTTTCCATCACGTGGTGGAAGCGCGTAAAGTGTTTTTCCAGCGATAAAAGATGGCATATAGTTATTATAATGACATGTCTTTATTCGGAATCAAAACATATTATATAAATCATTAAAATATAAATATTGGACAACATCACATCCGTAACTCTGATCTGATCCCAATGTAAGCAGCTAAAGCATTTATGGTATGGAGAATCAGAAGTAACCACGGTACCACCAACGCCCAAACCTAAAACAACAGAAAAAACTAATAAATTTTTATTTTTAGGTCGCCTCGTAATACTGTCCGACTGTATTCTATTTTCAAATTTAATTGGTCTACAAAGACTATCTGTAATTGTCAAAGACTTTGTATCTGACTTGAAAGAAAAAGCTCGTATAGAAGCTCGGAATTAATTGTACACATGTTCTCTCGCAAACAACCGTGTGTTACAAATACCCGGTTAATTACGAAAACCAACGTTGATCCCACATAATCTCCCCTTATTGCCGGTGAAGTGGTTATTCGATACGATTCGAGTTTAACTGGCTTAGAAATGAAACGATACGAATTATCTTTATAAAAATATCAACAGTTAATAATCAACAATGTCACTTAGAAGGGCTTTAGGCATTTCCGTCTGGTATACCAAGTATTCATCAGATATTCAACCACAGAAATGGAACTCTTTATCAAAATCAAAATAAACTTTTGAATCGTCAATTAAGTGAAGCTACCACCGGTTCGAAAAGTAGATTCTACCGAGAAGAACCGGCAAGAAACTTAGAAGTTACTCTTTTTCAACATTTAAAAAATACAAAGTCATGTTAGTCAATACAATTTTTTAAATTAATATATCCTGCGTGGAAATCAACACGTATTAATTCCACGCTTTTTTATCATCTATAAAATCTTGTATCGAGTAATACGCCTTTTTTACCAATGTATTTTTTATAATTTGAATTTACGAAGAGGCAAAGTTAAAAATATCAGTACACGTTCCCCTCCTCTTATAACCTGGGTGCCTTCAAACGAGGTGTGAAGAGGCATCTTGCGAGCCAGCATGGCGAAGATGACTAGTGCAGCTCATTCTTGCTGTCTCTACTATTCGTCTTTGCGTTTGGACTCCACTTCCACGTACTATCAGATGGAGTTGAGTCATGCCTACCCGGATTATAAAAAAAAAATACTTAGTATTGTTTTTTTCTGGTTTGACAAGGTAACATGCACAAGGAACATACCATCTTAGCAAAGGTTGGTGGTGCATTGGCCATGTAAAGATTCGTTAATATTTGATCGAGTACTAATATGTCTGTAAGTTGTGGCCCATTTGAAAGAAAGAAATGTTAATTCAGGACACGGCACACATAAAAGTATAAAACATACAAATACCAAAATAAAAAAATAATTCTGTCCATTACTTTAGCTACAAAAATAATAAAAAAAAAGGCATGAAGATTAAAAAACCTTCCTTTTTCGGTTTAAATAGACAAAAAGAAATTGTGAGTATTGGCCATACTTACATAAGTTGTGATTATGGTCAACTCGTCTATGTATCAAATGGACAAATATCGTGATTCTAAATTTAAAAATAAAAAAAAAAATCTTACCATATTTTAATCGTGGTAAATTAAATTATAACAAAGTTATACAAATTCTGCGGACGTTTACAAATACCGGGTAATTGCCAAAACCGACGCTGAGCCGGCTTAAGTCCTCCCTGTAACCGGTTAACCGGATATTTGGAATGAGCCTTACGAATTTTAAACCGTATAAAATGTATCAACCGTACTAAACCCAGGTTAGTTTCTAATGTAGTCTTATGATAATGGTATTATGATTCGCATTAGTAATTCGTTAAGTTGGAATAAGGCGCCAGTGCTCCAAGCTTAGTGGGTCCAACGTAAAGTTATTCTCACTAGTTTTAGTAGATGAGCCTGCATAGCCTAGTTTCTTACTATCCGGATACCTTAATGAAGGTTTTCAATGCGTGAAATAAATAGGCCCTAGATTTACCTTTAATAGAGTTCATTAACCTTGATGATAAATCACAATTTATTTTTTCTTTTTTTATGGTATAGGTTGGCGGACGAGCATATGGGCCACCTTATGGAAAGTGGTCGCCATCACCCGTAGACAATGACGCTTTAAGAAATATTAACTATTCCTCACATCTTCAATGTGCCACCAACCTTGGGAACTAAGATGTTATGTCCCTTGTGCCTGTAGTTACACTGTCTCAGTTTTTTAATTATTACTCGTAGATAAATATTAGTTAGTGGACAGATTTTCTATATAGGAAATATAGATATATAAGTTTAAAGGAGTATCGTCCCAGCAAATTGACATTCACGGCATGTTTCGTATATTTGATGTAATCATGTTAGGATTGTTAATAATAGTGCGAAATATATTGTGAAATTTTAAATCCTTGCTTATAAATTTAAAATTTAATTTATTAGCAATTTCACAGTTTCTGAAAGAAATCACTTGGTATCTTACTCCTAAAATTTTGACGACTGTCCTACAGTGATACGTCACTTTGATACGTGAATCCTATAAAATTTGTAATTAATATATTCAATGCCGCATACATCGAAGCGCACTAAGATTATTAATTTCTTTTTATGCTATAAGTTGTTGGACGAGCATATGGGCCACGTGATGGTAATTGGTCACCAACGCCCATAGACAATAGCGCTGTAAGAATATTAATAAGACCTTGGGAACTAAGATGTTATGTCCCTTGTACCTGAAGTTACACTGGCTCACTCTCCTTTCCAACCGGAACACAAAAATACTAAGTACCTACTTCAAAATAAGTCACACACACACATTATTATCATATGATAATGTCAGTGTTCGTCAATTCAAATGAGGAACCTGACTTAATATTATTAAATTATGTAAAAAGCGATCGGTATACCCTTTTAACGGTACCGTACGCAGTTACCCGTAAAGTTTAAATTCACAATACGAAAGGGGTGATTTTTTTATTCATATTTCTCATCCAAACCCAGGTGTTCGTTACAATTTTAAGTGGATGAGGTAATTTCGCGTACATTTTTCACCTTGTCCCCTCCGTGAGTGATGTATCATTCTTGAAAAAAAAAGTGACGCGCCTCAAAAAATCAGACTTATGTAGAGTGAAGTGAGGGCATTACTTATCCGCGTCAAAATTTCTGGTATAATTTTCTTTTAGAAACAGAAATACATTATGTTTTGGGTAGTAATATTAAAGTTTTTAATAATGGCAATGGACTGGCAAATGTCTCATAATGGTAATCGTATCTCGCCCATAGTCATTGGCGCTTTCAGGGAGTTAAGATTTTTTGTCCCTTGTACCTGTAGTTACGTTGGCTCTCTTACCCTTCAAGATGGAATGGTTGGTACCTGCCGAGACCGACTTATTCAAAACTCTGACACCAAGTAAATAACATTTTTAACATAAAATTAATCTAATATGTAAAACGCGTTTTTCGCGTATTTTATTGTCCTATAAATGAGCAGTGCCCGCGATGTTGTGCGAATTTGAGTCTAACCATATTATTGTTATAGCCTAAGTTACTCCTTCTTACACCAGATTTCTGCACGTGAAAGTCGTGTCAAAATCGGTCTAACTTAAATAATTATAAGATTATGTTTTACTTTATTTTTTTATAGAGTTTTAATAAGTTTTTCTTTGTTTATTTTCAGGTAAGTCAGTACGACGATATACTACTGGTTCTTATACTGATGACACTACTTCTCTGCGGTAATGTATTGCTTTTATTTGCCGTATGTTTTTTTCTCTGTATACTTAAACTGTATGTTTAAACATTTTTACTTCTTCTTAAGTTTAATAAATAAAAAAATTAACGAAAAGGAAAACCGACTTCAAATAAAATCTCTATTTTAAAACAAGTTAATATGCACTAAAAAGTAATAAAAATAATTGCGTATTCAACGTATTTTTTAAGACCTCCTAAGTTAAATGAAATAAAAATGTTAGACTACTTAAAATTCGATTTACGATTATATCTTAAATGATAGGTAAAGGTTAAATTAAAGTAAAATGGGACCACATGAGAAGCAGTACTTTTCAAACAAAAAAAAAAAAATGATCTAAATCGGTTCACCCAATGAAAAGTAACAAATATAAAGATAAATACAGACGATTGATAACCTCTTCCTTTTTGAAGTCGGTTGACAAATATAATCATTAATTGGGCAGTAACTGGCCACTAAGATATAAGGCCTCTTTAATGGATGTAAAATATTATAAATCAATAAAAACATTATTATTAAAAAATGTCGAATTCATCGTAAGTCGCACTATTAGGTATGCCGATTTGTTCTGACCAAATTTCGTATTGATTTTATGCTTCGCTAAATATAAAGTCCAATCCAGTTCTATATTAAGCCTGGGCAGTTGGTATTCTTTGCGCAATGGCTTTGTACATATAGGATTAATTACAGCTTTGAATATCATCGTAAAACTATAAATACAGTTAGAATATAATAATTATAGTGTACCACTATGTTTTGGTACATTATAAGTCAAATTATTAAAAAGTCTAGGCTTTGTGCAAGCCCGTCTGGGTAGGTACCACCCACTCATCAGTTATTCTACCGCCAAACAACAGTACTCAGTATTGTTGTGTTCCGGTCTGAAGGGTGAGTGAGCCAGTGTAACTACAGGCACAAGGGACATAACATCTTAGTTCCCAAGGTTGGTGGCACATTGACGATGTAATGAATAGTTAATAATTCTTACAGCGTTAATGTCTATGGGCGATGGTGACCACTTACCATCAGTCGTCTCGTCAGCTCGTCCGCCAACCTATACCATAAAAAAAAAAAAAAAAAAAAAAAAAAAAAAAAAAAAAAAAAAAAAAACCTCAGTGAAAGACAAGCTATCGAAATTTTTTGCGTTTATAACGCCGTTCACAATATAACGATAGTTGACGATCTCGGGAAATAGATTATATGATCTTAAAGTATTTAAAACTTTACTTTGACATTTTATACGAGTACGAGATGGGCCAGTGGTTATATTAGTATATTTATATATTGAGCTGAGATGACTCAGTGGTTAGAACCCGAGCATCTTAACCGATGATTGCGGGTTCAAACCCAGGTAAGCACCGCTGATTCATGTGCTTAATTTGTCTTTATAATTCATCTCGTGCTCAGCAGTGAAGGAAAACATCGTGAGGAAACCTGCATGTGACAAATTTCATAGAAATTCTGCCACATGTGTATTCCACAAACCCCCAATTGGAACAGCGTGGTGGAATATGTTCGAAACCTTCTCCTCAAAGGGAGAGGAGGCCTTTAGTCCAGCAGTGGGAATTTACAGGCTGTTGTTGTTGTTAACATTTTACTTTAAGCATTACTTATTTTACATATACATATGTTGTTTGATCTCGAGCTCATAATAACTATGTTCCTCAATAGATCAAATTATTTACTATGAAGATTAAAACTACATTTTGTGTATAGCAAATAGATTTTATCATATTTTTTACATACTAAGCACATGAGATTTTAGCTGTGCTTATTTTGATGATGATTGTTGTATTTTGACCACCGGGCCATCTATTCAAGTCCAGCCACATTTTGCAACAAATGAGATTTTTAATTAGCTTACGATACGATTAGATATATGAAAAATGATGATATAGGTACCAAACTTCAGAATATATTCACGAATCGCTGATATTTTTAACTTGTTAACGTTTATTGAGAATATCTTTCGTCAAATCTATGACAAACTGCCCTTCAGCTAAGAACATAGACAACGATCGGTCCCTTTGTCCTGAAGTCATTAGCAAATTATTATTATCATTGAAATTAATTGGATCACGTTGATGGAAGCGCTATCTCATATCTGGGCGATATAATCTCGCTTCGAACTCAGTCGGTTGTCCAGATCGATTGAGGGATTAATACTAATATCAGATTACATTCGATAATATTGAAATTCTATTAATTTTGACGCGTAATTTTGAGATACGATCTAATTTTCTAAGGAACCTCAATTGCAAGATGTTTTTTAGCACAAAATTATACAAATATAAGTGCTTTCTTTGTTTATCTTGCCTCATAATTCGATGTGACATCTGATGAGGTAGCTAAGAGTTTAAGAGCGACAACCGCTTTCCGTGTTCTCTGAGGTACAGGATCGTAAACCTCGACTAAATAACTATCAACTAATAAACTAACAAAAAAGTTTTCCAAGATATCAAAAGTAATACAATATACATACGTCATATGACTCATCTATTCACCTGGATTATACGTCTCTTTTGTACTTTGACGATGTATTTACTGTTCGAGATATCTGTTGTCCGAAGTTCAATTCATAGTGCATTCAAATGCTCCCGTGATACAGTTCTTATGACTTCTGTATATGCATAATGAAATTAAATGAATAATTACTTGATATGGAATATCCTCTAAACCACATTTTGAGTGTGACCGATAAAAAAAAACAAGTAACAGTAAGTTGCGATTTTACATTATAACTTTTTTAGAAGAGAAATGCTTGTGAATTATTAAAATTAAAAACAATAATCTAAAGGAGTAACCAGTCTTAAAATTGAATAAAAACTTTAGATTAACCGTCTCTAATAGAAATAATTGATAGACGAAATGCAATAACACTCCGTGTACAGAGGTCTTAGAGTTTAATATTCCTTGGAAGATAACTTTTGACAAGCGTCACCTGTTGAGTTCCCAAGTTTAACGGGTCAATAAAAAGGTTACCATCATAGGTAATAAAGACTTTTGTGAAGTGGCTCAATAAATTCAAAATGGCTCCCTCGATCAGCAGGAGAATGCTTAAGAGGCTACTTACAATAATAGCTTCTATTATCAATGTTACATTCAAATTTTTACATCATTTTTTATTCACTTATACTTTTATATTAGATTTTGTGTTTTGTTAAAGATTGTTTGATTTATCATAAGCCAATTCCAAATCTTCCCACATGTTGCAAGTCCAGCTGTAATTTTATCTTCTGTAAGTCTACCCTAACATCTGCAATCAAAGACTTAAACGCGAAACTAGTTTTAAAAATAAATAGTCTTGAACTAAAATGAATCGTTTCGCATCGAAAGAATCGTAAAATTTCAAGAAATTTTCATCGCTGACTATACAAAATAAAGTATACTATACAGTTGCAAGCAATCTTGAACAAACTAAGTTCCCTGACATAGTTAGCGGGTAACACGGCGGCCTCAATTACCGAGAGCCGCTTCGAAATAATCTCTTTAAAAATTCAAATCCCACCGCGTTTTGGTCGACTCACTGCGGTACCAAATTCCCTTGATGAACGACCGAAAATGAATCTTAATTAAGTGTAGCAGGATTCATTTTTATTTACATACGTTTTACACATATTCAGCGAAAGAACACACCAAAATTAACTCTATGCTAGTATAGATAAAATTTATTTTATTTTGGCAAGCGGTAGAGTAATGAAACCGGTGGCTAATTGAGTGCCGGTGTTTTGGATATACTGCGAAATCGGATAAACGCTGTTTGCATTCGAGGGTTGATAGAAAAAAGTTATTAAAAATTTAATATTCATTGTGCTAAATGATTTTCGGATTTCATTTTGTAGCGTTAAGTAATTGCTAAAAAAACAATAAAAAATGACTTAAAAAACCTAATACAGAAAGTTTATATTGCTGTAGATCAAACAAAAAGTTTATTTACTATGTAATAATAGATATATGATTTATATTTATGATAATACTTAAAATAAAATATTCTTCTATTGAAACTTATCACAGAAGGATAAATTACAAAACGATAAAAACTGCATTTGTATATGTATATTAGATAGATTAGCCTACGATAATATCTTACTTTGTGTAAATAGACAAACATTATTCTCAGTGCTTTGTTAGCATTGTAACAGTTCTACTCCCAGTGGGGTTAGATTCGTGCTTTTGTTACGATATTAGCGAGTGCATATGGTTCGAATTTTTTCGACCGAAATCGAATGCTTAATAAAAAAAATTTAAACGAATGTCAATTCGTTCATTCGTCTCGTAGAACAGATTAAAAAAAATGAAAGTTTTCTTCATTTATTTGATTAAATGTTTGCTTAGACCCGAACCCATTTTCAATTTTACATATCATCGATTATTCGACCGGCGTGTGTGAAAATAATCCGAAATAAGAATATCACCTCGCTTTTCACATTTATTTTAATCTTTATACAAAATCGAAGATTAAATCGAAAATATTAAAAATACCCATTCGATTTTAGTCGTAACCAAACATTCAGATATCTAGAAAATTAAAACGATAATACCATTTACTTAAGGGAAAAATCCCTGATAAGCTGTATGTAATCCCAGTTTTATATTATCATCCCGGACGATATTACTGTGACATTTCCCCGGTATTTTTTTGCCTAATACTAATAAAACTCAAATCCCGAATACAAAGGGTGGTTAACAAAAAGAGTCGTCGCAAATTGCTACTATTGTCGGCTAATGTAAAGCGGCAGTTGGGGAACATACGGCCTTACGTACCGACGGGCAGGTAGAGCGTTTAATATTTGAACAATATGCGTGTATGTGCGTATGTACGTATTATTTTGCATTATTTCTTTAATACATGATTTTAAATTTAGAATTTTGTTATGTAGACGATTTATTGAAAAAAAGTCTCTAATAATTCGTTTTACAATAAACATTTTTTGTTTCTTGTGCTTGAATTCTGAACTTAGGCAATATTAGAGATACCATTTAAGAGATAATGTATTTATATATTCAACGTGTATCTTTTGATACTTTGTAGAAACGAAAGAAAATTTAAACTTTCACTCACCTGTTCCTGAGTGAACGGGAAATAAATCATTATAAGGGTCAGAAACATGTTTTTACAATGCATTAATGCTTGAAGCCCCGTGAACAATAAAGTGCCCTAATATTGAAGCTATTGTCCATTTTTTGTTTGGTCCACAAAGGAGTCTTCATTCAGTGGACAAATGTGGTGTACCCATAATTCATTATGTTGTTGACACAGCTTGGTAGTTATATATATAGACGTAGGGTGTCAATGAGTTTCTCAGGATCAGTCTCGTGAATGTCTTGCATTCGTAGATAATGTCGAAATATCGAGTTCCATAAAAGAAATAAAACATGATAAATATTTCGTATTAAATAACTGTAATAATATAAATAACCATATTAATTTAAAATTTCATATAAATAATTCTCAAGAATAATATGTGATTATTTTTTAACTGTGTCACGTTTTATATAGCTCTGTATATCTACTGAGTATGTCGTAGTCAATTTTATCGGAAAAGTTTATTGATAATTTCGGTTTAAAAGACGAGTTATAACGAAAATCTATCTTAGTAACTCTAGCTGGTATGGTTATGATAGTGACCTTACCATTCGGTAGCTCTTTTGTTCGATGAAAAAATAATATTCCAAGTTAATCTACATTTTCTGGGTTTTAAGACTTTGTCCCTGCCCGTCTTAGTAGGTACTCATTCATCAGATATTCTACTACCTACAATACTAAGTATTATTTTAGTTCTGATTTTATAATCTTCACTCTTAAACTTTGTGGCGCATTGTTGATTGAAGGAATGATAAATATGTCTTATATATATGGCTACAGTGACCACTTACTATCAGGTGAGCCATATGATCGACCCCTTACCGAATACATAAAAAAAAGATAACATATTCACTGTTTACTTTAGAAACGTGCTCTTCCCTTCGAATAAGTTTAACACATTTTTTCCCTTCGTTTCACCCAGAATTTCCCATTTGCAAGCTTCGTGGAAATGTGTCAACTCACTATTTGTGTTTACAATGAGACATCTATATCTGTTCGGGTTCAGTAATTTGAGTATTGCGCAAATCATCCTCACTCGTTTTTCAGGCTCGAAACGTCTAATGAAACGGAGAAAATTTTGTGTAATGAAACCTAACTGATTCTAGCTGATTTACAAAAATTTGAATTTCTTACTTGAGTTTAAGTGAGCTGAGATGACCTAATAGTTAAAACGCGTGCATCTTAACAGGCAAGCACCACAATATGCTTAGTTTGTTTTTATAATTCTTCTCGTGCTCGGCGGTGAAGGAAAACATCATGAGGAAACCTGCATGTGTCTGATTTCATTGAAATCCTGCCACATGTGCATTCCACCAACCCGCATTGGAACAGCGTAGTGGAACATGTTCCAAACCCTCTCCTTAATGGGAGAAGAGGCCTTAGCCCAGCAGTGGGAAATTTACAGGTTGTTACTTTACTTTACTTTTTACTACTTAAGTATAATATCCTAACTATCATGCAGGCTTGCATAGACCCGATCGAAATCGTCGATCGTTAAAAAATAATGATTTTTTATCTGATGATATTGTTTGCAAAAATCTTCTAAATCGAAATATTTAAATATCAAATAAATATTCAATGATGTGGACAATAAACTAGCGACCCGCCTCAGCTTCCCAGGTTCAATGCTGATACTAAACATACTACAGATATTTATTGTTTTTTTACTATATTGTCTATGTATATATCTATTAAAACTCACTCTACTGATCGCTACAACATGTTGCATACATGTTGTGAGAGGCACATAAAACGGTACCTAATATCACCAAAGTTTGTACTTTTACAATAAATACTTACCACATTCAAGTATTATTATTATTCATTCAAATTTCGCAGAAGTATCATTGTAAGATAAAAAAAGGCGATAACGTCCATAAACTTGTTCAAAATTCAATTCAATTTCTATTTCACTGCGAAATCTTTTAAATTAGTTATTCAAGTGAAAATGCCACTCTGATCCCCTCGGAAAGGTGTCGGTAATTTCGAGAATATTCCGGTACGTTTCGGGAAATCTTTAGGAGGGCATCGAGGGGCTCTAACGAGCTGTCTGATAGGCATGAGATAAAAATGCCCTCTAAATGCCGGAATATTTCTTATTGATTTCGGTTAAAGGGTATTTTACGTTTTATTTGACGACCTCCATGGTCGAGTGGTGTATACACCGGTTATCATGGGTACTTCACTCTCGGGTTCGATTCCCGGCCGAGTCGATGTAGATTACCATTAGTTTTCTATGTTGTCTTGGGTCTGGGTGTTTGTGGTACCGTCGTTACTTCTGATTTCCATAACACATGTGCTTCAGCTACTTACATTGGGATCAGAGTAATGTATGTGATGTTGTCCAATATTTATTTATTTATTATTATTTATTTTGTTGTAATGTGTTGTAATGTTATCGACATTATGAAGTTAGCTCAATCGAAAACGGGCTCCTCTGTCTCCTTGCATTCTCTTCTCAGGACAGCAAAATTACCTTCCCATTTTTTTGATAGTACTACTTAGAATATTCATGGTAATAACTTAATTGAAAGAAAATTTTCACAATAAACAATAATAGCCCGTCTGGGTAGGTACCACCCACTCATCAGTTATTCTACCGCCAAATAACAGTACTCAGTATTATGTTCCGGTTTGAAAGGCGAATGAGCCAGTGTAACTACAGACACAAGGGACGTAACATCTGAGTTCCCAAGGTTGGTGGCGCATTGACGATGTAAGGAATAGTTAATATTTCTTAGAGCTTCTTTGTGACCACTTAGTGTCAGGTGGCCCATATGCTCGCCCGCCAACCTATACGATAAAAAAAAAACAATTATTATACAATCACTGCATTATGCTCAACTTATCAAATCAATAAAACACAGACGACGTTTGTTATATACGTCACACAATATAGCGAAAAATAATACGTTAAATTATTGCAATTTATATTTCACAGTTCAAAATATTTCGAACAATTACAATCTAACGAATTTTGTAATCTCACGGTGACATATACGTATGAAATCCACATATAACTAAATACAATTCTTTCATTGCAATAATAAATTATAGAAATTTTAATGACCGTAATACGTTGAAAACAAATGAATTTCCATTCATTTCAAAAAAATTCAATTACTCGATTTATGAAATTAAAAAGCTGAACTAAAAGTTCGTTACAGTTAGAGTAAAAACACGATCCAAGCTAAGTTCAGCGGAGCAAAAAACTTGAGATGAAGTTTTTCCGGCTAAACTTCAAGCTTGAATATTTTTTTGTTAAATTGTAGTTTCTACAAGCTTTTGTTTGAGACTTCACGTAAAGATCGATACTGAACACAACTGCGGATTGTTGAACAGTTGAAATTAGGTCGATAGTGTAATTAGTTTGCGTTAATATTTTTAATTAGGTTTTAAATGGTTTTTATGTTTTTTTTTTTTTTTAAATTATCAATATGAGACAACATCACATACTCTGATCCCAATGTAAGTAGCTGAAGCACTTGTGTTATGGAAATCAGAAGTAACGACGGTACCACAAACACCCAGACCCAAGACAACATAGAAAACTAATGGTAATCTACATCGACTCGGCCGGGAATCGAACCCGGGACCTCAGAGTGGCGTACCCATGAAAATCGGTGTACACACCACTCGACCATGGAGGTCGTCAAGGTCGTCATGGAGGTCAAGGAGGTTTATTATTAATGGTATTAGGTAATACTATCACTGTTGGTCATAGAAATGAGGGCTGAGATAACCCAGTGGTTAGAAACATATAACGTTACCGATGGTGGAACTAAAACCCAGGCAGGCACCACAAAATTTTCATATGCTTAATTGATGATTATAATTCATTTCGTGCTTGATGATTAGAAAAAGACATAGTAAGGAAATCTGTACATGTTCAATTAATTCTGCCACATTTATGTACACTACCCACTAACCCAGATTGGAGCAACGTGGTGAAATTAACTCAATATTTTCTCTAGACATAAAAGGCCTTAGCTCAGTTGTGGGACATTTATAAGCTAGTATTGTAATATTATTATAGACTTTAGATTTCCTTTCCTTCTAACTATAAAGAAATCAATTCAATGTTTTAGATTTTCATTTGATATATACAATTTTATATTATTTTCCTTCACCACTTACCATGAAATAAAATAACATTAATACTTGTTCAATTCTATATTTCTAATTTTCGATTAAGATTTACGTGGTCTACTAATCGATCACCCCGACCGAAACAGTATAAGGATATCATATAACGTCAATCTGGGTTATATTATATGCTATTATTGTTTGTAATATAATAATGTTAATGTAATAATTTTAAATCTCAACTTGCACTTCACTTTCTATTGTAAAGTTTAGAAGAAATTTTGCATACACTGTTGTAGTTATAAACAGTGGTAATACAAAAAAGAGTCTTAATTTTTTTTTGATTTAATAGGTACAGTCAGAATAAAAGTTTGTACATTGGAGAGTCTACACGAAAAGTATCTTTTAACATTAGTCAAACTATAAAATAGTATCGATGGATAGATTTTATCACATAAATACCTTTTAAATTGATCGTCGCTCTCACACAATTTACTAAATTAAGACGGTCCTCAACATTGAAATCACTGTAAGCGAAATTGAATCCAACCTGTTGAACTTTAAAGTTGAAAATGGATTGCGGTGTAATAAAGCTTACGTCCAACTTTAGCCATTTTGAGGTAAGAAGAGTATTAGTTCGACAAGTTGTGGAGGTTTTCGAGTTATCTCGAGTATTTGTATAAGTTTGTTTGAATTTAGACACTGTTATTTGAAGGGTAGAGTTCAATTTCAGTTGATGTTTAAGTGATAAACGAATTCGCGCGAAGTGCAGACACTCGATGCTAACGTTTGCTTTGTAAGTTTGAGTTTGGACTCGATAAACTTTAAGTAAGTTATACAAAACCGCATAATATAAAATTATTTAGATGCTATGTTTAGTTATTTAAAGTTATCAAGTTACTCGTGATATTTGCCACACTTTAAATGTCTTGCTAAACTTTACGGTTCAAACAGTTCGTATAGTTTCAGATACAAACGCCCTAGGATGTACCTCATGGTCTGAAACGTAAAAATAATAAGAGTTCTTTCGTTACAAGAAATTTTCAGTTACATCATGACATTTAGGAGTTTTCGGTATTGGGTGATGATTCGCCGATTCGATGATTTCGCCGGTTCTTCTCAGGTCTGAGGTATTATATTCCGAACCGGTGGTAGATTTTCGACAATCAATAAAAATGTGTAAACACTTCTATTTTGAATAAAGGTTTTTGACTTTGACTTTGACTTTGATTCTGTCTTTCACAACTCCGTAGAGAATAGTGAGAACCAAGTAGATTCTTTAGTCCGTTGCCGTTCTCTGATCGTATCAAATAGTCATCCAATCGTATTATAAGATTGAGGGTAAGTGCATCTGTGTTGGTACACATTTGTGCACTATATTATACGCATCTCGAATAGACGTGCTTCCTTTCAACGTCATTATCATCAAATATCATACAATATAAACACTGTGTACGTAAATAAAAATGAAATGTGTAAGAACTGCACAATTAATTTAAATGACTGCAATAAAGTAAACAAACACCGTAAATGTAATAGCGGCTTATGACCATCGCATTTAGCTATAATCGGTATTTTGATGTTTCTATGAAATGGGAGAACTTGCTTTTATTTGCGGAAAACAAAGACCTCTCTTAAAGTAAGGTATTTTAATGAAGGCTCGAATTGAACACGGTAACACGTAATTACACTAGTCATTATGAACCTTCTCGCACTTGATATAAGAATTAAATTGAAATAAAAGACTTTACAGATTTACATTGTGGTAGCGTGTTAAGAATTCACCCTTTCCGTTGGAATTTTTGCCTTTGTGATTCCTTAATGCAATGTTTTATTCTGTGTAATTAAACAAGTGAATAATCTTGTACTTGCTTAGAATTGAAAAAAATATTTATATTTTTCTATAAAACAAGCTTGTAACATTTCTAACCGTCTCGGATTTACACCGGTAGAATATGAATCTAAATTAAACGTTTATATTAAAGGGAAATAAGAGATAAAAAATCTCTAGGTTAAACTTCACTATAAAAAGTGAAATAGCTATTTCGACTTGTGACGTATTGCTATTTAAAATTGTCAGGCACTTCAATTAATTGATGTTATTGTCAATTAATTTTCACCTTTTATAAATTGCTGAATTAAAAAAGGTACATAAATATAAAGTTTATATAGCAGAGCAAACCGCAATTTCAAAAGTTCAGTGTGATATAGCTCTTACAACTATCTTGACAGCTGAAATTCAAACCATTTTGTACAGAGAAAACTGTTTTACGAATGTCTTACATGTCTCTATGTGGAACGGGCTTTTGGCATTATCTCTTGTCGTACGTATGTTAAGCGAACAACGTTAAAAGAGGTTGTAAAATCATTTATGTAAAATATTTTAGTAATATTTTACGTATTCGACCTTTTTAGTAAGACTAATGCTCCTTTGCTATTTCATTGATAAAGTTACTCAAAGGTAGTTTCGTGTTTTGACATAAGTACAAATTAAACTGCTGGTCCGAAAAGACGATTTTACCGAGAGAAACCCGTAAGTTCAGTATTTTCATTTTATTTGTGTAGGATGGTATGGTTGCATAGAAATGGAGGAATGTTTATTCACCGCTAAGAACACACAACAAACAATAATACAACGACACATACAGAAAAACTATATAATGTTAAAGCAAAAACAGTATTGATTTAATCTACATCTAAAAAGTTATATTAAAAATTAATAATTTATTTATATGGAAAAAATTAAAAATAAACTAAAATCACAACCACAAATAAATATAAATATTGTATAACATCATATAACCTTAACCCTACTGTAAATAGCTATAGCACTTGTGTCATGGAAAATCAGAAGTAACAACGGTACCGCAAAAACCCAGACCCAAGACAACATAACTAATGAACTCAACCATATACTCGGCCGGTAATCGAACCCATTGAAACCGGTGAACACACTACTCGACCACGGAGATCGTCATCGCAATATTAAACGTTTAAATTTAATAGGAAACATATTATAATTATTTCATATGACATATGTATTTGTTAATAAACATTAATCCTCACCAATTAGGATGTCGCTATTTGTCAACAGGCCCTAATCCGTCCGGCGTAATGGCCAAAGTTAAGTTTGAGTCTCTGGCTATCTAATACACCAATCCTCTTTTTGTAGAAATGTCTTAAGAGATAAATTATTTGTTGATGACATGTAAAAAAAGCTGTAGCACGTCTAGAAGTCTTTTTGTCTTCTCCTAGCGACCCGCCCCGGGTAACTAAATATACTAAAGAATTTGAAAGTGTTTCTGTAGTATATTGTCTATGTATTATATACAAAAACCTTCTTCTCGAATCACATTATCTATTAAAAAAACCGCATCAAAATCCGTTGCGTAATTTTAAAGATCTAAGCATACATAGGGACAAGCGACAGATCCATATCGCATATACTTTCATTTACGACGTCGATATTAATAAGAGATTCTTCAAACCTCTTAGTAAATATGTATTGATTTAAATCATAGGTACCCATTATGGTACTGACATCAGTAATCCAATCACAACTTATTAATGTTTTGTATTACTGATATTTGAGCTTTAATTGTAAGCGAGTGTAATTAGTACAAGAGTATTGATACTATTACATTGATGGCAAATTAATTGTCCTAACAATCGATTATCTAGAAGTGTCAATGTGTCTGCGATGTCACAACCAGCAGTATAATTGCTCAGCTTTGCTCAGTAAAGAACCTCGCAGTTTATACAATGGAGTTATCTCCAGCGATAAAGGTTTAGAGATTCCGCGCATGTTTGCCTCACGATGTTTTCCTTTATCGTTGCACATGAGATGAATTATAAACACTTAAGCTCTAAGTTAATTCTGTAATGCTAGGTTTACACCTGCGTGATTTTTGTAAGTACATATATTGTTCACCAAGTCACCAACGTTTGTAGACATTGGCGCTGTTAGAAATATAAACATTCCTTGCACTACTAACCTTGGGAACTAAGATGTTATGTTTCTCGTGTCTTACACTACGTATGGAGTTACACTGTGTTTCTTACCCTTCAATCCGGAACACAACAATACCAAGTTTCACTGTTAGGCGGCAGAATATCTTGGTGGTACCAACTTAATTGGGCTTGCACAGAACTACTACTAATATTCATATATTCCAACCACTGGTCCATATCAGTTCGTTCGAATTCAACAAAATGCTATGAATAATAACAATCTCAATATCTCTTCGGATGATATTTCAAACAAATAATTATTGTCCGACTTTCCCGCGACACGTTGTCCCGTATTGATATTTTCATTTGGCTCTCCGCCCAATGGCTGATTTAGTTTTTGATGTATCGTTGCGCCGCGGCGTTGCTTGACATCCGTGATTAATGTACGCTTGAAAAATTACATTCGTATTTTATGATAATCGGGATGTACCACTCATTTTTGATTTGTGATTATATCAGCATTTTGAATGGTATTTGTACACATGTGTGATTATACTAGTTGTGGCCCGCGGTTTTGCTTGCTTTATAGGTTGTCACGTGTTTGGCAAAAAGTAGCCTCTGTCCTTGGAGTCCAAATTTGTTTCATACCAAATTTCATCAAATTCAGTTCAGTGGTTTGGTAGTGAAAGAACGACCGACAGACAGACAGACAGACAGACAGGCAGACACAGTTACTTTCCCATTTATAATATTAAAATAGAAGTATACATATATATATATATATATATATATATATATATATATATATATATATATATATATATATATATATATATATATATATATATATATATATATATATATGCGGAACCAAAAGTCGGTGAATCTTCATGTTTTTAATTTGTGCATCTTGCGTTCAGTGGAAAAACGTGTAAAAATCTATCAGATCAAATTGGAACATTATCGTAGTTCCAATTAAGTTAGTAAGTCTAATTCTCAAAAGGCCTTTACCACGTATATATTATACAAAATGTATACAGGTATAAAATAGGGATATACTTTGTAAAATGAACTTTGAAACTTAACTATCGGCAAAATCAGCGATGAAAGTTTCAATCAAAGTGGATTCCGTTTTTATAAAATTCAAAGTCTTTGTAAAAAAATGAAGTGATTTTAAAAAATCAACCAATCCTAGAACGAATGGAACTTCGATATAAACTTCGTCTGTACAAGAGAATGAATTATTTCACCTTTGGAGTTGACCTTTTTACGGTATCTGAACCGTAAAAACAGATTATACACATTGACCGATTGACGTTAAGGATAGACAGCGTCTCCAGGAAAAACGAACATGTCTAACGGAAAATTGGACCATTTGTGTTTCTATATTTGACGCAAAGTCACACACACACACACAAAAATATAATAATATTGTAACAATTGTAGTTATTAATTACATCTATGTAAATAAGAACTAACATTCTTGCTGATTGTTCATAGTCGAATCTTCATTTTGAACTTTAATCATCCTCCTGCCCTTATCTCAACTTTATTTGGGGGTCGGCGCAGCATGTCTTCTCCTTCCATACTTCTCTGTCAGAAGTCATCTCACAAATGACAGTCTTTATAACTATATCGTCTTTCACACAATCCATCCATCGTTTCTTGGGTCGTCCTCTACCTCTCCATCCACATCCATGCTCAAGGTCTTCCTTATAACACGAACACTATTATTATATTATTTATATGTAATGACAATATTATTTATTAATGGATATATAATTTGTGTATTCTATATTTATATTTATTTCATAGTTTTATTAACAGATTCATATTATTTTATTTATTAGTAGAGCACCACCCACCTTATATTCTATGACCTATCCTACACCTGTTGGTTGCCTGGAAGAGATCGCTATGTAGCGATAAGGTCGCCAAAATTGTACGCCTGTCATATCTAGGCCATATCTTTGTCATTTGTATTTTTTTATTTCACTGTGTGGTGTACAATAAAGAATAAACTAAACTAAACTAAACTATTAATATTTTGAACGTTAAAATTCGATGTTAAATAATTACTTAATTAATTCAAAAACACATATAAAGGCATCCTTAAATAGAGTTTAGTTTTATTGTGATTCTTTCAAATGTATTTTCATCCAAAAATCACAGAATGACCATCGTGAAATAAAATTACTTTTTATCCAAAAATAGGAATATGTAAAATATATAAAATGAAAAGTACATTTGTATAATATATAAATTAAATTGAAACCTCTAGCAATCACAACTAAAATTGTAAGTCATTTCTCCGACAAATTTGGAATTGTGAAACCTTATTAACGACGACAAAATTTCCTAATTTTCCTCTTCAGGTTTATTAACTCCATTTCCAATTTCATAAGTATAAAACTATATATATTTCCATTTATGAATTACTAGCGACCGACCCCGGCTTCGCACGGGTGCAATGATATGACATCGTAGTGGAAACTTCTAAAATTATCAGTGTTTCTTTACTAAATCGTCCATGTTTTAAATATAAAAAACAGGAATGTTTTTTGAATCACTCTCTAATAAAAAAAAAAAAAAAAAACGTAAAAAATCCGTCTCGTAATTTTAAGATTTAAGCATACATAGGGATATAAGGAAAGAAAAAGGCGACTTTGTTTTATACTATGTAGTGATGATTGTTTATTAATGTAGGTACTTCATTTTCTACATCCCAAGTTTGTGCTACTTATATATTTTTGTTCATGTTGTAATAGCATCCTTAAATTTTGTTCACATTTCATCGGAATTATAAAAAACAACATAGCGTATATTATCGCCTCTCTACTCAAAATCAAAAATAAAATAAACTTAATTCAAATAGGCTTTTACAAGCACTATTGAATCGTCATTTTACAATTAAGTGAAGCTACCGCCGGTTCGGATATTTTAGTAATTTTGATTAATTTGATTCACTTCGATGTCTCCTATTAACTATTCTTATTTGTCATGTAATTTCTTCAAAATACTAAAGACAATAATCAACGTTTTATGGACAGAGAAATAAATTAATAAAAAAAGCACTATAATAAATGTTTCATACTTCAAGCTTCCCCTAGTGGATGGTTTTAAAAATGTATGACTCAGAGATAAAGTATATTTCAGTACATCACACACAATATATTATACCTTAAAAAATAAAATCAAAGATGTCAATTAAAAATTCCAAATAAAAACTTTTTGCAATTAAATTGTTTTTTATTATGTGTTCCATTTTTGAAAAAAAAAATACAAATTTTAACCAAGTCCGAGCATTTTATTTACATATGAAATCAGTGTTTTTCCAGCTTGTTTCATCAGCTTACAGTATGAGCATAAATTTTCATTATAATAACGGCACCGTAAGCTATATAACGGAATATTTACGTAAAAAGGAGCGCAATGAAAATTATATTCCTACTGGTTGTTTTAATTTATAGTACGTCTTTCTACAAACTTTCTAAAATCATACAAAAATAAAGTTTTTTTTAAGGAGACTTTTACAAGTACTTTTAAACTGTCTATTATCGAAATTAAATAACCGACATGAAACGTAGTAACGTTACTTGGTGGTAGGGCTTTAGGCTAGCCCGTCTGGATAGGTACCACCCACTCATCAGTTATTCTACCGTCAAATAACAGTACTCAGTATTGTTGTGTTCCAGTTTGAAGGGTGAGTGAGCCAGTATAACTACTGGCACAAGGGACATAACATCTTAGTTCCCAAGGTTGGTGGCACACTGACGATGTAAGGTATAGTTAATATATAATAGCTCGTCCGCCAACCTTTACTATAAAACATAAACATAAAACAACTTAGCTTCTTCCCCTGAAATTATGTATACGTATCAAAAACAGACAAATATATTTAAAATTCAATAGCTCTACGAACTTTATGTATTGAATACTCAGAGAAAATATGATATATGTATATGCGAATGCTCCACCATAATTGTTTAGATTTTATGCTGTTATTTAATTAAGATCGTTTTATCTGACTTCACTGTAAATGTTATTCAGATTTTATATGACTTCAATTGTTTATACAAAAGAATAAACAATATCTACCTCGTATGTATTCATTAATTTCGGTCATTTTGCATTCTTGAGTGTGTTAGAAGTAATCTCATAACGGGTTAAACACGACTTAAATATTTATAAACTTATGAACAGTTTATTTCTTTGACCAATGTGATGTCTGGTTTTGAGAAAAAACGTCATTGATAATAAATAATTCGTATTTAGATTGCGTAAAGACTTTCCAACAAATGAATTGTAGTAGTATTCTGTTATAAGAAATACGAATCTCACCGAAATAATCACTATACTTATCAAAATAGTTTTCAAATCTGTTGCCAAAATTTCACATTGCTCCTATGTATGTACTGTTTCCGTAATAATTTTAAATTACCCACACATTTACAAAAATACTCGTATATTACCTACAGTGATATTATGAAAATGAACACACGTGGTCTGATAACATCTCATTCTTTGAAAAATACGGCGAATCAACGCCACGTGCGCGAAACGTTATTCATAAATGCTAATAGGATTTAGTAGACGATCCCATGAGGCTGCGTGATGTTAAGCTATGCCTCTTTACGGCTTATTGGATAGGTGACGGGGGATGGAAAAAAATCTAAATTCTACATTTACCAAGACATTGCCCGATACGAGGTGACAAAATTGCATTATTAAGATTTCCTTATTAAATATAAATAGTCTGCATTTCTTTTTTTATTTATTTTAACTTAGAAAAAGAGCCTATATCTTACTACGAAGTTTAGAGACTTACAGTTGCAAAATGATTCTCGATTTTTCTAATTATATTGAACGTCAATTAGGTGTATTTAATTTAAATAATATACACAGACGGACAAGCGAATTCGACGCCTAACTGTCAGTGTAGTATTGCGTACTTTTTAATGTAAGAGTGTAAGAAATGTTAATCATTAGTGATAGGTGGTAGTGTTTATTTGACAATCAATAAGTAAGTGTAATGCTTCTATATTGAATAAAGGAATTTGAGTTTGAGTTTGAGTTTGATCATCTAACTTTCGGAACTAAGATGTTATGTCATTTATGCCTTGTAGCTTACTCGCTCTTTAAGCTGGAACAAAAAATAGTATGTATTGCTTTTTATCGGTAGAATGTATAATGAGTAAGTGTTACCTAGATGAGCGTATATAAAGACCCAAAGCCAAAGTAAAAAGATCATATCTATTTATTTTTTTATGGTATAGGTTGACGGACGAGCATATGGGCCACCTGATGGTAAGTGGTCACCATAACCCATAGACAATGACGCTGTAAGAAATATTAAGTATTCATTAAATCGTCAATGCGCCAACCTTGGGAACTAAGATATTATGTCCCTTGTGCCTGTAGTTACACTGGCTCACTCACCCTTCAAACCGGAACACAACAATACCGAGTACTGTTGTTTGGCGGTAGAATAACTGATGAGTGGGTGGTACCCAGACGGGCTTGCACAAAGCCCTACCACCAAGTAATCTGTCAGTAAATCTAGTCTATATAATAAGAAAAATCTATAGAATGTTTGTTAAAATCATATGACGTTTGTGCTTTTTGAATACTGTCGTTGTTTTACATCTTAGACAAAAAACTCGAGTCATTTTAAAGAGTGTCTCGTAACAAATTCTTGGATACAAAACACCGACGTTCCATCGTTCCATCGAAATAAGATTTCTCAGCTATTTTTATATAAAATCGTAGCATAAAATTGAAGTAACACACGATTACACGGAAGTACCGCTGCGTCACGTCAGCGTACAATCGACTTGTAGGGCAATTTATACCCAATAGTGCTTGAAGGTGTTACCGAGAAAATCGTTGGATTCCTCTATTATCTTAAAACGTTTTACCAATAGTTGCATATAAAACTTCTACGAGAGAAATTACTTTTAGTTTAACGATCGTTTGATGTCTTGAGTTTAGTAGCCGTTAAAATTTTATATTTAAATGACATTATCGAGTAAGTCTTATATATGATGTTCGCTTTTATAGAATTTATCATAAATTTTTCAACGTTTTATCTTAAATGAATATTTATATAGCCGTTATTTCTACATATTTAGATGACTATTATAGAATTCTTTGAAATAGGAATATTTGTTAGTATAAGATTTGAATTAACATGGTTATTTTTATTATTACAGTCATTAAAAACTAATGGAGCTCGATATTTCGACATTATCTACAAATGTCTTGTTCACGTTTGTTAATAACTAACTAATCCCACCAAAAATATTAAATGTAAAAAAATGTCAAGCCTCTCAGCTGCAGTTTTTGCATCGTAAAAAAAATCGAGATCTCATAGAAGCCAAGTCCTATTAAAATTATAATGTAGTTATAAATCAACATTTAGTAATTGTATCAATAGTTTTTATATTATAATTATAGTGACTTGGCAATGAGCACAAATTAAAAGCTGCTTCCTGTCTGGAATTATGTGAAAATGTTACTGACGATACCTGTGATCATATTATTTGTTATGTGTGAATCATGATGATCACCACCGACTACACACTCCAATACAATAATTATAAAAAGAAAAAGAATACCTTACGGGCCATCGCTTTATGAAAGTAAATGAACCGAGAGTACACTAACACTAGCGTTTGCGTACACATCTTTTTCACCGTTTTGCTCGAGACTTGGATGGGGCACTGCCGTGCCCCCAGATATTGTAAAAGAGCAAATGAATTTATTAATTTGATTGTTCACGTCGTATCTGCTAAATCATTTTGTTATTTTGGACACTAAGAGGGGCACAAAAAAGGCAATAGGGTACATTACATAACACCGGGCAACAAAAAGCACGCGTTTGAAACCGCGACCAGGAACATGTTTTATAAAGTTGTATTTAAACAGAAAAAACCTTCAGGGAATATCATTGAGTGTTAATTAATGAAAGTAATAAATGGTTATTTATTTAATAGTGTTTAACTTGAACAAAGAATCTCCACGCGATCTCTACGAGTGAAACAAAAGATCTTCATAACGCGAAGTTTCTTGAGATATTTTTTCCCTTATTATTGATAATTTTCCGCTTTGCGGCTCCGGCGAATTTATTAAAAAATAGCTCGGATGCTGGCCTTACAATAAGCGTTGAGATTCCTTACAAAGAAATGGTTTTAAGAATTTTAATAGGTATTTAGATATACTAAAGCGTTTGTGTATAGAGATATACTTCACTACATAGAATAAAATAAAGTCGCTTTCTCTGTCCCTATATCCCTGTGTATGCTTAAATCTTTAATACTACGCAACAGATTTTGATGCAATTTTTTTTAATAGATATCGCGATTCGAAAGGAATGTTTTTACATATAATTGATCGACAATATAACACTGATAATTTTAGAAGTTTGTAATGTCATAAATAAACAATTTCTGTAATATATTTACTATCAGTATTGCACCCGTGCGAAGCCGGGGCGGGTCACTAGTTTCAAATATCATATTACATTTTTTAAATATAGAATAGTGGATATTCCAAAACGGTCTCATATGTGGTCAAAATGACCACCGTCGCTTATTATAGTTGGCTAACTTCGGAGATACTACCTACCATGTCCTAGGTGACTGAACTCGACCCTAAGCAACCTATATGCATATTAAGCTATATATGCACGTACATTTGGTGAAATTCAGTCATGTGACAATCCGTATTAATGACAGACCCGAAATATAATAAGAGATAAAATGGAAAGTATATCTATACCCGTAATCCCTCTCAATAATAACGAAGGTAGTGGAACCCCATCGTCATAATCCCTGCTTCTGTTAATAATATTATTATTAAATTGAAATGTTTGTTTGTACGTTTAAGACCTTTTTTTAATTCGATACAAGCTTCAAACATGTTGATAAATTTTATTAGTGACTTTTACGTTGGTATGTTTAGATGTTTATATAATTAATTGTATGTTACACAACAATAATAAACCATTCATCATCATTATCAACATATTATATGTATAACTATATATCTTAAATAAATAATCATGACTTATGAAACAACTTGCATAACCTATAATCCGGTTTTTTTTATAAAACTTTATCCACATCACCCCAAATTGTACCCCTTCAAGGGGTGATTTAAAAGAAGAGCCTATGTGCTTTACCCAAGAATCTTCATAATTAATTTGATTGAAATCGGTTGAGCGACTTAGCATTAAGAGGTAAGAGACAGTTACTTTCTCATTAACGATATTACTATAGATCTCAAGTATATTTCCTACTTCTCATCTCGATTTTATATATATTATTTCAACGTTGTTAACACTGTTCTTATCGTTTATAGTAAACGAGGATTTTCTATATAAAAAAAAACTCCTAAGCTGACGTAGGTAAAAGCAAGTACTTGGTGATAGGACTTTGTGTAAGCCCATCTGGGTAGGTACCTTTCACTCATCTGATATTCTAAACCCAAATACAAGAAGAATTGTGGTGCTCTTTGAAGGACGAGTCAGTGCAACTACAGGCACAAGAGACATAACATCTTAGTTACAAATTGGTAATGTAATGGTTGGTATTTCTTGCAGTGATATTATCTATGAGTGGTGGTGACCACTTACCAATAGAAAGAAAAAATCAAAATAAACTTTATTCAAGTAGGCTTTTACAAGCACTTTTGAATCGTCATTTAAAATTAAGTGAAGCTACCACCGGTTCGGAAAGTAGATTCTACCGAGAAGATCCGACAAGAAACTCAGTAGTAGTCACTTTTTCAACATTTAAAAACTCAAAGGCATGTTAGTTAAATCCAATTATTTCAATTAATATATCCTGCTTGGAAGTCAAGAGGTATTAACTCCACGCTTTTTTATCGGCAGGTAACGAAATCATTCATCAATTTACTATAAAGATGAATTTCGGAAAAGATTTTATACATAAAACTTGGGCCACAATCTCTCCCGATTTCCCGTGTATAAAATGAATAAAGCCCACATACATCCGAAAAGTTAAAACAACACGTATCCCTAAAGGTGAAACGACAAAGAACTGTAAAAATCTCGTCGAGCAACCCCTGTATAAATAAATAATATAAAATCTATCCCGCGGTATATGATACCCAGTTATTAGGTTTCGATGTCAGCGAGCACCCTCTATCTTACTATAAATAACCTGCTACTAGTGTGAAAATCGGATTGTCTCGTAAAAATGAAATAAAAGCGCTCTAGATGGCTATAGATCGGGTTATAGAGAAATGGCTTTTAAAGGAATAATGGAACGGTACGAAGGGAATCTTATCTTAATCTTGTTCTTGGGCTACTTGTTTTATGGAAATTAATTAATTTGGTGATATTATCTCAATTAGTAATTACTTAACTTATTAATTTAAAGCCTGTGTTACAAAAGCTTTTATAAATAAAGCTTACTGAGTATAAGATTAAATTAATGGTAAAAAAAGACTTATTTTTTTATTACTTAATAAGATATAGAAAAAATAATTGTGCTTTACTGAAATACTCTGTAATTAAAATGAAGGAAACAAGTAACTACTGACTTTCTTGTTGGTTTTTCTCGGTAGAATCTACTAGCTTTACATTTAATTCAACTCTGTCAAATGACGATTCCTAAACTTTTTATGAGCCTACTTGAATAAGTATTATTTGGACTATTTGTTTCTATTTGTCAAACTAAATTAAACTCTATTATAGACTCATGTATTTTTAACCTTTATTTTAAATTAGTTTAATCATAAAACTACCAAAGATTTTGGACGTAGACTTTATCGAGAAGACTGTAAGAAATGGGTTGTTCAAGGATTATTATGTACAAAAACTCTGATAAGGCTGTAACCTATTAATACTCACCAATTTCTTCTTCTTTATATTAATAAGCGATTGATAAAAATTATATATTTGTCCTCGATGCATTCCTAAACTATTTATCTTATAGTTATGTAACATATAATATATCACATGTTCTGCTGAAACGTAGGCCTAGGCCCAAAAACTAAGGTATCTTTTACATCTTCTTTGTCTTTCAATAAAAAATGTGCAAGATATTTTTTATTTGACATACATATGATAAATTGGAGTATCTGTTTAATATTAAAATAAATGCTTTTTACTAAAAATACTACACAGACACCAAAATTACATTTTTTACTGATATTTTTGTCTGTCGGTCTTTGTCTGTTTGTTCCGGCTATTTTCAAAAACGGCTGGATCGATTTTGACAGATCTTTCACTGGCAAACAGCTGATGAAATAATATAGCATTGGCTGAAACAATAACTTTTTGTTAAATTCAAACGGTCACGAAGTCGCAGACAAAGCTTATAAAAATAAGTATATCAAGAAATTTAATCAGTAATAATAATGAAACTAAATAAAAAATAATCAAAAACAATCATAATAAACGTAATGAACATGTATGCTCTCTCTCTTTCTATCTAAAGTGAAATAGCTGATGATAGAAACGTACATACTGATATGTAAATATTAATTTCAATGTAGCGCTTAGTGGTACATAATATAGAATGTATTTATATTAAAAGTGAGCACGAAAACAGAATATTCCAGTTACTATCGACTTCAAAGCAAGAACTATCTGTAAGGGAATTGGCGTACAAAGCCGAAATGAGCACTGAAAACTAAAACAAAGTTAGCAACAATGTGAACAATTCTAGGATCAACTGAACTAGCTTACGAATTATTTCGATACATGCCATTGAAATCATTTTGTTTTAAAATATATATGCTAATTCGAAGGTATTTGTTTGTTAAATTTAGTACCATCATCATCCTCCTGCCTTATATTTGCCTTATCCCAATTTTTTTTTGGGTGCGGCAAGTCTTCTCCTTCCATACTTCTCTGTCGGACGTCATCTCACAAATAACATATAACAATATCTTCTTTCACAACCCATCCATCGTCTCTTTTTTTATGGAATAGTTTGGCGGGCGAGGATATGGGCCACCTGATGATAAGTGGTCACCCATAGATAAGGACGCTGTAAGAAATATTAACTATTCCTTACTTTGTCAATGCGCCACCAACCTTGGGAACTAAGATGCTATGTCCCTTGTGGCACTCTGGCTTACTCACCCTTCAAACGGGAACATAACAATACTGCGTACTGTTGTTTAGTGTTAGAATATCTGATGAGTGGGTGGTACCTACCCAGACGGGCTCGCACAAAGCCCTACCACCAAGAAAGGAGTTAGTCGTGTACCTCTTCACATCCATGCTCAAGACCTTGCTTACAACATGGTCTTCATTCTCCATATATCCATACCATGACAGCCGGTTTCCACATTGTTAATTATAGTATAATACTAGAAATAATAACAAATTAGCACTACATATAAACACAAAAATATATTTAAGTACTAAGTAAAAAAGGAACGGGCAAATGTGAGCCTGTATGTTGTGAAAATAAAGAAATAAAAAAGCAAGTATTTGTTTATTTGAATGTAGGGTAAGCTCCGGATTTAATAATACGATTCTAAAAATTTTTTCACTGGATTAAAGCTACATTATTTCTGAGTGCTTCATTGTATAGATTATGCTTATATAAAAAAATATTGATATTGACAGAGACTGACGTCATCGCGCTTGTATTAATTTATAATGTTTAATCCGACTACAGAGTTATGTGAATTCAGTTTTAATATTTGACGGAAGGACGTTCTTTTGTTCCCGCATAACTTCTAAACTACTTTATTTGATAGATAAGGTAAATTTTGAAGCGTCTTAATCGGCTTGTAATCATTGACAATATGGCGACTTCTAGAGAAAACAAGCTGCACTAATAAACATATATAATATAGATAAACAATCAAATGAGTCTTTCATTACTCATAACTTTACTTACATACATATTACGTTCTGAAATTATAAACTTTGTATCTATTTAATTAATTGTTTTGCGAACAACTGGCTAAACTAAAATGGCTCTTGTTTTTCAACAATCAAATTAAAGTTATAATTATTTAATATTAATTAAAATTATTTTAAACTAAATTACACTCACGGCTTGGTATGAGAGGGGTATATTTGTAACGCAGATATTTACTCTTCCAGAGTATAATCTATTCCTGTGCCAAATTTAATTTAGATCTGTTCATTCGTTCTAGCGTGATTTAATATCAAACGTCCATTTAAACTTCCATACAAATTTTGTCATGTAGAATATTAATAAGATATTAAACGCCATAAATCAGTTTTATTCCACGCTTATCAAAGGGGAGACATACATACGTCTAAGCCCTACGTGTCGCAGGGCAAAAGTCACGTAGGGCTATCCGCGTAACCTACTTAAGGGCTGGAAACTGGAACGGTGCTAAAATATTTACAGCCCTTGCCGACACTTACCCGGTTTTCTGTGCCTAAGCGGATTCTTAGCTGCTTGATGATCCTTTTCCTATGGTCACGAACTATAAACTTTTAACAATGTTCAGAATTGTTAATCTGATCTCCATACTAATATTATTGTAGATTATAGATATTAAGTCATTTGAGACGTACCACGGTTGTGAGTTCAAATCTGTGTATTTATGAATTTTCATGTAATTAAATTCGTTTTTGGTGATTCGAAACAGCTAGACCCTACCTAGGTATGGACTACCTTTAGTACAAAAGCACCTTAGTATGTACCACTTATTACTAAGATATTCTTCCGCCTTACCAATTTTTGTTTTTACTTTTTATTACATATATAAGATATATCACATCCCGTTCAATATGGTGAAGTTATCCATAGTAACCTGTGTACGATCCACCAATTACATTATGCTGTGAATGAAATACTAGTCAATTAAAAAGTTATGAGAAAGACATTTATATTAATCAGGATGTTTCGAATTCTATTTTCAAAAATTGAATCCATAAAAAAAAATTGGTTAAACAAGCAAAGAAGAAGAATTGTTTATATAATACATGAGCCAAAAAAAAAAGAAAAACCGCTGAGTTTCTTTCGCCGGTTCTCCTCAGGTCAGGGTACTTTCTTTTCCGAACCGGTGGTACTGTTTCAATTGACTATCAATAAGAAAGTGTAATATTTAATAAAGAAATTTGAGTTTGAGTTTGAATTTCTACTGTTTTGCCCTTGTATAACTTGTATTGCATATATACCAGTGCTTATTTTAATTATCATCACATACATTATATTCGACATAATATATTCATCGATGACAGATATCGTACAAGTTAGATCTATCTTGTGCATGTTTAATGAAACACAGCTTAATACAGACATTAACTATAAGCTATGTCGGACAATTAACTCGACTCGGATTATCTTGTCAAAGTTAAAACGTTTATTAATACCACAAAGGCTTGGGGTCCTTTTGATTGAATTAATGTTGATAAAATTCCATTAGAATTAAATACTTATGAATAACTAACAATGATATTTTAAAAGGATTAGTACACGAAGTTGTCTAAGACTATTATCATGTTATAAATAAAATCGGAATCAAAATATTATTCAAGTAATTTTTTTCAATAAGGTCATTTTATAAGGTTAATTTTGATATTAAGCTACCATCGATTATCATTTATATTACAATAGAACATGCCTTATTTATTATTTTATTAACATAAGTGTTTAATATCGTCATATGCCAATGTAATTGTCGCGTTCATTTGCATTTAATAAAAAAACTATTGTGTATATATTGTAGTCTAAGATTCTCCTTACATTATTTTCTTTCTGTCTTCATTCAATTTCATCTCTTTCTCTTCATCTTCATTGATTTGACATTCGAAAGAACAAGATACAGCATAGTTTTATTATTTACCACTAAAAGAACAAAAATGAAACTCAATTTTAAACATATCGATTTCAAACGTGATATTCACTATCCAAATTGTATTCGTTACAATTTTATATTGACGTCGAACTTAAGCTTCAACTAATAAATTACCCCAATAGTTCGATAATATTTGGTATCGTATCGTACAATGGCGTTGTGATGATAGAGGCGGTTCGTCATGCCTCGGCAATCTATTAACCGACAAAAACGCCCCCGAACGCTCGCTCTTAGATCGTATAAAATATTTATGAGATCCTTCCGTCCTGTGTGATGGTACAAACAGAAAATATATATATATTCAAATCACATTTAAAACGCGTAAGAAACAATTGACTGTAGTTGATATAGGAACTATTTGGTGGTAGACCTCTAAGGTACACTTATCAAATATTCTATCGCAGGAAACATCAAATATTCCAAACAGGAGTTTGTACAGGTCCATTTTGAAGGGTGAGTCGGTGTAATTACAGGTACAAATTTGATGGCACATTGGCGACGTAAGGTATTATTAGTAATTAATACATCGATGTCTAAGGGTGATAGACCAATCAAATCGCAAATTTAATTGGAAATCGTTATAATAATAAAGATTTAGATCTTCGGTTTAAATGATATCATATAAGAATGTATATTTGTCTATTAAATAGCAAATTGGTTAAACACTAATCGCTGATATTAGTATGACAAAAGGTAGCCTTCGTCCTTGCAGTTCAACCTCCCTTCAAATAGCAAATTTTCTCAATTTCGGCTTAGTACTTTGACCGTCAAAAAGCAACATACACACAGACAGTATACACATTCATATTATTATTATTGATTAATAGTATTTTTCAACTATTAGAGGACAAGAGCAAACATCACAGTGATAGCATTTGTCGGGATCAAGACTGATTCTCCAGCTGAAGCTACATTCAAATCTATGATATTCATGATTCATTTGTGAAAAATGGCCTTTTGACGTCAACGATGTTATCCAAACTTTAGAAGTGAAATTAAAAAGGATATAAGTAGTTAAGTTTATTAGTGTGTTTACAGCATAGAGCTATTAGCAAATATGGGATATCTAAATTTAAGATCTGTTTATAGATATCTCATCTTCGATTGAAATTATATCTCCATTAACCGCTTTCTCTTGTTGCGTGGACCACAGCAAAGCCCAAGTGCTACGGATTAAAGTTAGTTTGGACAAGATCCTCGGAAATCACGCTACACAAGTGAATTTTCCGAGTTCACTGAAAACTTGCGATGTTTTCCTTCAGTTTTACGTCAATCCCTGTTCGTTTTTCTTTGTTCGGTCGAATATTTTGAAAATATTATTTACTTCGATATATTGTTAGAGATTAGTTTTATACATATTTATTTGTATATAAATTCTTACTAATAGTTAAAATGCGAAAGTAAGTGTCTGTTTATCTGTTTGATTGTTACGCTTTTATTGCTGAACCGACTAATTTTGATGCAAATTTTTATACCCAACATATATGATGTAAAAAAAGGAAGAAGTAAAGTAACAACCTAGAAATTTCCCACTGCTGGGCTAAGGCCACCTCTTCCACTTGGAGAGCGTATGGAACATATTCCACCACGCTGTTCCAAAGCGGGTTGGTGGAATGCACGTGTGGCAGAGTTTCGATGGAATTAGACACATGCAGGTTTCCTCACGATATTTTCCTTCACCGCCAAACATGAGATGAATTATAAACACAAATTAAGCACACATATATAGTAGTGCTTGCCTCGGTTTGAACCCAAAATAATCGGTTAAGATGCACGCGTTCTAACCACTGGGCCATCTCAACTCTATTATCATATATAATTATATCGTTCAAACCGCGAGAAGAACTGTATGCCACATGTAGTAGATGATAAATTACAATAGGCTGAAACTTTGTTGATAAGGATTTTGGGGCCGTGTGCACATAGGTATTTAGTTTTGTAACACTATGTTTTTGTAATAAGATAGTCATGCTCGATGTTGTTCTTCTATTCTCTTTACCACCAGTCATACTTTAGAAGGCGCAACCAAGAATTCTGCAATTCCTATAATATTTAATTAAACATATGTACCTACAGTAAAGGTATAAATTCAATTTAAATATATATTATCTGTGTCAAAACAAATAAATTTTTAGCCTCTATACTAGTCTTTATCAATATAATCGAAATTCTGAACTTGTGGCTTTGAGTAGAATTGACATTATTTGACTTATCAAAAGTTCTTCCAAAAGGAACGTTCCGGTAAATTACGTTCGATGTTTTTCCTACAACTAACTTTTATTATTAATTTTTTAAAATGACAAGGTATTAAAAATGAAAATAGATTATACCTTGAGTATTATAGGAAACTTTGTACAATAAAGTATTATCATTTTTCTGACTTTTTTTTATAAATTAGGTCATTACCAACTTTGTGTAAACGTAAAGAAACTTTTCTGTTATTTATGTATTCCGAAGTTCTAATGTTTATTTTCTTTGATGCAGTTGAAGTATAATTTTTATTTATGCGGTCCTGGGTTTTGTTATCCTAGACTTATAAATATAAATTTAAATGAAAAAAATGTAAGATTTTTTATGTATAGATTTATAGTAATGATAGTTTTTTTATGAGATAGGTGGCAAACGAGCAGGAGGCTCACCTGATGGAAAGTGGCTACCACCGCCCATGGACATCTGCAAGGCCAGGGGGCTTGCAGGTGCGTTGCCGGCCTTTGAGAAAGGAGTAGGCTCTTTTCTTGAAGGTTCCCATGTCGTATCGGTTCGGAAAACCGCCCGCGGAAGCTGGTTACACAAAGTGGTTGTGCGAGGCAGAACCTCGCGCTGTTGTGGATTTTCAGACATCAAGGTGGTGCGGGTGAAACTTCGAATTTTGACGAGATGTATATAATTAGTGTATAACTAATATCAGGCGTATCTAGCAAATATAACAATTTTTACTAATATTATAAATGTAAAAGTAACTCTGTATGTTTGTCGCTCTTTAACTGCCAAACCGCTAAAACGAATTTGACGAAATCTACTATGAAGCAAAGTTGTACTCCAAGGAAGAACAAGACTACTTTTTTGCCTAACACATGATAACCAACAACCTAAAAAATTAACGAAGCCGCGGGCTACAGCTAATATGACAATATAATGTCTTCTGGAACACTTGAAAATGTTCTTTTGTTTTTTATAAGTCGAGATGGCCCAGTGGTTAGAACGCGTGCATCTTAACCAATGATCGCGGGTTCAAACCCAGGCAAGCACCGCTGATTCATTTGCTTAATTTGTCTTTATAATTCATCTCGTAATCAGCGGTGAAGGAAAACATCGTAAGGAAACCTGCATGTGACAAATTTCATAGAAATCATGCCACATGTGTATTCCACCAACCCGCATTGGAACAGCGTCGTAGAATATGTTCCAAACCTTCTCCTCAAAGGGAGAGGAGGCCTTAATCCTAACAGTGGGAATTTACAGACTGTTGTTGTTGTTTTTTATAATATCGTCAATAGAGTAATGACTTAACGACCACCCAGTGATTTAAAACGTCGCTAGATCGATCTTAACGCCTTAGGCTATTGCCGTGCTCTTAACATGAGTTTTTAACTTAAATGGAGGATTAAAAAGGAGTAATACCTTAAAATGGGGTATTGCAAGTAATATTTCCAAAAAAAGTAGATAATATTGTATGCATTTGAAAAAAAAAGTAACAGAAATGGTAACAAATAAATTCATAGGTATCTAAATAATAAAATTATAATGAAATGATAAACATAATAACTAGCAACATGTTTTATGTTGATCGAGGGTCTGGGACAGACATAACTAAATATTAAACTAGCAAATAACGGCAGAACTCCAAAAGCTACATCAGGGATGGAGGCATCGACCGTAACGAAACTAATGTCGAAATAAAATAAACAGTTAATCCCGGAGGAGATCATAAAGGTTGAATACCGTTGCCCAGGGGACGGACAACGGCAAAAAATTAACAGAACCCGCCGAAATCAGGGTTTATATAAATGAAGTGATGACTATCACACCGTCACGGATGATATTCTCTTTTTATGGCCATATTTGACCCGAGCCTGCCCATCGCTTTATTCACGTGAAAGGGCTGATACAGTTGGGTCCAAATTATCATTTATAAATATATAGTAACTTAATAAGTTATCAAAAACAATCCACGCATTGTTTTTGATAACTTATCGTATATTATTTTAATTATTTTGGACAAAAATAAAAACATATAAAACAAGAAATGTAAATGATAGTGTCTCAAAAGTAATATTTAAGTGCGTAACTATTTATAATTTTCAACAGACTTGATACTTAGCTATCGAATTCATTTTATAATCGTCTTCGACGGAAAGCATCGTTTTAAAAGCACCCACGTACAATGCTCCTTACATTGCGTGCTGGTCTATACTCAACTTTATTGAAGCTTCATTGGATAGTGAAGAAAAATTTTGGTCTTTCCACATCGGGTGGTTTTTCGTAAATGTTTGACATGCATGATGTGCTCATCTCTCAAACCCACGTTCTAAGGGTTTTGACTGAGTTGGAGTGCAAAAACAAGGTAATGTTTGAGCAACATTTGTCAAAGGTTTATCCGAAGTTATATAAGTTTACTTGGTTGTGGGCGTTGAGAAAGCCCGTCTCAGAATTAGCTCAACACATATTAGACCGCCAAAAAGAAATACTTTTTATTGATGGAAGGTAAAGAGCTGAGATGACCCAGTGGTTAGAACCCGTGCATGTTAATCGATGATTGTGAGTTCAAATCGAGACAAGCACCACTAAATATTCATATGCTTAATTTATGTATATAATTTATCTCGTGCTCGGCGATATCTGCACTTGTCTAATTTCATAGAAATTCTGCCACATGTATATTACACCAACCCGCATTGGAACAACGTGCTGGTATATATTCCAAACCTTTTCCTCAAAGAGTAAAGGTCTTAACCCAGTAGTGGGATAATTACAGGCTGTTCTTGTTGTCTTGATGGAAGGTAGTGTGAATCAGTGTAGTTATAGATATAAAACATCTTAGTTTCCAAGGTTGGTGGCGTATTGGCAATGTGCGAAATGGTTGTTCTGAAGTCGCAAATGTCTATAAGTGGTTTCATAAGCCATCAGGTCCACTTGTACTCATACAGCAAAAAAAAAAATAAAAAAAAAAATTAAGCTACGGTGTGACATAAAATTCAAAGACCACCTTTATAAATTTTTATCACTTCCAGTTGTGCAAATTAGCGTTGAGCACACTTGCCTGCCGTGTGCTGATAAAAGAGTAACCTTTCCATAACCTATATTTCGTATGAATATATAATTTTGTAAATAAACACCACATGTTTTACACTGATAAAGCTTATGTTTATATTATTTTATGTATACAGATGACGACCAGAGTCTCTTTATTACCTAAAATACTTAATAAAGTATTTAAAATAAAATAAATAGTAAATAAAAAAAGGTCACCCAAAAAATAGGTATTTCAAAAATATATTGGGAACCATGTGTGTCAAACTTTCAACATGTGATTCTAATTATGACGTCGTCCGAACCGATTTCGGACACACCAATATTGACCATTCACAAAAGAGTTTACATAAATGAGTTCATCCTTGGATACGCGGTGAGTTCCCATCATGTAGTCCATTTGCAGGTCCGTCCTATTCTAATAAAAAAAAGAACTGCACTCTGTATACTTTCTGCATTCCCATGAGACGACAAATCAGACAGAATCGGAAAGAGATTATTTAGAATAGTAAAAAGACCATGAAACTTGATGAATTGCTTGATACTTTTATATCTTGTCGAATCAATCATTTTTCATTCACTGAAAAAACGCATTCCCACACACCAAATGGGTGTTGTGGGATATTTAATTTCATTTATTTATTGGAAAATACATCGACATATTCACAAAAACAGTGCAGTATAACGATATATCACTGGTGCCTAGTACCCCAAACATCCCGGAATACGCACTAAAAAACCATCAACCACCCTTTTAAG
Source organism: Vanessa cardui (assembly GCF_905220365.1). Lineage (NCBI taxonomy): Eukaryota > Metazoa > Arthropoda > Insecta > Lepidoptera > Nymphalidae > Vanessa > Vanessa cardui. Next base: position 3,891,989 of record NC_061143.1, read on the forward strand.
TTCAATAAGCGTCACAAGATTGCTTTCTCATGGTACCGTGACGGTATATAATACCCATGAATACCTGATCAGACGCACGCCAAATTTCCACTTTATTTTTATTATAATTTGACTCATATAAATGAAGGTAACCAAATATAAATTCCAAAAATAGACAAAATTATATAGTACGTTTAGTTGTTGCAAATTGCTTGCTTTTTAATTCTTTTAAAACTTCAAAGACCTTTCTAAGCTGGTTCGCACTTCTAGTGACCTAAGAGTTGCCGCTTACCTAGTTCAAAGAATGAGATTTGTATTCAAAGAACGACAGACAACCTCTCGAGAACAATACCACAAGATCTATTGGACGGCGCATCCTCTTTGTAAGTTGAGTGTAATTACTGTTATTTTATTTCGTAACTTTATACAAATCGAGGTAATTCTTATTTTTATTTCAAATTATAATTATTAAAATTATACGTCACAATTAATATATAGGCTAGTCAAGTACAAATTACGATTACCAAGAATATTATGGACTACACTTGAAATGGAGAGTATCTGAGTATCTGATAAACCTTATACCACCCAGACGGGTCCAGGAATTCAATCCCAAGAAGACAAAATAATAACATAACTTCAGATTTATATTTTGATGTTGCTTGGAAATAAAATCAACGACACGGCCATCTTGTCTATGGAGATACAAATATAACAATGAAAATAAAATAAATTACATATACATAAACGGGTGTACTTAATCCAGTAGCACTACTGTATGATTAGTTAGATAAGGTTTTATTACACCGTTTTCCTAATATAGATAGAACTTTGTATCATTTTGTGAAGAGAAATATTTTTAAACCTAACATCGGAGAAGTTCGATTCTCTACTGATTAAACTATACTCTTCGTATGCTGGACAGTGTAAGATTTATTATGTAAGAAGTTATTTCTGTAGTCGAAGTGATAATTTAAGGAAAGACCACGAGCTTACTGACATACGAATTAAGTTATATAAAAGATTTTTTAATAAATCGTAAATACCTTAAGCAAAATTCTATACTTCATTAGACACTGAGTTATTTCGATTGATTAGTATTTATCTCATCTAAATTTGTTTAAACAATTAATATACCGTAAAATTTCGCGTAATTAATATATTTGTAATCTATATTAGCGGCCCAGTCTGGCTTCGCACGGGTGGACATAATTTTTTTTCATATACATTTTTTTGATGCTTTCTGCCGATATATTTAACAATTGCTTCTATTAAATTAAATATAAATATGAGACAGCTTCACATACATTACTTTGATCCCAATGTGAGTAGCTGAAGCACTTGTGTTATGGGAATCAAAAGTAACGACGGTACCACAAACACACAGACCCAAGACAACATAGAAAACTAATGATAATCTATATCGACTCGACTGGGTATCGAACCCGGGACCTCAGAGTGGCGTACCCATGAAAACCGATGTACACACCACTCGACCATGGAGGTCGTCAATTTCGACTTATGAATCTCTCTGTTCGTGAAAACCGCATGAAAATCCGTTCAATGGTTTATGTGTTTATTGCGAACATACAGACAGACAGACGCGGCCCACTTTGTTTTATAATATATAGTAATTAATACGACGCTTGTATATGTTTGAGTAAATGTGAGCTTGAACATCTTGCCTTAATTGATTTCCACGTGAGTTAAGTTTTAATAAAATGTAATTAGTGTCTAAGATAGGTATCCAGAGCTGGCGCTAAATTACAATTTAATATTTTGGGTTAGTAAAATCGGTCAAATTTTGTAACGAGATGAAGCTGTGAGCCTTAGAAGTAGCTTCATGTGGCTTCAAATAAATTGGATACATTTCGACGGGGTAATTATTGCAAATTATATTTTCCAATAAGGTTTTGTGATAAGTGCCTGTAATTAAATATATAGGTATAGGTATAATAAAATAAAAAATATTTCGATAGATGTCAAAGTTAACTGGTTTCAAAGAAGTTTCGCTAAATAATACTTCTAGTATTAAGTAACAGATACAATATAATAAAATAACATTTTTTCTTTTGAGAATAAATTTTATTAAATTAAATTAAAGTTGCATTTTTATTAATCTAAAATATCGCATAGATTTAATCAAAAGTAAAATATCAATATTGTAAAATAAATGTAATGCTTAACCGTAAACATTAGAAGGAGACAGAGAGAAAAAGAAAGAGAGGGAAAGAACACGGAAACGGTTTTTCTATTTCACTCTTTTATAGGCTGCGTAAAAACTTCATTCCAGTAATATTATGGTAGCGGACTATATTTATTGGAGGAAAACAGTATGTTATCTCTCAATTCTGCCTCTTGCTCGTAGAAATTTCTTTATAGGACCGCTTGTTGTTTACCCATTTAAACACAGGCTACGATGTAGAGCATACGAGAAGAAGTACGGCAAAATCATATGATGTCACAAGAAAAGCACGTTGCAATTTCAACTTTAACGTCACTTGAATAGAGTTGATTTTCCTTCGAATGTGAACGGTCTTTTAAGGCGTTGTGATCCATTCCACTCTTGCATTTATTGATGAATGTTATATAACCACGTCCATTGCAAATATTAATCATTAACGTCAACTAAACTGCAAACTAAAGACAGCATGTAAGATGAACAAATATGTATTTACTAATTAATATTTTTTTCTGTTACAGGTAAGTTATAAAATAATATATCAGCGGACTCTGAACATGAACGGCTAATTAAGTTAAAAGTAAAGACTTATGTTTGAAAATACCTTCAGAATGGGTGAGTGAAATGAAATATTTATCGTTTTTTTAATTACCGATAAATGTTATGATTCTCAAACAATCAGTATCTCTTGCGATAGGTGATATGAGTACAGGGTATAATCGTTTTTATTACTGAGGTGCCACGATTTGTTTTTTTTTTACCATCGTGAATGTAATAACGCCTTATTTACCAAAGCAACTAGCTATTTGCCTAGTCTCCCTCCAACCTGGAAAAAACTGCGATTGATCTGCAATTTTTTCTTTATTAAAATAAATGAAAATTATAAATAAGCAAATATTTTGTATGGGTTTTTTATATCTATATTAATTTTCGCTGGCAGCTTCGCCTACGTTTTGGGAGGTATTACCTGGTGTCGTAGGCCTAAGGTATCAAAAACAGTAAACAAATATATGTACAATAAGGTCTTACGGTTTTTAGCAGTAGAGCTTTGTGCAAAGCCTATTTAGGTAGGTACCACTCATCAGAACAGCAACAGTTAGTATTGTTGTGTTCTGATTTGAAGGGTAAGTGAGCCAGGGAACTAGGCATATAACATCTTAATACCCATAGGAAAGGTTAATATTTTTTACATCGCCTATGTTTAAGGTTGGTGGTCACCACCTACCATCGGGTGGCTCATTTACCCGTCCGCTCACCCCTATCATAAAATAAACAAAATAATATAAAAATATTGTCGCGTTCTAATGAAAAATGTTCTCTAGAGACAGGTACTCATTGTGAATTGTCCGCCATAATTGAGGTTTGTGACGTCGAGGGCGCTGATTGGTCAGATCGTCGACGCGTTAGAGTCCTATCATACGATACATTAATTAACTTTTAGAATTTTTGATATAATAACAGCTGCACAGTTTTCTTCCTTATTTTCATAATATTTATCAGTATTTAAAAAATAAAAACAGTTCTGTCTGTTTATCACCGTTTCGTGGCTGAACCGTTGAACTGAACCGTACCGCTGATTCATATGCTTAATTTGTATTTATAATTCATCTTGTGCTCAGCGGTGAAGGAAAACATCGTGAGGAAACCTGCATGTGACAAATTTCATAGAAATTCTGCCACATGTGTATTCCACCAACCCGCATTGGAACAGCGTGGTGGAATATGTTCCGAACCTTCTCCTCAAAGGGAGAGGAAGCCTTTAGCCCAGCAGTGGAAAGTTGACATGTTATTGAACAAGGTCATAAAAAATATATGTTACCTACGACATAAACTATTTTATTATAATATAAAAATAAAATGCACAGCGCTATAAATTAAAACATTCTCAATTCAAATATTAAGTATAGCAGCACCTCTTGAAATGCAATTAAAATGTTCAAATTAATAGTTATATTATACAATTTTGGCCTGTAGTACGTTAGTATAAGAACTTAATTCGTTTAAATAAATATATACATCAATACCGGCAATGCGTCGTGATGCGTTTATGATTCTGTGTGAAGTCACCTTCGAAGGGTATAAAGTGTTGACGGGTAAGGGTTAGCGCATTGTTGATTACCCAGCTAAATTAAATACGCTGTTAATATAGCTAGAATTATACGGATATTTTGTATTTGATGTTGCCTTTAAAATTGGTAATGTAATATTTATGTTGTACGTTTCTTTTGTTTTCGAAGTTGTGTTTTGACGGGTTCGTAGGTAGTTTTAAATTTCGAATTAAAATGTCATTTATTAGTGTTAGCGTTTTTCTGTAGTGGGTTTTGAGGAATTCACTTTCTTGAAATACAGGCAACCTATTTGTAAAACGTTATATTTGACACGTGTATTCTATAATTATAGTCAATTCTGTATATTATAACTTTTCACTTCCATATTCTGCGGTGACTTTTGAGTTCCTTCTCACAAAAATCCTATTCTGATTGTTACACGATGATTTATTGACTTCGCCGTTGCTTAAGATCATTTCCTAAATTTCATTTTGCCTTATTTTTGATTGGTAGCATATTACGCTTTATATTATATTTCAGAACAGCCGAATACCGAATTTATTTCCATTATTTTTATGTTATCTAATACAATGATCTAAATAATTTTTATAAAAAATCACTTCAGATTTCCATATTTTAAGTACAAAGTCACTCTGGGAGACCCAAATAAGAAATTTATTTCATAGTATATTTTATATATATTTGATTGTTATAAATGAATGAATGAATGAATGAATGAAATATACTTTATTGTACACCAAGCAAAGTACATAAAATTTTAAAACAGAATAAAATAAACAATGTTATACAGTATACAATCGGCGGCCTTATCGCTAGAAGAGCGATCTCTTCCAGGCAACCGGTTGGCATAGGACATTATAATAAATAAATAAATTTAGGGTGGAGGTGTACTATAATACAAACATAATAAAGTAGTAAAAATAATACATACATATATAATGAGAAAATACACACATAACTAGTAAGAAAAACATATACACAATTTTAAAATAAATGAGGATTGGAGGAGGAGAAAGGTAAGGGATGAAAATACGATTTCAAGTATCAATATAACATTCGAAAATGCGACGTTTAAATATTTCAAGGGATTTAGCTCGACGTACCGCTAAGGGCAAGGAGTTCCATAAGCGTGCTGCGTTAATTGTAAAAGATTTTGAGTAACAAGTTGAAGAGTGAGAAGGGATACTCAAAATTAAATTATCCTCGGAGCGCAGAGAGCGACAATGAGAAGCGCCAAGGAACTTAAATCTCTCTTTTAAATAAAGAGGAACTTTTGGATTGAATAGGATACAGTAAAGAAATGATAGAATACGAGTATTCCTGCGAAGGCGGACTGGAAGCCACTTGAGCTTTTTGCGAAATTCAGAAACATGGTCATATTTGCGAAGCCCAAATATGAACCGTATACAGAGATTTTGAATGCGCTCAAGTTTATTTAGTTGCTCCTCGTTTAAATCGAGATAACATACGTCGGCATAATCTAAGATTGGTAATAGGAGAGTTTGTGCTAACGTAATTTTGGTAGGTATGGGCAAAAAGTATTGTAACCTACGCAGAGAACCAATCGCCGAAAACATCTTTCTACTCACTTCGGTAACCTGCGGAATCCATGATAACGTTTTATCAAAGATTATGCCCAAGTTTTTGACCTTGTCTTCAAAAGGAATAAGAACTCCATCAAATTTCACAGGTGGTAGATTAGTCCAATCAATTTTCGGTAATAACTTTTGACTACCAATTATAATGGCCTGCGACTTAGTTGGATTAACTGTTAGACCATGAGTTTTACTCCAATGAGAAATGTGTGCTAAGTCATTGTTGATTATGCTTATTGAGTTTGGTAAGTCATTTACATGCGACGTTAGGTATAGCTGAAGATCATCAGCATACAGGTGGTAGAGAGAAGATAGATGTTTAGTTATGGAGTTAATAAATATTGAAAATAAAAGAGGGGACAACACGCCACCTTGGGGGACGCCAGCATTTAGTACACACCAGTTGGAATAATTATCGTTAACACGTATACGTTGCCGACGCCCGTCCAAGTAACAATGAAACCAGTCAATTACTTTAGGAGATATGTTAAGAGACCTTAAGAAAGCCAGCAGAATATCATAGTCAACACTGTTAAACGCATTGCTGAAGTCCAACAATGTCAACACAGTCACCCGCTGCTTATCCATACCAAAACGAATGTCATCGGTAATTTTGACTAATGCAGTAGTCGTGCTGTGACCATGACGAAAGCCGGATTGGAAAGGATTTAAAAGATTATTTTTGGAAAGGTATAAGCTTAACTGTTGATGTACCAGTCGCTCTAGGACTTTAGAGAGGAAAGGGAGAATAGATATTGGACGATAATCAGTAACACAGGAAGGGTTGGGTTTTTTAGGTATAGGAATCACTTGAGCATCTTTCCATGCAGAGGGAAATTTACCCGTGGTTATAGAGTGATTAAGAATGGACGTGATTATAGGTGTCAAAAGGTCAAGGATAGGAATGATCATCTTGCGACTAATGCAGTCAGAACCAACAGCATTAGAGTTGATACTTAAGATGTTTCTCTTAACATCACTTTCAGTAATTAGACTAAAAACAAAAGGAGAGAAATCTGGAGTGGATGAAGCAAGAATTTGATTTATTGTACTTAATTTCGTGGCTCCATCTATAACAGCCGAGGATGAGAAATGCTGATTAAGCTGATCGAGGTCACAGTATTGAGAGTAATTTTCTTGACTAGCTTTCCCAACTCCAAGTGATTTAAGGAATTTCCAGACTTTACTTGTGTCATCTTCCTCTAAAATAGATTTATGAATGTGGCGTCGTTGTTCGTCTCTACAAATCCTGTTGCAGTGATTTCTAGCTTTCTTATATTTTTCCAGATTTACGTCGCTCGCATTACACTTATATTTAGCTTTAGCGGCGTTCTTTTTATTTTGCAAGGATTTTACGTCATCTGTAAGCCAAGGAGCAGGAAGATGCTTAAGTCGGACTGGTCTAATAGGCGCGTGTACGTCGTACAATTGGTTCAACAAGGAATTGAAAATTGCAACCCGATCATCTAGAGATGGTGCAAGCAAAACTTCTTGCCAGTCAATTTTAGCTGCATCCTCTTTCAGACGCTCTAAGTCCATACCAGCAAAATTACGTTGCAGAAGAATTTTAGGTTTAATTTTAGGAGGTTTAATCTTGTAAGATAGGAAAATAAGGTCGTGATAAGAGAAAGCTGCAGCAGTGCATTGACCATGCTTTTGAACATAATCAAGAGAAGAAACAAGAATAATATCTAGAAGGGAAGGAGTACAATTTGGAAAGAAGTGAGTCGCGGAGAGTGGGAGAATATTTAAATTAGATGCTTCAACCATGGAGCTAAAACGAGTAGAGCGGACGTCATTTCTTAATAAACACGTGTTAAAGTCGCCCATAATAATTGCGTGCTTATATAGGGGTACGTATTTATGTAAAAGATCATCGAGAGAAGAGAAATACTCGATCGATGAACTAGGATTGTAGTATACCCCCAGCAAAACTTTAGTATGAGCGAAAACTACTTCTATCAAAAGGTGCTCAGCATGGGGATTAGCTTGACACTGCGACTGGTCAATAATATTAAATGGTAGGTGCGAGCGGAGATATATTGCTACACCACCTCCAGTGCGTCCAATACGATCGTTTCGTACGAGGTGAAAACCTGGAAGGGCGTATGAGGTAGAAGGTAAGCAAGGCTTCAACCATGATTCTGACACTAAGATTGCATGTATGTTCTTATTTTCAAAGGACGATACTAAGTCGGGATAATGTGCAGGAATACTCTGGGCGTTAATATGTACGATGTTAAAATTTTTCAGTACGTCTGAGAAGTGAGAATCGAGGGTTTCGCTTAAAGTAGGAATACTAAGAAGACTGTCGTCACTATTCAATCCATGGGAAGAAGAAGACATAGAAAAAAATGTGTCGTCGTTGTCATCATTAATCATAATATTAAAAATACTATCAATTATGTATGTATACAGATATATTAAAATTTATGTATATGTAAATATTTAAGTTAATAAATAAAATAAATATAGATATATATATATATATATATACAATTACAATACTAAGTCCATAAGCCCACCAGCTACTTGAAGAATCAATTTACAGTAAGAGAAAAACAAAAAAAAAAATTTTTTTTTTAAAAACACTTAAAACAATAATTAAGTCTAAAGTAAAAAAAAAAAAAATTAAATTATTAAGACATAAATGGAACATTACTATAATTAAAATTATTCTACAGTTATACAAAAAAAAGAAAAAAAGTAAAAAAGTAAAGTTCTATAATTATCTATCTTTATATCTACTATGAAGTGTGCAAAATTACTTGCATCCAAATCATAACTGTCAATTGTCATTGTCATTGTAGTGCAGGTTGTCATAATCTACATTTGACTTGCGTGAATAATAAAAAAGATAAATACATAATAAAAAATAAAAAAAAGGGTACTTTACGCTAAAAATAGTTGAAAAAAGGGTATTACGAAAACTAGTCCTGTATATTTACATCGAAAACTATTTCTTGATTACCCTTTTCGTTCGAGCAACAGGAATTTTAGCCACAGGACTTTTACTCGTTTCTACTGTCGTCGGTGATTTCGGTGTTTGTTGTGAAATAGCGTCAAGTTCCGCCAAAGACTCCACACGATGCTGAGACTCATCAGATGCAATAATATGTATCCAGCCATCCCGGGTCCAGCACTTACCAATGCCAAAACGCTGTCTGGCAGCAAGGAAAACCTCGTGACGGGACTTGGTTAAGAACTCAGATTGAGTAATTCCAGAGCCCTTGAGCTTCGTTTTGGCATACCAAACCTGGTTACGTATAGATTGTTCCGCGAATTTCACAACAATAGGTCTAGGCTTCTTAACAGATGAGCGACCTAGGCGATATGATGTTGTGATACTTGAGCTGGCAAAGTTAGTTAAGTCCAAATGCTCAGCAACCAGGCTAGTAATTCGCGCTTTCAAGTCTTCAGACTTCACTTCAGGAACCCCATGGAAAAGAAGCATCTTACGCCTTCTCCTCATCTCCTGGCGCTCTATTTCCTTACCGAGATACTCAACCTGCCTTTGTAAGGTGGTCAAAGCAGAGAGTATAAAACTTTGGAATACATTGAAGTCCGCAGCCAGAGAAGCAGTTGTCAATGGAGTGGATGTTTTTTGCAGATCATTTTGAAACGCTGTCATCTTAGTGTTAAACATCTCTGCCATTGATGCAAGTGAATCTTTGATAGCCTCCATAGTGTACTTGTGTCAAGTGTTATATAAATATGAAATTGTAAACATTACAGTATATTTAAAAATATTTTATAAAAATCTGAACCGAGATGGCCCAGTGGTTAGAACTCGTGCACCTTAACCGATGATTTCGGGTTCAAACCCAGGCAAGCACCACTGTATATATGTGCTTAATTTGTGTTTATAATTCATCTCGTGTTCGGCGGTGAAGGAAAACATCGTGAGGAAACCTGCATGTGTCTAATTTCATTGAAATTCTGACACATGTGCATTCCACCAACCCGCATTGGAACAGCTTGGTGGAATATGTTCCAAGCCCTCTCCTAAATGAGAGAGGAGGCCATTAGCCCAGCAGTGGGAAATTTAGAGGCTGTTACTTTACTTTACTTTTTTTACTTTTATAAAAATCTGATACAATTTATTAAATGATACATATTATCATTTAATAAATTGTGTCAGCTTTTTTTTTCAAAAAGCCTATATGGGTATCTTATAAAGCATTTGTTATGAAAATCAATTTATTTCTTTGGGTTTTTATCTTTGACAAGGCAAACGTACGTTATCAAATGTATGATATTATTCACCCGCCAGTGTCGCGACTCGTAAATGAACCGTTCATGTGTGATAACAGTTTATATCAAAACTACCGACCGTACTTCCGGTGTATTAAGGCTTTAGTTCAACAGCTATTAACCCAATACATTTTTTAATTGTTTTTCTAAATAATACTTAACAGTGTTTGATTTTTAATTGCATACTTTGAATAATTATTTCTTAAGGTTCCTAATGTAACATATAATTTTTTATATTAAAAATATGCAATGACTTTTTTAAATTATTTTTTCCTTACTATACTTACAGTTAAATACATCGAAATTTTTTAAATTGATTTTCTAATATCGTTATCTAATATAATTAAGTTGTTATATTTTTTTAAGTTCACTTTTTTTGTAATATAAGTACCCATACAAGACTAGTTTACCCTTCGTAAATGTGGTTCCATACATTTTCGTATTCAGTTATGAATCTTACCAATTTTATGTTCAGTATTTTCACTTAAATCAAGTTTATAAAATTCCCAATATGATTTAATACATTATTCACAGAGATCATTGAGGTACTGATATCTCTGAGCCTTATATTAGGGACCGACAAATAGTATATTTTTTATTACTGTAACTTAAAGGTTATACAGAGTCCTTTCACATATACCTAAATGACATAATAGATTGTATTGACAATGTCACTGTAGTAATAAATACTATAATATAACGAAATACATATTTTCTTTATAAATTTCATAGCCGGAATTAGTCGTGATGTTTCAGTGGCTAGAAGATGTTAGTCATCGCCGATGATTCAGAGTTCAAAGACAACATAAAAAATTGACAAAGTATATGAATAATTAATATTTATCATTCGTATCATGTGTAGCGATTACCGTGAGGAAACCTGCCTACCTCAAAATTTTTCCCTCAAACGACTGGAGACCTTATTCCAGTACAACATATACAGGATGTTATTGTTAAGTACATTTTTCATTCGCACCTTCCGTTGAAAGGTTTCCATTATTAAACCGGATAAATATCACAATGATTTATCGCGAAACTACTATGAGATACGTCTGCAAAACAAACCATCTCAGAAACCGCCGTAAACTCTTTTAGCCAGTCCATTACCAGTGTATTTACGCTCGTACCACTCATTTTACTCGCGACAAGCGAAATACGCCCGTATCACAATTGAATAGAATACAAACCGACCGCAAATATAACCCTTCCTTCATTTCACACTATACAAATTTAACTAAAACATCCTTACAAAGTAAAAAGCCCTTTGTGCGTTTAATAATAGAGTCTGTTGAAAGCGTACTATTATTTTGGCTTACGTTTTGCACTTAACGTTTCATTGTAGTATGTCTGTCTGTCCGTCTCGATGACAAATTGCTTACGTCACACGATTAATGTAGTTGTGACGTATAATAGATTTATGACAGCGGGATAATAGATACGTATAAAAAATACTTATCCGCGTAAAGGTAGACGTTGCGATTAATGAAAGAAAAGAAAAGCTTTTTATTTTTTTAGTCTGTGAACTGTAACGGTATTTATAATACTATTATTAAATATATATATCGCCCCTGGCTTCTCTCGCGTTTCGTCGTGTGACGATAAAAAAGTAGTCTTTGTCCTTTCATGGAATTCGGTTCTGCATTTTGACTATGTAAAGACAAGACATACAGGCAACATAATTACTTTCTCATTAATAATAGTAGTGCAGACTGTAAACTCTTACGTCTGATAGCAACTACTCTTTTTTTTCAGTGTGTAATGTTATGATTCCCACTTACTCATTACTTGAGTTACTCTTTTATTTTTGAAACTCTTGTGATTGATTTATTTTTATTCTCTTTTTGATTCCTTGTCGTTTTAACTGCTATTTTACACATACGTATCTGTGAACTCTCTCTCTTCCGATTTGTTTTCCTTTCCAACTTTGTCTAGAGACAGCTCGTAATGCTATTATTACAATAAATTTCCTAAATAAATAACCAGCCAAGTTCTTGTTCTATCTTGAAATCTGCAGCCTTATTCTGCAGTCGCCAAGCCTACGAGGCACATAAAATGACTCAACAATGGTAAGATTAAATTTAATGACCTAAAACAAATACCAAAAACTACTAACAAAAGTCCTTTCACGATATCAATGTTTAATATAATAAAAAAAAAATCCAAACATTCAGTAACAGTTTTTTAAGTCTTCATATAATTCTGCTACCAATCAGAGCTGTCTTCGGTAAAGCTACTGGAGCTTTCGGTGCTCTCTGAAGAATCTTCACTCAACACTACTTTATAATCGTAGAAGAAATGAACCCCGCGGCGCTGATCACGGCCCGTGTCATTCGCGCATCTTTGATCGTGTATTTTGACGAACACTGCGAATAAAAAAGAATTAAAGATTTAAAATAACAAAAACAGCGCGATCATTAAGAAATTTTCTGTCTCGCAAAACCACCCTCGTTTTCCAAAAGGATACCTTCAAAAAAGAGCCTATACGTATCTTAAAGGCAAGCTATGGATGTTGGTGACGACTGTGAAGTGAGGTATAACAATAAAAAAACTGTCTCTCTGTCATTGTTAATGTGTTACTAGTAATAAAGATCAGATTTATAATCATAGAAAAAGTTATTGTTGTTAAAGGTTTCATTTACGTAACGTTTGAATATTTGATTTATTTAGGGATATGCTAGAATAACAGTGGATTGTGTGAAAGATGATATGGTTAGAAATAATGTTACTTGTGAGATGACGTCTGACAGAGAAGTATGGAAGGAGAAGACATGCTGCGCCGACCCCAAATAAAATTGGGATCAGGGCGGGAGGACGATGATGCTAGAATAACATTTATTACTTATATTGTGTATAAATAGTCGTCTATTAAGATCAGATATAATAAATAAGTGACTTCTCGATAAACTTAACTTATTTGATAAATATTCAGATCAGTCTACTAAACCAAATGAAAGTGAAATGTTATGGACTGAAAGAAAATTATTTCTTTTGCATAGCGCTTGATATGTTTATTAAACTACTTAACTGGTTCCATCTTGGCAGTTCCTGTAATGCATCATGCAAAGGCTTTTGAAGGATCTCCGAGCTCGCTGGTAAGCTCCACAGATCCATTCGATAGTTGGGTCTCGCCATTTCTTCGCCATATCTTCTGGGCATGGGGGACACTTTCGATGCCATTTTCTCCTGTGTTATGTGAATTAATAACTTAAGTGAGTAATTCTGATGCCTATTTAGACGACCTCCATGGTCGAGTGGTATGTACACCGGTTTTCATGGGTACGCCACTCTGAGGTCCCGGGTTCGATTCCCGGCCGAGTCGATGTAGATTATCATTAGTTTTCTACGTTGTCTTGGGTCTGGGTGTTTGTGGTACCGTCGTTACTCCTGATTTCCATAACACAAGTGCTTAAACTACTTACATTGGGATCAGAGTAATGTATGTGATGTTGTCTCATATTTATTTATTTATTTATTTAGATAGTTTATGTTTATAAAATACTATTTAACTATTTATAAATTTCAATTTCAAATTCACAAACGCTATCTATAGTCTATTTTAATTTAATTTTTTATCTAGCTACTTCGTAAATCTTTCTTGTACATTTACTGGTGGATTTGGTACTCTGATAATATGAAGATGATTATGGAACCTTATTTTTGCGATAGACAATTATACTTAAAGAAACCTCATAGGCGGGTATTATGACAAATAATTTGATTAATTTTGTTTATTATTATTATATAACTTAAATGTTACAGTTAATAATAATCGTTGGAGCAATTTTTTCCTAATTAAAAGGTTGCAAATATTTACCATCCTCTCCTTTCTTCTGATGATTTCGGTCTATCTGATCGACCTTTTGAGTCTGATGAACTTGTGAATTCCATAGACGATAGCTCTAAACTTTCTTTATCTGAACTCTTGCTGTCTTTTCCTAATTCAGTGGTATCGATTAGTTTTTTGTTATTCGTTGTTTGTAACTCTAACCATTTAATAGACATTTGGACGAATTTATACTCAGAACTTATACACTTTTTTAAATGTTATTAAATTTTCTAATAACTATATACTTCAGTCAAAACAAATTTTGATCAATGCTTTGTTAATTGAGAGAATACAATGCAATTTAAAAAATGTTCGTTTTTGAATCAGAGTTTTTAAATAAAACCAATTATTGTATTTCTACAGACGCGTTGTCTCATATGTTCTTTTAATGTGACTGCATAACTTTTTTTTGTACTTTCATCAAATATAGACTTTTTGCATTTCAATTTTACAACTTTTTATTATTTGAAATTACCTTTGGCCTGTTCTGAAGATGATGTGGATCTGTCTTTTTTGCTCTTCTTTCTTCTAGTTTCTACACCATTGAGATCTTTTCTAATATCGGAAGCGTTCGGAACAAAAGTGGTAGCTACATCTACTGTAAAATTTAAATAATTTTGCTAAATAAAAACTTAAATAAAATTAATCAAAGTAATAAGAAAAATTGAATTTTAGATATGAATTTTCGATTCATATTTAAGAAATAAATTTATAAACTTATCCATACGTAAAAATAGTAAAACTATAATATCAGAAGAAACAAATTGCACCATTGCAATAATGCTTTTTTTTATATTTTTTCTTTCAAACTGGATAAATCATAAATCCGTTTAGTAGCAGCGTTTATGGCTTTTCAATATAACAGTTTTACGAAACGTTCAATTTCTGATTCAATCTTTAGGTATTTCATTTCGTGTGACTTGAGATTCCATTCGACTTTTTACTATTGAATTTTTCGATATAACCATTTCATATTGGAAAGGCTTCGGTGTCTGAAAGTACTGGCATATAGGAGATTCATCCTCTATTTCTAATTGAAAAGCAAACGGAAATATGATCCTTTATTATTATGATAAACTTTTAACTCTGCTGATGTTGATAGACTTGGGCATAAAAGTAACCTTTAATCTATAAAATAAGATCTTTCTAGGGTAGAATTACTTATAACTTTATTATTTCTTGGTAGGACTTTGTGCAAGCCCATTTAGGTAGGTTGCCTCACTAATGACTTATTCTACCATGATGTTTTTCCGTTTAAGATGATTAATGAAATCTTTGTAATTTTTCGTCAATTCAGTTACATTGAAAATATCAAGAAAATGAGTAATAGCGATTTGATTTTTGTACTGTTTTTATAATTTTAACACTTTTCACTATTCAGACTCCTAGTGTTAGTTTTTTGTCCTTAATTCAAAAATTGAATACGAGATGTAAATTGAATATTATGTAGTCATTACTTAAGAATAAACTATATATAATAGGATTAGATAATGGGTAAACAGAACGATAAGAATTATAAATCAAGGAAAATACTAATTATTTATATGGCTTATAATACATTACATTTACTATACGATATTTGTATATGTGGATGTACAAACTTTTATTAAAATCGCTTGGAGAAATAACGGCTATCATCAGAGGACTTGAACAAGCTGTTGTGTTTGATGTTGCTGATTATGATCATTTACAGGCTTTTACTTTATTTGACTTTTATGAGAGCGATATCGATCTTTTTCAGATCCGAAAATTTACGAAATATCCCACAAAGACCGTTAACGAGGACGCTACTCGTCAGACTGCAATTAAACTGCGCATCACCATACCCATCTGTCTTCAATGCAGGATAAAATTTTAAGTCTTGAATGATTTCGAAAATATAAATGGGTACGACTGTATTTCCAAAACGTGATATGTTAAAATGATATAATAATGAAATTAATTTTAATAATAACCTACGATGACCTTCGTGGTGAAGTTGTATACACTGGTTTCCATGGGTTCGATTCGGCCCAGTCGATGTAGAAAAAGTACATTATTTTTCTATGTTATCTTGGGTTTGGGTTTATGTTGTACCGTTACTTCTGTTTGTCCAAAACACAAGTGCTTTAGCTCCTTACATTGGAGTTAATGTATGTGATGTCATGAAATCGGGTTTGGCCGGTAACATAGATATTGATATACTCCATAATATTGCCCAATTTTTTTTTGTCCTATCATTAACACTCTTCGGAGCGTATGCTATGAAAGACATTTTATGTCTAATTTTTTTACACCTTCGTTTTGTTTTAATAGGAATTTCTGAAGATTTCTATAGTAATCTATTTCTAAATATAGCCTATGTTACTCGTGTTAAAGTAGCTTTCTAATGAAAAAAGAATTATTAAAATCGGTCCAGTACTTTTTGAGTTTATCCGTTACATACAAAAATACAAATCTTTCCTCTTTATAATATTAGTGTAGAGTTATAAGAGGTTAGTTTTTGTTACCGTTAATAAAACTGACATGAAATTAACAAAACTAATAAATAAAACTAAATATGCGTAGAACAGTGACAAATTATGCGTTCAGCCATGCATAATAATTTGATATTTGGAAACATGTGGGAATTGTGTTTGTGGTGTTTGCAATTCGGCGGCAAAACGAGAATATAACCACAAAACTAAATTGATCTAAAATTTAAAATATATTTGACAACTGCAATTTATGATATCTATACATATAATAAAATTGAAGTGTCTGTTTGTAATACTTAAATAGCCCTTTTTTATTCAACGTCTATGTATGTATATACGGTACATTTTTATTACAATTTTTGTCTGTCTGTTTGTTTGTCCGACTAATTTCGGAAATGGCTGGACTGATTTTGACGGTACTTTCACTGGCAGATAACTGATATAATAATGTGTAAATTAAGCTACAATATTTTTTTTTTCAAATTCATACGCTTACAATTTCGCGGACACAGCTTGTTGTTTATAATATCGCAAAGAACACCATGACACTTGAAATCAAGTTCAAGGTTTAGGTTAGGAAAAGTAGAAGGTGTTTTGTAAATATAATGTCTGTCATAGTAATGTTCTTTTTATGAACATGTTATTTATAAACGAAAGTTGAGAACTATTGTATGTCTAGGACAGTCCTTATAATTTCGACGTTCTATGAAGATTGAAACCATAGTTTTTCCTGGGATTTCGAGTATTATACTCGAATAGTATTATAACAATATTTTACATTAAAAAAAACCGATGAAATTGAATGCCATTCAATAAAATATTTAAAATTCAACTAGATAAATAGATATTTCATCATTTTTTTTTCAAATCTAGATACGATAGGGTTGTGCTTAGTGTGCTGGATGAAGCCTGAGTATATGTGTGTGCTTTCTTATATATTTGTTAAGTTAATTCATAAATTAGCATACAATGAAGTACAATAAATATATTAAAAGGGTATATTTAAAATCAAAGAATATCTAATACTAATAATAAATAACACCAGCGATATTGTACTTTTTGTATTGTCTTCTGATCTTGTATTGTTTAAGTACCTAATTATAAATAAATAAAAGCCTCATCGTAATTAACATTATACTTTATAAATATAAAACCAGTGCCTGCCGTGATATGGATTATCCTTACAGCGATGATCGTACAGTTTCACGAACACTGAAATTGAAAAAAATCTCATGAATAGAAAAATCTACTTGCATATTCCCACAATTACTCATCGCGGTTATAAGCTAGCGTGAATTGAGTTCTAGAGCGCTTATATACTTGAATGGGATATAAAAAAATGATATTAAATGTTTATAAATATAAAATGTCATAAGAGAGAAGCTTCTACCTATGTTATCTTTGTCTTTTTTAATTTTTTTGGTCGAGTTATATGCATGCTTCATGTGCTTGGTCAGGTGGTTGGAAAAATCCATGTATCTATCTATATATATATCTATAAACAAATGTTAGTAAAAGAGCCGAGATGTTTGTGTTATAACGGGTGCATCTTAACCGATGATTGCGGGTTCAAACCCAGGCAGGTACCATTGAATTCGTGTGCTTAATTTGTGCTTACAATACATCTCGTACTCGGCGGTGAAGGAAAACATCGCGCGGAAACCTGCATGTGGCTAATTTCATAAAAAATCTGCCACATGTATTCCACCAAGCTGCATTGGACCAGCGTGGTGGAATATGTTACGAACCTCCTCCTCAAAGAGAAAGGAGGCCTTAGCCGAGCAGTGGGTAATTTACAGGCTGTTGCTGTTAGTAAAATGAGTTTAATTATTTTGACATCGTCAATATTTCGAACAAGTTTAAAACAATGTTAGTTCAAAGTTCATTAAGAGATACTCGAACGATTTGCTGATCTGTCATTTCGAGACTTAACTGGCGTTTGGTAAATTTTAAAGTGTTAATTAATTTTCGACTTACTTGTTCCATCTTGACAGTTCCTGTACCTCATCATACATTCGCTTTTAAAAGAACGCCTTGCACGTTGATAGCCACCGCATATCCATTTGATACCGAAATTTTTGTGCTTTTTCAACATATCGTGTGGGCAAGGCGTACACGTCCGATAGGATTTGGTTCTGAAATTGACAGAGCATTGGAAAATAATTCACTTTGATATTTTAACAAACCACTACTTCAATCTTGCATTCGAGTAATATTTTATTGGATATTTGATTATTTGCAAAAATAGCCAATACGATAATTTAAGCCATTTTTAATTGATATTATAGTGAAAGATGAATAGGTATAATATAATTCAGAGTTGTGTTATCTTTTGTCTGTTTGTAAAATTCGAATAGCCCTTTTTTACTCAATGCATATGCATGCATACATGGTACGTATTCCAAATATAATACCAAAATATGTTACAATTTTTGTCTATTTGTCTGTTTGTTCCGGCTAATCTCTGGAAGGGCTAGACCGATTTGTAACTTAGGCTCCAAAAAATATTTTTGTTGTTAAATTCAAACGAATACAAGGTTGCGGGCACAGCTAGTCAAAAGTAAAAATTGCATAAATGAACGTGAAAGAACTGGGAAAGCCCTTGACGAAATAATTCTTAGAAATTAATTCAATTCAATAAGATTCTGACAAGCAATGTATAATTAAAACAAAATATTAATGAAGAAACTTACGCTTTTCGTTCTTCATTAGTTTCAATTGAAGATGCTTCAGAGGACTGGCTTGATGAAATGCTACTGGATTCTGCTGATAATGAACTGAAAATACATTTACTATGAGTATTATCTTAATATGTTTTAGACTATAAAGTAATTTTTATGGCGGACGAGCATAGCATTGGGCCACCTGACGGTAAGTGGTCACCATCACCCATAGACAATGACGCTGTAAGAAATATTAACTATTACTTACATCGTCAATGTGCCACCAACCTTTGGAACTAAGATGTTACGTCCCTTGTGCCGGTAGTTACACTGGCTCACTCATTCTTCAAACCGGAACACAACAATACTGAGTACTGTTATTTGGCGGTAGAATAACTGATGAGTGGGTGGTACCTACCCAGACGGGCTTGCACAAAGTCCTACCACCAAGATTAGAAATTATAATGCTTATACCAAAATAGGCAGTATAATAACAAATAAATAGAGAAATAGAGACAACAACGAGCACGAAATTTGACGACATCGATGACGACGGTAGTGCGTACACCGATTTTCATTGGTACGCTAATCCGAGGTTCCGGGTTTCATTCCTGGCTGAGTCAATGCTTAAAAAGTTCGTTATTTTTCTATATTGTCTTGGGTGTGTATGGTGTCGTCGTTACTTCTTTTTCTATAACTCAAGTGCTTCAGCTACTTACATTGGGAGCAGAATAACGTATGTGATGTTATCTAATATTTATTATTATTTATTTATAACGAGTTCTCATAGTTAACTGGAAATATAATTTGTAGCTCATTTTAAACTTATTTTCTTTTATATCCACCAACCTACTGTAAAGCAGCTCTGCAAAGGCTATGCAATAACATTTTTTCAATTTAAACCAACTCACCTCGACTCATCTTCAGAGTCGCTACTCCTTAAATAGCTACCGCTTTCTCCTGGAGATTTGGAGTCATAATCATACCACTGAGGACCTCTATGCTGGGCATCTCCGAAGCCGGCTACATTCTTTACTTCTTCAATATGTTTAAAGCCATGTGTTGTTAGACTATTTTCTTGGCAATTTGAAACTGAATAATAATTAAAATGGAACACTGGGTTATTTTGGACATATTTTATATATCTTATTAATAATTTGATCATAACAGCTTTAAGAATACATATATTTAGATCGTTTATTTTATCCTAATCCTATCAAGGTTCTAAAAATACTTATGAATGATATCGCGTTATAATGTTTAAACTGACAATATTTGTATGAATTATATTATTTGCGTTCAATATGTAATCTGGGAATACGTTAGAGAGCCAAAATTAATTACAAAACATGTGAATAATAATCAGTTACTTTGTTATCTCGAGATCATTATCTAACAGTTTTTTTAATCATAAATTCCAGATCGAATTGATAAAATCACATATATTAAACTCAATACAAAGAAATACAAATTTAAATCATACAAATTTAGTTACTATAACAGTATCAGCGGTTTGAGGTCTGAAATGAGTTACAGTCATACATTTGCATTTAAATGCGCATTTGGACAAGAACTCGGAATTATGCACATAAAATTTACTAACTGCTTTCGTATTAGTGTTTTAAATTATCAAATTTATTCTCTGTTTTTATAACGTTATAATAATTCTGAATTTCGTTAATCGTAACATTTTCTGTTGATATTTTTTCTCTAGTGGAGACGCTGTTTTACAAACAATTAATCATTTCGGTGAATTTAAATTTAAATAAAGCGAAGTAAAAAACCATATAACAAAATTGGAGTGTATGTTTGTAATATTAAAAAAAGCCCTTTTTTACTCAATGCATATATATGTATTTACATGCGGTACATATTCCAAAATAACATTTTTTACAATTTTTGTTGGTCTGCTGTCTGTCTGTCTGTTTGTTTGTTCCGGCTAATCTCTGCAAAGGCTGGACCCATTTTGACGGGACTTTCTGACAGATAACTGATATAATAAGGAGTAACTTAGGCGACAATAATATTTTAGGATCGCGGGCACTGCTTGTTTTTTTAATATATACAGTTAAGTTGAGTTCAAAATTAAATTCCATCTTCTGTAATGAATTAAATGTCTTTATTTATTTTCATTCCTCTCTTATTATTTTGTGTAAACTGTCCTAGCACTTTTGATTGAATAGTTTCATTATAATATTTCATAATGTTATATTCGTCTTTGTATTATTAATGAACGTACATTTCAACGATCCTCCAAAAATATAATATGAAAATCCAGATCCATTTTTTAAACAAAAAGCCGCGACAATAAACCACAGTTTTATGAGAGGCCTTAATAAAACACTTACCACTAATTATGAGCAAAACAATCCAAAGCATTCTTTTCATATATTTTTCAACGAAAAAAAAAAATCACATCTTTATCGCTAAAAAAAGAAAAATATAAAACCTTTTTATTGTTTTTCCATAATATGAATTCGTCTAAAATTGTATTCGTAATCGATTCAGCTATTTCGCATATGTTTGTTTGGTTGTACATTTAAGAAATTTTATTTTAGCTGACAACACTGATTCTTAATTTAAAATATGACACTAACCAAAAAATTTATGGAACATTAAGGTATTAGTCATATTCAAATCCCTGCTATTAGATTTTGTGTCATGTACGGCATATGGTCATAATAAATTGCGTTATTATAATTCTTAAACAAAAATAAAACGTCATATTAAATCGTGAAACCATATTTATTTGAGGCTTATTCGCTGTTTTGTTGTTGTCAAAATCTGTTTTTTCCTTTTCATATTTGTTTGGTCGTATTGTCTAATTGAATTGAACTTTTTATTTTTCCGAAGCAATCTTATCACCCTCTCCGTTATCTGGTGAAATAAAAGCAATATTAGAATTGAGAAAATTTAAATATAACGTTTACCAAATGTACCATGCAGATTTTGTGATTGAGTTGTTTGTTATACGTTTTGTGAATAATAATGTTATTTTAAATGCTCTTGAAGTTTTTTATGTCGTAGTTTTAGTTACTGGTCACATGAAGATTGTAATTTTTGTAAATAATATATTATTTAACACGTGGCAGTAATAAGATGTCAAGGGTAAGGTAGTGAATGAATCAGAAAATAATAAATTTATATTGGGATCTGACGCAGAGGCCTGATAAAAATTTTAGTTAACAAATGTCGTATAACAAGTATAACAATTAATAAAATTTGTAATTAACAAACACTTCAAAAAGCAAGCCAAATTCTAATTTTCTATACCGCCAGAGACTTTTAATGGAGGTAATGTAGTTAAGCAGGTAAATTTGCTTATTTATGATTTATACCCTAATAGAATACAATAGTATTTCTGATAATCTACTACTACTGGTTGTAGTGGAGTTCTTCCCATTTATTAAAGTCAATCCGGGTACAAGTTTCAAAGTTACTATAACTAGAGCATATCTCATTCGTAGCTTAGGTTCGCAGTTAAATCCTTTATTCTATAGATCAATACTTAAATATTTATGTGTAGTCAGAATTTTTTTGCGACCACCAAAATTTCTTGCTTCCAAGTGTCAGGTCCCAATATTAGTAAGAGAGTATTTGCTTAATTAAAAAATATATAAGATTGTTGTGAATTTAGAACCTAAACCTTTAATCCAAGTTACGCGCAAGAGTTGCCCAAACATAAAGTGTAAAGGGCCCCAGTGTTGTCACTAAAACAGTAGCAAGCTTGGCAGTTGAGATGATATTTGTCGCCGTCGTACTGGCAAAGGCCTGGTCCTAGAAATATTTGTAATGTTGAGTAGTGAGGTGATGGATGACAAGACAATACCGTGTTATGTGTGCTTTCTTACTTGTATACAATTTAATAAACGGCATATGTTTCAAAATTTATTTCGTAAAATAAAGCCATAATAACTGACTCGCTACGAGAGTCAAAAATTATTTATTTCTATATATAATTGTCAATTCTATTTTCAACGTTCTTCTTTATTATTTGTCGAAAAGATTGAAAATTTATTTCACGGCCATCACGACCACGAATATTTAATTAAACGCGACCTTTACCGACGTTTTTCATTTACATCGCTTTACGCACTGCTAGAGTTTGTTCTGTCGTAATAAATATGAACTACCCAAGGACGAACGTCCTAAGAAATTCTTTCTCGGATATACTTTGTGTACGAAAAATCCAATAAGTAGTAAGCTCCGACCTAAGGGAGTCAGTGGAAGTTTGATTAAATAGAATTTGCATGAGATCCGCACGCCATCTGCCCTAGTAATATATTTTTAATTTATATCCCGAAAGTTGACAGGGCTCACAAGGGCTTTACAGAGCTGCGCTTGTTAAAAAGTAGACGAAATTTTCACTATGAATTACTTTAAAAAAAAAACGTACGTTCCTTTTTCAACTTTAGAATTTTCAAAACACATAATGTTGGAGAGGATAAAGAAAAAAAAATACCTGATTTTATTAATGGTCTTCCCGTGAGCATAGATTCCTGTGCAAGACTTTGTGCAGCTGAAAAATACAAAGATCACAAATTTAAAATCCATTCCATACTCTGGGCTGCGCTGTCAACTGACATAGAGTGTTTCGTAATGTAGATAACACAAAGTTCTTGGTCCTATTCCGTTGGTGCTCTCTGCTCCGGTCGTATCAGATTATCATCTCAGCGTAATCTCATACTCCAGAAAAGCAGAGCTACAATATCTCTTGAGCTTTTGTTGAGGCTAGATTTGAAGAATAAAATATAGACGCGCAAATATTTCACTCATGCTAATTTCTCAACCATACGCTTAATCATCGTAAGACATTTACTTTTTCATCACGATCTGAGTTATTATACTTTTAGCTTGTTACAATATGTAACTTTTTATCTATCAAACAAAGAATACATATATACTCATTTATAAATGCAAAATATACCTACAAGAACTCGTTTAAAATCCCACGGCCAGCATGGTATTAGTAATTAAAATTGTTTCAAAAACTCTTGCAAAATTTACAAATCATGTATATTTAGTTGGACATTCCAGCGTGATTCCATTATTCAGAGTTATCATTTTGTTTTGGTAATGCATATTTCTTGTAAAGATTTTATGCTTGTAAGTTATTTCTGTATATGTTTTGTTAATGGAATTTGGGAGTTCATACGCTTAATGAAGATTTTCAGTGTATATATATTACTTATATTAATTACTCTTTACAGTTTTAAATATATTTTTCCAAAACTTTAAAAATTATATTTAATAAATATGATACAAAAATATTGCTACTATTTTTCAAATAACTTACTTGCACTGCTTTGGGCTAGTGCGAATGACTGTCCTAAGCTTTGAGCATTAGCTACTGCTTGCGCTTGTGCTGCTTGCGCTTGTGCTTGTGCTTGTGATGAGCTGTCCCATCCTTGAAGTCCAGGTTGATATAAGGTATTTGCGCTACTACCCGGGAAGCCATATAGACTAGGATTCAACTGGGAGGCTTGGTTGCTACTCGGGAAATAGGGGAAAGATGGATATTGTCCATAATTATTTGCTTGTGCATTGGCAATAGCTTCAGCTTGTGCTTGCGCATAAGATTGACTACCTTGGGGATTTCCTAGTGCTTCAGCTTGGGCCTGCGCATTTGATTGCGCCAGACCCGGAGCTGTATGAGGAGACATGTTACTAGTTGGAGAGAAGCCTGATCCAATAGAAAAAGGAATGATGCCATGAGAGGATAATTCATTTACTTGTGCGTTTGGTATTGTCTGAGACTGCGGATTTAATTGACTTCCTTGATTGTAAGAAAAATTATCATAGAATCCACTGTTTTGTGCATTAGCTATCGCCTCAGCTTGAGCTTGACTGTTTGATTGGACATTGCCGGGAACAACGGGTAGTGGACCAAAAGGTGATAACCAATCGCTTTGCATATTTGCAGAAGCTTCAGCTTGAGATTGTGCAATAGATTGACCGCTAGTAGACGGATAGATAGGATAGCCGTACAATCCACCAGATTGGCTATTTGCGATTGCCTCGGCTTGGGCTTGTGCATTAGTCATACCAGGATGGGGTAAATAATTTAGACTATCTGCTGGCTTAAGGTATATGTCTCCAGGATTTGATAGAGTGGGATTGATAAGTTGAGGATAGCTGGCAGTTCCTGATTGGGCAATAGCTGTTGCTAATGCGTCAGAATAAGCTTGTTGACCCTGTGCACTGGATGATGCGAAGGACTGAGCAAAAGCATCAGCGTTCCCATCTGGTGCAATTGATGGATAATTTGGAGCACCTGTTGAACACATATTATCAAACATTTAAAATAATTAAAATTAAAATTATTTAAATATCCGTGCTTTAGTGAAACAAAAACTATTTACGATTAGAAGAAATTTGTATTCCCTAGTACTTATTATATAGTATATATGGAAAGAAAAAACTTAAAGTATAATAATTTGAACATAGAAAACGTTTTACACTTACCGCAGTTTGGTATTGGGTTGCATCTGGAGATGACATATTGGAAGACTGCCTGACAAGAACATACTTGACAGTCTATGACGAACTTTTCATGTGGAGCACGGTACCGGCATCTTGGTTCTATAAAAAAAAATAGGATATTAATATAACAATACTTTTAGGGCAATCTTAAGAAAAAAAATGGTACGAATTCAAAAATTGCACTCACCAATGTAAACGACATCCTTATGCATGTTTGGCTTAGCTAAAAAAACAAACGAATGTTTATTATTTGTATCGACAAAATAAATTATTTCACGGTAATAACTTACCAGGGCCGACGTTACCTGAAACGAATAATACAACAATGAAAACAAACATAAATAGCCATTGGAATCGGTACCCTCGGGGTTGAGTTCGACAAATGGGCGTTGAGAAAGCAATACACTTAGTCCGCGGTCAATCAATGGAGGTTTGCCAGCTTGATTGTTACGATGATTGGCCATCGATTGCTGGACCCTTTGCCTTTATTACGTTTGCTATAAAGGCCTCCCATCGATATTTACTCGTCTCCCAAATTTACGCGCCATGTTTTCCCTTTTAATGACACCTGTGGCGATTGTACACTGGCTTCGGCGCGACCTATTTTTTCGACTCGTTTGTCAATTTCGACGGTCGTGTCGATTTGCGCGCCGTAAATTTTTACTTTATTTGCTTGGTACCGCTTGGCGACGATAAATATTTTTATGTTGGTACTTCGTTGATTTTTTGGGAGTGTTATGAAATTATCGCTGGGTAGAAAAATAATAAATCTATACTTTAATTGAGGAGACATCTTTTTATATTGCCTAAACGAAAAAAAAAGTTTTGGTGGAGGTTTTATATCATAATACTTTTATTTTTTAATTGCCTTTCAGATCATTGATTGCCCTTTTTTATTAAGGGAATTGATGTGACAAGTGTGAACTTCAAATTCTTTAATAATTCAATTTTGAAATTATAATTTCTTTTCCTTTGTTATTTAGTACATTCGTTTTAATTTTTTATTTACTTTTAAAATTAGTTAAATTACAGTTAGTCATTAAGAGACAATATTTGTCACATTATATGGCGAAACCTGTGCCTCCATAGTTCAACAAAAACGACGACACGGAATCGTCTGAAAAGTTACAGCCACATCTGTGCAAGCAAATGAAGTCGCTTTTATATAATAATTCGCTCCAGCGCGCAGGTGTGTTCCAACCCAAAAAGTTAGCGTTAAAATAAGAATATTTTTACTCACATCCTGGCTCTTTTGTCGGTCTGCATATAGGGACAATCATATTACCAAACATTTCACAATGGCAGATCTTACACACGTCTTTTGGATGTGTGAAATCAACGGACAGACTTTGGTATTCGCATATTGGATCTGGAAAAAATATTATTTCAAATAAATTGACATTTCTACCACGTTTTTCAATATGTTCTTTTTTTTGTTATCCAAAAATCTAATTAGAAAGCGTCGTTGATCAGTTTAAGATATAAAGATCCGTCTGCACGAATATATTTATATTTTTTTGGGTTTAACCTTTTTTTGTTTTTGAACATTCTTTAATGATTATTTTTCGTTGGTTTTACCGTAGCTCCAAGAATCAATTATCTCAATTTGCGTGATATTGGACATTGTTAAATTTTTAATACAACACAACTTTGACAAAAAAAATATTATTATTAAATTTTAAAAAAATCTGCTGGAGTAAATTTAATGACGGTGCTGAATGCAACAATTATAAAAACATATTTATATTTTAAATTCCACACATGAACAAAAATTAGACAGTTTAAATATACAGACCTAAAGTCGTTACGTGTGGACCAGCTGAAATAAAAAGTATTTATGTTTCAAATCATAAATGCATAAGTAAATGATACATTGATATAAATCCTATTACAGCCAGCAATAACTAATATTACAACGGATTATGAAATCATTTGTAATTTAGTACTACATTTAACTCCCAATGCAAGAGATGAACTTGGAAAATATAATCAAAATATATCTAATCTGATATAGATTTAATAATTAAATTATGAAAATGACTACTCGTATTTTCTTTAAGGATTCAAAATCTATATCAAAATCAAATACAATAAATCATTTATGTAAATTATCAAAAAAACTACAGAAAATATATAACGAAAAATACTTACGATTAAATGGCAGTGCGTTTGGATCTAAAAATAAAAAAAAACACATATTGTACATAAACATTATTTCATAAATATGTTACTGGGAAAATGTAAAAAATTAATGAGATAAATATTACAAAAATATAAATATAACATTTTACCTGAAATAGGCGGTTCAATACCTGAAATAAAATTAATAAAATCTAATCATTGAAAACCCATTAAGTTTCTACACTATTTTATCGATTATTATATTAGAGATCAGATGCAAATATTTAAAATTAAGATTACAATAAAAGAAATGAATATTTTTTGGAACTAAAAGACCTAAAGTATGTATAGTACGATACAAATTAGATGTAGCGTCGGCAAAATTCGCATAACCGATCACATCCGAATTAAGTACGCTATCCCAAATTATAAATATTTATTTCTTATGTAAATATGATCTTTACAAGAACAGCCTGTAAATTTCCCACTGCTGGGTCAAGGCCTCCTCTCCCTTTGAGGAGAAGGTTTGGAACATATTCCACCACGAATATGCATAAGGCAGAATTTCTATGAAATTAGACACATGCAGGTACCTCACGATGGACCTCTTTTGGATGGATCTTCCTTTACCGCCGAGCACACGATTTATTTTAAAAACACAAATTAAGCACATGAATATTCAGCGATGCTTGCCTGGGTTTGAGTCCTTAATCATCGGTTAAGATACACGCGTTTTAACTACTGGACCATCTCGGCTCTACACAACATTCTGTTAGGATGTGATAAAGATCGTATATTTTGTGCCAAGATTCACTATTAGGTGATTCTGATTTTTCACATTTAAATTTTTTTTCCTGATCAGTCATTGTTTGATACTTACAGCAAGCCGGTTTCGTGTAACAGTTAACTTCGATATTTATGACGTTGGTTCCGTAGATCTCACTGCATACACATATTTGACATTCGTCCCATGGATGCTGGAAGGGTTGATCTGGTGGATATGGCCTACACGATTCATCTGCAAAAAGGTGTCAAATAATTTGATCTCAAAAAGCAATAATTTGTATTATTGTGTTCCGGTTTCAAGAGTGACTAAAATGTAAGATGGATAACAAGGGGCATACATCTTATCGCCTTAGGTGCGCGGTTCTGGTGCATTAGTGACTTGATTGATACTTCTTGCAGCCCCAGTGTCTATGGCCTATATTGATGTACCACGTGATCCGCCGTAACTGTCTGCCTTTATACTAAGGTTTACATTTTCTTGGCGGTAGGGCTTTGTGCAAGCCCGTCTGGGTAGGTACCACCCACTCATCAGTTAGTCTTCCGCCAAATACTCAGTATTGTTGTGTTCCGGTTTGAAGGGTGAGCAAGCAACTTACTTCCCAAGGTTGGTGGCACATTGACGATGTAAGGAATAGTTAATAATTCTTACAGCGTTAATGTCTATGGGCGATGGTGACCACTTACCATCAGGTGGCCCATATGCTCGTCCGCCAACCGATGCCATAAAAAAAAATAAAAAAAAAAAAATAAAAAAAAGGAGGCTTATATAAGAGGCTTTTTTCTTGATCACTTTCTCAAAATATATAAATATTTTATATGATTTATTTTTATCGTGGTCTTTTTTTTACCTTTATCGTTGAGCAGTGGTCACCACTTAACATGATAATATAAGTGGATCTACTGTCCATCGGAAAACAAATAAATCACTTAAATTCATTTAAATTGTATGAATTATTTATTTACTTATAAAGTTACATGAAATATCGCCACCGTATTTCATAAAAGGTATAGAAAATAAATCTACCATCGTTTTACGCCTGCTGGGAAACTAGACGGCGGATTTCAACTAAAGTGTTATTTATTTGGTAAAATATAGGTCATAACGATATATTTGTGCTACAGATATCTCGTAACTTGTTTAGATGACGTTTTCGTTTTATAAAAAAATAATCATAGAACTTATCTCTTGATTGATTTTTTGTGTAGAATAAATCTCTACCTTTAATAATACTGTATACTGATGGTTTATTAACAAGATCCGATAATTGCTGCTTTGGTTAACTGACTAACTCTCAGAATTTGTATTCTATTCAAAGGTTCTATGTTTAAATTTCGGGTTGGGCAAACGAAATAACCAAGGAGTTTTTACGTTAAGGATTAGTTATGCATTGGAATTTTGATTTTGATCATTGGAAAATTCGTAAAGCTGTTGATCCAGTAAATTAGATAGATAGATTAAATTTCGAGAGTACTTGTGGTGTCTGCCCACAAATATTAGCTTTATACCTTTCCTTTTATTCTTTGATCTTTCTTCCAAAGCAGTCATAATCAATCAGGAATATAACATCAAATTTCTCCAAAGGAATGGGGACAGTAGATCATACTGTTTATTTATTATGTTGGTACTCACGTGGTGGGGGTCCAGGGAGAGGGCTTGGTGGTTTCGGCTTATTCGGAACTATTGGTGGCCATGGAACTGAAAATAAAAATCATTTTTAAATGTTTATCTTGTTTTTGTCAACCAAGATATATGATAATTGCACTCTGTATTGACTGATTATATGATTGAATTTCATTTAAGTTAATGTACAGCAGCGCCACCTAGACGCATTTTACAATAATATTTAGTTTAAGCCTTCTGTTTCCATACGCATGTATGCCAATATTTATCGCATTCAGTCAGAGGATGTCCATTTACCTCAACTGATCTTAACTAGCTGTGTCCCACTTCCCATTGTTTCATCCACTTTTAATTTTCGTTACGCCCGTTTCATACACTTTATAAGTACTTGCCTACAGATTGCCACACTAGTTGACGCTTACGGTTACTGCTCCCCTTCTTAGTAAACTGGCTATCTAATGCAAAAGAAAATATTTCATATCGGACCAGTAGTTCTTAAGATTAGCTCTCTCAAACTTCATCTTTATAATGTCAATAAAGACTTATCAACCATAAGGCTAATTATACACGAGTCCCTTTTATAAACTGTAGCATTTTTACCATTTTTTATTTTAAATGTCTAGAATTCATAGTTGTATCTCCAATTAGGATGATTTAAAAATATGCTTTACATTTTGTCACAGCTTTTAATATATGTTATATGATTGCACACGTACGTGTCTATTTTTATCTATCTTTTTTGTATCTATTGTTTCTAGTATAATAGTGTTCAATACATGACTTACTTGGTTCAATATCCGATGGTATAAATGGCTGCGGCTGTGGCACCGGTGTTGGTGAGGGGTCGGGGTATGGTGGTAACGGTATAATGTCTGGCATATCTGTGAAATGGCAATTTTATTAACTCTCTGCAAAGTCTTGTTACTGTAGTATGATATATTTATAAATATTATTATAAACCTATATAAGATTGTTGTTCTGTTAGAACACATTTGCGAAACGTTCGATGTCGAATTATATGATACGTCATTTTGATGCTTGTGGGTATTGAATGTTTTAATTATTGTAATCAAAATCGTATAACAGTTTATGACAGATTCACAATTCATACTACATGCGAAAATAAAGACACAATAATTGTACAAATAAATATTATATTTTACGAAGTGATTTCTGGAAAATTATTTTATCAAACATAACTAATAAACGTATTTTCTTTTATTTTCAGGTAAGGATTGAAAAATATATCATAGAAATTAAGTAATGGGTAAGTTATAACTTTAGTCATCATTCAAATCAAATTGGTTACAATTAATAATTTCAGTGATTTTAATCGTCTTTTAATTATGACCAATGTCCTATTTTGTACGTGTAATTAAATTTCAAATGTATATAGGCATACGTACTGTATTGCGATTCTGTAACAAGTTCAGATCTCATTCGTGAAATATTGTCAACGGACTTACAATGATACGCCATTTTGATACATGTATCCTTTACATTTAATGATTATAAAAGCCAAATTCGTATAACGCAGACATTTCAACTCGAGTTCAGCGGTGAGTTTCGAGTTTCTTGTTACAGAACAGCCTAACATTACTGATAAAAGTTGTGACGTATTTCGTGCTGCTTATCTTATTAGCAAATGTTTTTACTCACTGCATTGAGGGTCTGGGATGCAGATTAAGTTCTTCTCAGGTGCGGAATAAGGCTTCGCTTCCATGACGCACTTGCATATCATACACTTCTCTACGGGATGCGGGAATATCGTGTCCAGTGGATATCTCTCGCAGAGTGGCACTGTTTGAGCGTTATATATAATATAGTATTAGCTTCGAACTACGAATGTGTTAAATGTATCATACTATAAATACGAGTATATCGAACTAACAAAATTGATATTTTAATATTACAATCCTGCATACATTATAAGACTTTTGGAAATTAGAAAGCTTAATTTAAATTTGGAATATCATGGATAGACAAATTTGCTTTGTGCATACCCAGTATAGATGGTTACTTATCAGATATTCGACCGTCAAACAACAGTTCTCAGTATTGTTATTGCTAAACAACAGTACGCAGTATTGATGTGTTCCGATTTGAAGGATGAATGAGCCAGTGTAACCATAGACATAGACCATAGACACACAAGGGATATAACATATTCGTTCTCAAAGCTGGTGGCGCATTTAAGGAATGGTTAATATTTCTTACAGCGCCATTGACTATGGGCTGTGGTGACTTACCATCAGGCCCATTTCTTCGTCCACCTAGTTGCATCATAAAAATAAAATAATATTTGATAAAATTTGCGCCATATCATTGGTATTAGTCAAAATGCAGTATGTATTATATTTAATAGTTAAGAGTTATAATATTTACGAGTAATAAAAAATTTAATAAATACATTAAAATACAATTAAAACTGCTATTATCGTTTTCACAAATCAATTATCCATAGACTTGATTTGTCACGCTTCGAATTATACTTTCGTATGTTCCAAACCGTTGATAATTACTTTAACGATTTCAAATCAAAATATTGTCAATTTGCTCATTTAGATAGGCTAACTCACAAGCGATTTAAACGAAGTAGTTTATCTTAATTTTACTTTGTTAACGCAAGTTGAACTTTCAAATTGGTTTAATAATAGATAATCTACGTAAACATTTCATTATATATTCATTCTGTATCATAGTTTTATTAATTGATATTATATATTATATATTGATACATGACATATTTTTATATGTTGAAAAAGAGTAAGTACTGAATTTCTTGTAGAATCTGCATGCCGAACCGGTCATAACTTTACTTAATACAGTTTGTTAAATAACGATTCAAAATTTCTTGTAAAAGCCTACTTGAATAAAAACCGCGCGTTTTCACTAACAATATGACGTCATGTCTATTAAATTTATGACCTAACATTTTTTGTCAATTTGGTCTTGTAGGTTTCCACGGAGTAGAGCATTTAAAGAAACCAATAGTTCAATACAGCAGGAACCAAAGATTGTTCTACATACCTGAATCAACATCGCGTTTTAGAGTATAATATAGCTTTCTTAATATATGTATTTGTGGTTCTTATCGTTGAAATATTTAAAATCCAAGTTTGACGGAGATTACAACATAGAGGGTCTTAAAAAGAAAATAATTTATATTTCAAGTAATAATACATTTTAAATGATAACATTATCACAGAATCTGTATTCGACCTAACGATTTCCTTACTGGCTTCTCCTATTATTCTGGTTTATCCAAGAATCCAGGAGGAGATGAAAGAACATTTGAGAAGGAATAAATTAAAATAATGTTAAAGAGAAAATGCTCTTCAAAAATGAGATAAGAAAAGGTGAACGATAACTCTTTTAAACATAATTTTAACCTTCTTTTGTTTCTTTTTTCAAACCTGTCTTTGTATTTGGAAAAATATTAGTCGATGTCTTTCAAATATATTTACATTTACTAAATAAGAATAATTTTCATACTTATTTAAATATATTGTTCGACTTTATGTGTTCGAATTTGTTTTTTTTTTTATTAAATTAGATAGTGAGCTTAGTACAAGAATAATTGCATATTCTCAAGAACATGTCCCATATTGTTTTCCCACATAACATATTAGGTACTATTTTACTACGTGTACGTGTACCGCTTTGTCATATATAATATACATACATTGTTTGGGCGGCACTGGTGGAGGAGCTGCAGAGAAATGAAAAAAAAAAAAACAATTATATGGAATACGCAATTTGAACATTTTCAATTTAATTTACACTTACGTGACGGCTTAACATCAGGTTGAGGAGTTACTGTAACAGACGAAGGTGTTTAATTACTTGCTATAATACTACTAGTACAATTAGTATGAATAGGTAATAATTATTAATAATAATCCTCTTTATTACATACAAAATTACACTAAACCAGTAAATAAATATGTAAATGTCACAAAAAGCAACCACAGTCTTAAACAGTAATCTTCCAGGCTGGGTCAGGTCATTGGGAATGTAACAAGGTCGAAAATTATAGGTCTGTCTTATAAAAATTACATATGAAAATTTTGACGTGATCTAAACAGCAAAAAGGTTTGCGTAAAAAGTTTTTATACTATGGCTAAAAAAAAAAACAAGTTTTAAAACTATAGTTGGAACACATACAACATTGAGGATTTTCTTCGCACTGAATCAAAACATCCGGCTGACCAAACACGTTGAGGCTTCTCTTACATATGCATATTTGGCATGGATTCAACGGATTTTGGAACGGGACGTTCTCAGGTAAAGGTGCGCAGGACGCTACAATTTTAATTCATTATTCAAATGACATATATCTCATTACATTAGTCTTAGAGATTAGACTCTAAGAGAATCTCAATACATACGGTCTCAAAGCAACTAAAACTAAGTAAGATTTATAAAGGCATATAAGCGAACATAATGTATAAAATTTAAGTCTTTTTGAAATTGTACGGATGTTTTTGTAATACTGCCTGTGAATAAACTATGTAGTTAAATCAATTAAACAAATAAAAACTCTCAAAGAAACGGACAACACGTCTAAGTTTGAGAATGAAAAAAATATTTTTTTAATTATTTTCATAGTATATTATACATTTATAATATTAGTATAGATTGTTGTTTAGTATTGAATTCTTTTAACAATATTTTATATGAACTTGTTACATAATTTTCTTAAGAATCAAGATAAACTTTCATAGTTTCGTGCATCAATGGCAACAGCCTGTAAATTCCCACTGCTGGGCTAAAGGCCTCCTCTCCTTTTGAGGAGAAGGTTTGGAACATATTCCACGCTATTCCAATGCGGGTTGGTGGAATGCACATGTGGCAGAATTTCTATGAATTTTGTCACATGCAGGTTTCCTCACGATGTTTTCCTTCACCGCTGAGCACGAGATGAATTATAAAGACAAATTAAGCACATGAATCAGCGGTGCTTGCCTGGATTTGGACCCGCAATCATCGGTTAAGATGCACGCGTTTTAACCACTGGGTCATCTCGACTCCGCATCAAAGGCATAAATTTGAAATAATTTAATTCGGTATATTTTAACAAACACAGAAACAATTATTTGAAGAATGCTTAGCGGTACAGCTAGCAATATATCACACAATACTTTATGCGATGCCATGAAAATATTAAATACTCGAACAACATCCACGTTAATTAAATTCGTATAATAAAAAAAGGCTAAAACGCGAAAATTATATTGGAACTTTTCTGCAATATTTTGAGACAAATTATGTCGTTATAACGATTTTATTGTTGCCTAGTTTAAAAATCGAAATAAGAATTGTTTTTTAATTACGATGCCAATTAAATTTGCAATTCAATTTGAATTGCTTATATATGATATTATTTTTTTCGAAAGTATTTTATCGAATTCTGAATTGGAACTGAAATATTTGAAAAAAGAATTCTATAATACCTTGAGAATCTGGTTGTGGGGGAGGGGTTGGCGTATATGGCGGTGGCACTGGCACGGGCGGTGACGGTTCCTCACATCTGTTACAACTGACACACACTGCTTTTAAATACCATCCTTCCCTAATGCACACACAAACCAAGCACTGCAATACTGGCGTCCAAAGGGTGTGAATTTGATTCTCTTCCGTACAAGCTATGATGTTCTCTCCACCTAAAATATCAAAATTATTTTTCGTCTATATATAATGTGCTTTGATATTGCTACTCATCTAAATTTCTTAGTAGTAGGACCTCATGTCCAATTGTCGTTATGCCTATAATTTGTCATAACCTAAGAAATCTCAATTTAACGAACATAAAAAAGAAAAGACTTTAAGCATTCATATTAAAATATCCATACATGTATCGTACCTGGTATTGTGTTTGGTATGATAAAATTTTTCTGCGAAACGATTCTGGAAACAGCTCCTATAAAATATTGTTATTGAAATTTATTTCATGTTATCATATAAAACTACTCGATGTAGAATGAAATGAAATTTTTTATACCTGTAAAGGCACCTGCTTCATGTCCTGTAGGGATTTTTATATAAATAATTAGTAAAATAAGAAACTCCCAAACATAAAAGGGTGTTTTATAAATTTACGTTTCTCACTGTAAGCATTTGTCTAGATAGATCGTTAACCATTATTAACGATTACCATATTTTCTTCAAAGATCAGGATTATCAATTACTTACAATTATATATTTTCATATTAATTTCAAATATTACGGACTCCCAAACAAACTTTTAACGTAACGTTATGGGGGCGAACCCTTAGGGGTAGAATACACAGAAACGGTTAAATGCGTATCTACACATTTTGATTAGTTACCCAAAATTAAAGTTTTATGTTCGTAGCTTAAAAAGTGACGGGCTTCCATACAAACTGTCACCTATGCTACACCCCTTTAGGGTTATAATTTTCAAAAATTCTCCCTAAATAAGTATCTATTTAATAAAAATTTACGATTCTACTCACCAAATATCACGACCCTAACTTTATTAAAGTTAGGGCCGTGATATTTATTTTCTTCTTATATATTATATTATGCTTTTATATTATATAATTATATTTTCGAGTTTAATCATTCAGTCAGGACGTGTTATTTACGTTGATTTAATTATACAGATAAAAATGAAACACAATACAGTATAGCGTACCACCCCAATGGCTTCTTTGATCTTCATCTTCCTCTTGGGCTGATCTAGATATAGTGTCTTCTCTTGATAAAAATTGATTGTTCGGTTCAGACCCCGAAGATAAAAAGCTAGAATTAATTTTACCACTTAAAATAGTTATATATAAACAATTCTTTGTTTAGCTGTTTATAGTTTTATCTTACCCCAACTGTTCGTTATTTGCTGCAATTTGAGAAAGAGATTCAGGTCTAGTTTTCTTATAATCGAAGCCGTTGCTAACCGAATCGTTTTCTAATTTCTCAGTTTGAGAATCAGACTTGAAATTTTCATTACCATACGTGGTTACTGCCCCTGCAAGAGCCTTTGCCAATGGAGATTTAGGATCAACATGAGCATAATTGTAAGTTGATTCTTTAGTTCCGTAATCCCTTGCGTTTTCTGAAGAGGCACTTGGATTAGCACGGGCTGAACTTCTTGGCTCTAATTCTCCTTGGGTATCTTTGTCGGTGTAGAATAATTGACTGGCTTGTTCAGTTGTAGCATCTGACACTAAACCATTATTGTTTTAATATTACAAATGTTCAATCAAGCAATAGTTGTATAAGTAATATTAATTTTAAATTGTTATTTCTAGCTACATCCTATTTTGTCTTTAATATCATATTTAAATTCAGCTTACCAATACGATCTTGAGAATTTAAAACATTTTGACTCTTGACACCCAAAGATAACAGACAGGCAAGGAAGTATATACCTCCAACAATGGCCCCCTGCATCTCTATAAATATGTCTATTGTTTTTTGTCCACCCCTTAGAGATCTTAATGGTGTTATTCAGATGATCACACTAACTGCTGCAATGCTCATTGCGTTTCTTATTATAAATACATGATAAGTTTCCGTGAAAAATGCTAGACACAATGATTTATAGGATTATAAATGAAATTAGAACACGATTTGCAACGAATGCTCCAAATTCGTTCTATCAATATAATTTGCTATAGATGTCATTTGAAATTACTTCATATCATGTTTTAGGTCGAATGAAATCAACTAGAAATTAAGTAATTTTTTGCGATTTAGTAAAGATTAAGACAAATAAAAAAATAACCTTTCTGTCCCACTAATTTATTTATATAAGTAAAAAACGTGCATTTTTATCTATTTTACAATGCTTATTAATCTTATCTTAATATCTTAGAATCCAGTTCACTAGCCATGTCAGCGTAGAGGTATTACTTCCTGTTTGATCTGTAATAAAAAAAAATCATTCATCAGATATAAGTAAGTATTTTATAGTATTTTCCATAAGTATTGTGAACCTACATTTTTAGCGTTCGTTGTTAATCTTGTTCTTCTTCTGCACTTTTGATACCAATACCTAAGGGCCATCCACCACTAGCTGCAGCGTTAGCAGCAGCATTAGCTTGTGCGGAAGATAAGCCGCCTGGTCCTCCCCATCCACCTGCGAGAGCATTGGCAGAAGCATCTGCTTGTGCGGATGATAGACCGCCTAGATTTCTAAATCCATTCGCAATAGCGTTGGCAGAGGCGTCAGCTTGAGCGGAGGATGGACCGCCATAACCTCCATATCCACCTGCAATAGCGTTCGCAGAAGCATCTGCTTGGGCGGAAGATGGACCGCCGTAACCTCCCCAGCCACCTGCAAGAGCGTTGGCACTAGCATCTGCTTGAGCGGAGGATATACCGCCTAGGCTTCTTAATCTATTTGCAAGAGCATTGGCAGAAGCATCCGCTTGAGCGATTGATTGGCCGCCATAACCTCCATATCCACCTGCAAGAGCGTTGGCAGAAGCGTCTGCTTGAGCGGAGGTTAGACCTCCTAGACCTCCCCATCCACCTGCGAGAGCGTTGGCAGAAGCATCTGCTTGAGCGGAGGTTAGACCGCCTAGGCTTCTCAATCTATTTGCAAGAGCATTGGCAGAAGCATCAGCTTGAGCGATGGATTGACCGCCATAACCTCCATATCCACCTGCAAGAGCGTTGGCAGAAGCGTCTGCTTGAGCGGAGGTTAGACCGCCTAGACCTCCCCATCCACCTGCGAGAGCGTTGGCAGAAGCATCTGCTTGAGCGGAGGATAGACCGCCTAGGCTTCGCAATCTATTTGCAAGAGCGTTGGCCGAAGCATCAGCTTGAGCGATTGATTGACCTCCATAACCTCCATATCCGCCTGCAAGAGCGTTCGCAGAAGCATCTGCTTGGGCGGAGGATATGCCGCCTAGATCTCCCCAGCCACCTGCGAGAGCGTTGGCAGAAGCATCTGCTTGAGCAGAGGATATGCCTCCTAGGTTTCTCAATCTATTTGCAAGAGCATTGGCAGAAGCGTCTGCTTGAGCGGAGGTTAGACCGCCTAGACCTCCCCATCCACCTGCGAGAGCGTTGGCAGAAGCATCTGCTTGAGCGGAGGTTAGACCGCCTAGACCTCCCCATCCACCTGCGAGAGCGTTGGCAGAAGCATCTGCTTGAGCGGAGGATAGACCGCCTAGGCTTCGCAATCTATTTGCAAGAGCGTTGGCCGAAGCATCTGCTTGGGCGGAGGATATGCCGCCTAGATCTCCCCAGCCACCTGCAAGAGCGTTGGCACTAGCATCTGCTTGAGCGGAGGATATACCGCCTAGGCTTCTCAATCTATTTGCAAGAGCGTTGGCAGAAGCATCAGCTTGAGCAATTGATTGACCGCCGTAACCTCCCCATCCTCCTGCAAGAGCGTTCGCAGAAGCATCTGCTTGGGCGGAGGATATGCCGCCTAGATCTCCCCATCCACCTGCAAGAGCGTTGGCAGAAGCATCTGCTTGAGCAGAGGATATGCCTCCTAGGTTTCTCAATCTATTTGCAAGAGCATTGGCAGAAGCATCTGCTTGAGCAGAGGAAAGACCGCCTAAACCTCCCCATCCACCAGCGAGAGCGTTGGCAGAAGCATCTGCTTGAGCGGAGGTTAGACCGCCTAGACCTCCCCATCCACCTGCGAGAGCGTTGGCAGAAGCATCTGCTTGAGCGGAGGTTAGACCGCCTAGGCTTCTCAATCTATTTGCAAGAGCATTGGCAGAAGCATCAGCTTGAGCGATGGATTGACCGCCATAACCTCCCCATCCATTTGCAATAGCGTTGGCAGTAGCATCTGCTTGAGCCGAGGATATACCGCCTAAGTTTCTCAATCCATTTGCAATAGCGTTGGCAGTAGCATCTGCTTGAGCGGAGGATATACCGCCATAACCTCCCCATCCATTTGCAATAGCGTTGGCAGTAGCATCTGCTTGAGCCGAGGATATACCGCCTAAGTTTCTCAATCCATTTGCAATAGCGTTGGCAGTAGCATCTGCTTGAGCGGAGGATATACCGCCATAACCTCCCCATCCATTTGCAATAGCGTTGGCAGTAGCATCTGCTTGAGCCGAAGATATACCGCCTAAGTTTCTCAATCCATTTGCAATAGCGTTAGCAGTAGCATCTGCTTGAGCGGAGGATATACCGCCATAACCTCCCCAGCCACCTGCGATAGCGTTCGCAGAAGCATCAGCTTGAGCGGAGCCACCATCGTAACCACCGTAGGAGCCAGCATTTGCATGAGCATTAGCGTTGGCATGAACTGACATATCAGGATTTAAATCTGAAATAAAATAAAAAATGTTATTCATATATTTTGTAAACGTCACAAGTAAAAGAAGTTAGTGGAAAAGTTAAGTTCATCTGTATTGCTTCAAAGCCCTCTAAAGAGATTTAGAGTTGAGTATATTCTGATTTTTTTATCCATTCCTATTTTCGGAAAATATTTTATTTGTATTTCATAACGATAATCGTATGGGTACCCATGTTTAATCTTTGTCTATTTAATGAAACATTTATAGATATTGAAATTGTATACTCACTGCATCCTTCGACGATTTTGGTTTCAATGTATACGAAGTTGTATTTGACCTTACAAACGTGTACGCTACAGTAATCGCCAGGATAGAAGAAAGGCACCAACGGTGACTTCTTTCTACATAGGGGATCTGCATTATTTGGAAATGAGAAGCGAAAATTAATAAATGTAACGTAATTTATACTTACAAGAAATCTCGGCTTAATAAGAAAACGAAAATATTTTTTTACCTAAATAGATGATTACTGGCACGGGGTAAATCTTCGTTTCTGAAACATGAAAAGTAGTGTTAAAAATGGTATAATATTTATAGAAAAGAGTTGCAAATAGTAATACAAAATTTTTCTAGGCCATGGTTCGTGCCAAAATACCATAGGTCTACGATGGATTTTGCATTTCAATTGGATTTCCAAATGGATCCATATCAATTTCATGATTACAGTCACCGTAAGTTATTGACTGACAATATACTGGATCAGGTCTCTAAAAATAAAAATGAATTGTACTACGCTTTCAAGGAAAAACCCATTTCATTCACTGAAACGACAGCACGGCCTGACATATCAGTTGAGGATATAATTAGTTTGTTTTAATCTAGAAAATATCGTAACTGTTTATATACGCAATACGCGAAAATGTTTTAATCTTTTTTATGCGACAGTTTTATAAATTTGAAGAAATAAGATTACGATGTGATATAATGAAGTGTAAAAGATTTATTTCCGAAAGAATTCAAGTACTGGTGTGAACTTATGGCCTCCAAGGAGTCCTTCCATACATCCCTCATATCGGGATCCGAAAGGGACCCTGAAAAGGCAAGTGTACAGTTT
Source organism: Vanessa cardui (assembly GCF_905220365.1). Lineage (NCBI taxonomy): Eukaryota > Metazoa > Arthropoda > Insecta > Lepidoptera > Nymphalidae > Vanessa > Vanessa cardui. Next base: position 3,933,376 of record NC_061143.1, read on the forward strand.
GCAAACTTGAACTCTAAGAAAGGACATAGGGAGCCTGTCCTTTTTTTGCCTGACATATAACAACCAACAACTCAAAACACGAGCGAAGCCGTAGGTGACCTCTAGTTTATTATAATCACAACTTACGGCTGACGGGTACTGGCACTGGAATCAATCTGTCCCTGCCGGGTACGGTTATGTAGCGGTTCACTGGGTACGGAACAGGCACTGGTGGCGATGGAACAGGTATGCGGATAGGTGGTGACGGAACTGGGTATGGGACTGGTACATCTCTTGTCGGGCCTGGTACTGGAACCGGTTCAGGAACTCGCACTGGAATCAACCTTGGAGGTGATGGTACTGGGACGGGACGAGGAACGCTATACGGGACTGGGTATGGTGTTTTAACGGGATATGGCATAGGCACCGAGGGACCCGGTACATATATTTTTTCTGGTGGCGATGGAACGGGTACTGGTACTCTGATCACAACAGGATCACTAGGTACCGGTACCGGTACGGGATAAGCTCTTCCAGGGAGGACTATTGGTGGTGGACCTGAAATTAAATTATTTCAATTTTATTTCTACTATAAACAAAAAGGGGTTTATATATTGTGATAGACAAAAATATCTTTACTTAGACTAAAATGCCTAGTCTCATTACGCACTATTACATAATAAATTATAATTAATAAAACCAATGAGATATACAATAAAATTATAAGTGAACACAGATAAAATTCGTTATTTTTCGATTGAGCTGAGGAGTTGAGCTGAGAGCTGATATCGTGACGTATATCTAAATTAAATGCATTGGTGTACTTACAAACTGGTGGAGGAACAGGTCGTGGCCATACTGGGGGCGGTACTGGCACTAAACAAAGAGATAATATACATTTATGAAAATTAAATTTAAAAAAATAACTGTCTACGCTCTGGAGACAAATACTTGAAGATTATGTTTAGAAAAAAAAAAAGTTTTGAATTATATTTAATCACATTTTAAATTCTGTTTGTCCCGTTACCCAATACTGACAATGACAACAATGGCCTCACTAATTGCATAAGTTTTCATAGGAAGATCCCATAAAATACATAGATCTAAAACCTTAAATAATGATAAATATTTTGTGTTAATCATATCAAATATGTGGCTATTTGGAATACTGTATTATTACTACTATTTTTATTATGGTTTCTAGTAGACGTTAAAAAAGTTCCATACATGGAAGACATCGACTGCAGGGAGATCATTTTGAGTACAAGTTTCCATACATAAAACCACCGCAGACGAGACAGTTGCCATTGGCCGTGCGGGCATAGTACAGTCGGGGTAAGATAAGGTTCGTCATCTTAAGATCGATTTTCGTGTGCTCAGTATGAGCGATAATCTGCTTTGCCGATCGAGAATGACATATTGAGTCGCAATGATTTGATGTTTGAATCAAAAGGTACTAAGAGTTGACTACTTGATACAAGAATGAATTTGAAAACTGACGAAGGTTTTCTTACTCTGATTTTACATATCTCCATTTTTGGTTCATCTCCTGGCTCTTGCATATATTCATTGAAATTATTGTATTTCATTGTAAATATTGTGTGTGCGCGTGTTTAATATACACTTCCAATTTGTTGTCTATAGAGAAACTACTGAATTGATTTTGTAGAAAACATATTCTGTTAAAAACTCAACACCTAAATTATGCAATAAACGCGCATGAAACTTATTCGAAATCATTACGTTTATCTCAATTTATGACATATATAGGAACTTCGACGTTATTGCATTTTAAATTGTTATCATAAATGTGAAAGAGGCAAATGTTTTAAACCCATTGCTGGCTTTATTATTGATAAAATCTTTATATTAATAATTACCTGGACCATAACTTTCAGCTTCTGCGTTCGCGGAAGCCGAGGCTTGCGAGTATCCAGATCTGTCCAAATCTAAAAAAAACACATGATATTTAAAATAACAATATTATTAGGACTTTTAAATAAATTTCAACTATTTGTAATCTACACAATTTCCAATTCATTTCATTTTGTGGCCATAGATCATCTTCATTGGTATCACTATTAATTACTTTAACTATAATGACAATTCTTTCAGTATAAATTGTAAGGTTGTTTTAATTTTGTTCAATAGTAAAATTCACCTCGTCAAATTCTAAACCCGCAACAAAAGCGTCAATTAACTATTCACACTGGACCGCCGTATTGTTTGTTCGTTACGAATAGTGTTTGAATCGCAAGTTTTTTTGGAAACGTTATTAAATTATCACACATTTTTAAAATGGACTATGGCTTGACCAGTTTATGATGAACCGTCACCCATGAATAATACAATAAGAAATTTAAACCACTTCGCGAACCAACACTACTTCGGTAGTTATCCTTTCCATTGTATTAGGGTTAGTTAGTATATTTGAAGAACTGTACTGACAACTTAGCAAATCAAATGGAACACGGTGGTATTCGAAATAGATTGGCACGGCATTAACCCAGGATGAGAGATATTTTAAATTTTGAATTTAGAATAGTTATTATCTAGTTTTATAAAACACTAATTGTATCAAATACTTACCATCGGCATGAGTGGATACCACTGCCAAGAACAGCAACCAGATCTTCCACGTCATTTTAATTGTAACCTGGACCCTGTGAGCGGGGACTACCACTCACCAAAGATATCACATATCCCGTAACGTGCGTATTTAAACAAAATACTTTTTACGCATTGATATGCGTCATAAATCAATTTAGTTATTAAAAAGATTTAATAAACATTATTTCGTATCCGCAAACGAGCCTTAGCGTATTTGATAACCGCGACGAGATAAAATAAAAAAAAATAAATCATAACGATCAATTTATAAAAATATATTTTTATTTTTATACATTTAATATTGTAAGTTTATTTATCTGTTAATTTTTGATTGATGTATAAAATTTGTGTTCTATATTTAAATTTATTTATTATTACAACACCACCCATCTTACATATATAGCTCATAATATATGAGCTATATGTATTAGAAATGATAGAGTATTATGAGCTAAACTACTCCTACGATCACTAAAATTTAACGCTTCTTTTCTTTTGTAGGCTGTATGCACATTTAGTTTATTTCTCTTTGTAGTGTACAATCAAAAATCAAAATCAAAATAAACATCAAGTAGGCTTTTACAAGGACTTTTGAATCGTCATTTTACAATTAAGTGAAGCTACCACCGGTTCGGAAAGTAGATCCTACCGAGAAGAACCTGCAAGAAACTCAGTACTTACTCTTTTTCAACATTTAAAAAATACAATATATCCTGCTTGGAAGTCAAAAGATCAATAAAGAATAAAGTTTAAAATACGCAGTAGGTTGTTAATTATACAAATATATTAGCTCTGATTAATTATATCTTGTTTGTAGTTCACTTTAAATATATTTCATCAAAGTTATTTCTCTGCCACATCTGTCTGAGAATATACCGCTGGGCGCATGCCTCCATCATAATTACAAGTATATGTTTTTTTTCGATTACTTCATAGGTTTATCTTATAGTTTAATAATTTGAGTTTACGTATCCAATTATGGCGGTTTTCTCTCTTAATTATTAAGTGTAATTATTGAAAACTGTTTGTTCACTGATTAGCAACAGACAGTCAGTCAAAGTTAACATTTATAATATTAGTATAGGTGACAATATTATAAATGTAGCCAATATAACTTCATACATTTTGGATTTAAATCAAATCAAATTCCAATATAATTTATTTATAACTCCAACAAGAATTTTAATTTTAATAGATTTAATTTATAATTACTACATTATTAACCAGTGTTGTAATGTATTGTAGATTATATTCAGGAGAACCCGAATGAAATATATTAGTAACATTTTTCATTAATCATAAGAAATCAAACATAATAATCATATAAAATACAATCTAGTTAACTTTTATTAGGAAATAATTCATTTCAATGCGTATAAGTTTACGGAGTCTCCTTATTTCTGCCAAACAACGAATCTTTTTCCTTTGAACTGCTCTAAAATTATCTTATTTTAAGCCCTTCAGGCTTGTGTTAAATAGTTTTCTTGGTGGTAGGGCTCTGTGCAAGCCCGTCTTGGTAGATACTACCCACTCATCACTTATTCTACCGCCAAATAAACAGTACCTAGTATTGTTGTGTTCCGGTTTGAAGGGGTGAGCCAGTGTAACTACTACAAGGGACATAACATCTTAGTTTTCAGTGGCACATTGACGATGTGAGGAATAGTCAATATTTCTTACAGCGTCATTGTCTATGGGTGATGGTGACCATTTACCATCAGGTGGCCCACTTGCTCGTCGCCAACCTATACCTTAAAAATAACAATTCTATAATTAACTAGTTATGTATTCAAATATTTTTTTAATATCGATATCCGAAATTTGGATTGCTCGCAGCTCTTCTTCGTTTACCTTATATCAAATGTGCTTGTAATAATAGTGATGGACTTTAGATTTACTATCGATAAGTATATTTATCATAGTGAAACAAACACAAACTAAATTGATTTACAATTACATCCTAATAAAACGGATGATTTAACTTGAACTAATTTATTTTTATAAGTAATTTTCTGTATAAAATGTTTAAATATAATTTTACTTTTTTGCATCATTACAAACTGTCAGTTCGAAATGAAAACAAGTGCATAAATTGATACAATGATTTGTATAAAACTAAGCTCGACAAAAAAAACTTAAACTGTTTATTACGCCCCGGCATCGCATGCTAAATATACTACAGATTTTTTTTATATACGGCATCAATTAGAAACTTCTAAAATTATCAGTATCTCTTTACTATATTGTCCATGTGTTACCATACAAAAACCTTCCTATCGAATCACTCTATCTATTAAAAAAAACACATTATAATTACGTACTGTTACGTAATTTTAAAGATCTAAAGCATATATAGGGCCACTGTCTGCAGCGGTAAGCGATAATGCTATGTAATGATATACAAATATTATTAAGAGTTTATTGATTTTCAAAAGTCTCTTCCGAAGGTAATACTTATAAGTAAGAGTTGCTAGCGATAGCAACTCGATGTGTTAATTCAGATTTCTGGACAATTTCTTAAAGTAATTTAGTGAATAAGAAATTAATGAATTATTTGAAAAGAGGGTTCTGTATATAGAGTTATATTTTAATCTGAGCTCGAACTAAAAAAAGCAAACAAACATATAACAGTCGCGCACAATGGATCCTTCACGCCTTCGGAAGTGGGTCGCGGAACCGGAAGCGAACCGCTAATGACGGTCGCGCCCTCTATGAGCTTTATAGTCGCAAAAAATGAAATGTTTCATATTATATTTAAAATTTCAAACACATTTGCTGGTTATTTTGAATTTAGAACACTGGAAAACAGCATGTCTGTTGCATGAGATTTTTTACATGAATCTGGATGGTTTTTCCACGCTGATTTCGAAAATATATGCTGTATTTATGTAGCAGCTCTAGTTTTGGAGTTATGAAGTGACAGGGTTTCTCATTGAAAATGCACATAGTTTAAGTTTAAAAAATTGATTAGATGTATTATTCTGAATGAAATTTCCTTTTTTTGGATTTTCTAGAGTGAGATGTATTATGAGTACTATTTTGAATACTCCAACAATAATCAGCCATCATATGTTCATTCCAGTATCCCTGATACCTTGCCTCCATAGTGCGAATATCCTGGTGGAAGCGCTCTCCTTGTTCCTCGCTTAGGTCACCGAGATTTTCAGGAAAATGGTCTAGATGACTGTGAAGATAGTGAAGCTTGATACTCATGTTGCATCCAAGCCGCTGGAAGTGTATCAGCAACTGTTCAACGTGCTGAATGTAGCCGTCAGACTTCCTATTGCCCAAAAAATTCCTCACTACCCAAACAAACTCTTTCCATGCACATTTCTCGACAGCTGTCATATGGTTGACGAAATTTTTATCATCTATCAACTTCCTGATTTGTGGGCCATCGAAAATACCACCTTTGATTTTCTCATTACTCAATTTTGGAAACACTTTTACAATGTATTTGAAACATTCGCCATCTTTGTTTAGAGCTTTTACGAACTGTTTTATCAACCCCAGTTTTATATGCAAAGGAGGCAATATAATTCGGTCTCTGGGTACTAGTGGAGCATTAATTACATTTTGCTTACCGGGAATCAAAGCCTCCCTAGAAGGCCAGTCTCTTTTTGTCCAGTGCTCAGCTTTAGCTCGGCTGTCCCATAAGCATAGGAAACAGGGATATTTTGTATAGCCACTTTGTTGGCCCAGGAGAAAATTTACCATTTTCAAATCAACACATAAAACCCATTTATGTTCCTTGTACTTGATTTTGTCGAGAACTAAAGATATTGTAGGATATTCTTCTTTAACCTTTGTAGAATGAGCAATAGGTAAAGAACCAAGTTTGTTACCATTATGTAAAAGTACACATTTCAAACTTCGTTTCGACGAATCAATGAACAACCGCCACTGATTTGGATCATACTTTTTTAATCCCATTGCAGTCATTAGGCCCGGAATATCAGTACAAAACACAAAATTATCTTTTTGAGTAAAGAAAGGAAGTAAATGCTTTTCCCTGTTACGGTAATACGATATCTTCGTTTCTCTGATGATGGTTGGATGGTTCACGCCAAATCATAGGAGCTTTGTATTTGAAAGTGGGTCTTTTTTTGTTTGCCCACAGTCGCAAAGATTCAATACAATTTTTACATACCAAACTTGGTATCCAAGGTTTAGCGTTTGACGGCAACGGAAACCCAAAGTAGTCCAAGTATGCCTTTTTCACAAAGTCCGACACATTTAAACGAAATTTTGTGAACATATATTCTCCACAAATAACACAAAAACAATCAGGATTATTTAAACACGTCCTTCTTGAGGAAGACATAATGAAATTTATAAAGGAACTAGTTAAGTTACACCGCTATTGATAGAAACTATCGACTACTTATGTAAATTCAAGACGGTACCTGTATCTCACTAACTAGAGCTGCTACAAAAAATCTAAGGGTAGATTTGAAATCAGCGCACCCAAATTAGTAAACAACAGTAGAAAAACTTCATGCAACAAAAAAAAAGTTTTATTTTGTTTTCCTGTGGAATGTTAGTTCATTCTTTATTTAAATCTACAATTCGAACCAATGCTTAACTCGCATTCATTTGTAACTGTATCAGCAACTAGCTGCAGCTCCTGGGTTTGCTTGCTATTTTTAAATGGTAGATGTTATGTTATCTGTTGTCCTTTTCTATAACACTGACCACGTGTATGAAACCTTACGATGATCGGTGGAATAGTTAAATTGTTAAAGTTTAACAATCTAACCCACTTTCGTATTTATAATATTAATTAAAATTTGCCCGCCAAAATAACCAAAACTGACAAGTTTACTTAATACCTGATTGTAATTTAATCATGGTAGGGCTTCGTTCTTGCCCGTCTAGGTATCACACACATATCTGATACTAGTAGTCGCCCACAGTTTCTCTCGTATTTTAGATTATTGGATGTCATGTGTTAGGCAAAAAAGTAGCCTATGTCAATTTCTTGGAGTTCAAATTTGCTTCATACCTAATTTCATGAATTTCGGTTCAGTGATTTGGTTGTGAAAGAGCGTCAGACAGACAGACAGACCGAGTTAATTTCACATTTATAATATTAATAATGTAGATTTTCCGTCAAATAGCAGTAATCAATATTGCTGTGTTCTGGTTTTAAATGGTGAAAAATTGAAATACAAGGGACATAACATCTTAGTTTCTATGGTTGGTGTCGTATTAGCGGTGCAAAGTATGGTTATTATTAGTAACAGCTTGATTATCTATGGGCGTTCTAGACCACCATATACCATTATGATATGACATATGATGATATATGATATGACGCACAATCATGTAAGGTTTTTCTATCAACTGAACGGAACTCCAAACAAAGGTGACAAAGCAATAAGTTAGTGTCATTTTGATTATTTATTCAACTTCGTGTAACGTTAATACAGCAAGGCCTGTTTCAGACAGACGACGCAGAATTATAGACTAGAGATTTGATATAATTTAGGGCAGTAACAGCAGGAACACTTTGTATTATCTTATATATTTTATCCAAAATTTAAGACAAGCATGAAGTCATTTACATTTTATTAAGTTTTAAAATTTATGATAGAGCAGATGACGCTCGCGGCTTCGCTTGCTTTTTAGTGGTTCCGCATAAAGCATGTGCAGTTACAGCTTAAGATCGATTCATAACAAATTTTATATTGAATAAAATAAAGGTTCAATAGTTTGACAAACAGATTTATTTATTATATTATACACAACAACAGCCTGTATTTCCCAGTATTGGGCTAACTCCTCTCCCTTTTGAGGTGAATGTTTGGAGTATATTCCACCACGCTGCTTCAATGCGAATTTTCTTATGATCATCATGCCAAATAAATTACATCATTAGTATTAAATTGTTAAGTATAATGTATGTCTTATTAAGGAAACGTTTTGGTGAATGTTTGCTTAAGAGCTGTTTCAATTAATGCCTGTTTGTGTAGACACCCGGCAAAGATTCAACGCTAAGTATAAATGCAATGTGTTGCTATTATTAAGGAACCCCATATGCAGAACCCACAGAATGTACACTTGAATCATATTAGAAGATGGTTGAAACCTGAATTTGAGTTATTTCAAGATTACAGACCTAATTAAGCGTGTGCTAAAATGTTATCTAAATATTTTATAAATCTATACATATAATAAAATTGGAGTGTCTTTTTGTAATATTAAAATAGCCCTTTGTTACTCAATGCATATGTATATATATATATATATACACGGTACATATACCAAAATAACATTTTTTACATTTTTTTTCTGTCTGTCTGTCTGACTGTTTGTTTCGGCTAATCGCTGAAACGGTTGGACCGATTTTGACGGGACTTTCACTGGCAGATAACTGATATAATAATGACTAACTTAGGCTTCAATATTTTTTTTTTGTTAAATTCAAACGCATACAAGCATGATTATCTCGTCTTAGTATTATTTTATTTAACATGGAAATTAAATTTTATTTTTTTGTTACAGGTAATAATGTTATCCAATCAGCGTTTAGAATACATTAATTTATGGTAAGTTAGATACTTTCAAACGACTTAAATAATCCACTATTACCCAACTCACAAAGAATAGCCTTCCATTAATATCATGTCCCTTAAAGGAGGAATTCGTGCTAATAACCTTCGAGACCTGTTCCAAATAAGACGTAGAACATTAACCAAACACTACAAAGGTTGCGGATAGTGTTTTAGTTACAAAGTTTGAAGTTGTGAGATTTAGATTAGATTGCCGCACCTGCACCGCAACGCCCTCAGGGGGTTAAACTAGTGCGGACATGGAAACCGCGTAACGAGATAAACACACCCCGTGGGAGGTTATTTGTGGACACGATAAGTAATTTGTAGCATAGCCTCTACTATGCTCTGTGTTTTAGACGACTTATTTATTTAATAATTAATTTAAATTGAAATCGTTTTGATTTTACTGTTATTTATAACTGATTTAGATGTTTATTTTATAATTTTAATTATAAACTATTTTGATTCAACTGTGAAATTATTATCAAGTTATTAATTTAGAATGCTGCAATCCCCATGTTTCCATCCAATATTTGATTGACTTATACTTTCATTGCGGTCTTCAGTTGATGAACCTCTGTATGTAAATTATTTAGCATTATGGTAGTTAGTCTCTTATGGCTTCAATAAGTACGTAAAACCATTTTTTCTGCAGCTAATGTTAAAATGACAGTCCAATCGACTTATGAGAGTGAAGGACTCAAAATGTTCACCTATGTTTGCGCACATTCCTGTTCAGTATAAGGTCCCACGTGGATGTACGGATGGGATGATGTATGTAGTCATACAGGTACATACGGCTAGTCTTTGAGATTCGATCTTAGCAGAAATTCCTGCTGAAAAACATTTATTAGTCATAGTATCGATGTTCGTATTAAGATACATTCAATTCGAGAAGTATTACGGATAAGCATTAGACTTTTTTATGGTATAGGATGGCAAACGAGCATATGGGCGACCTGATAGTAAGTGGTCACCATCACCCATAAACAATGACGCTGTAAGAAATATTAACTATTCCTTACATCGTCAATGTGCCACCATCCTTGGGAACTAGGATGGTATGTCTCTTGTGCCTGTAGTTACACTGGCTCACTGACCATTCAAACCGGAAAACACCAATACTGAGTACTGTTATTTGGCGGAAGAATAACTGATGAGTGGATGGTACCTACCCAGACGGGCTAGCACAAAGCTTTACCGCCAAGTAAAGTTATTTAATAAATGGACCTATATTTCAAATTGATTTATTTTATTATAATTAAAAACTTAGAACGCAAATATAACTTGAAGTGAAAATTATTTATTATAATTAACTTGAATGAATAAAACCAATCAATGTAAATGACACACCAATTACGGAATGAAATTTAATAATTATGAACGATTTTATTCAGTTTGCTTTAAGTTATAATATTTTCAATTGATTAAAATATTTTGATCTAATGGAATAGAAAACTCGAATGGTAATATCCATTAAGAGCTTTTCTGTAATTCGTAACTCAATTATGAAATGTCAGAAATATAATCACAACATTTAAAGTTATAGTTAGTTTCAGGTTTTTAATATTTCACGGGTGAGATGCGAAGTGAGTTATTCCAGAATAGCGATGTTTTACGTTTTTTTTATAGATAGAGTGATTGGATAGCGATGGTTTTTGAATATAATGCATGTACAATATAGTAATGAAACACTAATAATTTTAGAAGTTTCTAATGTGATATAAACATATTTTCTGCGCTTATATTGCAAACTATATAGAGTAAAGTAAAGTTACAGCCTGTAAATTACCCACTGCTGGGCTAAGGCCTCCTCTCCCATTAAGGACATGGTTTTGGAACATATTCCATCACGCTGTTCCAATGCGAGTTGGTGGAATGCACATGTGGCAGAATTTCGATGAAATTAGGCACATGCAGGTTTCCTCACGGTGTTTCCTTCACCACGGGATGAATTATAAACACAAATTAAGCACATATATATAGTAGTGCTTGCCTGGGCTTGAACCCGCAATAATCAGTTAAGATGCACGCGTTCTAACCACTTGGCCATCTCATCTCTACGCAAACTATATATTGTCTAATAATTAAAAAAAACTGTGAACGTTATAAGACATTCTGTAGTATATTAAAACAAATAATAACAAGCAATATATATAGATAGATAGAACTATCTGTTTAAAATATTACATTACTTTGTTTTTTCCAACACTTTCTTACAATTAAAAAGTCTGTATACTTAGACACTAGACTTTCGCATTTATAATATTAATATGAATTAAGATAGACATAGATTTTTTTATTGTCAATCGTTTAAACAGTTCTGTATTAAATAGTGTAGAATATAGACTCAGAATAATATAGCTATGGGTTGAAACACACATACTGTGCTCTCGTAACCGCAACGCCGTAACCAGTTCAAAAGAGCCTTATTGAATTCAGCGCTTTACTTACCGTTAAGCCTCCATAGCAACTTAAGCTTTATTATGTCAGAAATATAGTTCATATTTCAACTTGGGTGTATATTAGTGAAACGTAGTGCGAAATTGAACTTTGTTCCCACAGAAATAAGTTTGATATTGCATTGTGTTTGAGTAGATACGTGTAAACATGAATGGCAGAACAGGAGACTTTGGAAGTGGTATACGGGTTGCAACTAAAATATTTACCAGCACTTCTATTAAGCGATGTAAAACGTTGCTCATTTGTTTTTAATTATGAGTATTTATTATCAATTCTTATTAAAATGTTTGAACAACACATCGTTTGATAAAGAAAGTTGTTAGAATGTACTTCAAAGTAATCATAAGAACTAGTAGTTGCCTTCGGGATCGCTCACGTTTTAGGGAGTCGATTGTCATGTATTAGGCAAATAAATTAGTCTACGTATTTTCTTGAAGTTCGAGTTACCTTCTAACTAAATTTCATCAAATTCGATTCAGCGGTTTGGTCGTGAAAGAGCATGGACAGACAAAGTTACTTTCATATTAATAATATTATTACATAGATGTCTTAATACTCTAAAAAGCCTATCATTGAAGAATAATTGTGCTTAATATTGCTTATTACGTCTTAATAAATGTATACTGCAAACGAGGCAGGTGGTATGTGGTGCTTATTACCTATTGGCATTGATAAAATAAATTAATATCAATAATTTCTTACATTGCCAATGCGTTACCATTATATGCATTATACTGACTCACTCAGCCTTAGAACAAGACACTCAGATGGTCTTGCATAGATCCCTACCAGTTAATATAATTACGTGTCATTTCTATTAATTTGTTACTCTGTGTTATAAGCGCCATCTGTCGGCAGTAATGGGCACGCAGAGTTACAGCCTACACTATGAGGTGGTTGTTCTATTCATTTTAGACATCCTACAATCGGTCGTATTTTCATCAGTATATAGTAAGCTATATAGCTAGACTATAGCGAGTGATATATTGTGAAGTTAAATAATATATTTATAATTCTAAATTATGAGCAATAGCATAACATTAAAAGTTACTTAGGTATATTATATATAACCTCCTTCGAAGCACGCTGCAGTTTTATGTAAATTACTTTAAAAAATAATTGGGATTCACATTAAACTACGTTTGCTTACTTATCGGTATAGGTTTTGTGCATATGTGTTAAAAGTAAAAATAATAATTTATTGTATTTACTTTACATCTTCTGCCTGGCATTTATTAATTCGAGCTATTGCCATCATTCTGTGTAAGTCCATTGGCTCGCATTTCTTATATATACTCTTTCTGATACATATATCAGTGGAAATTTAGCTGATGTAATATAGTATATTACTATGTCATAAGTGGCATCTCATTCTTAGTTTCTCTAAAATGAAATAAAATACATAGACATTGTTATCTTTTTAAATTTTCGATTCGATTAAAAATGACATAAATCTATTTAACACACACTAACAGCTTGTATCCAATATTTAGGAAAATTGCATGTAACTTTATAAGTGTCGATTTGGATATCGGAATGAAATCCAAAATCAAAAACTAAGAACATAAGGACTTATAGAGCTCGGAGATATTTTTTTTCTGTTTCACCCCAAAATTAAACACTTAAATGAAATAATGATACACGAATGAATGTAATAATAATAATATATATAGATTATTAATTACTTTAAAGACAATAAAAATAAAATATACATATTTCTTTGGTATAGATTGGCGGACGAGCATACGGTCCACCTGATGGTAAGTGGTTACCATCACCCATAGACAATGAACCTGTAAGAAATATTAACTATTCCTTACATCGTCAATTTTGCTACCAACCTTGGGAACTAATATGTTATGTTCCTTGAGCCTGTAGTTACACTGGCCCACTCACCCTTCAAACCGGAACACAACAATAGTGAGTTCTGTTATTTGGCGATAGAATAATTGATTCCTACCCAGACGGGCTTGCACAAAGCTCCACCAAGTAAAGTATTTATATTAATAATGACGTAAAACTTTGAATGTCGCACGTGTGAATCGTTCCATTTCCTCGACGCTAGTGTGTTATGAGCCTACAAAGGCCCAATATCCGCAATCAAGCTACAATCAGAGGGGCTCGGAATCATCATTTGAGCATCCGCTCCTAGCTTCCGGAAGTACCCGAATTTCATTTGCCTCGAAATCCTTTGTTTACATACAATGTTTATTTGATTATATTATTGCAAAGGATTAATTACTGCAACGTAAAGACGAAGATTAATGCTATTATATACTTTTGTTTGTGTTATTGAATACTTTAAATTGTAATTGTACTTGCGTGCCTTTTTAATACATAGTATTGTAACAGTAACAGCCGGTAAATTTCTCACTGCTGGTCTTAAGCCATCCATCCATTAAGAAGAGGGTTTTGAACATATTCTACCACGCTGTTCCAATTAATTTAAATTGGCTGAATTTCGATGAAATTAGACGCATGCAAGTTTCCTCACGATGTTTTTCTTCACCGCCGAGCAAGCGACGAATTATAAACACAAATTGAGCACATATGTTGTGCTTGCCTGGGTTTGAACCCGCAATCATCGGTTAAGATACAAGAATTGGGTACATTACGTATTGATAAGATTAACAGACATGCCCCTGTCACACCAATAGTCTTAATTTGAAACTAGTAACGCATCGGGCAATGACCTTTATAATAATACTAGTAGTCTGCCGCGACTTCGCGAATCAAAAGTTATTAAGCATTGATAAATATAATAGTCTTATATCCTGGGGGTTCATGATTGCATCGTATCAAATTTAATTAAATAAACCGTAAAACAGGGAAAGAGTAAAAATAGAGTTAGTTTTGCATTTATAATATTAGAGACTTAATTTTAATATGTGTTATTAAAAAATAAACTACAGTCACGAAACGCAAATTCGCATACACGCATTAACATAAAACGCGTAACCGTATAGTACGACACAACTTAGATGTAGCATCGGTAAAAGTCGTAAAACCGATCACATCAAATTATCAACATTTATTTCTTATGTAAATATGATCTTTACACAAACGTAATAACTTGTAATATCATTTGAACTAATATATTCGTTAATTTGACACGTCGATTATGCACTTGCTTTCTCGGATTGAACTGACGCGAGAATCTATAGCGACGAATAGCGTCGAATGGCGCGATAGAGAGCTGTTTCTATTGGTGTGTGTAAATAGGCTGTAATCGGTTTTATTGAATTTGCCGATGCTACATCTAAGTTGTGTCGTACTATAAGTTATTACGCGTTTATAATAACTACCGTGTCCAAAGAATTAACAAGCTTAAAAAATATGCAACAAAACACCTATTCAATAATATATAAGATTATCAATTTCTACGTGAATAATTAATTGCTTATTCACACGCCATATCAAGCGTACGATCTCATACGGAATACGAATTTTATTTCGTTCCATTTTTAAAAATTGGAATATAGGTTAATGAAAATGGAATATTCCAATGTGGTTCTTTTTGAAGTAGTGTGTTATGAAAATGGAAATATCATAATAAACTATACAAAATACTAATTTAGGACTTACAATTTCAGAATGTTTGAATAAGATTCTTAAGATTCAAGACTTCAAACAATTAAACTATTTCGCATTTATAGAAGAATTTCTATAACATAATTTTAATATTGTATTTAATAGTCATTGTCAAAATTCGAGTCGAGATGACCCAGTGGTTAGAACGCGTGCATCTTAACCGATGATTGTGGGTTCAAACCCAGACAAGCACCGCTGTTTCATGTGATTAATTTGTCATTATAATTCATCTCGTGCTCAGCGGTGACAGAAAACCTCGTAAGGAAACCTGCATGTGACATATTTCGTAGAAATTCTACCACATTTGTATTCCACCAATCCGCATTGGAACAGCGTGGTGGAATATGTTCCAAACCTTCTCCTCAAAGGGAGAGGAGGCCTTTAACCCAGCAGTGGGAATGTACGGGCTGTTGTTATTGTAAAAATTCTGGAGGATTTTGTTCTAGAAGATTTAGTAGACTTTTTACGTTGCTTTTTAAATACATATATAGTCATATATATGTTTCCACTCTTCCCAGCACAACGAATAACACTATCGGAAACTAATCAAGAAAGTGGATCATATATTACGAGGCTCGTACGGAATCGACTAGAAAATCGTATTAATGTTTGTGTATGTACTGAAAATAGCTTGAACGAAAATTGTTTGGAATCTATTTTTTTATAGATAGGCAAACTTGCCAATAGGCCAGCATGGTAAGTGGTCGCCATCGAAATTTGAACGGTAAGAAATATTAATCATCTGTTAATCTTTAGTGTTCCATGAAACTTCAGAACTAATATGTATAGTATAAGATATTTATGTATTATCCCTTGTATATATAATATTTATTAATATATTAAAAATATACTTATTATATATATTATATTAATATAATAATAACTAGCTGTCGCCCACGGCTTCGTTCGTTTAAGTAGTCGTAGTTCTTTAGAGTTCAAGCTTGCTTCATACTAAATTTTACCAAACAATGATATATTAGCGAAAGACCAAAATACAGATAGATATCTAAAAACAGTAAAGTAACAGCCTGTAAATTTCACACTGCTGGGATAAGGCCTTCTCTTCCATTAAGGAGAGGGTTTTGGAACATATTCCACCATGCTCTTCCAATTATATTTTTCACAGTATTATGTCATATGGCATATTACTTTGAGGTAACGCTGCAGATATTGAATCTGTCTTTATTTTACAAAAGAGAGCCATCCGGTTTATTTATAATCTTGGAGCTAGAGACTCTCTTCGGGATGTTTTTAACAAAGCGGGAATACTCACTGTTGCGTCGCAATATATTTACAACAATATTATGTATCTTCACAGTAACATTGGTCACTTTGATAAAATCAGTGATAATCATTGTATGTGCACTAGGAGCAAGGATAAGCTTATAACGCCAAGTTTCCGACTCCGCAAAGTCAATGAATCCTTCTTGGGGCAAGGTATCCGTTTCTATAATAAAATTCCGCAGAAATTTTTAACTTTGCCGCTTAGTAAATTCAAATCGTTTGTAAAAAATACATTGGTAGAAAAAGCATATTATTCGATACAAGATTTTGTAGATGATAAAAAAGCGTGGAGTTAATACCTGTTGACTTCCAAGCAGGATACATTAATTGGAATAATTGTATTTAATTAACATGACGTTGTATTTTTTAAGTGTTAAAAAAGAGTAACTACTGAGTTTCTTGCCGGTTCTTTTCGGTAGAATCTACTTTCTGAACCGGTGGTAGCTTCACTTAATTGTAAAATGACGATTCAAAAGTGCTTATAAAAGCCTACTTGAATAAAGTTTATTTTGATTTTGATTTTGAATGCGGGTTGGTGGAATGCACATGTGGCAGAATTTCGATGAAATTAGACACATGCAGGTTTCCTTAAAATGTTTTCCTTCACAGCCGAGCACGAGATGATTTATAAACACAAATTAAGCACATACATATATATAGTGGTGCTTGCCTGGGTTTGAACCCGCAATCATCGGTTAAGATCCATCTCAGCTCAGATAGATATCTATAATAATAAAATAGATTACGAACATACATATATAAAGTAATATGTATTAAGAACGGCGTTATCAAGAAAATTATTTTTACCTTTCAAATTTATCCTACAACCCTTCAGAGTTAATCTTTTTTATATAATGTAGTCGGTCTACTTACCTGATTGATTCCTCGTCCGCTGAATATTTTTTTCTATTCCAAAGTAGACGAATGGCCTTTACGAATTTAATACGTATGTACATACATATATACAACATCCATTCTTCTAGTCCATATTTATATGTTAGTAAATTAAATGGAAAATCTTTGATTTTTGCGTTTGAAAACGAATTTTAAGTTTGAATCCGAAGCTTTGTCTGTGTATGAGGGAGGGTTAGGGGCGATATAATTTGTCCATTATGTATGCCTATCTATTGAGTAGTTAGGACAAAGAAGCATTACAAAAACAAACGAACACAATGATAGACAATATTTTATCATTTATTTATTATTTTAAAAAGGATACTAACGATGCCCAAATTAATCAAGGAATTACTTATAACTCAAAATCAAAATAATCTTTCTGTTATTTTACAATGTTCTTTTTTTATATAATATATAGTAAAATCAACATAATTTAATATGTTAAGTAATTCTTTAATATCTACCCACTTCGCATCAACTCAAAACATAGTATTAATGAATTGTTCAACTATATGGAAAGTCGTTTCATATGCACATAAGCATAGCCTTATTGATTAAATAATGTATCCATTTACATTTATAATATTGATGAAAGGAACTGCTTCATAGCTCTCCTGATTCTGAATTTCTGAATTCTGAGCTTAGCCGGGCAGATTAAAGAGAAATACGCATTAATATAGTATAGTAACAGCCTGTAAATTTCCCAATGCTGGGCCTCCTCTCCCTGTGGGGAGAAGATTAGGAGCATATTCCACTACGATGCTCCGATGACAGTTGGTGGATTCACACGTGAAGGATTTCGTTGATAAAATTAGATACATGAAGGTTCCCTCACGATGTTTTCCTTCACCGCCGAGCTCGAGATGAATTATAATGCAGTGCCTGCCCGGGTTTGAACAAACATTCATCGGTTAGGATGTACGCTCTCTAACCACTGGACTATCTCGGCTACATAATACAAATCGGAAGTATGTTTGAAAGCTTTAAGTAAAGATATTTCAATATGAAAATTTGTCCAATTATCGGGAAATGTTCTAGATTCTAAGAACACGATTCGACCCACTGTTCAACGGAAGTAAAATAACACTCAGAAGCTAGTTTATAACAAGACTGCATAAGCCTGATTGTAAATGATCACCTTTACCCACAGGCTCTGTAATAAATATTAACAACTTACAATGCACAAACTATGGAACAAATATGTTAAATCCATTGTACTTGAAATCGAACTGTCATACTTCAGCTTTACAGACGCAAAATAACTTTTTAATTCACGGTCGAAAGCGACCGTGAATTAAAAAGTTAATTAATATTTACGGAAGTTCTATTACTTGCTAGTTGTATACCCTTGAATTTAACAAAAAAATTGTAACCTAAATAGTAACTTAGGTTACAAAATGTTTGTACAAATTTGACGGGACCTCAAAATTGTACCAGCCGAAACAAACAGACAGACAAACATTGAAAAATGTTATTTTGGTATATGCATCGTGTATACATACTTATATATGTACGTGGTATTTGTAAATCAAAGCTCATGCTATATAGCTATGAATACGACAGTATCTTGTACTCTTTTATCACTATAATTATACTAAACCGAATTTGATGAAGTTTGGAATTAAAGAAGCATAAACGCTGAGGTACGCTATAGGTATTTTTATACCTTAAACCTATGAACCTCCGCCTATAGACCAACGGGCAAAAACTAGTTTTATTATATGGCTATCATGAGATATATACTCTTAAGCACAGAAAACTTCTTTTCATTTTGTTATCTAAAAGAAAATGTTCGTCCCTTGATTTCCCACCTTGGAATGACACTACAAATAATAGCTTCGGAAACTGACACCCGGATGTCTGGGTGTATCTTTTTCCCGTAAATATTGTCTTATTCCGAGAGATTCTCGCCCATTTATTGCGAAAATGTTACGCAATGTCATTGACCTAAAGCGCGAAGTGTATTTTTTGTTTACACTATGATACTTTATTATAATATAGATCATCTGATCTTCTGATGCCAGTTTCATGTCACGCTATATTTCGATACCGTACTTATTGATTTGACTAAACATCTTTTTTGGTGTTGGTCTTGTGTAATCCTCATATTTCAAACGCTATTCTATTTTAAGATTATTACGTTTCAGTTTACCTTCTTCAAAAGAAGGAGATTCTAAATTTGAATTGAGAATGAAAATTGAATTGGAATTGGATGTACATTACAATCTATCTAAAAAACGTGGAGTTAATACTTCCTGAATTACATGCAGGATACATTACATACATACATAATTGTATTTAACTAACATGACGTTATTTTTTAAAGGTTGAAAAAGAGTAACTACTGAGTTTCTTGACGGTTCTAGTCGGTAGAATATACATACCAAACCAGTGGCTTCACTTATTATAGTTATTATATGACGATTCAAACTTGTAAAAGACCACTTGAATAAAGTATGTATTGATTTTTCTGTTATTTGTGTTTGTTTGTCTCTACTCGTACTACTCTACTCTATAATTAACCTTTGAAACTAAGATATAATATACCTTGTGCCTATAGTTAGTACGACATAACTTAGATGTAGCATCGTCAAATTAAATAAAACCGATTAATGCCGATTTACAACCATATACAAAAGTTATTACGTTTGTTTAAAGATCATAACAAATAAATATTGGTAATTTGGGATGGCGTACTTAATTCGGATGTGATCGGTTTTATGAATTTTGTCGATGCTACCTCTATATTGTGTCGTACTATATCTAAGTACAGAGCACTATGGGAATGATGTCGATAGAAAGTTAGGCTTATCGACAAACTAAACGATAACTTTTTGAAACAAGTATTACTTACTTAGTCATAAATGCTTTTAGATCCACTTCTGTATTCTGAGTGTAAATCTATTAGTACACCACCTGTGCATATGCAATACAAAGCTTATATTGCTTTATTAGTAGCTCGTGGAATACAATATTCGTTGAGGACCCTCAACGTGGCTACTGACTTGTGTGGGTGATGAAAGGAAACAGGGGGACCATGGTTTGCTCGTTCCCAGTTCATCTCTGTTGGTGCATGCTATCAATTCAAAATTGGTAAATAACGTCTTATTTTATATAGCTAGAAATTGTTTTTGTTGTTAGTTGGCTGAAGTTGATGTGCCTCGAAGATGTGTATGCCTTTAATAACTTTTGTGTGTGTATGAACTGTTTTCTAGGTTCTGTATATCCTATGTAAACAGTTGATTCCAAAATCGAATATAGTTTTTTTTAATTTAAATTGGGTCATAAAATGACATTCAGATCGTCACGTTACAGGGTTAAAAAGTAGATTCTACTTAGAGGAATTCTGAAGAAACAAAAAAAGTAGCTTAGATTAGTCAAATAATGAAATAGCTAATTGATACTTAATTTCTATTGCCCTTTAAATGTGCTTTGTGGGATTGGCTATGATTTGGTGAACGTACTATTGACTAAATGAGAGTTATATACACGTGTAGGAAGAACTTTATATAAACTTACATTATGTTTTAATTCACTGAACACGAGACGACTTATAAACACAATTTAAGTAATTGAAAATTCAGCGTGGGCTTACATGGATTTGAACTCGCAAAAGTTACAGATCACTTGTTCTAACTACTAGGCCATTTAAAGGAAAGGATTGATAAAAACAATTATTGCGATTCATATTTTTTTAAATGTCCGCGTAATGTCTGAATTTATTGTCACCCTGAAACAGGCTCCGGCGTCATATGTAGACGATTCGACACTTGACGCTGAAAGTGTATCGATTCGGCGCACTAGTATAGTGGCCTGGATTCGCTCCCTTTGTATTGCAGCTTTACAGCAACGCAGTGCACGATATTATTTGCTTTCGATTTTTTGAGCAATAACCAAAGACTTAACTGCCTATGGTGAATAATTGAACTCATAGCTTTGGAATAGCATAATAAAAAGCTTAATCATGACGATAGGGACCACGTCAAATCCATATATTAATGGATAAGTAAGACTGATATAACAAGTAACAGACTATTTTAACTTTGCCGTTTCATAAATTTAAATCATTTGTAAAAAATACCTTGGTACAGAAGGCATATTATTTGATACAAGATTATACAGACGATTAAAAAGCATGGAATTAATACTCGTTGACTTCCAGGCAGGATATATTAATTTAATAATTGTATTAACTTAAAAATTAACTAACATGACTGTATTTTTTAAATTTTGAAAAAGAGGAACTAATGAGATGCTTGGCGGTTCTTCCCTGTAGAATCTACTTTCCGAATCGGTGGCAATATAGTTGTTAATTGACAATTCAAAAGTGCTTGTAAAAGCCTACTTGACTAAAGTTTTTAATTGATTGATTGATCCAAAAAAAGCTTAACAAAGATTATAAAAAAATATTATGAAAAACAAATACTAGTACTGTTTCTCGGATATACATTAGAATTGATTAATACACAATAAATACGAACGCGAAAGATTTGACGTTCTCCAATAAGAACGTTGAACTATATTTTCTATTGCTGTCTCCGAACCCTCAATTAATATGGCATTTTCCGTCTCGCTCGCACCTGTCATAACAGAATTAACTTCATTATTGCTTAGAACAACTTTTCGATATCATTACTTCTTAGATACCTTTAGTATTTTTGCTGAAAATATATAGTATGTTACATTTGAACTTGTTTCAATGACGTATTCTTTGTTAGCTGCAAAGCAATTTCTATTTATATATTAATCTTAACAAGATATTTTGATTCGTCATATTAAAGTATAACATGGTACGTTATTGTGTATGTAACGGCTGCTTTGATGTTCTGTCCGGTTCTGGCTTCAAACCCCGGGTCAGATTATAGAAAGCTCTTGGGTTTTTCAATCGAAAGTAACTATCCGGAGTCTGAAAGTTAGAATGCTTTTCCAATAAATTATGAGGTAACAAATATTAAAAAAAAATACAGACAAATTGATAACCTCCTCCTTTTTTATGTCGGTTGATAAACAGTGGGCACGGTAATGATACTCAATTTAATTATCATGTACAAAATGTTTTGTATCCTTATAAGTATATGTAATACTCTTATAATTAAAAGAAAATGTTTACTTTTAACTTAACTACCCCAGCAACGTTACGTTTCTTTAATTAGTATAGATTAATATGATACCTTTTTCACAGCTATTATTTAATGGATCTGAATTTTACATTGAATCATAGAAGAAAACAACGTCGCTTACCGCTGTCAGTCCCTATGTATGCTTAGACCTTTAAAATTATGCAACGGATTTTTTAAAAGATAGAGTAATTCAAGAGGACGTTCTTTTATATACCTAATACATGGCCAATATAGTAAAGAAACGAGAAAAATTCTGTAGTACATATATTTAGTATCAGCATTTAAAAAAATATTTATTTTTTTAAACACTCATTGACCCTTACTAAGTGACTATGTACTATTGATACAAATCACCAAAACATAACGAAAAACTTTTCAAATTAATACATATAATGTAACTTGCCAAGAAAACTTCATATTTGTACAACACTTGAATTGAGCATTCAATATTTATTCAAAATTTTCAATTAAGTTTCAAGATTGATCAGTTTTATTATACCAGTTTTGATATGACATCGATCACAACATGGCCAATTTACATAATTACATTATTCAACCACTTAACGCCTACGGAATAATTTATATGGAAATATTATTTTCGCTTACGAAATCATCAGTGAAAGATGATCACTCCTACTATTAACTTTTTCTTGGTAACCTTTCTTGTTCTTATATTTATTGAGGATATGTTTTTTACAGCGTTTGCTGTTACTAGTACTGTCATTCTCAACTTTCTTACTTGGTGGCTAATATTAGGAACTAAAATAAAAATTACAAAGCAATGTTTGCACGCATATCTTTTATGTAACATGCACTGACTAAACGATTACGTGATTAAAAATTAGAAAATGCATATTTAAGTTCTTCTGGATATTCTATTCTATACCCTAAAGGTTAAAATGCACAAATGCGCAACAACTTGTATATAATAAGGCCTTAAATTAACATAATATTTTAAATTAGTCTTTAAATATATTCTTTGTTCTCGCAAGATGCGTTCACTGTTAATATACATTTTTTTTTTAAATGATAAGTGAGATTGTTTACTTTGTTTACCTTAGACTTTGGTAAATAAACAATTTTTTTAAAGACTTTTATAACAATAAAATAGGTAGGAATCCCATAGATATTATCGCTAGAATGTTAGAAATATTAATAATTCCTTAGTTTGCCAAGGTGCTAGCAAACTTAGTAGCTAGGTGTTATGTTCCAGTTATTACCCTGGCTCACTTCAAATACAACAATACCATATAGTACCGTATAGCAACAGAACGTGTGATTAGAAAGTGGTACCCAGCCTTTCGTTGTCATATCGATCGAGTTTAAAGTGAGATTCGGTCGTAGATGCATAGTAGCGTTGAAAAGTCTTCATTCACTAACTACCAGCGTGGGAGTTCGAAGCGTACTTTTGTACCGTTAGTTTCGTATTTAAATACCACTCTTGTTTGGTATTCTTTTAAAGCATGTGTTTCTTTTATGACTTTATTTATTCTTAATCACCTGTCTTGACTCATTATATATGTAAAAATCGTCGCAATGTTTGGTAGGTTTTAATATTTATATTAACTTTGTAAGCTAAACAGTATTGATGTTATTTGCTAGTGTTATGTAATGTTAGAAATTGAAACACTAAATCACATATGTTATTGATTAAATTGAGCTGTGATGACCCAGTGGTTAGGACGCGTACATCTTAACCGATGAATGCGGGTTCAAACACAGTTGTGTTTGCAATTTACTCTAGCGAGAAAATTTACACGAAATTCTGCCACATGTGAATCGACCAACCTGCATTGGAGCGTGGTTGTGTATGCTCCTAATCTTCTCCAAGGGAGAGGAAGCCTTTGTCCAGCAGTGAGAATTTTTCAGGCTGTTATTATTATTGATTAAATATGATGAAATTAATAACGGAATATCGTGTTAGTTAAATATTGTTTTAGACAAGTAATGAATTATGTTACCCACGAGTCCAAATATAGTAACGGCCTCTAAAAGTCCCACTGCAGGACTGAGATCTTCAGTGCCTTTGATCGAAAGGTTGTAGAGCTAGTTCCACCATACAGCTGCAATGGTGATCGATGGTATGGATCCAAATCCTCACACCCCCTGTGCTCTGTAATTGCGAAGTGTCAAAGGCCCTTTCGGCGAAACGTCTCGTACTGATTTATTAGACGACAAAGGGCGCCTTGGACCCTTGGATTGTCATAACCTTTTCTGATATTATGTAGGTTGTAAAAAGAAATACAAGAAGAAAAATATCGATAACGATTTTTCTGGATAACGTTTATACTCCATACTAATATTTTAAATGCGAAAGTAACTCTTTCTGTCTGTCTGTTTCGCTTTCTCGTCCAAATTACTGGACCAATTTAAATGAAATTTCTTATACAAAAGGTCTAGAGCCTGAGAAAGGATATACAAAATAAAGGATAAAGGATTTTAAATTGGAAAAAAGTGTTGTAAAAGATATAGAACTAGAAGCAAAAAATTTATATTTTAGGCTGTTGATCTAAACTTAAAAGATAACATATCATAACACCTAGTAAGTAGTGTTTTCATATTCTGCGCGAGCAAAGTCGCCGGTAGAGCTAGTATGACATAGGGTAAAGCAGCCTAATCTATCAGCAGGAATTAATACGTGTAGTTTTTTAGAGCTCGTATTATGGTCGTATTCAAATCGTAAATAAGTACCCACGCAATACCCACCAGTGAATGTTTCTCATGAAACAAATAAACAAAGAAAAAGTAAAAGTCAGAACAGAATTCGGTCAAACATACAAACATGTCGACGTGTCAAGTGGTCATCAATCTATCAGGGGCTTCCTACGCGTAATTTCAACATAAGGTACCTGTTTTAATGGTACATACAACCTTTTGCTATATCAAGCTATATTAAGCTATAAAAAGATAGAAAATGTATGTTTTATAAAACTCACACATTTAAACATTGACGATGTGTATTTGTTATTATAAAATAGACATAGTTAAATAAGATAAGGTGTGTTATTCTTTAGTATAATTGTAAGTTTTTATAAACTAGCTATGCCAGTGACTTTGTGTGCATTTGAATGTAACAAAAAAAAATGATATAAAATATAGCGAATTACTTATTTAAAGAAGATAAGTTATTCCTTATTACATCAACTATCTGCTCGTGAAATTCTTATCAAAATTGACCCAGTCGTTCCAGAGATAAGCTGAAACAAACAGACAGACAGTAAGAATTGTAAATAAATATTATTTTGATACATACATATGCATTTAGTAATAAATAAAAATTTTAACAAAAAGAAAAACCGACTTCAAACAAAACACGATTTTAAAACAAATGAATATGCACGAAAAAGTAATAAAAATAATTGCGTATTCAACATATTTTTAGAGTCTTCCTAAGTTAAATGAAATGAAAAATATTAGACTACTTAAAAGTCGATTAACGATTATATCATGTAGTTATAATTATTGGTATATTTGGAGCCGGTGTCAGCCACGGTGCCCTTGCCCCAACAATCAAAAGAGAGAAGCGATACGAGCTCCTTGATTGATCCAGTATATTATTGTGTTAAAGGTAATTTGTTAAAAAACATATTTGTTAAAGTATTCTCGTATTGTTTTTTGATAGATATACTGTAGGGTTTTATTGGCTGACACCGACTCCAAATATAACAATAATTATAACTACATGATATAATCGTTAAAAAATAAAAAAAAAATGGGACCCCACGGGAAGCACTACCTTTCAAACAAAAAAAAAATATCAAAATCGGTCCACCCAGTGAAAAGTTATGAGGTAACAAACATAAAAAAAAAAAAAAAAAAAAAAAATACAGACGAATTGATAACCTCCTCCTTTTGGAAGTCGGTTGAAAAGCATATATTTTAATATCACAAACAGTGACTCCAATTTCACTATATCTATATACGATAAAATCAACATAAAAATAGCGCTCTATAGAACGATATCCTTATATATAGGAGTGTCGTGTGAAACTGGTAGCTCTTATAAGTGGATACAAGGACTTAAAAGCAAAGGAATTGAATTGTTCGCTTTCAAGAATTTTAATTGATTCTGAGTCCGAGTACTTTATATCGATACGTTTATAGTTAATGGGTATTTTGATTTGAAATATTTTAAAGCTATTTTATTATTTCAAGAGAAATAATAAAGTTTATTCATTAATTTAGTGCTTACTCGCGTCTTCTTAGTTACTGTTAGTTTATACCGCATATCCTATGCACTTTTAAGTATTCATTCGAACTTATTGTACCTTCTCCATAAGTACGAAATAATGTTAAAATGTTTGTTAAGTTACTTCGTGTAATGGACTTTTTTATTTCTGAATTGATATTTTACTAGAAATAATTTTGCTTAGAAGATGAATAACAGTGTAACTAGAGGCTCTAGGGGTGAAACATAGATTCTGAGGTTGCGCATTGATGAATTAAAAAATGTATTGTACCGCCCCATCGACTATAGCCAATATTATATGGTGACTACTTATTATCAGCCCATTTACTCGACTGCCTATACTTTTTTCGTCCAAAAAAGACCTTTAAATGACAAAAACCTTAGTACCAGCGGAGTGCTAACCCAATTTATTTTTAATTCAAAGTCAAAGTCAAAAACTTTTATTCAAAATAGAAGTGTTTACACTTTCTTATTGATTGTCGAAAATCTACCACCGGTTCGGAATATATTACCTCAGACCTGAGAAGAACCGGCGAAAGGAACTCAGCGGGATTTTTCTTTTTTTTTTAAATGTCAATTTATAATTTACAACAATAAACATCATTAATAAAGTAACCTACGAAATAGTAACCTATACTCAAATCATTTTTACAACGTCATGCATATGACTTATATCTTTTTACATACTCTTAAAAATGTAGTAATTATTCATAAACACACAAATTTATAGCCTATAAAATAATGCTTAACAACATACTCCTCTATAACAAGATTACGAGCTATTTATTTATATGTATTAATGAATTTTGACAACGTTTCACATAAAAGCCTTAGATCACTGTCTCGTTTAGATCACAGATTAAAAGAGCTCGCTTTATCCCTGGCTTTTAACAAGATAATCCTCATGACCAAATTTCAGCCACAGCGAACTTTTTTCTGAGATTAGTTAAATACGTAAAGTATATTAGACTGAATGTATGTGTTCAAACTCAGTTATGAAAGGCCATAAAGAAAGTATATTTATTTTATTATAAACTGCTAACTAATATAGATATTTTTTAAATTTCGAATATTATTTCAATAACTTTGAATTTCGATGCTCTACAACTGCTCAGCCTCCCGTGACGGCCTCATTTTTTATAGATATGCTTAATGGCTGGCTATTGGTCAAACATAAAATTCGAAATTCAAAAATGATTTAGACTTTTACTTCTATAGCAAATGTTTATGAAGTATTTGCCAAGATATGCATACTTATATCTCTATTATAAGTATATATAACGTTTTAGTAAAAAACTATTTATATATTTCATGTAGGGTTTGCCTATTAACTATATAGTAGTAGTAGTATACTAGTAGTCGCCCGCGACCTGGATCGCGTTTTTGGGTGTTGGTTGTCTTGTGTTAGTGAAAGAATGTCCTTTCTTAGAGTTTAAGTTTGCTTTATATCAAATTTTATCAAATTGACATTTATAATATTAATATTTCTTAAATGTTTCCGGTCGTATCTTCTCTTTCTGATGGAGGGGGGAGATGTATGTGTATGTATGTGAGTGTGGGGATTTAGTGCCGAATTTCGTAATAATCGCTTGAGCAATTTAGTACTGAAAATAAAACATACTAAATAAACTCGCTCTCATATTTATGGCTATCACAGAAGAACCGCAAATACTTTTAGTGTTACTCATTAATAAATTTAAATACCATTTTAAGAAAAAAAAAATCGTTATAAAAATCATGGAATTAGTATATATTAATGCTGGATATACAATAATTAAATTGTATCTAATTAACATATTATCTATGCTATTTAAATAAGACAGAAAACCAACTGAGTTTGTTGTTAACCTTTCTCAGTGGAATTTAGATAACGAACTGGATTATTATATATCATTAAATATTGGACAAAATCACATACATTACTCCAATCCCAATGCAAGTAGCTAAAGAACTTGTGTTATGGAAAATCAGAAGTAACGACGATACCACAAACACACAGACCCTAGCTAACGTAGGAAACTAATAAACTTTTTCTACATCTTTTA
The DNA here is from genome assembly GCF_905220365.1 of Vanessa cardui. NCBI lineage: Eukaryota > Metazoa > Arthropoda > Insecta > Lepidoptera > Nymphalidae > Vanessa > Vanessa cardui. Next base: position 3,962,111 of record NC_061143.1, read on the forward strand.
AATGTTGAAAAAGAGTAACTACTGAGTTTCTTGCCGGTTCTTCTCGGTAGAATCTACTTTCCGAACCGGTGGTAACATCACTTAATTGTTAAATGACGATTCAAAAGTGCTTGTAAAAGCCCACTTGAATGAAGTATAATTTGATTTTGATTATGATTACATCCCGGCCCGGCTGGGAATCGAATCCAGGACCTCAGGATGGTACATTTGAAAACCGGTGTACACACTACTCGACCACGGATGTCGTCATTATTAAATTTTACTTAAGTCGTTATTGGGTTATGATGATTCAATATTGCACGTCATAGTCTACTTGTATGTATTTGGTGTTCGTACCCCTTGGGCCCCCATAAGCCCCCCACTGAGCTATTGACGCTTTCATTATATATATACGGTATTCTTAACACAAAGTATGTCTTCAGTCGAGGTCAAACAATCAACTACCTATCGTTGTCATTAGAGAAGTCCTCAACCTTTGAAGTCAAGGCTTATGACTGTGCACGCAAAAATCACCCTTAAACGTATGACATAAGGGCTATTATGACATCAAGATGTAAAGTACTCTGTCATAAACATCTTAAATTTTTAAGGACAGATTCTTATCCTTTTGAAGTATTTCCGTGATCTAAACGTATATATTGTATATGTATAATTATTTTTCTTTTAATGAAAGATCTTTGTTTTTGTACTAATACTTTGATACTTCTCCATATAGCCTTATGTATACCTACATATATATTTTAATGATATAGTTTGCTCACTTTTTAAGAAATATTACCGATTGCTTACATCGTCATTGCGCTACCAGCTATGATAACTAAGATATGATGGTGTTTGTATGTGTAGTTACCAGACATGCAAAGCCTTACCAGAAAGTTTACTTTTGTGATACTTTTTATACTTTTTTGTGTATGCCAATAATGTTGTTTATTTTTGTTACAGGTAATAATATTAACCAATCAGCGTTAAGAATACATTTATTTTTGGTGAGTCAGTACTGTTGAAAGAAAAAATAATTTTGGTCATGATAAATAACTTTTTCATTTATTTTTATTGTGTTTTTCAAAGTCTATCGATCTAGTTTATCGAACATAATGTAGAGTAGTGTAAAACGAGAGATATTTAGACGTGGGAAGATAAGCACCGATAATTCTTCTCAAGAACAGATTTATACTTAAATGCGCATTATACTTATATTTCTCAACATGCATTTACAAAACCGCCTCGTTAGTATATGGCTTCAAATTCCGGGTGGGCCAATGAAATTCTATTGGTCTTTTTTAAAATATACTAGCAATGCTCTAAATTAATTGAGGTATTACTATTATTGTTATTTACCTTTCCTTTAAGCTTATCACTTGGAATTGGGACAATAGCCCAAGGAGTTGGAATCGATCCTGCGTATTTTTAAATCGCTAAGCGGCTCAAAAACCATTGCAATATTGAAACTTAATTTTAATAAAATATATGACGCAGCCCAAATATTTCGGAAAATACGTAAAGCCATTGGTTTGATCCAGGATTCTGGCTATAAGTGTCCAATCAATCTGATATAAGAGTAAGAGAATATGAAATACACTTGTCCTTGTAAATACTTGAGCCATGTATATATGTGAGGTTGCCTCTCCTTCTTTAATGGCAACTTAACCAACCAAACTTAATTTAATTCTTTTCATATTAGACCTTGTAAGTTAAACTTGCAAATGAATAGCAAATGCCCTTTCTAGTATGGAATAATATCCTACTAACATTATTAGTAACTCGTAATATTAATACACATAAAGTACCTTATGTCCTTAGTGTTGAAGATACCTATATACAAATCAATTCAAATTCATGTATTTCGTGCTATATGCAGTATTTTTTTAATCATCTGGATGTAGTAGGTGTATCTGAATACAAGTAGCTTATAGCCTTAACAAATAGGCTAACCGACTTCATGCTCATAATGACTATTAGAAGATGCCCCCCCCCCTGTGCCCTCTTACTCGTGGACAAAACTGCGGTCGTTCTAGTTCGTATTTTCGATGAAGATGCTCTTAGCGTTGAAATATGTAGTGGGTTGAAAGCACCTCCAAATATAAACCCGTTTATGGTTTTATTAAGATTACCATACAATTATCGCTTACGTGCTATCTCATTAAGAAGATACAAATCGAAGCGTTCGTTAATTTTATAACATAATACGTGTTTTATTATAATTAATTAAAAATATATATGTATATGGTTTATATAGTTAAAGTAAATGGTTAGAGCGGACACATGAATTGGAACTGAAGATCTTGTGGATTTTTTCATGTGTCTGATTTGTCTGTTTGCGGTACCAGTTCATGTGTCGAATCAAATTCTGACACATAATTATTTTGCCCAGTAATGAAACCGATTCGTTTTCTTCAGTATTATTTAACTTCTTAAGAAATTGATCTATTATTTTAATAGATCTATTTATACCAAATTAAAGAAGGCAAAAAGTTTTCATTAATATTAAGGAGTACAGTTTCGACGAAATCAAAATATCTTGTTAATATAAATTATTATAATCATTTAAATAACAAAGGTATTGCTCTTGGAGTATTCATATAATTTTAAAACGCATCAAACATATTTATTCCCATGACTTATTTGTATCCCTATTCTCTTAGACCATATTGTCATCAGAATAAGAAGTGAGTGCATTATTTCATCTGAATCGTTTGGGCGGAACGAGTTTAAAAAGCAATTCCATAATTACCATACACACACACACACACACACACACACACACACACACACACACACACACACACACAATTAAAAAAGGACGTTAAAATATACTACCACATCGGAATCGTAAAGCATAAACATAATCCTACCAAATTAAATACGTTACTAATTAAAAAAAAAGGCTTTGAATAAAACTATCAATTTATTTTAACGTAATAATAAATATTTAATCCAGAGTAAACTTAGAACAATGATTTCTCATAGCAAAAGCATTAAGCAATTATAGATTTTATTATTTACGTGTAAGTACTGAAATAGCCTGCTACATTTTACCTACCTAGTTATAACATTGTGGCAGATTGTAATGCATTCCGTAATGTTCCGGGTTCAATACCCATTTAAACATTCGCTAGGAACCGCGCGCGGTTCTGTTTGATCTGCTCTGCTTCTAATAACAGGAACTGACGAATACGCAAGAATATAATAAGCATTTAATATTAATTCAAATCAGTACTTGCATATGTATTGTAATAAAGAATGTTGCCATATCGTTTTTTTGGTACATACTATATAGGCAATTGTAAAGTTAATGATGAAAAAATTATAAGACCTTCTTGGACTATATATGAACTATATAGAATTATAAGTTGTTAAAAATTAAGCCCGAGCAAGAAGTACTGCGATACACCGTAAAGAAACTACGATATTAGATGCCTTTAATTACGCTGGCTCGCTCAGGTTCGCATGGGAACATGACAATACAAATTATTGATATCATGTAAAGTCTTAATGCCCTTCCCAATACATGATAGTATAATACTAACTTAACTTTGGGTTTCTTCTAAGAATTTGTTAATAGAACCACTTTTTTGTGGTTTTTCTAGGAAACTTTAATCAATCGAAATCCATACAATCTAGCCACAGTCACCAACAAAGCAATTATTTTAAAAGAACAGAATACAAAGTCATTGACAATAATTAAAAAAAAAGTATCTCTGTGACGCAAATACAATACGGGTATTATTAACCAATGTATAAAACAAAAACAAATTGACGTACTCTATTATTAAAACACAAACCAAAAAGGTTTTTATCGCATCGAAGCATTATAAAATCTAACTCGCAATTAATCATATTGTAACACTGTAATTATTTTTAATCTATGCACATTCTTGACACCCACATGACATGTACAGTCACAGACAAAATGCACTTCCAGCTTGACGTGTACAGTCGTTCGAAATGCGTATGACCATAATTTAGTAGCATGTGACATGGACAAAGCGCAAGCAAGTGGGCGGTAGACCGTGGCGATCAAGTTTAACAAAGAACAGTACAATGGGGAATTTAAATCCATTTTCAAATTAGGAATCGAATGAAATAAACTGAACTGTACCATTCATTCTTATTATTTACGACTTGTCAAACTGTCAATGATATATTCAGTATGAACAAAACCTAACAATCTAAATTGACATTTCTGAAAGTAGCAGTTCGTTCTATATTGAGTAATAAATGCAGGAAATTTATCTATTCCTATATGTTGAATATCATGCACTATTTATATTATAACTTTTTAAGAATTCATTAAGATTATAAAAAAAGCCTTGTTCGTCTTCGCTCCTAATATAAAATTGTCTGTAAATAGGCTTTTCAAAGGCGTCGCTTCAATACGTTCACACGTAAGATTACCGTTCTGTACATAAAATCCACTTACTCTATGGCCCGTTAGCATTACGCAACGCTAGAGCGGGACGCACGGACGGACAATCGAGCCGTTACTCAGTCAATGTGATCGGTCGAAACGGCAAGCGCGTGAATAAAAAAAAAAGAAAAACAAAAAATCAAAAACGTTTCTGAACGTGCTTGTACCGTGACAGTTGAAAGACGCGCGAATTCGAAATTCGAAATTTGAATTTGATGTTGTGTTGTGCTTTATGCCAGGTGATTAGTGTACTACGTGTTTTTGGTGCATTGGTGGTTAAAAGCGTTGTTGAATGGGATGTGTCAATGGATTGAGCGCGTGCGTAAGCGCATGGCCATTGATAAGTTTATGTTAGGTATGTATTTTTCATAATGACGCATAAACGCTAATCGCATTAAGGCTTTTGTGTGAACTTACGTCATTTCGATGTTCGCAAGGCCGGCCTTGTTCTTATTTACTGAAGAGTTCTGAGTAATATGTTTTTCTATGTTTGCTATAAAATGTTATGAAACATACAATTATAATAGGATATTGAACATTTTTCTACAATAGAAGGTAATATTTTTGAAAATTGAAGTTAATAAAAAATAAACAAAATATATTTTTGTTTGTATTCCTACTTCGTAACTATACTACTATGTACTATTATTTAAGTAGGCTTTTAAATACTTTTTACCACCAAATAAATAAAATTGAGTAGTTACAAATACTAGTATAGTAATAATAATTTTATTTATTTAATTACAAAATAGACAGTTTAATTTCACCTTATTAAGTAAATGAATTTTGTAAGGCTTTAAGGCCCAAATTTAATTACATATTCATTTTACTAAAAACCAGCGATATTATTATATTTCATGGTATACTAATTCAATCTATTTTCTCTCTATGTATCATTTCGTTGTTTTAATAAACATACAAAATTACCAGGTATTACTTACATGAACAGAGTTTTGAAAATGTGTTTTTTTATAAGTTTTATTTACATTATTTTTAAATAATATTTACTGAAATTATTTCACTATAAAAATGATCTTAACAGCAAAATGTCACAAAAAATATATTTATCGATATTTAAATAATAACATAAGCTTCTTCGTAAATAAACATTGAATTCTGAACTGAAATCAAAACATCAAATAATCGAATCAATTCATAACAATATTTGAAAATGGAATAAACGTTCCATTTTCAATTTCGTCGAATTTCCATATATTAGCATACATAACACGTTTTTAATAACATCGATGTTACATTACATGTAATTATAGAGCGGCCGTTTGTTCCGCCATGTTTGTTTTATTAAATACGGAATTGTTTTTTTAATTGTCGTAAGTCATTTCAAATGGATCAATTAGAGAAAGTACCGGTTATTGAATGTTATGATTTATATTGGGCCTATTTGTGCTTTAAAACAAAGTACTGGTATGCCATAGCTTATTTGTGCTTGTAGGTTCCTTCGTTATATGAGTCGGGTTCAGTACCAGTACTAGGTACCGTGAAATAACAATACTAAGTAATGGTGTGTTCTGGCTGGAAGGGTGTGTGAACTATGGCCGTTTCCATCAGTTAGCCCATTTGCCAACCCACATAAACCTAAATAACAAAATAAACAGAACATACTTTGATAGTCAAAATTGAGTTCTTAGAATTTCTATCAACACATAAATAATATATCACTGAAAAATATATTAGGAATACGCAGTTTTTGGACAATATTTATTTTTCATGGTGGAGTGACGATTTACGCAAGACTGGCAGGCACTGGATGCGATTAACCCAAGAACGATCACAGTGGCGTACAGTTGGAAAGACATATGTCTAGCTGTGGACGAACATGGGCTGTTGATTGATGTATTTTTTAATACATTGTATATTTGAATGATCATTCTATTTTAAACCTTTCTGGGTTTTTGTTCCGTCATTAAAAAGCTAATCCCAAAAAACAGGTCACGCTTTAGCAAGTTTTCGCAAGACAAATGAGATCTCCTAAGTGTTAACATCGCTTTTAAACTATAATTAATCGATTCGTAACGAATGAGAGAAAGTCGTTCTCGATACCGATCAGTCGAACTGATAAAAAAACAAAGACACCGAACTTAAATGTAACTCTTGCCATTACGACGAAAATCATAAAAAAATCGATATCAGAAATCGATAATTGGTCCTCGGATTTTTTGCGAGTGGACGAGTTTAAATGCATCCTTAATAGGGCCACCGTGAAAGTCGAGTATGCAATTTCTTAAATATTTCGATAATAATGTCCGTTAACAATGTACAGTCGGGTTAAGAAAGGGTTCGTCACCTTAAAATCTATTTTCGTGTGCTCAGTTTGAGCGATAATCTGCTTTACCAATCGAGAATGACCTATTGCGTCGCAATGATTTGATGTTTAGATTCAAAAGGTACTAAGAGTTTAAGACTTGATAAAGGAATTAATTTGAAAACTGACGAAGGTTTTCTTACTCTGACTGTACCAATAATCATCATATGCAATGATTACATCATGCGAATTTAATTTCTAGTTAAGAAAAAATTTCTATTAAACTAACGACGTTTGACATTGAAAACTTTTTTGTGTTGTTCGTTGTTGGCCTTTAATAATGGGCCTTGCGTTGATGTTGTAAAAAAAAAATTACGAACACTCCCAAATACCTACGTATTGTCGCAAGAATGGATTTCATGAATTTATTATGGTTCAAAAGATATTATTGTTAATTTTTTTGATTACTCTTGCTTTTCAGTTCATCGATCTTTGTCGAGTTATTACTTTTTAAATCGTTCGCGAAACTTCACGTTCATTGAACAGATTTTTTGGTATTTATTTATTATAATTTATAGGTTTTGTTTTAATTTAATTTCACTGTAAACTGTCAACGACTCAAACATTAACTTTTTTATATACGGCCATAGCTTTCTAACCGACCAGTATCTTTTACCCGCATACTAAAATTTTTTTTCGAGTTTAATCGTAACAGTACATTTACAGCTGGAGTTTTTCAAAATAAGACCATTACCGATCTTCTACGTGCAGTTATCGTCCCATAATAATTGAGATAAAATTTGGCATTCACTATTAATATATAAGTTTTGAAATAATTTCGTGCAGGTGTCAGGAATAAAAACCTTTGTGCACTCCCATACTTCAATCTATCTTTATGTAAAATTTCATTAAAATCCCTTCAGCTATCCTTGTGTGTTTGTCTAACAAACATCCGTACAAACTTCCCCATTCAAATATTAGTAAGATGCAAGAATTTGTGGCTTTACTCGAACAAAATTTATAAAACCTTATCCATTTTATTCCCTCGAGGGGCGAATGAATCATTCTCCGGAATGCAAACTATCTCCATGCCAAATTTCTACCAAAACAGTTCAGTGCTTCAACCTTGAACGGATATCAGACAGAGTAACTTTCGCATTTATAATATTATAATAGATAAGGTATTGTGGCGCATCTTTTATTTGCGATAAATTTATCTTTTCATATTCGAATCGTTTTTATTAAAATGTTGTTTTAAAATCATCGATACGCTCGCCGTCGGATGTTCCTGACAGCATTTTCGCCGATACGGGTGGTATATTGTTGTATCACGATCGCATTGTTGTTTGACGCTTGTCTTTTTTTGTTACTGACGCTTCGATCGTGTCTTATTTAGAAAGATAACAGTCGAACTATAGATGGCTTAGTGGATAAAAATAGCGGATTTTTAAATGATTGTTGTGAGTTTGAATCTGGTTTGTTTGATTTAATTGCATGTGCTACATTAAGATTTTGTAGGAAAACGTCATAATGTATCCATAATATTTGATATTTTGTATTACACTACTACATAGAAGAGAATAATATAAGATTGGCTTTCAAGTGTTAAGAGCTGAGATGGCCCAGTGGTATGATCGCGTGCATCTTAACCGATGACTTCGGGTTCAAACCCAGGTACCACTATATATATGTGCTTAATTGTTTTTATAATTCATCTCGTGCTCAGCGGTGAAGGAAAACATCGTGAGGAAACCTGCATGAGTCTAATTTAATCGAAATTCTGCCATTTGTTAAATATGTTCCAAACCCTTTGCTCAGTGGGAGAGGAGGCCTTAGCCCAGCACTGAGAAATTTAAAGGCTGTTACTTTACTTTACTTTTTCAAGTGTTCCTCTTCCAAGTCTATTCCTAGCGATGGTACTTAAACTTGATTATATTTCATATCAAACAGACAAATGATATATTCATCAGCTGTTGTAAATCTAAATTCTAAAATATGTATATATAATCGCAAAATGCCACTCACCGATTAATTACGAAATCTCAGAACTTATAACACTAACTTAAGCATGCAAAAACGATTGTTGCAAGTAAAGCCGCAGGTTCAGCTAGTTAATTTATAATAATAAAACTGGGCAATCTACCGTACTAACCGGGATAAGCATTACATTCTTTAAAATAATATTCAAATTTCCTCAAAAATTATCCTTTGAAAAGCTAAAAAAAAAAAAATTTGATTATGAACTATATCACATCAAACGATCTTACCGATCTCTGTAAATACCGTAGCTAAATATCTGACATGACAAATTAACCCATCCAGTGTGTTCAACAAAAAACTCGATAGAGGTCGATGCACCTCAGTGAACGAAGAAGAAACAATCGACAAAATTCGCCATTGTACAGCACTAGCTGAAACATGACCAATATGTTAACCCAAACTTATGTCCGAGCAAAATGTTCGATAAAAAAACGTTCGGAGAGACGAGTGACATAAATGACACGTCGATAATAAATCCGTCTAGTTTTTTCACAGTGTTATAAAAAAAAAAACTTTTAAAGTCTATTTGTTTGAATAACATTAACAATTTCATAGATAAGACGCTTAACGTTTTACGATTGATGTTAAATTAATTAAAAAATTAATTGTTTATGTTGTCTGATGTTTTTTATTAGTGTTAAGAAAATATTCTGGTTAATATCAATTGCGAATACAAATTCTGTCATTTGTATTCGCTTTAGTTGCTTCAGTTTAATGTTCCGTAAGCTCCATCCGCCTTATGCTTGCCAAGTGCGGTCTGTTGCTGTTGTTGTTTGCCTTTTTTTATAGATGTAGGCACCGTCAAGGCCTCATTATACGATTTTTAATAGTTAGTAGTAATCGCCTATAATGATTCCACCGCTGGCCCCCATCCTATGAGGAAAAGGATAGAGCCCGGTGCACGTAGTCTTTTTTTCAAGAGAATTTATTTTGTTCACCGCCAAGCACGTAATTAATTGTAAATGAAATCTAATAATACAAAATAAAAAGAAAATAGAATATACAAAAACAAAAAAACATTAAGATTCTGTGGTGTGGCGAAGGTTTGAACCCAATATCATCAGTTAATATGTACGCGTTTTAATCACTGAGCCATCTCGGCCATATAGTACTCACATACAATAATAACATATTTGACTTGACGTGAAAATACATATATATCGTTCAAATAATATTATGTAAACTCAGCTTAACATATTATATTTTATATAATGGTGTAAGTCAGTTATCACAAAACATTTATTTGTGGAGACGTATTAAACACCTTAATTTATTGCCTTAATACGATCTTATTGTTACCAAAACTAAGGCCCCTGACACACGTAAGAAGTGTACAAATTATTATCGTCATTAAATATTGAAATAAAACGACTTTACTTTAAATTATGTTATCTCTATAACAAAGTTATGGATCAAATCAGCAATTGTATTAATGGAAAGAAGAGCCCATTAAAAAAACATCACAGAAGCGAAACTTCTGTTCGACTGTTGAGACGATTTATTAAAATGTTAAACATACTATATAACCCCTATCACATCAAATAATATACTTCTTATTATACCTGTTAATGGTACTTTTTCGCTTACAAGGCCTCATCAGTTTTCTATGAAAAATTAAATATAATTCTTTCCTATAACATTACGAGCAAATAGACTGTCGTCTATCTTAATTGTACGCAATTTATTATTACAACAACAACAACAGCCTGTAGATTACCCACTGCAGGGCTAAGGCCCCTTTCTCCTATTAAGGAGAAGGTTTTGGAACATACTTCACCACGCTGTTCCAATGCGTGCTAGTGGAATAAACATGTGACAAAGACACATGCAGGTTTACTCACGTTTTTTTCCTTCACCGCCGAGTACGAGAAGAATTATAAACACAAATTAAGCACATGAATTTTCAGCGTTTAAGATGCGTCCACGAAGACGTACCCATTGGGCCGTCTCGGCTCCTAATATTAATTATTATCTTATGTCGTTTGAAAAATGTTTGCATCAATTTTAAGTCACAATTGAAATTCGTCCATTTCAAATAGCATTACCATTCGAAGGCATACAACGGAATTTTACACTTCACGCGACACAATATTTCTGAAGCAAACAAATATAAAAGCTTCGACATGGAAACTGTTTATAAAAGGAATATTTGATCAAAGCGTTTGAAACTATTGTGAATTTCCCAAGTTCTTCATTGATATTCTTCAGTCTGCAGGATGCCTTACAACGCCATAATAGAACCAAATATCGTATGTCAAATCTATCCACGAAATTCTATTATCTTATTTGCGCAGAGCGGTTCAGATCACTTTGAATAATGCTTCTGCTTACTATACATTTATTGCAGACAATATTACCCCATAAAGCCAGAGCGCTAGAGACCAAAATTGAACACAATGTTGATTCGAGCCAAGTTTATAGAACAGTAACTGTCAAAGGCATGCGTTGTAGAGCTACCATAATATTTTGGCCTGAGTACTAGCAATTTATGTCTTATTTTGTTGGCAGTAAGATTGAAAAGGGATTGTTGTTATTTTTTTAAGCTCGGGAACGTTGGGTTTGTAAAAGCCCGTCATAGATTTGACTATGTTTCGCGTGATCATTAGTTTCGACTTCCATTACGCTTTTTGAACCGGTTTTTACCGCTTTCATCCGGAAATATCTGGATCCGGTTTTTGAAGCATATTCAATGCGGTGCGATGTGTATCAAAAGATTAAATACTTCCATCTTTATATGGGCATCAAAATGGTAACATTCAATGGATATACCATTCATAAAATTTTCAACGATTTCACACAGCCTTCGAAATATATATTAAACATCTCTTTATATTAATTTTAAAAATCGAATAGATCATTCTAATTTCAAAAACTAACTTTTCTGAAAATTTTATTATCTGTCTGTGTATTTCTAACCTACTTTGATGTCTTCAATTGTAATATATTCACATCCTAATAAAACAAATTGTCTAGTTCATCGTGACACTATTACGCGTCTCCGAGCATCCTGTATACAGTTTGGGTGGTACATCCTGTAGCGTTGATTGATGCAGTCAAATCGTTGAGATTTATTACTTTGAGTATATACAGGATGTGTTGATGGTTTTGATTGAAGTGCACTATTACAACGTTTATTTCAACATGTTGGCTAAATATTCATGCATATACGAACATACGTTTTAAATTTGAAATTGGAACGAGAAGTATAAATTAGCATTTATTATCTTCTTCACTGCCTTCATATAGATAAAACTGACTGTACCCGCGATCTTGTACGCCTTTGAATATAACAAAAATGATTGTAGCCTTACTTACTCCCTATTATATCAGTCCAGCTGTTGCAGAGATATTATATCAGTCCAGCTGTTGCAGAGATTAGCCGAAACAAACAGACAGACAGCAGACCGACAAAAATTGTAAAAAATATTATTTTCGAATATGTACCGTGTGTAAATACATATATTCCAATTTTATAATATGTATAGATTAGTATAACGCTTTATCGCAAGAGTATAATATTAAATGTCAAAATTGTCATATAATAACGAAGATTTACGAAATTACTTGAACGTAGAATTTTGTGCTATGAGTTCTGTTTTGAAGGTTTGAGTGAGCCAGTGTAACTCTGGACCACAAAATATCTTAATTCCTTATGTTAGTGGCGCATTGGCGTTGAAGGGGTTGGTTAATATTTTCAATACCAATATCTATGTGCACTTAGCGTTTGTCAGTTTGCCTGCCTATAACAATAAAAAAAGCATTTAATTTATTTAGTTATGTAATGATTAAGAGCGAATTACTTGATTATTGCAATCGCCTATTATTACATTACAATATTTAATTCGTATCATAGTAGAACTTTGAACAAATTGGAAGATAGATTTTCAACTGTTTTTTTATAGTTTGCTTTGATGGTACTGCTTTCATCACCGTCATCTACATCTCTCATAGGATTAATTACAAATGTGCTCTTGATGGACCTGCTCTAAAGCAAGTCGTTAACCAGAATCTGATATTACCTTTGATATACTATTTGTACAACACCTGATGTTAAGATCTAAACTCTATCTTGTTTGTACAGCGTCAGTTGTTTTAAATTGCTTTTAAGTTTGGTCCACATTAATCTTTGTATACGTTACGTTCAAATCTATTAAATTTTAGGTTATTTTTAGGAGGCTAGTACCCAGTTTTCATGTGTCTGATTATTCTACTCTTTGAAATGACTGAACAGATTTTGATGTAGTGGATATTTTCAAAATGTTTAAACCATCTGTCTCTAAGATTATTACGACTGTGGATTTGTTTAAATATTTTGATATTTTTTTTCGTCTGCTCTTTTTCAAAATAGTAGAAGTTGTAATACGTTGGTAATTGTATCTCGCGCTTGGCGTTAAATGAAAATATTGTTAATGATTTTTTATAGATGAATTCGTATTCGATCTTGATAGGAAATATGTTTTAACTTAACAGTGATATTTTTTGAAATGTACGTACATCTTTATTTTGATATATTCTCCAGGAAAATCTTTATGATCTACAAAGCTGACCTTTTTGCATTAGATTGTCTGTTTATTGAGGAAGGTAAGCCATTTAACTTTTTGTTACGAGTCTGAAGCGATAACCATAAACATCAACTGAGCTCACCAACATTAGGCACGTGTTCATCAAAAATTTTATACACTACTAAACAACAACAATAACCTACTAAACAACAACAGCGGGAGATGTATTATATTTTTGAACCGATAATATATATCAATATTATAAATGTTAAAGTTACTCAGTCTTTCTGTCGCTCTTTCACGACCAAACCGCTGAACCGAATTTGATGAAATTTGGTATGAAGCAGACTTGAACTCCAAGAAAGGACCTAGGTTACATTTTTTGCCAAACACATGACAAACAACAGCGTAAAACGCGAGCGCCGCCGCGGTCGACTACCTTTTTTTTTCTCGCTGGAAAAACGCATTACGCGCTTCCCCCACGTGATGGAAAGTGGGGGGGGGGTGGCACTCCCCGGAGCCCTTAACGCTGAGTGCGCCCAAGCACACCGGGTTTACCCACTAAAAAACCAGCGGTACCCTCTCCGTCTTTCGGCGGACGCCACAGGATCGCTTACGCATGCTACCGTGGCCGCGGTCGACTGCTAGAGAATATATTTAAAAACATAAGTGTCGATTTAACGTATATGGTCCGTATAGATATTTACCTTTTTAAAAAGCTGAAAATGTTTTTGAAGTATAATAGTGATATTGCGTTATTTGCTCATTTGCACCAAGTGTGCAAAAAAAAATGTTATGAATGGCCAAAGTTTGCAAAAGTGTGAACTTATTATTTTTATATTAACGGCTCATTTAATGATAGTAACAATCATGATGAAGGTAGACCTTGCAACTATATACAAAAAAAATTTACACATTTCCCCAATTGATACAAGGTTTCTGAGTAAAAGCGATTTTGAAATTTCCTAAAGTTGTACCTCCACACATGATATACCGCACGTTCATGTAAATTTTCAGCTTCTTGGGAATTTATGCATGGGTACCCCTATTTTTCGGACAAACTAGACCGTACTAGTAAGCATTTGCTTTTCGTGCTTGGATTTTGGTGTATGTATATCTGACTTGAGTTTGTTTCCAAGAATCAAGGCATTCATAAACGTAGATAAAGAAAGATTGTATGAACTGTATAATGACATACAAAAAGGGCATAAAGTAACAGCCTGTACATTTCCCACTGCTGAGATAAGGCCTCCTCTTCCATTAAGGAGAGGGTTTGGAACACATTCCACCATGCTGTTCCAATGCAGGTTGGTGGAATGCACATGTGGCAGAATTTCGATGAAATTAGACACATGTAGGTGAGGAACACGATGTTTTCCTTCGCCGCCGAGCACGAGATGAATTATAAACACAAATTAAGCACATATATATAGTGGTGCTTGCCTGGGTTTGAACTCGCAATCATTGGTTAAGATGCACGCGTTCTAACCACTGGGCCATCTCAACTCAAAAGGGCATAGATGCCCTCAGAAGGGCATTATTTCGTTATATAACCTCAGTTTTCTGATGATAATGATGATTATTATTATAAATATATCTAACAAGTAAAAATTCCATTAAAATTTTGTTCCTATAACATACTTAAAAAAAGTCCTAAAAGTAATATAATTAAATAAATTGGAGTTACCTTTCTGTTTAAAGGTTTTCATACGTAATTAAAAATAATAAGAAAATTCTCCTTATTTTTATTATAAAGTTTCCAAACTAATTTGTACATTCTTGGCCTTTATGAAAGTTTGACTTATATTTTTATTATGTTCATATTCATTTACGGTCTTACAAACATTGAACAGGCATTGAGTTAAACACTTATTGCTCTCTTCTTTTCATTATTTTTACATTGGAATGAAAAAGACAGCATTATTTAACAAAAGAACGTCTTTAAATCTCTATCAGTATTTAATAAAAATTGAATGAATTATATAAAAAATCGTCCGAAGAACTTTGTGGAAATACTTACTGAGCAAAACTTGATTGTTTTAAAGTCTTTCAAGCCTAATTACTAGATTCTTAAGTTTTAAGTTATATTAAGTAATGAATATAACAATGTTGGTGTTTAAGAACATATGTAGTATAGATGTAGTTATAGATGCACGCCTTTCACTGCGTTATTTTTCAAATAGTCGTCCTTAAAATTTCCCCCCAACAATCATTATATTTTACCTCAATGTGAAAGCAAAAATGATTGAAAAAATTTTACCTAATTTTTGTCAAGAATAAAATTCGTATAATTTTATTCCCCAATTTTGTTTAATATTTATATTTAATCAAATTATCTCTTATAAAAATGAAGCGAAGTTAACGTTACTTTATGATAAAAGTTTTCGAAAGTATGTGAAAATATAACAGTATTTTCTTTTTTATTTTATTATAAATATTAACTTTAAAAATATATGTATATTTTAAAATAAACAAAGAATAAATTACAAATAAATTTATATTAATTAATTTATTTTAACGACATTATATTCCAATTTATAACAGTATAAGGAAGAGGAATGTTATTTTTTTGTATATAGGAGGTAATCAGGGTATATAGCTAAGTAATTCTTAAGTATTTCTATTAGGGTGTAAATTATATTCATTTAGTATCATTTTATTTCTAAATAAATTGCCGTGCGAAGCCAGGTCGCTGTTCTATATTTTATTTTACTTTCATTAGGACAACCAACAGTAGATACAATATTACCTCCAAAATATATTGCATTTCAAAATTACCTAGTCTAAAATTCTACTAATCACAATTAGTCTCACCATGCACTATCATATTACACAATGTAATTATAATAGTGTAATTCAATTCAGAATTAAAATCAATTTATCATAATTTTCTTGATTGGATTTCAACTGTTGAGGGAACATTAGTATTAAGAACCGAGATGGCCCAGTGGTTAGACCACGTGCATCGTAACCGATGATTTCGGGTTGAAACCCAGGCAAGCAACGCTAATTCATCTCGTGCTCGGCGGCGAAAAAAAAACATCGTGAGGAAACGTGCATGTGTCTAATTTCATGGAAATTCTGCCGCATGTGTATTCTATCTAACCGCATTGGAACAGCGATGGAATTTGACAAAACCTCCTCAAAGGGAGAGGAGGCCTTATCCCAGCAGTGGGAAATTTACAGGCTGTTGTTGTTGTATCTTACATAAGATTTTCGTTTCGCCTTCTGATTCTATAATGGATGCTGTTACGACACTGGTCGCTTTATCTCCAAGCAATTACCTCCTACGTTACTTGGGCTCGTTAAACGACCGACGGCCGTTTGATCGACATTGTTCTTTGATCTTTCTTATAATACGACACGAATACGATTTGAAGTATATTCGGTCAATGGCTTAATGGTACAGAAATATATATGTAAGTCAGCTAATTGCAGATTCAATCCCATCTCACTACCAAGTAAAATTACTTGGGTAGGTACTACCCATTGATTGTTGTGTTCCGGTTTGAAGGCTGAGTGAGCGGGTGTAACAACAGACACAAGTGGCATAATTAGTTTCCAAGATTTAAAGCGCATTGGCTATGTATATAAATAAATATGAGTCAACATCACATACATTACTCTGATCCCAACGTAAGTAGCTGAAGCACTTGTGTTAAGGAAATCAGAAGTAACGACGGTACCACAAACACCCAGACCCAAGACAACATAGAAAAATAATACTAATCTACATCGACTCGGCCGGGAATCGAACCCGGGACCTCAGAGTGGCGTAACCATGAAAACCGGTGTACACACCACTCGACCATGAAGGTGGTCGATGTATGTAATGGTAAATATTTCTCATGCACTTTCTTATATCAATCTCACATCTTATATTAGTGTCTATGGGGGGTGACCACTAAACACCGGGTGTATGAATAGCTCGTCCGATTACTTATTAAAAAAAATCTTGGTGTACAATCCATCCCTCTCTAACTCACGTTAAGCGTAACTTATCTGGAGGGAAATTAGAAATGATAATTTTTCGAATATATACGTTTAATATTATATACAAATATTCTTTGTACACACTACGAGATACTTAAAATGTTATTAAAAACCACTCGAATGGGCAATTCAATTATTCATATTATTCATTCATATATTTTTTGCACAGGTATGTCAGTCCTAATGTACTGTCTTCCTTTTCTTTTAACAATATTTATTATAAATAGCCATTTAATAGAATTTCAGGAGCATCCTAGCAGATTCTAACAGAGTCTGCTACAATACTCTGAACAAATCCAAGATCGAAATATGCCTTTAAACTTGATAACAGTAACTTTCTCTGATTCTTGCTACATTACATCAACAAGTGATATAGGTCTTCATAATTCAACAGTAATACGACTTAATCATAGGGCATTACAGTGATACTCGTATTGATTTTGCTTTATTTATTTTAATAGTACTGACAGATCTGACCTCGCGCACTTTTCTTTTAAATATATAGCGAAGCGATCTTTATATAAAACAAATGGAATCCATGTCTACTAAGTTATCTTGATCTTAGCTGAGATGGCCCAGTGGTTAGAAAGCGTGCATCTTAACCGATGGTGCGGGTTCAAACCCAGGCGAGCACCACTATATATGTGTTTATTTTGTGTTTATAATTCATCTCGTGCTCGGCGGAAGAAAAACATCGTGACAAAACCTGCATGTGTCTAATTTCGTTGAAATTCTGCCACATGTGCATTCCACCAAACCGCATTGGAACAGCGTGGTGGAATACGTTCCAAACCCTCTCCTTAATGGAAGTTTCTTATATTTGTACTTGCTAATATCAAAAGTATTTTAATAAATAGTAACAGTTTATGTATTTATTATTATTATACGAGTATGTCGATGTCGATCCTATGTTATATCGACACTGTATAAATAAATATACATCAAGTGTTTGGAAAATGTCTAATACAATGTTATATTAGATTTCATCGTTTTATTGACCGTAAAATTTTGTTCATTATCACTGGCCAAAAGAAAACATTCCTTTTTTAAATAAAAAAAAAAAAAATGATATAGATGAAACAGCTTGTAAATATATTAATGTTTGCGTTATATTTGTGCTAACTACCACGCAGTGATATGTTAGTCGGATAAATACATGATATAGGTTTCCTTATGATGTTTTTCCTTCACCACTGTTTTAGTGGCTGCAGATCAAAAGGTTCCAATGTCAGTTCAAACTGCTAAAGAGTTATTTAGGTTTTTGTGAGGAAATTTGTTGAAAAATTCTTGAGATTTATAAATAAAAAAAATATTGAAATCTTAAAATTACTTCACTGAACAATTTAAAACAATATTTCTCAACTACATCATTTCACACATTCATTCAAAGGAACGAGATTAAAAACGTATCACTCAAAGCTGTCGTGGTCGTGTCGTTCCCTCTAAATGGATCGTTCGAATCCCTCCCATATATAAAACCACAAACCGTGAAATAAATGGATAACATAACTATTCCAAATTCAAATCTATTAACGTAGGTATATTTTTTTTCCGTCGAAGTCGAAGGAAGGGAATAGGAGAAATCGAGGTTGTATACAATTCGAATAGTTTTATTGTGCAACTGTATTTAACGATCGACGATATTGTATTTTCATTCAATCATTCGGTCATTGCTGTGTTACTTGATACAATTCTGTAATTGGATCTCAACTTGTATACTATGCTAAGCATTGTAAAGTGTTTTATGCATTTTATTGAAAGGGTTTTGTAGTCAGAACACGTGATTTTTAATGGAAATTGCGAGTTCAAACCCGGGCATACATGCTCTAACTTGTCCCTAAAATGGGATAGACTTTTGCCCATCTGTGGAATGAATACAGACCATTATCTTTCAACTATTTTTTCTCTGTTCTAAAGAAAATAATTTATGTCTCATGAGGATACTGTGAATCTTTTAAAACTTTGATTTTTATTTTTCAAATGACAAGTAAATTAATTGAATTGAATACTTGTAACTTTGCAAACCATTTAATTTAATAAGTACTGAGTTATAAGATATTCTACCACCAAACAACAATTCTTAGTATACTTGTGTTCCAGTTTGAACAGTGAGCCAGTGAAGCTAAAGACACAAAGGTATCTTAGATCCCAAGCTTGGTGGCGTATTAGAGCCAGAGGTACCACTTTTAAATACCTTTTTTTTTGTCAATCGATAACGAATATCTTTTAAATGTTGTAATTTTCACGACGTATATTTCTTATACAATAGAAAATGTTTGTTCATCAATGATGGTTCACAGATGAATTTGAATATCCGAATACCAAAGTCGCGATCACAGCAAATCGTAAATAAAGGTGTTACACCAATGAAATGTCCATAGTCGTAAACTTGTCGGTAGCTTTTAGCTCCCTGACATACGACGGACGTAAAACTGAGATTAATATGAACTAGATATGACACAATAATTTGAATAATACTCTAAAAGGTCAATGGACTTATCATTTAAGAATTCGAATAAGTTTAAAAAAGGAAATGAATATTTTTAAGTGTTCTTTTTTTAATTTGAAAATGGAACGCGTTCCATTCCAATCAACTGCAATTTAGTCATGCCAAGCAGTAACGATTTTATTATTCCAAATTCCTATAGAATAAAGAACGTGGTTAATAACGTAATGTAATTTAAATTTTTAAGTAAATTAAATGCTTGGAATTGTTTAGTGAGTGTGCAAGTGTAATTACTAGACAAGCCACATTATAATTGAGCTTATTTACACTTCTAACATTGCTGAAGTCTGTGGGCGTAGATCAGTTAGCATTGCATGGCTCAATTATTTAAGGAATAAATAAGTAAACAATTGATACTGAAATAGTTTACAAATAACTTTGTTACTTATTAACAACAGATTTCAGATATCATATAAGTAACACTAATATTCCAAAACCATACTTCGATGACACAACTACATAGCGAATAGTAATAAACAAATGAACTAACTGAGATTAGACCTGGAAACTTGCCAAGCGATTAGTGTTTACAAAACACTAGTACTTGTAGCCCTTATTGTATTAACAATAGAGTTGAAATTTAAATAAAAATGTATATCTGAATACGGTATATGGTCGGATCGACCGCTAACTGCACTGTTAACTGCATCGCCAGTATAGCGTTATTATCAAGTTAAAACGGAATCTTAGTAACGTGTTAATGTTAGTTTCTCTAGTTCCTAACACTTTGAATGGGATTTATCATATCTATCCTTGCCTTTACTGGTATATAAGAATCGTTGGAACGTCTGTGCAGAGACCACCTGTTACAAATCATGCTCTTTCAGCTTCGTAATATATACCTAACTCTGTGAATGAAATTTATTATACCCGTCATTTGCTTTCGTAATATAATGCTGGAGCACATTGTGGACCTGTTTTAGTAACTCTAGAAATTTCTGGGAGGAGGATATTTTTAATTTAAACATTATAAAAGTAAATTGATCCATTACACTTAATACACCATTGAATAACTATATAGTATAAAACAAAGTCGCTTTCTCTGTAGGGACAGAGATTTAAGCATACATAAGGATATAGGGATATCCCGATGTATGAATCTTTAAAACTACGCAACGGATTTTGATGCGGTTTTTTTAATAGATAGAGTGATTCGAAAGGAAGCTATTTATATATAATACATGGACAATATAGTAAAGAAAGACTGATAATTTTAGAAGTTTGTAATGTGATGTCGTAAATAAACAAATTCTTTAGTATATTTTGTACCAGTATTACAACCGCTATTATAAGCTAATACCGTACAGAAGAAAAATTGTAGTTTTGTAAGTTTTAGGTGATAAAACATATCCATAATCAGATTATTCACTATTAAAGATAATTACTGCTTATAAAGCGTTATCAATGTACGATGATTGAGTGAGTCCTTGTTATGTTAGAAGCGAGTTCATTTTCTCGTCTGATTTTCTACTATCAGTGTAAGATAAAGGTTTATATATATTTAATAGCTTTGTACAACCGTAAAATCCTTATGTTTGTGGATTCTTCAAAAAGATTGAAAGTGTAATAAAAGGCAACTTGTATTTTACGACCGAAACGCGACTCCACGTTTGATTTATCACGACCATCAAGAGTGAGGGATTTAAACACTTTTATGAGTTTTTCAATGAAAAGTCCATAGTTTATAGCCAAGTTTGAGAAATAGATCGAAATTAACAAGGAAAATTGGGACTATGTTATCGTCATTGTAACGCAATATAAATCAACATTTTTAATTACATTAGTATGAAAGAAAAAGGAGGACGGATGTAAGACAGATTAATTAAAAAATAATAATAATTCAAAAATAGAATTTGTAACGTCTGGTAATTTAAGTCTTTAATATTTTTCACTAAACGATGACAATATCATCAG
Source organism: Vanessa cardui (assembly GCF_905220365.1). Classification (NCBI taxonomy): domain Eukaryota; kingdom Metazoa; phylum Arthropoda; class Insecta; order Lepidoptera; family Nymphalidae; genus Vanessa; species Vanessa cardui. The sequence continues at coordinate 3,983,737 of NC_061143.1, forward strand.
TATAACAAAGTTTTTAACGATTATTACAACAGCAATAAATACTAAGAAGTGAAGTCATTTGCCATAACGACTCATACAACCTGCGCTTGCCACATCTAGTAACATTACTTCCTTATGCTGTGATTACAATTATTCTAATCAGATTGAAGTTTCAAATTAGTTTCCTCCTCAACATTTAAGGGTCCAGATAAACATGGTCATCATTCTGATCTTAATAATGATCCATACACGGTTAGTATACAATACTCTTCAGTAGAAGTTTTGTAATACGAAACTACCAATTGCAACAAGACACCTTTGTATCATATTTTGCTTAATATGTGACTATTGCTATGACTTTACTTTCCCACGTAAAGATCTTTCTTTAAAAATCCAGTTATAACCGGTTATTATACATCATGTTTGTTTGTTGCTACTACCAATTCTTACCATATCTGTGCCAGGTACTGGGAGGTACCTATTGATTCATAGATCTGATTCATCTATCTCTCCAGGTACTCTTTCTCTCCTTTGTTTCTCCTTTTTAGGTGCTATTACTTCGAGTTCCTTAATCGATACATATAACATATAAACGATATATAATTGTTATATAGTAGAGTATAAATATATCCTAATATTTTTTTTGTCTTTTTTTCTAACCAATAAATCTAAGATCCTCTGATTACACAATCCATGCAAATAAAATATAAATAATATTTTATTATAAATAGCTCAGTTATATTTGTGTTCTTTATTTTTTCTAAAAAAGTAAAATGTCGGTTTTCATAGGTATATTTCTGTCGCTGGCTTTGTGAAAAATGGCAAATTTATGTTATCACGATAATGATCGAGGGTCACATGCCCTGAAAGAAACTTTCTTTTCAAGGGTTAAGCTGACAATATCTCCCATATTTATACAGCTTTGTCCAAAAATGACATCAAAAGGCGAGTTTAAGGAAAATATTTTTTTATTTTATTTCGTTGGGTTACAATTTTGCCAAATATACGATTTTTTTTCGAGAAAATTCGATCCAACATCTTGATAAAATCCTGTCGTCAAATCAAATACTGAAGAATACTTGGTGGTAGGGCTCTGTTCAAACCCGTCTGGGTAGTTACCAGCCACTCATCAGTTATTCTACCGCCAAATAACAGTACTCAGTATTGTTGTGTTCCGGTTTGAAGGGTGGGTGAGCCAGTGTAACTACAGGCACAAGGGACATGACATCTTAGTTTCCAAGGTTGGTGGCACATTGACGATGTAAGGAATTGTAATATTTCTTACCATTGGCCCATATGCTCGTCCGCCAAACTATATGATAAAAAATAACCACTAGATCTGGAAAACATCTTATATTTTAGTTCCTTTATAAATTTTGACAATATTAAAATAAACAAGACGAACTTTGCGATCATCCATCTTGGAGACGTATTTTCATAGGATGCCCAAGTTTCGGGCTGAAGCGAGCGTCCGTTATATTGTTCTTGATGTATGGTGAATGTTGGACACTTTATATTACTTTCTATTATGAATTACACTATATCCTGTAATTCATACTTAACTGGTTGAAACTGGTTTGCAAATCAAGTCAACTGCGGCACAGAAGGACTTGAGGCCGAAAGTCATCGTACCGATAAATCTATGCGCATAAATTCGGCGTAGTCTTTTTGTTGATGACAAATTTGGTTCTGTTAAGCGATCTTGGTCTTTTGTAAAATCTTCATTGAATTTCGAAATGATTAATTTAGTTGAAAATGATACTCTGATTTTAAAAGGTCCGAAATTTCTCACAGTATCTTTTAAATCGAATATTGGTAATTCCGCATGTAAGGACTACATTTGAAAAGACATACATTTTTAAATTTAGATATTATTGAAAGAATGTAACCGATAAATGAATGAATCCTTAAGATATTTTGTATAATTTCCTTCATGCAAACAAAGTAATACATATTAACATTTTCCACTAAATTATGCTTGGTTAGTACCAAATCCACCCAAATCTACAAATTGTTTTTGGTACAAAATTGGGTAACTTAATTTGGATTTGTCATGAATCAATAGATTGACTTTTAAGGCTATCTATATATCAATACTTAATATTGAATAAATTAATACAGTCATCAAGCTGTACATATAAATAAGACTAAATAGCGAAGATAGATTCGCCTGCAGTCTATAATACAATTCTGTTGAGACCATACAAGCAGACATGTAACAGTCGGATGGCCAGGCTATATCTGCTGAAATATGGCGAACATATTTCAGGCTCGGACGGTCTCGCGTCCACGACAAGCGTTATTGCGCTTACGATATATTTATATTTCTATGTGTATGTGTGCGTGTACCATCACAGAGATAAGTGGGATCAATGATCCGTTACTATACTATTATTTTAATTGAATAAATCCAATGTTGTTACGTCCATTGTGTTTTTTAGTATTTGTTATTAGTATTTGATCTGTAACTTTCGTCTAGTTCAATGGTTGTATTTAAATGTATACAAGTGCTTTTACATGTGTGTGTAGGTATATTATTATATACATATATTCGTAGAGAAATTGAATGTAGAACATCTATCTCTTATTTGGATTATTGTCAGGACCTTAGTGTTTTTAATAATCCTCAAGCATTTACAGCCATACTTATAAATTTTTGAATGTTGAGTTAAAACGAGTATCATCTATCTATCTCATTTTATCATCATTGAATAGTCACTCGAAAGAAGAAGACACAACATTGTTTAACTACTCACTTCTAAAGAAGATTTATTAATAAAGCCAGCAATGTTACAACATTTGAAATTATATTATTAATATGGAATTCACTGGTCGGAGAACTTCTCTCGGGATAATATGTATTGGAAGTTATTCACCGGTACACCAATACGAATACACCAATATTGGACGATATGCATGACGTCATATTCTTACGATGTTTCTCATTATCAAGATGACGAAATGACTTAAACTAACAAATAATCTGAAAACTCAGTGGCCCAGATTGGAACTGATTTGATCCAAAAATTGCCCAATCCGAACTGTTAAAGTAGCATTAAGCAAATTGTTATTAAATATTAATAATTATTGAATTAAATTTTGCGCTATTGTGGTCGAAATTGTAATAATAAAATTTGCATATAATACCCGTTTTACATGTATACCGTTACACAAATGGTTTAATAAATTTCCATTGTCTTGTGGTTCATTGTCATTTTACTGGTTGTATGGAAGAAATTGGATTGCTTTTAAACTAAAACGATCTGCATGTGCTGCTCAAGACTGCATAGGTTGTGTATTTTTAAAAAGGAGAGCGTATATCCCACAAATAAAATCGAATTAAAAATAGAGAACCTTTTTTGTCACGCTGTGATAAATATTATAGAAGTATACATATATATGATTAAAAGGCAATAACTGACGAGTAATACACATAAAAATAATTTCAGTACACATTCAAACGGACAGTTATCGATCGCATTCCGTAAATAGACAGACAGTTAACCGCAGATAGTATTAGGACGGGAATCAAACCCGCATACCGCACGACCGCGTATCCTTGACACTTCCTGATTACGCGTAACACTGGGAGCGGTGCCGAGTTTAAATTATAAATCGTTTTATTGCGTACAATCTCATTTTTATTACGTTTTTAGGGTTCCGTAAAACTATATAATAAAAACCTTAGCGTGTGTTTATTTGTCACACTTTAATGGCATCTTTGCATGAAACTACAATTTTTATGTATCTGTTAAAGTAAATGCTCTGATTTTATTTCTTTGTGATTTTATTAATTCTATTTTACACTTATTTATAAACTAGTAGTAGCCCGCGGCTTCGCTCGCATTTTAGCGTGTCACGTGTCATGTCTCTTGCCTTAGCCAAAAAAGTGGCATATGTCCTTTCTTACAGTTCAAGCTTGCTTCATACCAAATTTCATCAAATTTGTTCAGCATTTTGTTCACGAAAGAACGACAAATAGAAAGACAGACACTTATAATAATAATATAGATTTGAAGGTTCGCGAAGTATTTTATTAATTTCATACAATATATTAGACTGTGATTCACATAACGATTTTTGTATAAAAATAATACTAGGTCAAGAGTCTCGAACAAAACCCAATTATTATGCATGTTAATATTAAACAAAAGAAATATTTCCCATTTTAAAACTATATTTTATTACGATTACATAAAAATCAGATAATCTCATACATAATAACTAAATCATTCACATCTCTTTTAATGTAATTTAAATGAATACGGAACCCAGCGCGGTCTGACACGGTCGAGCTTGAATTATTTAAATAATTCAATACCGCAAACACCGCAAAATGCTCAGCGCGTTATGTAAAATTATTTATCACATCGTTATATTGTAAGTTGTCTCGTTAGCTTAGTGGTTAAATATAAAGCCGCAGATTCCGTGGTCCTGGGTTCTAACCCCAGCTCTAGAACATAAAATCTAAAGCCCGGGTCAGATTCGTATCAGATTTGCCGTCTAATCGAATTGTAAGTGTTAGGAAATAGTTCTATACTATATATCGTTCGTAGTATAACCTATCTTATTCGCCGTGGACGATATCTGTTCGTAAATCATTAATATTGTATGTATATATATGTTAAATTAAATAAAAAACGTACGTGTTTATATACATATTGCCATATATTATTATTAATCCATATTCTGTCCTGACTCTATGCAGGCCAGTCTTAAGTGATAACCACACGCTAATCCGTTACTCTACCGCAAAATATGAGTAGTTAGTAAATACAGACGAGGGACATAACATCAATATATCCTTCTGTAAGAACTCACTTCGTATCTCACTCGAGAAATGTTCTAAAATCACTTACAGAGTCGACTTACAACTTACGTAATTTTGATACGTATATCCTAAAATTTTTATAATTATACCTTAGATATGTGATATTCAGAGATTTCACAATCGTGTTCTTCAGTGAGATTCGAATTTCTTTTTACAGAATAGGCTTCTTGCCAGCAAAATATTAACTTCGATAAGATACTTCTTACAATGCGAAAACGTTAAGTTAATTGCGATTTTTTTATTTCATTCGGGTGATATATAACCTCTTCGCATGCCCAACTTCTTTCTTTCTTTAACACGTCATTCGATTCACAGCTGACAGTTATTTGTTTACTTAATTATCATAGATAATTAATAATGCTTCGCTTCCTTGTTAGACGGTTATCATCGCACACAATAGACGCTGATTAATGGCGGGAAACTCGTTTGTCAAGATATCCTCTCGAATCTATAGGATTCCGAATGTACTAATACATGGGTTATGGCATAGTTTGTTTTACCATCACAATCAACATTACACAGTATAAAACAAATTATATTCCATCTGTCCCTATGTATGGTTATATCTTTTAAATTAAGTGTTTTGAGAGGAAGGTTATTGTATATAATACATGGACAATATAGTAAGGAAACACTGATAATTTTAGAAGTTTGTAATAACAGCAACAACAACAACAGCCTGTAAATTCCCACTGCTGGGCTAAAGGCCTTCTCTCCCTTTGAGGAGAAGGTTTGGAACATATTCCACCACGCTGTTCCAATGCGGCTTAGTGGAATGTACATATGGCAGAATTGCTCACGATGTTTTCCTTCACCGCTGAGTACGAGATGAATTATAAAGACAAATTAAGCACATGAAACAGCGGTGCTTGCCTGGGTTTGAACCCGCAACCATCGGTTGAGATGCACGCGTTCTAACCACTGGGCCATCTCGAAGTTTGTAATGTGATGTCGTAAATTAACAAATTCTTTAGTATATTTAGTATCAGTATTGAACCCGTGTGATGTCGGAACGGGCCACTAGTATGAGATAAATTAGGTTTAAACATATTCGAAAACCATAACAAAAGTTATAAATATATAAAAAGCAAATATATATTTATTTAATATCCATTGAAATAAATGATTAACTTTTGTATGAAAAAGAGGTCGCTCTGGAAACGCCGACCCAAAATTATCTTTATCTACATTGACATAATAAGCCATATAAAAAGATATTTACCAGAAAATATTTCTCGTGGGCGATAAGCTAGACAGCGTTGTGTCTTCTTCTTTCAAATGTAAAATCAATTATGTAAAAAAGGGACAAAAAACTTTTCTTCTAATATACGTAGGTGGACAATACAAAATGTTAACCATTCCTTACATCGAACTTGAACTAAGATGTTATGTCAATTGTGCCTGTTGTTACACTGAACCCAAGAACAGTGGATACTGCTGTATAACGGTAGAATATAGTATCAAACTTCAGTCTCGTGAACAAGACATTCGTAGATAATGTCGAAATGTCGAGCTCCACCAAACAAAAATAAAAAAGCATACTAAATATCCCGTTCTAAATAATTTACAATCTAGTAATACCTACCAAAAGTGGTAGCTCAAAGCCCTATTACCAAAATAAACTAAACACATAAACAGATGTAAATGTATTAGAAGCATTACATGACTTCAAAAAAAAATAGACCAAATTATTTGGAACAAGAATATCGTCTATATTGATAACTTACTGCTTCTGATTCTTCGATTGTCAAATGGCTTCGAACTCATTACATCCAACGTCACAAATATTTCTCATATATTATTATAACGGTATATTCTTTCAATTACGGAAAACAAACCAAAATAAACCTTATACAATTCTATTAGGATTCAAGTTCTATTAACAGACCAACTCACTCCCTTATAGGGAAAGGCATTTGACACAATAAGTCCAACGGGATACGAAAATTATCACTCCACGTATAAGGTCGTAAGAATTTGTGATGAACGATTTAAAAAGACGTTTCCAATTTAATAAAAGTATTATAATTAATGGAGAAAGTATCTAATTATTACATCGTGTTGGAATATTGTATGACTTCTGAATTTATCGGCGTAAATTAGATTTTTAAGCATTTGTTATCATACATCAAATTGAATTTCATTATACAAAATTTGAAGTTATGTATCAGTCTCAATGAAGTTACATCTCTTCGTGATCTGTATTTGTAATAAACTTGGACAAACCCGTACCCCAAAGTAGGTAAAAAATATCTCTCCATTAATTATATGTCATAAAATTTATATTATATGATTATTCATATCTTTTCTAATGCGCCTTATTTGGTTGCATTATTTAATTTGATCATTAAATATATTAATTAACATAGCGAAACTATTTTGAATTATAGTGTATTGAATAACTTTGTACTAACATATATATAAGAGACAACATCAGTTAGTGAATCTGTAAAGAAAATAAATATTTTTTAATCTGTTAAATTCACTATGCTCTATATAATAAAGAAAGCTTATCCTGTACAAAAGAGATATTTGATTCAATTTTACTATATAAGTGCACTTTGTGATTCCAATGTGATACTGTCTCTTGGAAAGTGGTTACGTCCTTATACTCTGTAATTACACTGACTCACTCAGCCTTTACAAAGCATTGTTCCCTTGCAGCAAAATATCTGATGTGAGAGAATCAGGCAGACCTGTACTTTCCTCTAGCCGACGTTAATAAAGAAGGCTAGTAATGTATGTTGTAACTATGTCTCAGTATTACTGTTTATTAAATGTATTATCATCATATGGTCTGTTTTTTTGGTAACAATTTATTATGTAGGTTTGGTAACAATTTGTTAATTAGGTAACATAGTTAATAAGGCTTACATTTTCATTGAAGAAATAGTTCTCGTTCACGATTTATCTTCCGTGTAAATTGGGGTCAGTGTTAAATGGCCAGGCCCAAGAGAACCAATTGCGCATAGCAGATATATGTTGCACAAATGCGTCCAAATACAATTGTGCTGTGTACTCGTAAGTGATAAGGCAAATCCAATTCTAAAAGGTTCAGACACAGAATAAACGACAAACCATGCAGCAAGGCAGGAGCATAAACACATTTCCGTTTATTCAAAAAACTGGTCTATTGAAGATATTTTGGTTGAAAAATCTATGAAGGTTTTGTACTAGGATATAGAGCTAGGCTCTCGGAATCCGCAAGCAAGCTACCGTTCAAATATAGTTATTTTAAATTATTATTTATTATATATATTATTTGCGAGATTGTGAAATATCGAAAGATGTGGAACTGTAATATAACTGTTTACAATTTAACGCATTATTTTTCGATAGATAAAGTCTATCCAGCGTACTTTAGTCAAATTATGAACACTAGCCTAACTAAGCCGAAATTTCAAAAACTATCGAAATTTTTGATGGTTTTTTTTCAGAGATTCATTTTCAATTTCACGAGATAGATAACAATCTAACGGTATTAACAATTCAATGGTGATATATATACAATGATGGGGAGGTAATATGTCTACCCCCATTTAGTTTCTTACACATTATCTACCCTTCATTCACACGTCACAGCAACTTCAATAATCTTCACTGAATTTCATAAGCTAATTCTCTACACCCTGTCATATTCGTCATTCATACGACAGTGATTAATGATATGACAAATTCAAACGATTACGACCTTTGACACCATGGTATTAAGGGAGATTTAGCTGTGACAACGTCAGAAGGGTTGATAAATTATAAGTTTAAGATGTAAATATACATTTTGAATGAATCATCTTTATAATTGAGTTTTAATAATCTTTGGATGAGTTTCTTCTTCGTTGTTTTATGTTTGTATAAATATTATATAATCAGAGTCAATTCACATATGCTGTTAACATCTTGTTTATGTACGAACATTTTGTTTTTGCCTAATATTTGTCGTCCGTACTTTCGCTTGCATTTTAGGACATGCCCTAAACTCGTCAGTTGTGAAGCATAAAAAACTGTATCACTTTTCTTGAAGTTCAAGCATGCTTCATACAAAATTTCTGAAATACTTTGGCAGTGTGAGTGATAATTTCCTTCCTTTTCCTTTCGCGTGTATAATTTTTTTTAGTTTTAGTAGTTATTTCATTGCACAACACATGAAAACGATACGATAAATAAGGGCAAAGGCGGTCTTATCGCATATAGCGATCTATCACAAACAACCATTGGTAATAGAAGATTAGAACGAAAAAAGGTAAATAAGAATCTATTTCTAGAGAAATAATATATAATATTAGTATAGATCGCGTTTATAATACTATAACTTAACTTATGCGAAACAGACGCAGCAAACGCGAAGGATACTTTTTAAAAGGAATAATTGTTCTCCATTTTGGCAACATTGATTATCTGCAATTGTTCGTATAGTTAAATTTTATAGCCCAACAGTTTCTCAATGATTGCACTATCTAACACTTAAATCATATTCCAAATCCGACCAATATTTCTGGAGATTAGCGCGTGTAATTAAACACACAAATAACCTTTTCAGCCATTTAATCTATACCATAAATAAACGTGAAAGTAACCCTGTCTGTCTGTTTGTCTGGCGCTCTTTCACGTACAAATCAATGAAACGAATCTGATTAAATTTGGTGTGAAGCAAACTTGAACTCTAAGAAAGAACAAAGGCTACTTTTTTGCCTAACATATCATAACCAACCACAAAAAACCCAAGCGAATACGCAGCGACATATCAGTATATATGATTAATGAAAACCCAGGACTCAATGGCTACGCCATAAAGCCTCTTTATCATAGTACCTCAATCAAAGTAAGAGGTCATATATGATATGTAGATTTAATAAACATACTTCATCAAAGGATACACAATAAATCCTGCTATCAGAAATTGAATATGAAAAAAATGGTTTTACATCTAGAAAACTGTTCCCATTTTACTTATAAAACAAGGATATTGAACTTTATTTCAAAGGTATTATGATTGAATTTCACAGTTGAGCGTAAAGGTATTCCGAGATTTCCCATTTTTCACGACGATCGCTCATTGATTCCTGGTTTTTTTTAGAGTGTAATATTAGTCATTTTCAAGTGACATTTGTGTCAGAGATTCTTACACAATTCGATCTCGTGGTGTTGCCACTGTACCATTTTATAACAAAATTTGTTTGTATGTAGTTATTAATCTATGGAGATATGAGAAATTCAAATCGTTTGTAAAAAATACCTTGGTAAAAAAAGGATATTATTCGATACAAGATTTTATAGATGATAAAAAAGCGTGGAGTTAATACCTGTTAACTTCCAAGCAGGATATATTAATTTAAATAATTGTATTAACTAACATGACTTTGTATTTTTTAAATGTTGAAAAAGAGTAACTACTGAGTGTCTTGCCGGTTCGTCTCGGTAGAATCTACTTTCCGATCCGGTGGTAACTTCACTTAATTGTAAAATGACGATTCAAAAGTGCTTGTAAAAGCCTGCTTGAATAAAGTTTATTTTGATTTGATACAAGTCTAATTCATTTTTTAATCTTTAAATACTACATTACTCCTGATTACTACGGGGTGTAAATTATATTATATGAGATTTTATTTCTTAATAAATTATTCCTGTGTATGGTTGGTGCGTTTATATGAGTGAAAGATCAATAAGAATGATATATGAGGACAATTTGTATAATACTTCTTCTATAAAAACTCACTAGTTTAAGGAGCAGATCCAAACTCAATCAGCCTGTATTTGTTAAAACTTGAGATAATTTAACTACAACCATTTGTAATGTACAAAATGTATTAGTACGTTTTATTTGGTTCTGTAAATGTAATAAGGAGCTGACAATTACCTGCTGAATAAAAAATTTCAACGTTTTTGGAGGAAGTTTAGGATGTAATCATTGCCACGGTCGAATGAAGGTTTGCTAAACACAGCATTCCTTACGATGTTTACGTCAGAGCCGACCAAGAAACACAAGTTAATCAAAAAGTAACAGGCGTGAACCCATATTCTTCGATAGACATTTAATCGTTCGCACCACTAAACCATCTCGACTCAAATAAACAAATACATAACGTTTAGAAATGTTTTCCATAAATTGCAATAAATTTCCAATTCACTCATAAAATATTGCGTCTACTCTCATTTAATCCCGCCAGCGTGACACGTAAAAGTAGTCCGTGTCCCGCGAGATTCGTCACAGTAATACAGTAATGAAAGCGGGCGTTTACCCGAAAAATCCCGACTAACCTAATACAGGTTAGCCGGGACGCTGGAGGCAATTACAAAAATTAACACTACGCCCCCTCGCAATCCCGCAAATGATTCCGCGCGATACTTATTAGATTCCCCCGGGACGGCCGCCATTGTTAATCACTGAGATTATGGAAGCCCGCGATCTTGTCCCGGATTATACGCCAGCTATCTTAAGATGTCTTATTTATTGAGATGGCTTATATTTAGGTAATTTTGGTAAATTATTTTGATTGAACCAAAATCAAATTTCATTGAAATTGGCTCTTGAAAGGGCTTACTCTTCTATTCTAACATTTAAAGGAAAAAAATAATCTTATAAACAATTGGTATGTTACTAAAAAGATACGTTACCGAACGCAATACCTACTTAGATTAAGTCTGTTTAATCATTCATATACCTATAATAGTATATATTCTTTACGTATGAAACTCGACGAATATATATAAAATTAAATTCGTATTAAAAAAATTCCAAATTTAAAATAAAATTTTACAAGATCATTAAAAACATACTGCCTGCCACGAAAATTTTCTACCTAAAATTATTTCTTGGCGCAAACAATTTAATAGGTACGTAAACTTTTCGTACCGTAATGTCCACAGGGCTAGTAACTCGACGCGAGACAGACGTCCAGACAGAATATCTTGCAGTTTATAACCTTAGTTAAACAATTGCTTATTTATATATTCTTGAGTCAAAACTAGAACTAGTTAACTATTCAGTTCTAATAGAGACTCAATTTGTTTTAACTTTCATTGTCTATGTTAATAATCAATGCAGATCTACCTGTTGGTTAATGGGCACTCTGGTGAATGGACACTATAAAAATGTCTATATTACACCATCAACAACAACAACAGGCTGTAAATTCCCACTGCTTTGCTAAAGGCCTCCTCTCCCTTTGAGGAGAAGTTTTGGAACATATTCCACCACGCTGTTCCAATGCGGGTTGGTGGAATACAAATGTGGCAGAATTTCTATGAAATTTGTGACATGCAGGTTTCCTCACGATGTTTTCTTTCACCGTTGAGCACGAGATGAATTATAAAGACAAATTAAGCACATGAATCAGCGGTGCTTGCCTGGGTTTGAACCCGCAATCATCGGTTAAAATGCACGCGTTCTAACCACTGGGCCATAGTTCTAAACAATATTGAGAACCTGACTTAATAGTTCCTTGTATGTACTTTATATACATATTGGTGTACTAGCTGTGCCCACGACCTTTAACGCGTTTGAAATTAACAAAAAAAATTATAGTCTAAGTTACTCCTTATTATATCAGTTATCTGCATGTGAAAGTCCCGTCAAAATCGGTCCAGCCGTTCCAGAGATCAGTCGGAACAAACAGACAAAAATTGTAATAAATGTTATTTAGCTATATGTACCATGTACATGCATATGCATTGAGTAAAAATGAGCTATTTTATAATTAAAAACAGACACTCCAATTTCATTACATGTACTAGATTAACGCACACTGATGTTGTAAAGAAAATAACTAACTTATTATTTTTTGTTACAGGTAAGACACGCAATAATCATAATAATGTGCATCATTCAAATTTATATTGGAGGTAAGTTTTAGAAGTATAACAATAAAGTTCAAAATACCATGAAATAATTCAAACTCAAACTCAAAGTCAAAAGTCAAATAACTTTATTCAATATAGAAGTATTACACTTTCTTATTGATGGTCAATAGAAACAGTACCACCGGTTGTGAAAAGAAAATACCCTGACTCTGCGGGTTTTTTTTTCGTTTTTCGTTTCGTTGCGATCGTTTCATTCCCAAGGTGTGCTATCGATCATAAACTCATTAATTGTATAATAACTTTTTGGACACAAGCGTTCCTTAACATTTTTTTCTTTTAATTTGGCAACAGAGGCATTTTGAATGCTTTCTGGGATCCTGTTGTAAACCCGTATACATTGCCCCACAAAGGAGTTACTGACTCTATGCAGTCGAGTAACAGAAGTAACAAGTTTGTGTTTGTTGCTTGTACCAATGCTATGAGTATCACATTTTCTCATGAAATCATTAATATTAACTTGTCAGTAAATCTTAATATTGTTGTCCAAACAATTTTCCTATTAAAACAGTGCTTATCTAATTTATTTTTACGGTAAACCCGCATTAACGAAAACAATTATTGAATTTGATTAACAATTACTGTAACCCTTATAAATCTGTGGTAGCATCGCGAAACCACATGATTTTAATTAAATTAATTAACGAAAACGTTTGCGCCGCGGTAACAAGGTATCCTGTTTGGTGCAAGACACGAATTTATATAAATAAACGACATATACTTATGTATTTAATGTCTATTTACTGATTTTAACAACAGCGAACTCAATTCCTCAATTACTTTATTTTTTAATTAAGTAAACGTAAATTACCTTCGCTTGCCTGCTAATGTCTTTTTTAATAAAACACAAAATGTTGTAACTATTTCTAGTGGGCGCCCATCGGTCGAAATTCGACCGTAATTCATTGCAAATAAAATATGAATGGCCTTGATAAGATATAAAGAAAAAATGAGGTTCAACTTGTCACTAATACAATAAAAAAATGAAATGTAAAAGAAAATGTCATTGATTTTAATTATTGATGTGAGTTGACATTGGCAGTATGAACGTAAACTATGTATGTTTCATATTAAATATTATGTATATAAAGGTGTGAGCTAAACATATAATAGTGTGTGTAATGTTTTTTTTTTTAATAAAAAGAATATCTTTCTGCACTCTATACATAAAATTTTATAGTGCCAAATTTCATACAGCCGCGTCTGTTTAGTTAATAATCGGTACAAATTTATTGCTTCACGTATTATATATATATTAAAAAAAACAATTATAATAGTTCACAGTATAAAGTTAGTCAGATAAAAACTCCTTCCAATAAAAATGAATCTTCCAATAAAAAAAAATCCTCCTCAAAATAAAAACTTCCGTCGCTGTATGCCTGTAACTTGCTCCACAAAAACCCCTTACTAATCCCCAAATAATAATAGGCGATGTAAATGCTTGTACGGTGTTACCAGCCCTATTCAAATTAACTTTGTACGCAAATATTTGCTGTTGGTATTATGTTGAATTATAAAGTGCTTGTTCTCGCGTTAATTGTGTTTAATTTTGATTGTTTACTAGAGTGTGAATTAATATATTTATAATATAAAATATTTTTATTAAACATTTTACAAATACTGGTTGTAACGGTTGGTAATTAGCGTAGAATCAGCTACTGTATGTTACGGCTGATTACAATAGATGGCGCTATTTGATTAATCAATTCAAATCTAAATAGTAGTGAGGGTACTTTTTTTAAATAATAAATAAATAAATATGACACAACATCACATACATTACTCTGATCCCAATGTAAGTTGCTAAAGCACTTGTGTTACGGAACAGAAGTAATGATGGTACCATAAACACACCCATACCCAAGACGACATAGAAAACTAATGGTAATCTACATGTACTGGGCCGGGAATCGAACCAGGGACCTCGGGGTGGGGTACCCATGAAAACCGGCGTACACACCTCTCGACCACGGAAGTCGTCGTCGTCGTCGTCGGTACTGAATAAAATCAAAACATACTTTATTTAAGAGGACTAATAGCACTTTTGAATCGCTGTTTTGAAATTCATATCCGGTTTGAACCGGCAAGAAACTTAGTAGTTTCATCATATAAAATCTTGAATAATATGACTTTCCAATGACTAATAAATTTATATATTTATTAATCATCTTATTGCATTAGATTACGTCGGGGCGTGATCGTATAGGTCCTTTAGGGCGTCATTGCTAGCCCAAAGGATCAAATTTCGAAGCGAAGTTCGCGCTGAACATTTATTAAGAAGCCTCATATATAAGTTAGCAAGTTTACCGGCCAGTCTTACTGTATTCCGTAGATCTACGATGCAGGAAGCATACTATATAATGTATTCGAGATGTTTCCATTGTATTCTGCTAGAAAGACACGACGAAAGGATACCTTAAAAAAAGTACCCAGACTATCAAATGTTGTTAGTTATCAGGTAGGTCAGATTTGGAAATATCAAGATATGGATATGATAATCTGTGCACTGAATACTCATGGCGACTTCCGTGGTCGAGTTGTGTACATCGGTTTTCATGGATATGGCAGTCTGAGATCCCGGATTCGATTCCCGAGTCGATGTCTAGGTGTTTGCGGTACATTCGTTACTTCTGATTTTCCATAACACAAGTGCTTTAGCTACTTACATTGGGATCAGAGCGCTGTATATGATGTTGTCCAATAATAATAAATTATTTATTTAATACTTCGTAGTTAAAACTGAATAGTGTTATAACTGTCATTTGTGTAGGAGTCAATAAACCTTTTACCCAATACGGTCTCAGTATTAAATAAAACTCGCCGTCACTCCCCGTCAACACGCTGCGCGCTGGCTTAATTTACCTACCACAAACTGACTAATATCCACGCTTTCATGGACTGCAAACCTGAAACGGTACACGCCATTTTGATCCTTAACACTTAATCGTAGATATCAAAATGATAAAACAACGAGAACAGCCTTTTATGTAACTGTATGGTTTTGTTATTGAATTTTCCGGTACTGAAGTGAATGGAATTTTGGGTTCTGTAAAATCCATGTATACCACTGGTTCTGGGTGGTTCTGTTTGACGTCACTTTGGTATGGAAATGCAATGTGTTACATTTGATGACGTCATTAATACACTTAATAATTCGTCGGGGTATTTGTCTTTATATTCAGACATCAACTTAAAAAAAATATATTAAACTGTATATTTGTAATATTTTCTCGAACAATAATTTGTTTAATTTTCTATTAAAATTTTCTTTTATTTTTTTATTTCCTACGTTAAAGTTTCACATAAAACAATCGCAAATGATTTGCGGTGATTCCTGAATCGGTTTCATTTGCTCAACGCACTGAACGTACGAGTGAATGGATCAATTATTGAACGAACGAACGGACTGATAATTGTTTGAATGAGGGTAATTAATTCACGGCTGAACAGTATCGAGTGATTCTGAAATGTATTAAACATTTTACATTTGTTTTAACGTTATGAATATTATATAATTTATTGTTCATTTTATTTTATTTGCTTATTTAACTGTGTGTGTATTGTAATAATCGATCGTTCGAATTCGAATGAATTCGAAATTCAAAACTAAATTTTAAATTAAGAATCACGCGTGAAACTTTTTTTTTTATTTGTGGGAGCTGAATAAAGTTAGTATAAGGTCGTTCAACTAGCCTTTTAATCAAATATTCACGCGATGTTGGAACTGTCAGTGAGTCCTGTAATATGGTGCCAACCACAGCAGCTTAGGTCTGAGGTACAACGGGTGTAGTTTATTTGTTTAAAATATTTAATTTAGCAATGATTCACTAATATTCTTGTTATTATATTTTATTTCATTTCTAATCCTTCACTTCGTTTTTTTCGATAATCTTACTATAATTGTGTCTGCAGCTCGGATTGTAACATTGAAATTTTCCATCTAAAGAACTTTTTTTTTTTTCAACTTATTATAACGTTTGAAACTTCAGTTTTGGCTTTTATTTTTTACTTTTATAGTTATTGTAGTTATGTATTGCTTTTTTACATTTATTCATGTTTCTGCCAATAAAAAAAATCTTTACGTAAAATATGATAAAATGGACATGTTATGTATGTAAAATATAAATGAAGACTCAAAAAACAGTAGCATATTACTCAATATTCCATGAACTCAGTGTGACACCATCCTCACTCTCGATAGGAATCAATCCAACCGGTATCACTAGAGTGATAATCGCACTTTAACCGCTGGCTACTGGCGGTAATAATTGTTCTAGTTGGCGGCAATAATAGCCGGATCAAACCTGATACGATTAATTGTGGTCTACATATCATGCCGCTATTTTAAAACGGATTCCAAAGTTCGATTGTTCTTTTTTTAAATTTTTGAAATGATTGATTTTATATTCGAATGAAGAAGACAGTATTGCTTCTCTGGTTTTATTCTAAATAAGGTTCATTGTTAAAGCCGTAGGGTTTAAATTTGGTTATTATTTAATGCTTATGTTATTTTTTTAAAGGAATATGCTACAAATTTTGATGTAAATTTGAATCGTACTTGTAAACTGTACGATAAGAACAGACCATAAAGACGTCTCTACATAGAATGAATTATAATAATTTAATTTTCAATATTTATTTTATTAAACAATATTTCATCAACTCATTCGAACTCAAATGCAGTTCATTCAACTATCTAAATATCTACCTCTGTTTATTATAAATGAATGATATTGAATGAATGAATGATCTGTGTATATCACGCGTAAATGTTTATCTTAAACGATGTTAGGATACTTTCCTAAGGAATATTTACTCGTATCTTTCGAGTAATAAATTTCCTATAATGGACACGGGTTGGATTTTTGTCAGGACAACGAATGAGATTAACCTGTCCGCAACCCGGATTACCGTGACGCGGGACGCCGGGACGCCGGGATTCCGGGACAAGTGTATTGTTAGTGGTAATTTGTCTTCTAATTGTTTTGTTGTGATTTTATTGGGCAACATTTTTTTTAAAATATTCAAAATTGGAACGAATTCGAATTGATTTTTTTTTTCACGTTCGGATAATATTATGCAATAAAATGATTTAAAAAGTTTATATATTATCAGAACTGAAACTAATTTTAAACTTACAAAACTAATTTCTTAGTAAGTCGACGATGTCTTTCATTTGAGACAAACTTTGTTTCTTGTTGGTTTTTCTCGGTAGAATCTACGTTGCGGTGTTAGTTTTATGACAGCTTTACGTTGAATTTAATTTTATAGCATTTTTGAGCCTAATTGAATGAAGTCTTAATTAAGTACTAGAGACCCGCCCCGGCTTTGTAGATACTGGTGCAATACTGATACTAAATATATTACAGATTTTTTCTTATTTCTTAACTATATTGTACATGTAGGTATTATGTACAAAAATCTTAATGTTGTCTTAGATTTTCGCGATTATTACACATTGAAATATAACAGAGTCTACCCGTGACCACGAGCGCTGTAAAGTGCTCGAAACGTCGGGGTGATAAAAATAATTAATATACGCGATTATATCCGTTAAAACTAGTTTTATTTAAATACAAAAACCTTCTTTTCTCACTTTTTTTTAATAAAAAAAACTCATCAAAATCCGTTGCGTAATTTTATAGATCTAAGCATACATACATATATATACAGACAGCGATGAGCTACTTTGGTTTTTACTATGTAATGATGTATCTTAGTATTTATTTAAATTATATGTAAGTGTAATCTGGTGATTATAAATTGAATGTAATCTTAAATAACATGTGACCAATACCAGCAAAAGTGCGATCACAATTTTCAATTCAACAAACACCAATAAATATTATTTACATTACATGTATCTACACATACAATAAAATTGGAGTGTCTGTTTGTAATATTGAAATAACTTTTACTAAATGCATATGTGTATGTATATACGGTATATAAACATTTTTTTTCAGTTTTTGTCTGTGTATCTGTTCAGGCTAATCTCAAGATTAGCTTGACTGATTGAGAGGAATAGAGACTAATCTAAAGAGAACGATATATATTTTTTATAATCAATAAAAAAATATGATATAAATCATGTATGTCAAATTAGCTAAGCAAAGTCACGACAAACAGCTAGTGTTATACAAGATTAGCACTCTCGGCACGAGAGTTATCAAAAGATCAAGGTGGAATATGAAAGTGCTCTAATCGTTCCATTAGCGTGCATGATTAGCGATAGTGTATAACTTCTTAATGGTAGTTTTTTTTTTTTTAATGTATTACAAATATTTAATCTAAGTGATTGAAAGTGAAGCATTTAACATCACTTGACCTTGTAGCTTTTATATAATTAGAAATAGGAATATTTGTAATTTTTTAATTAATTTTATGGCATTATTTTCGTATTCTTTTTAAATAATAATAATAAAAATACTGTACCGTTAAGTAATAATATTTAGTATTGTATTGAACCTGATAGCTACATTTTCTTAAAAGTATATGCTTAATGGCGAATGAAATTGACCAATTTTTTCAACTATCTCCAAGAAATCAATATATTTTACATTCGTACCATTTTTTATTTAAATTGGGGTTCTCTAGTTGTAGAAGTCACCGACTATCTATTGAATTGCATTGATTGGTAATTATCTCGCCCGTTCACGATATGATTTCGTGACGTTTAATCTAAATACGCTGTAGTAGGTGTCAGGGAAAATATCTCAGCGCGAATAAACAGGTTATAAGTGTAAAGTCATTTTGTATCTGTCTTATTGTATTACTACTGGCAACATAACAGTGTTGCCCTGTCTGTGTGTATTGAATTTGAATATAGAAGTCGGTTGACTTTTTTTTAATTATAATTTTATCGTTGTAATATTTTTTATCGTGTAACCCAACCTATATTAATATTATAAATGTGAAAGTAACTCTGTCTGTCTGTAGCTCTTTAAGTACCAAACTGCAGAACCGATTTTGATTACATTTAGTATGAAGCAAATTTATTAACTCCAAGAAAGGACTCTGATGAAAGCCCTTGGATTCGTTCGCGTTTTAGGGTATTGCTTGTAATGTGTGAAGCAAATATATAATAGATTATGCCCTTTCTTAGAGTTCAAGTTTGCCTTATACTAAATTTCATCAAAATCGGTTCATTGGTTTGGTCGTGAAAGAGCGACAGACAGACAGAGTTACTTTCACATTTATAATATTAATATAGATCCCTAAAAAAACATAAAGTCGTCTAAATTATAAATAAATATATATAATTGTAGATAATTATATATAGATAGAATGTGGTTGAAACTATCTGCTATATTGGTTACCTGATGACGTCATTGAATATCTAGATTTAATTAATATTATGTGTATGCGAATACACGCCCTTGTCACATATTGCTCCAAAATTAACCGCGGTCTATTTGAATTACCATCATTCAATTTGTGAAGGTATTTTAATTTAAAAATAATTCTTTTATCATCTCAGTGGTCGAGTATGTCCAAAAGGTTCGATTCCCAGCCGAGTCGATGAAGGAAAAGTTCATTAATTTTCTTGAGTCTATTTATTTATTTATTTATTTAAGATTCACCAGTGGTAAATACATACAACACGTACAAAGGTATACAATTTTAATACAACTTAAAACTAAATGCATTACCTATTAAGGTGAATACCACTTGCAAAGATACAGTTGGAGATGACGAACTTACAAATAATTAATTGTTAGTAAATCAAGGTTAATTAAAAATGACAAGAATTAACAATAATAGTAAAATAATAACATACAAACAAAAAAAAAATCATAATAAATTAGTTAGCCGATAATTTTGACAATATTTTTTTGTGAAACTTGTTTGATGAGTCTCCAAAAGAGTCTAGGTGTTTTAGTGTCATCGTTACTTCTGATTTTCAATAACACAAGTGCTTTAACTACTTGTATTAGGATAAGAGTAATTTATGTGATGTTGTCCAATAATAATTATTATTATTATTCTAGAGTCTGTGATTTGGTAGAAAGCAAAGTTAACATAACCATAACTTTTTATATTTTGTCCGTCTGTTTTTCCAAAAGAATCTTCAAAACATAGAATGACTGCGGATTAGGGTCATAATATCTTAGTTCCCAGACTTGATGGCTTATTGGCGATAAGGTTATACACAGCGGTAACCCGTTAGCCCAACTGCCTACCTAATTAATATAATACGAAACGTGCTACACCAGGCTGGAACGAAGTTGCTACCACTGTACATAATGTATTAAATAAGAGATAGGTGTACATATATGAATTAACAATGTTCGACATTAATTAAATTACGAAAAAAAGGAAAACCCCGTGACTACTAAAATATGTTTAAACAGTATTAATATATAAAACTGTGTGATAGAAAGAGACAGAGGCAGAGAGAAAGAGAGAAAATGTTCCCCGGTGAGAGTATGACCCCTTTTCTCTCCAAGAACTCCATTCCATTCAACTCCAACGAAGGATTGATAAGTTACATAGTCTGTAAAATTTCTTACAAAGTTAATGGACTCGGCGAAATACTGATATCATTACAGCGTTGATACCTTATCGAGGAAACCGTGTCATACTTAAAAAGCATCATTACATTATACAATGTAATCCATTATTTCTAAACACATCTCGCCACAGCTTAGATGAGAGAGATACGGCACGCAGCTAGCTCATTATGTTTTAAAATCGTTTTGAAAAAACACAAAATAACTTTGTACAAATTATATTAAGCTACATAAATATCACGTGGCCTTTTTCAAAAAACTTTATCACTACACATTATAAAACAGAGTGCCCGGCGTCGTATGTTCGCGATAAACTCCAAAACTACTGAACGAATTTTCGTGCGGTTTTCACTTAAAGACAGAGGCATTCATGAGGAAGGTTTAGGTATATAATTTATTAACATTTTTTAAGTGTGTAAATAAGTGAAATGGATTGACATTTGTTGTTGTCGGAAAATGTTGAAATGTTTCCCCGTGCTGGGACGAGCCGCTACTATGTAAATATATTTGATTCCTAGAAGGCTTATTCGTAAATGGATAGACGAAGCTCAGTAGTTACTGTTTTAGGGTTCCGTGCCCAAAGGGTAAAACGACACTTTAAGACACCGCTGTCCGTACATCTGTCCGACCGCTGTCACTACGCTGTATCATAGTGAGACAGACAATACATTTTTAATGGGGTTCCAAAACGACATATATGTTTTATTTGCCGTCTTTATAGATGGTACGGAACCCTTCGTGTGCGAATTCGAATTCGAATCGGTTTTTTTACTGTAATGACTATCTTTTTTCCCTTGTCTTCGTAGGGATAGAATATATCTCTCTATTGTACGCGGCAGACGCAAAGTTGCCTGTTGGCATGATTTTTCCGATATATGCAATAATCATCGTTATTTCAGCGATTGTACAGTCGGGGTAAAAAAAGGTTCGTCACCTTAAGATCTATTTTCGTGTGCTCAGTATGAGCGATAATCTGCTTTACCGATCGAGAATGACATATTGTGTCGCAATTATTTGATGTTTAGATTCGAAAGGTACTAAGAGTTTAAGACTTGATAAAGGAATTAATTTGAAAACTTACGAAGGTTTTCTTACCCTGACTATACATATCTACAATTTTAATGAATTGTTGATACACCTAAACCTAAATCACGTGATTATTCCATCCGGTATGGAAAAGCATATTAATATCTATGTGGTCATTTTTGTGTTTATCACTTATATACAAAAGATTGTTGTTTTATAATATGTAGTAATAAATCTGTTATCGTTCAATGTTAAGAGGGCATTACAGGTTCCGTATAGCTATAATTATATAAAAGAATGCTTTTTCAGAGGCTTAAAATTCACTAAATCTATTCACTTGATTTAGTTTGTATATGGGAATTTGTTTAAGATCTTGCTAATTTTTCCCTTGACAGCTAACAACAACAATAACACACAACAACCTGAAAATTTCGCCCTGCTAGACTAAAGGCTTCTCCCTTTTGAGGTAAAGGTTTAGAGCATATTCCACCACGCTGCTCCAATGCGGGTTGGTGAAAACACATTAAGCTGAATTTTGTTGAAAAGACACATGCAGGTTTCCTCCCTATGTTTTCCTTCACCTCCGAGCACAAGATGAATTATACAAACAAATTAAGCTATGAATATTCAGTAATGCACTTATCGGTCAAGATACACATGTTCCAACCACTGGACCATCTCGGCTAAAGTTGAAAGCTAAACTGGGATAGAACTCAAGTGAAAACGATTTATTGATATTGATTGCGGGTTCAAACCCAAACAGGCGCCACTGGATTATCATGTGCTTGATTTGTTTTCGTAATTCATCTCGTGCTCGGAGAGAATAAAGTAAAATACAATGAAGAAACTTGAATGTGTGTAATTTCAATGAGATTTATACACATGTGTTATTATCAGAAATTCCGTAGTGGAGCTTCAAGCCTTCTCAAATGGAACTCAAACTCAAATAACTTTATTCAATGTAAAAGTACACTTTCTTAATGATGGTCAAATTAAACAGTACCGCCAGTTCGGAAAAAGATTCTCCCTGACCTGAACAGGAACTCAATGAGTCTGTTTTTTTTTAGTCAAATAAATTAAATACATATTGTATATGTATTTAATTTATTTGAATTTAATACGAATAACGTGGAATTAATACCTGTTTACTTCCACGCAGGATATATTAATTTAAGTAATTGTATTAACTAACATGACTTTGTATTTTTTAAATGTTGAAAAAGAGTAACTACTGATTTTCTTGTCGGTTCTTCTCAGTAGAATCTACTCTCCGAACCGGTGGTAGCTTCACTTAATTGTTAATTGACGATTCAAAAGTGCTTGTAAAAGCCCACTTGAATAAAGATTTTAATTTTGATTTTGATTGAATAGAAAGAGCCAGAAGGCAAACTCAAACCCAACTCAAATTCCTTTATTCAACATAGAAGCATTATTACACTTACTTATTGATGGTCAAATGAAACATAACCGCCGATTCGGAAAAAGAAACACCCTGACCTGAGAAGAAATTCAGCGAGTTTTTTTTAGTCATTTTAATTAAATACACATTGCATATGAATAGAAATAGCCAGGTGGCGATCGTTTCATTCCCAAGCTGTGCTATCGCCTTAGAAAACCTTATTAGTATTGTCTGTTACTTTTCTATTCCACAAAATACAAGGATGAGATAACTATAGTACGACACAACTTAGATGTAGCATCGGCAAAATTCATAAAACCGATCACATCCGAATTAAGTAACCAAATCATCAAAATCAATATTTATTTTTTTATATGAATATGATCCTTATACAAACGTAATAACTTGTAATATCATATGACTCAATATATTCGTCAATTTGACACGTCGTACATGTACTTGCTTTCTTGGATTGAACTGACGTGAGAATCTGTAGCGACGAATAGCGTCGAATGGCGCGATAGGGAGCTATTTCTATTGTGTGTGTAAATCGGTAGTAATCGGTTTTATTGAATTTGCCGTTGCTACATCTAAGTTGTGTCGTACTATAATGCCCTCCATAGAATTATCATCAGGATATTCTAACAAAGTATTTTAACATTTGACCCCAAATGTAATACAGCCTCCCAGACTAAGATAACAAGATAGAGCACGGCTTCATGTGAAATGTTCAACATAAAATAATTAGCGAATCTAAAACTTTGTTTGTTCAGGATTTTCTAAATAACGTTAACAGCGAAGTGCGTAGTTATCTAGATGAGATTTACTCGGCAACGTTGGAATTGGAACACCTCGTAACTGAGACGTATCTTCAGTCTACAACAACAGCCTGTAAATTTCCCACTGCTGGACTAAGGCCTTCTCTTCCTTTGAGGAGACGGTTTGGAACATATTCCATCACGCTGTTCCAATGCGGGTTGGTAAAATACACGTGGCAAATTTATATGCATGACATGCAAGTTTCCTCACGTTGAACACAAATTAAACACATTAATTTTCATTTGTGCTTGCCTGAGTCTGAACTAGCAATCATTGGTTAAGAAGCACGCATTCTAAGCACTGATCCATCTCAGCTCTTTATCTTCAGTCTATCTGGTTTTAAATTAATTCATTGACACTGCTATATCTCGTTAATGAACTGTCATGTCAGGACTTTGCGAAATGAATTAAGTAACCGGTTGTTATTTTTGTTTTCTCGTATAATCAGTACTTTTCATAAAACAATATGCCTTAATGTTTATACGGTTTTCACAAATATGAGGATGTATTCTTCGTTAAGGTTTTTTGTAAATTAAATGGAAAAAAAATGATTTGTATCTTTGCTGGCATGTGCCGCGTAAGCCTTTAGGGTTGGGTGTATTACAAGATAAACCTTTTTGGGAAGACCCTTATTTTACCCAAACGAAGTCAGCAGGTATAGCTAGTAATTATATAATTGTCAAGAATTTGATTACTCTGGTAAGACAATCGTTTTGTTAAAGCTGTTAATTATTTTTTATGCTCACTGTATAATCGTCAAAATATATTGCACTGCAGGCTTTCTGGTTCGAAGGTCCACACATATACCATTTCCCTCGCGCTGTTTCCTTGCATGAAATTAATTCATACACAAATTACCACCTTACATAAAAACTCAGGAATAAGTATCAACGTATTCAGCACTTATGGTCTGTTCAAATCTAAGAAATGAGAAAAAGAAAATAAAGATAACTTTAATTTATAATTATTGCAAATTTCATATGTGTTTGAGTGAGGCGAGTAGGTATGTTGTTTATATGCTTTTGTTCTCTTTGTTGACTATATGTACTCAAGACTTGAAATAAACTATAATGTAATCATAACTATTACCGTTAATTACAATTACATTTAGTACACTTATAGAGAAAACATAAAATAAATGGTCACGTGTTGAAGTGTAATTGATGAATATAAAGGAAATCCTTGAAAAATAAAATCACATGAGCTAAAATAACGCTTACACAGCGACGTCGCTCACAGGCCGACGGACAAGCTGATTGATCGTAGCTGACTATTACAGGGCTGGTAACGGGGTCTTATAACTTATATACTTGTGACGATATTATTTTTGATCAATATATACTAATATTTTAAGTTCGAAGGAACACTGTCTGTCTATTGCCCTGTAACCTTCCACTGCCAAATCATTGGACCAAATTTGATGTAATTTGTTTTGAAGAAAGCTTGACTTCCTTGAAAGAAAGTGGTTTTTTTGTATGCTTAGTATTATCCTTAATATGCAAGTGAAACAAAGGCAGACAAAGTTAATTAAGGTATATATTTAGATTTATATATATACAACCTGATAGTTGTTTGGACGTCTGTGTATATGTACCAATTGTCTTATTCATAAAAAAATAATACCACCATGTACATAATAATACGATTTTCATGTGAAAACTAACTTTTTGAATCACAAATAATTCTAATGTTTTTAAAATTATTTATTTTTACAATACATATGTTAAAACTAGGTAAAGTTCTGTCTTTCTAACTGTGCATATGTTAAATTTCAATATTAACTTATTTTGGTATTGATTGACTGTTATTTATTATAAGAATATGTCAAGTTTTCGATTCATATTGCTTAAAACATAAATATAAATCCATTTGTTGACCTTTTCACAAACATACTATATTATTGAACACAGTTTTTAGGCATAGGGCTGTCAACAACTATTAATAATTTTATTTTTCCAACGAAATTGTCAGCAATTAAAGTGACTTTTCAACGGACATAGCAGAATAGGTTTACTGAGAGGTTATAACCATTTGCAATGTGAGCAATATTAACCATCCCTTACCACGCCAATCGTCCAGAAATCTTGGGAATTGTGATGCTAGAGTTTGCATAAAGACCAGCTAATAAAATCAAGTCGTGTTTAAAATTTTTTTCTCTCTTTCCCTAGATATTTCGTTGATTCATCGTTGATCCGTCGCTGATATTACGCCGACATTTTTACACAGTTAACTGATGTTGATCGATTGATACTACAAACGTTGATGGGCACCCGTTTGTTACCATATTTTTCGCGCATGACGAATTAGATACCAGCGAAAAACATGTCATACCGATGTTTTTTTTCCAAATGAAGAGATTCGAAAATATGATCATTTTTATTTGACACTATAACACTGATGTTTTACGTTTATTAATTTCCACTTGTCGGCATAATTTTTATTTAAAGAGTATTTATTTTATAATTATAAAGGCTTCCGAATTTAAGTAAAATGTTATGCCTAAATTGTATTGTTATAAATAAAATAAAAATATATTATAATCACTGAACGGAAATCGACAACCCTAAATACATTAGTGAAACAAAAGCGGGAAAAGCTCGCCCGGTGACTTCTTAATCTTTGAAACGGATTTCCGAGCGCTGAAAGGATTGTGCAAAGAAAGATTTTGTGATTCAACTAGTGATGCATCACTTTTATCGTATAACGAATGAGGTAGTCTGGTATAGGCATACGTAATATGAGCTGATTTAGAGATAAGGCTTTTATATACATCATAAGAAGGTCGATTATTTTGCAAAAAATCAGAACTGAATTCGCTTGATATATGTTTATATTATTAACTTTAGGTATTCATAAAACTGGTATAATGCGTATTAAAGCGGATAAAGCCGCTTGACAAAACCAATACATAAATAATGTAGAGCTTTACGCTTGTAGAAAAATAAATAAATAAAGCAATTACTCACCGATACTGCTTAATTTAATAAATGACTCTACGCTTGCAAATATTGTGTTTAAATATTCTGTCTACCCATTAACAATCAGAGGCAGATAAGGGTCCGTGGGTGTGTGTGGTACGGCGATCCCCGAAGGGGTCACCATTCATCACGTCTGCGACGGATTCAATTTGTCTATTGTATTTGTTACGTATTCCCTTATCTAAATCGAATTAAAATTGTTAATGTATTGGATTTGTTTTTGATTTATATATACAACCTAGCTACGCCCGCGATTATTTATATATAGTATATTTTATGTATCATTCTAAAATTAAAACCTAAGTTATTCCATGTTACATCAGCTATCTGCCAGTAAAGCCCTGTCTAATTCGGTCCAGCCGTTCCAGGGGTAAGTCGGAACAAATAAACAGACAGAAAACTTGAGCCTGCTTGCTGATTTATATAAACATATGCGGTTAGTAAAAAACGGTTATTTTAATATTACAAACGAATACTCCAAGTTTATTATATGTATTGATAAACTTATATAATATATGACTATAATAGCTGTCGCTTGCGTCTCCGTTTTGGGGTATCAGGTATTAATAATAAAAGAGTAACCTTTGCCCTTTTTGGATTTTAAACATCAGTTCATCATAAAACAGACAAGTATTATTCGTCATCATCTTACTTAACACAATATAGTATAGTATAGTTTAATTTGAGTATAGTATTTATCTTTTAGAAATATGTTTAAAATATATTTATTTCGTGTATATTTGTATGTAAACCATAAGACATAAAGTACGTGTTAATTTTAAACTAACGTTTAAATTCCTTTCAAATATATCTATTGTAGATACTGATACATAAATTTTGTCGATATTATATCGAATAACGATAAAATATTTTACAATATTACAGAATTTCAATAATCCAAGTATTATTGTATTGTACAGTAATAAGATATGTTTCTCATTTTATTGCTGAAGCTGACGATTTCCATGGACGTATTGAAATTTGTTAGTAAGTAAGTAAGTTTTCGAATAGATAACTAATTTATTGAGATTACAAATCAACTAAATATGTACTTCAGTCAAGTTGCTTTTATAAAAAAACACTTTTTAATTGTTTTCTTGGTTTATTGAATTAAACATAAATCTATTACCACTTCGGAAAGTAGAATTCACTTTTACTCATTTTTCACTTAACCGGTATGAAACTCTTTTCACTGTTTTAGTTACAGATTATATACGAATTTACAATTAAACTCAAATAAATATACATACATATCGAGTTTGGAATCAAGAAATACTAAGTACATGCGTCTTGTTATTAAGTTTTATTTTATACGTAAACATTTGAATATGTTTTCTTGATATTATGTTAAAATTTATTAGGACAGTGTAAGTACGGACATAAGGAATATTTAAGATGTCAAGATTTGTAAACTTATACGTAAACTACACCTATTAAAAAAAGTAATTCCACAAATACATAATACTTTTTGGTAAATGTCATAAATGGCTTTAAGTGGAAACTTGATTGATTTGTGATTTTTGTTTTATATTACAGTGTTTTTAAAATTGTTTTGTTTCCCAAATAAATAAATAAATGTCATAAAACTAGAGCTACTGGCACGCGTTGGTTTAGGTGGTTGTGTTAAAAAAAATATAACGATATCTCTGTCAATATTGAAAATAAAATCTATTCGATTATTTGTATAGATACTTGTTTATAGTGGCGTGTGTACCACCCCATCGAATCACTTCGAGAGCACACAGAAAGACCCGCCATCCATCACGACCGACGATCGCGATTTGTCATGACGTGTTTGTTTAACAATATTCCGATAGAATTTATATATATGTGAGAATAGCCTATTTCAAATAAGGAACAGATTCTCAATTCGTTTATATTATATAATATGTATGTATGTTTCCTTTAATTATCGGAAGCGATGAACGTAATTATTTTGATAAAAATCAATTCGTACGCTGGAAAATGTTGATTGAAATAGAAGCGTTAAATTTTATTTATGATTCATGATTTGTGTGATAAAGGCTTACAGACAAAAGATAAACATATAGTATCTGTATCTGTAGAACTATTTAAGAGAAACGTTCTCGCTATAAATAATATCCATGTAACTCTCACATAAATCAAAATAAATCACAAATGACAGATTTTTTCCGCCTTAATTAACTCTTATCGCTATAGTTTGCTTAATTTACCTAATACTTGATTTAGCATATGTGTTATTCTGATGTGTGATCTACAATAATGTTGATTTTCATTAAAATCTATTCAATACTTTTATCGTGGAATCGTAACAATCATCCACAAATGTTCCCATTTAAATTAGTAGTATGATTCTATTTATATAGTACTAGCTATGCCCGCGACATTGTACGCCTTTGAATATAACAAAAAAATATATCGTAGTCTAAGTTACTCCCTATTATATCAGTTATCTGCCAGTGAAAGTCCCGTCAAAATCGGTCCAGCCGTTCCAGAGATTAGCCGGAACAAACAGACAGACAGACCGAAAAAATGTTATTTTGGTATATGTACCGTGTAAGAATGCATATGTATTGATTAAAAAAGGGCTATTTTAATATTTCAAATGTACACTCCAATTTTATTATTTGTATAGATGATGATTCCATTTTTCAAGTCACACTTCGAAAGTAGATCTTGGGACAAAAGTGGGGCTTCTCAATTTTGTTACGTTTTTCTATTTAACTTTTTACTTTTGCTCAAGTATTTACAATTAGTCATAGATAAATGTCGAGGCGTTGCGAAACTTATATAAGCGTTGATGACAACGATTTACGAGTCAGGGCTTGGTTAGCTGATGCAGACACGGCTTTTATGAGTGTCTGCTGTGAAAAGGTCTGCAAGTGATGTTTGGGATTATTCGAAGTATGTTTGTTTGGGATGTGTTGTGAAAAAGTGCTGTATAAATGTATCTTATATGTGAACATCTATATATGTGATGTATCTAGGATATTACGTTGGCGCAAATTATATTTTATTATTTGTTGAAATCGATCTTATTGCCATTATAACTTAGTAACACATGATACGACAATTTTCTCTCCGGTCGGAGAGTCAATAATTAAAAAAAAATATCAATCAAAATAAACTTTATTCGAGTAGGCTTTTACAGGCACTTTTGAATCGTCATTTTACAGTTAAGTGGAGCTACCACCGGTTCGAAAAATAGATTCTACCGAGAAGAACCGGCAAGAAATTCAATAGTTACTCTTTTTTTTTAATTTAAAAAATACAAAGTCATGTTAGTTAAATACAATTATTTAAATGAATATATACTGCTTGGAAGTATTTTTTTACAAACGATTTGAATTTACGAAACGGCAAAGTTAAAAGTGTCTGCGGAATTTTAGTATAGAAAACGTCATTATCTCGTTGTTACTTTCGACAATTTGAAATATTTCAAGATACCCTTACAATATATTGCCCTATTAACTACAATCACTGTATCGGGTGACCACTTAATCTGCTGTTGATGACCTGTACTAACATTCTACGGCTGAGTAACCTACTTTCCTACTTTGAAATCAGTAGGTATATCGCTTGTATTGAAGTTCTGCATTTTTTGAACGTATTAAAAAATTATTA
The DNA here is from genome assembly GCF_905220365.1 of Vanessa cardui. Lineage (NCBI taxonomy): Eukaryota > Metazoa > Arthropoda > Insecta > Lepidoptera > Nymphalidae > Vanessa > Vanessa cardui. The sequence continues at coordinate 4,014,742 of NC_061143.1, forward strand.
GACAAAGAAATTATTGTTTTTAATTTTTTACTTTAAATAAGTATGAAGTACTTTTGGGTTACTTGTGTATTGATAAGTTTTGACTTAATAAAATTTCTTTATTTCATGAAGAAATTAAATTAAAAAAAAAAAAACTCGTTAAAACTTTCTGACTGATATAAAAAATATAGGATACAGATATTAAAATTGCGTATCAATGTAAGTCAGTCGTCAAAATTTCAAAGTTACGAAGTGAATTCTTACAGATTTACACTGAATAGTACAATCGACAAGTTATATACTTAAAAAGCCAGTAAATTCTCGTCCTTCATTTGATCTCGCTTTTATCACAAACATTATAGTATTAAAAAATGTATAATTTTATTCCAAACTCAATTCCACCGAACAATCTTCAATCCTTTTACCCATACATAAAAATAATATCTACTGAATCGGAATACATTGTCAAATGTCCACTGCGCGTCGCTAACTTATGTGCCAATTTCGCCAGCACTAAATCACCAATGGACTCCATCCAGAATAAATTGCTCGTAAATCCTTTATAATCCCGGCGAATTTTCATGATGGCGCAAATGTACTGCCCTTTCCTCGTATGAGTTTTACAAGTTTTCAATGCAGCATACTCCGGTAATAATGTGTAGGGAAGAATAGTTCTATATATTACATTTAGACTATTTACTTAAAAATATGTTTATTTTTAGTTCACATTTATAAATATAATTAATATAAGGAATAAAAACAAACTAATGACCTCTGCTTTTCGCTTGCGTACAGTGAAGTGTAAGTTTTTGGTCAATGGTATACATAATAAAAAATAATAATAATTTTGACATTAAACAAATTCAATAAATATATTTTAGTGTAAAACGCTGTACCTTTAGGCATGAGTACCAATGTAAAACTGATCTACTAATATAAATATAATTTGGTTATTTAAAAGCTGTGATAGCCCAGTGGTTAGAACGCGTGCATCTTAACTGATGATTTCGGGTTCAAACCCAGGCAAGCACCACTATATATATGTGCTTAATTTGTGTTTATAATTAATCTCGAGGTCGGCGTGAGGAAACCTGCATGTGTCTAATTAATTTCATCGAAATTCTGCCACATGTGCATTCCACAACCAATATGTTCCAAAACCCTCTCTTTAGTGGAAGAGGAGGTCTTCGCCCAGCAATAAGAAATTTGCTGTTACTTTTTTAAAAAGTGTAGATTTACTTTACTTTATTTAAAATATTGGAGTTTTTTAAGTTACTTCTCATTAGAAGGTTGGTAGAGTTAAACGCGTTAATATTTTTGTTTTCTGTTTGTTTGTTCCAACTAATCTCTAGAACGGATGGACTGATTTTGTCGGGACTTTAATTGACAGATAATTGATGTAATCAGAAATAACTTAGGCTACAACAATAATCTTTTTGTTAAATTCAACCCCTCACGAAAACACACAGCTAGTTTTAACTACGACGTAACTACAACTTGTAAACGACGTCTACGGCTATAACATGCAAACGAAGATTTATTTTATCATTCGAAAAGAAAAAAAATGGTACACAAAAGTTTTCTAGCATACTTAGTCACATCTCGAATCCAAACTCGGGTCGGTCCCCGAGGTAGTTATTTATGAAACAGTGTAGCCATATGTACAGGCCTACATCAAAGTAATAAATGTTTGTTGACAAAACATCTCATGAGAACTATACTGCAGATTGCTTTGAGTCCTTGTTACTTGAGGCTCCTGTTTACATTTCGCAAGTAACTCCTCACTTAGCACGGAACAATTAATAATAATAGTATACTACAATTTATTATACAACTAATATAGACTGGGAGCTGATAAGATTTTTTAGTTCGGGATCACCATCATCGTCACACATACCCAAGAAATAATATAACAAATCTATAGCTAGATTAACGTAAATTGATTTTTACAATATTTCATAACCTACGACACTATCAATCATACCCTTCTTGACATCTGATATTCCTTGTTTTTCTAAAACAAATTGATCTCACTTTCTATCTAGAAGCAAATCTCAAAACTAGGCGATTACGATCAAGGTGGTACTAAATATTGAATTAAAAAACATAACTATACCAAGAAAATTTATTAGCAAAGAAACTCAGTAGTTGCTCTTTTTTATATTCATTAGCAACAATCTGTTTTGAAACGTCATTGTGGATATTATTCAATTCCAGTATTACATTATCTCTGGAACTCTGATTCTATATTATATCAGAATAACCCCTTTGAATTTTCATTCACATTGTCTTCTGGTCAAAGACAAACAGTAAGTGTTCCACTGTTAAGCGAAGGTAACACTCTTCTCTGTTATACTCAACTCTACCAATGTACTAAATGAATTTACAAGAATTTAGAACCATTGTTATTTTTATTTATTTCAAATCTTAATATGTGTGTCATATTGTCACAAGCCATAAAAATAACAAGGGTAACTCTACTATTAAAAAAAAAACAGCGATCGACTTTGGCACCCAAATTGGAATTTGAAAGGTACACCTTTGCATGTCAAATCTTTATTTTTCACTTAATTGTAGGGCGTTTTTTTTTACATTAAGGATGCTTTACATAATATCTTTTAACGATCTCCGTGGTCGAGTGGTATGTAAACTGGTTTTCATAGATACGCCAATCTGATGTCCCGGGTTTGATTCCCAGCCGAGTCGATGTAGATTATCATTAGTTTTCTATTCTTGGGTATTTGTGTTTGTGGTACCGTCGTTATTTCTGATTTTCCATAACACAAGTGATTTAGCTACTTACATTGGGATCAGAGTAATGTATGTGATGTTGTCTCATATTTATTTATTTGTATACTTATTTTTTTGCTTGTGTTTATTCTGCTTGGTCATTAATAACATTACTCCCTCTTTCTTTTCAATTACAGCTTGTAAGAAGTTGCTAAATCATTAATTGATATTAATTAAAATAAACATGAGTTTCTACTATTTAGCTATATTCTAATCGGAATTTCGATAAGAGTAACCTAAGTATGATGCATTATTTATTTAATAGAAATTCTTCGTCCATTTATCCCACCACTAATGCTGTAATTAAACCTTATCGCCAGTGATGTGATGTATCGTTTATCGATACTTAGATCACTAGTAATGTGTTATTGGTTAGTGTAATGGGCTGTGGTTCGAAACTAAGGTTGTTAGTGATGTAAAATTATGATTTCAAGGATTAATTATTGTAATTAGTATATTATTGCTGAATTTACGGCGTTTAGTTGTTGCGACATAGGCAGAGTTTCGGTGTCTGCTTACATTTTTTAGTTTAAAATATTAAATATTCCTCAAGATTTTCAGAATTTTTAATGTCAATATTAGTGTTTTGTCTTACACTGTTACTTTATAAGTCGAGTACGTAGCATTGGTAACATATACGAATATTATACATACTACAGTCATTTTCATGGTTCAAACTACTGAACAGAACTCGATGAAGTTTGTTAAGCTAACTTGAACCTGAAAGAGGAACCGATACAACTATATTATAACTACATGATTTCTAAAACGAACGAACAAAGCCGCGAACTACAAATAGTTTCGTAAATAAAAAAAATATTTGTCTATTTGAGGTCTGAGTATTGATCACTAAAAAATATGCATTATTTATTATGCAGAATAATAATAATAATTATTTATTGTACACACAAAAGAAAAAAAATGCAGAACATTTGTATAGTATTCACATTGTAACTCGTCACTAGATGGCGTTGCTGAATAAGTTGTTTTCGTTAGTTTAGGGATTAAATAAATAAATAAATAAAATAAAACATATTAATAATATCTATTTAAATAAAAGAATCGACCTTAATAAATTGTCCGTTTAGGGCTACTTACAATACTAAAATTAAAATTTCATATTTTATTAGCTATTTTCCTATTGTTTTGTGTTTGATATTTAAGACACTAAAACCTCATGAAACAATTAATTCATTGTACGTTCAGTATTTGTTGCGGTATTACTAAGCCTATTTTAGATTTCATAACATAACACTGCTGACCCAGACACACTTAAACTTATATTGTTTCAAATCATAATACGAATACAATAAAGTATTTTTAAACTATTATTTAACGTTTATTTTAAATACATTTTAATTTTTTTCAAACTCTACGAAATTTTATTACATTTTTAAGTTCTATTTCCTAATAATTAAACTTAAAAAAAACAATTACTGACGTAACAAATTGCAATACATAAAACAATCAAATATTAATTATAGCATAAAATAGCATTTTGATTTTAAACTCGTTTACGTCCAAATTACCTCTAATAATAATTATCGACTATCGATATCGATAATTTGATCTCATTACAACACTAATCAGGTGCACAGATGGTCGTTGCGATCAATTAGTCGATAAGCGTGTGCATTGGCGGAATGCAGATATCATAACGTAAATGACTAGATTTGATTTTATGTTTAATCGATAATTTGTGTCAGAATCATGAAGGTATAAGTGCCAATAATATTTTGAAAATCATAAATAAAACTTCACCTGAAAAATTGCAGGCAAAATCAAAATATAACTTTAAATAGGTAATCACTAACACTTTTGAACTTTAATGATACAAGACTTAGACTGTCCGGTAAAATACATAAAAAGTGGGCAATTTTGTCCCCCCTTAAAGAAGAAATTTCCAAAAATCTTTCCTTAGTAAGCGTTCGAATTTCAAAATGAGTGTCTATGTTAAATTTCAAGTCAATCATACCTACTTTTTTTTTGCTTACAAAAGTTGTTTTAAAAAGCTACCACTGGTTGAGAATGGAGACTCTACCGAGAAGAACCGGTAAGAAACTCAGTAGTTTCTTTTTTATCATATGAATAGTTCACTCAACGAATAAAGTCTGATAACAACACATTATATTAACTATATATTAAATATTGTTATTTGCTTTTTGAAATTTAATGACAAAATAGCCTTTGTATGATTTCTGTGTTACGAAACAACAAACAAACAAACACACATTCGTAATATGTAATAAAGATAATAATAAAACTGTTCTCTATAAGACATGTCAGTTAGATAAAGAAATAAGACGAAAACCTCTTTGTTCACGAGAAAAAATACACCTCCGAGTTTATAGATGTGGTTAGCGCAAACAGTGCGGAATTTGCCAGGATTAGAGAGCTATCCCGGACTGAATCCCGCTTCTATCTCCCCCGGGTTTTATTTCCGCCTGCCTGTTCCTCTTCCGTTATGTATCTCAGATTTTTTTTTTAAATAAGGCCTGGAACGTACTATCAATATGTTTCCACATGAATTACTTTTAGATTTTTGTACAGGCATGTTGCGGAAATTGTTCGTTTCATGAGAGAGATGCAAGAAAAAGTCTTTTTGTTTAACCCACGATTATTACAGTCATGCTAAATATAAACTGTAAGTTAGTTGTTTTAGTTTCTAATATTTGAATATGTTCATGTAATAGCACTTACCTCTCAAACTTATAGACATAAAAAATATTATGCCGTACATATAATATAATATGAATTAAATTAAATTCGATTTCTATGTCCAGAAAATTACTGATGTTTTAAGAATGGAACGAAAGTATGTTTAATACATAGTTAAATAAAAATATTCTGAAAAAAATGACATTCAATCGAAATTCGTCAAAAAATAATTATACATTACATGAATCCTACAATTATTCAAGTCTTAAAAGCGGATTTCATCTTCGAATATATAAAAAAATCAGGTATTATTTGGTTTTGGTATAAAAATCATTCCAAACATTTTCATATTTAGACGCTTACAAATATAATGTGCTTTCGAGGGATTAAGTTTAAACGGATTCACAGCGACGTTATTAAAATACATACTTTATACGCAAAATATAGATATTAAATTATATGTTTTGAAGTTATTTTTATACGTGTTACCTTTTATTCAAATCGTAAAAGCTAGTCAATCATTTTTCTTCCATTGGATTGGTTCAAATAGTTTCTTTTCAATTGAAATAATATAGTAAAACTAAAGCGCCTGATTAAAATTAAAAGCAATAAATTTAGTCAGTAGGATGCTATTATAATTTATAAGGCGTCTTACAATAATATTTTTCTTTAATATAAATTAACATTCATATTTGATTTATTAATTATGATAAATATAGTTTTAAAATGATATCATACTTTAAAAAGAGTACTTTGAACTTTTCTAATTAACAAAAAATATCATTACAGCTATTCGTATTTAAAAAATATGAAGCTCGACAGCCATTCAATCCACATTAAGGACATTAATCCAGTCACAGAATCTTTTAACCTAGTTCCATGAACATACAACAAAAAGCGCTTCAAGCCTTTGACAGCGAAGCATTCGCTGAAAGGTGAACGGTCAACGTGGCAATTTTTAACCCTCATTCAAATTTTCCGTTATTCACGTTTTCTGCTTTTGATGTGAAATTATTTGAAGTTTCAACTAACATTCCACTCCTGTTGAGTGTAACATGCGAGGCGATGTTTTTCAGTTAGCTCTATTTTTTCATTCCGCGATTTCATTTATTTCTTATTTGTACTCTCGAAACTGTTTTCGATACACAAAAAACTGATTGGGAACGAATAGTTACAATCAAACGTTGTTAGAGTGTGGACATATGCCACATACTTTCTGAATTTCCTTATTTTGATTACAAAAAAAAAAAACAATCAAAATATTCTAATTGTTTTTCGAAATACTTTTGAAGTGTCGTAAATGGGATCACAAATATAATCGTGTTAATGTATTATTATAATATTTAGTAAACGAATTGTTTTACTTATAAATATTAGAAGTATCTGCGAGAAATTATAGAGCTTCCATTGGTTGGCGTCTACTCATGGACTAGAAGGACATGGACAACGGATAGAACGTAACTACTACGGACCAAAATGCTACGTCTAAATGTTAGTAAGCGTGTTAAGATGACGTACTGTTTTAATTTGCTGCTTGGATTTATTCGAAAGCAAGATAATATTTAACTTTTTAACTTTGCCGTTCCATGAATTCAAATAATTTGTAAATAATAAATACGACGAATTAACACTTGTTGACTTCCAGGGTATATTACAAACATATATAATTGTATTTAACAAACATGACTTTATTTTTAAATTTTGAAAAAGAGTAACTAGTGAGATTTGCCGGTTCTTCTCGGTAGAATCTATTTTCCGAAACGGTGGAAGCTTCACTTAATTTGTTAAATGCCGATTAAAAAATGCTTGTAAAAGCCTAGAGTATATGCTGATACAAATTTAATTATTTGTTAGTAATTATCATGAGCACAGAGTAATAAATATATTCATCTGTAAGAAAAATCTCAATGAAATGAAAGTTTAAAGTAACTCCAGCGAGATGCTGTGTCAATGTGTCATATACCGTTCGTTCGCCCGCGTAAACTTTCCCGAGATGTCGTATATCTTTGGCTCCTTAAGTTATAGAAATGTTATCATACCGTCGTACCCAATATAACCGGTGTTAAGTTTATCTTTGCGATATTTCATACACTATAACTTCTGAAAACAGATTCTGACAAGAATTTACATTATTAGGGTTACTTAGTGATACTGTGCAAGCCCGGTTAAGTACCACTTATCATATATTCTACCCACAAACAGCTACAACCTCTTAGCGTGGAACACGTAACGTTGGAAAATAAGGCTCTTTACTTATCTATGATCCTAATATTATAATATTGTTGCTCTTTCACGGCACTGAAACTAATTTGATAAAATTTGGTGTTAAGCATTATGAAATTCTAAGTAAGGACAGTATTTTTTTTAATCTCGTTCGAAAAACGCGTGTCCCGTTTTCTCCACGTGGAAGTGGGGGGTTATATGAGACTCACCGGTGCCCAGGACGCTGACCGCGTCGTGGCACGCCGGAATACCCACTAAAAAACACAACACAGTGATAGCACCTCCGTCTCATCAGCGGGCGCCACGGGATCACTCTTGCATGTTACCGTGAAAGGAAGGACACCAAACCAACCAAATAAATGCAAAGTCGCGGGAAACAACTAGTTTTATATAATAACACGTGACCTAAATTTCAGTAAATACCGCAAAGATTTAACTAAGGTAAAGAAATTATACTATGTAAAGAAAATCACAAGAGGAATAAATCATGTATCATATAGAGTTTCCACTAATATATGTCTATGGTACAATTAAAGTTGCCTCTGATGTTTATTACTCTGTGGACGAAACCGCAAAATTAATAAAAAATCCATTGGGAATTATAAACACAGAGAAATATAGAGAATTGTACTATTAATTACTGTTCGGAGTACTCGTATATTATTAATGTAATTATCGGTAATTTAATTATGTGCTGTAATCTGAATTTCGTGAAACTATATTTTAATGAGGCTAATGCTATAGCAGACCGTTTATAACTAGAACGTTATGTATGAAAAGTAAAATTACTTCTCGACATTTAAATTTAGAACGGACGTTTTATAAGCCTGTACTAAACCTCGTTTATCAAGTATCAAGTAAGTATGGGCCAGATCTCTCAACTGAATATAGAACCGTCTTCATTTGACCGATTAGGCTGAAATTTTGTATAAAGTATAGTATAGTATATGTTTTCCTTCACCGCCGAGCACGAGATGAATTATAAACACAAATTAAGCACATATACATATATAGTGGTGCTTGCCTTGGTTTGAACCCGAAATCATCGGTTAAGACGCACGCGTTCCAATCACTGGGCCAATATTTAATTTCTTTCTGTGAACAGTTGAACTATGAAAGAACAAATTTTGACAAACGAAATCATTACTAAAATTACATACAATACATATATCGTACTGAACATATCGTTTAAATTCAACATATTATAATTTAATTAATTCGAAATATGTTTAATTAACGTTCTAATTAATTCAAGTTTAAATCTCGATAGATATTGTTATCATATAATTCCGAAATTGAAATAGTTTTGTTTATTAAATTTCTCATATGTATCCTATCGCCTCAGAGTTCTCAGATAGGTTGAGTCACGTAACTGACTAAATTAATACTCGATTTGTGTTATATATAACCACCAGAAAATGTCCTACTGGTGGGCTAATGCTTAGTCTACATTTGCGAATAAGGCTTGAAGCGAATTCTACCATGCGGCTCCATCTGTCGAAGGAGATCGGATGTACATTGAGTTACCCTTCACTTCTAAGCAAGATGAAATATCGACATAAATTAAGCACATGGTTGACAGTTGACGAGTTTGAACCCGCAATCATTCGATGCACCCATTCCAACTGGACATAAAAGTAACAGCCTGTAAATTTTCCACTGCTGGGATAAGGCCTCCTCTTCCATTAAGGAGAGGCTTTGGACATATTCCACCACGCTGTTCCAGAATTTCGATTGACAGAATTTCGATGAAATTCGACACATGCAGGTTTCCTCACGAGGTTTTTTTTCACCGCCGAGCATGAGATGAATTATAAACACCAACTAAGTACATATAAGTGGTGCTTGCCTGTGTTTGAACCCGCAATCATCGGTTAAGATGCACGCGTTCTAACCACTGGGCCAATTAATCTTAACTGGACTTAGTGCTCTTAAGTTAAACATAGTATATCCAATATAAAAAATAATATTGGAAGCAACAATCAATACAATAGCATAGCTCTTCTAAAATAATTCATTTCGCAACTTAAACTTGAAATGTCGTAAATCGACTTGCTTTGATACGCTGTTTTGAAGCATAATATACAGGAATAAGTGTTTTTATCATTGTAGAAGATGTTGCATATTACCTTTTGAAATTTGACGATTATGTTACAATGAGATTTCAGGAACAGTTTTATTTATAAATCGATTTAATTTTCGAATCGATTCCCATCGGTCCTAGGATCGGTCCTAGGACCGCTCCTGTGGAATCTCGCGTACAATGCAGTTCTGCGTGTGGAACTCCCCGCTGGCGTCAGCTTCATCTGCTGCGCGGACGACACGCTGGTGCTGGTATGCGGGTTGAGTTTCGAGATGACAAATCGATCTATATCTCATTCTAGTATAAATGTGAAAGTATGTTTGTTTGTTATGCTTTAACGTAACTCAATCAATCGTAATGAAATTTTGCGTGCAAATTGTTAGGGGTACAGAAAATCAGCTCGCCATAACTAAGGGTACCAAGTTGACTGAAGAAAACCGTTCCATGGACTTTGGGCAGTCGAATGAATTGAATGTTCAATTAAGAATAGTTGACGAGGCAAAGGATTCTGAGAATTTGCTTTGAAGACGTAGAAACGCTTTCGTGTATAACTTGTGAAACTATACAGCGCTTACGTAGCTTGTTCATATACAATACTAGTTGGCGCCTGCGGTTTTACTCGCGGTTAGGTTTGGTCGTTAAGTATGAGACATAAGAAAGTAATCTATTGTGCGTAGTTTCGTGAAGATCCAGTATCCATACCAAATATAATAAAAAATAGTTGAAGTAGTTTGGCCGTGAAACAGACAGAGTTACTTTCATACGAAAGTATACTCATAATTATAACATATACAAATAATAATAACACTTTTTCTCAATTTTTGTCCGTCTGTCTGTCTGTTTGTTCCGGTTCATCTCTGCAACGGCTGGACCAATTTTGGCGGGACATTAAATGCTGATAAAATAAGAAGTAGTTTAGTTCACAACGATAACTTTATATATATATAATAAGAATTATTGTATAGGAAATTGTTTTTACAGGACCATGATATCGTGAGATCGACCAATATATTACATAGTTAGTGTTGACTCAGTGTAATTACTGGCTGAAAAGACAACATTTAAGAAGCGAAGTATACTTAACCCAGAGCCGTTCTATAGCTGAATGTGTCTCCTTACCATCAATGGATCGTTTACTCGCCTCTTTTAAATAAAATTTTACATAGAACATTGGTCAGTAGTTTTGTTATGAGAAGTCACCTCGAGACTCACTCTTGAAATGTTGTAAAACGACTCATAGTGATTCAAACCTAGGCAAGCACCACTATATATATATGTGCTTAATTTGTGTTTATAATTCATCTCGTGCTCGGAAGTGAAGGAATACATCGTGAGGAAACCTGCATGTGTCTAATTTCATCAAAATTCTGCCACATGTGCATTCCACCGACCCGCATGGGAACAGCGTGGTAAAATATGTTCCAAGTCCTCTCCTTAATGGAAGAGGTGGCCTTACCTCAGCAGAGGGAAATGTACAGGCTGTTACATTACTTTTTTAGTATATCAAACAAACTCTCCCAATAAAGACTACTAAGCCACTCGGTGGTCTCACCTGACAATAAAATTACATATACATTTGTAAGTTGGTATGCCCTGATCATGTAAGTACTATAATAAAAGCATGACATACACAAAATCTGTAACAGCAGAACCCATGCTTCACTAAGTTATGTTAATACATAACTCAGTAATATTCAGACATACCGAGTTAATACTCAGAATAGTTACTTAAGTTATTTCCAACGCCTTCCCTTTGATTATAACCCCTAAATAACTTCGTTTTCGTTATACCGTCTCATCAAATTTAAGGCAGATAAAAGGGCCACTAGCTGTTAATTCTTTGCAACGGACAGAATTGTAGCATCACCACCAAACACCTTCAAACACCAGGGTACTGAGAATTTTTGCTATAATTATTTTTAATGTGACCCGCGATTTCATTAAAAGTCATTAGGATTTGAGGTCTTATAAAACTAGCCACTAAGTCATCGCTAGTCAAATAATACGCCCGAAATAGTAAAGATTCGGTTAAAAGCCTGACAATCGTGCAGAGATAATTTTCATGCACTAAAAATATGCGATCGTAGCTGTAATACGTGGGGTCGAAATGCGACGGGCGAATACTCGCATGTCTTACTCGACTCTGTAAATGGCAACGTATGGTACGATTTATAAGCGTAAGTGTGAAAATCCAAATAACATACGTAATATGAAACCAATTCACCTCATAAGACGACCAATTAAAGAAGTCTGTTATTCCTGATGACTTTAAACCCAGGCAAGCACCACTGAATTTCATGTCCTTAATTTGTGTTTATAATTCATTTCGTCGTAGCGGTTAAGGAAATATCATGAGGAACACACGTAGGTGTATCTAATTTTAAAGAAATTCTGACACATGTCATTCCACCGACCCGCATTGGAGCAGCGTAGTGGAAAATGCTCCTAACATTCTCATCAAAAGGGAGAGGAGGCTGTAGAACAACAGTAGAAAATTTACAAGAAATTAACTGAAGTTTACATCTCCGTTTCTAATCTTAAAATTCAAATTATCAAAATTCCTATTTCGAATTCTTATTTTATAAAACAAACCCAGTTACAAAAATTCATTTTTATATTTAAGTACACATTTCAAAATAAAAAACCTATAACATAATAATAAATGTTAATTCAAAAAAGGATATGAATGCGATACTTTTATCCCTTACATCATTCAATCGTGTTTCTTACGAATTCATATGTAAATTAAATTATTCAAAGAGAAGAATTTGTGTAACAAGCAAGACAAATGTAACATAAAACAATTTGTAGCTTAAAAGATAAGTATTCGATCATATAAAGTATTCAGGTGGAAATATTCTGAGGAGTTGAGCGGCTCACATTCGCGCGATGACAATGAAAAACCGAAACAGGGTACATAATATAAGCAAGGAACTGTTAATGTTGCAATATTGATAAAATATTTTTGACTAGTAGTCGCCCATTGTTTTGCTCGCGGTTAAGGTTGTTGGTTGTTGTGTCTCAGGCAAAAAAGTAGCCTATCTTTTCTTGGAGTTCAAGTTTTCTTCATACCAAATGTTATCAAATTTGGTTTAGCAGTTTGGTCGTATCGGACAGACAGAGTTGCTTTTACATTTATAATATGAAATATAGATTCAGATGGCTCATTGGTTGGGTCACGTGACCTGAAAATTGTGATTTAAATCTTGGCAAGTATCTTTAATTGGAACGTCTTGACGAAACATCAGTACAGACCATAGAAACCTCCTCTACATTTCCCATTGCTGGGCATATTCCAACACGCTGCTTCAATGCGAGTTGGTAGATTTACATGTGGCAGTATTTCGTTGAAATTAGACACACGCAGGTTTCCTCAAGATGTTTTGTATTTGTAGCAGAATTTATCCAATGAAATCAAAATGTTTTTATTTAAGCAAACTCTAAGGGTGGTTTGAACTGTCAATCTCTAGATTTTTTTTTAATTACATATACTTACATAAAAAAAAACTATTTTAGTTTCGGAAAGTTGTATCTTCTGAAAAATCCAACAACATAGTCAACTATTATATGTTTCATATTGTTATATAATTCTCGTTATAAATGAACATATTTCAAAAACGCTTAACTCTTTACATTTGAACCATTTACGGAACAGGAAATAGCTGGAAGTGGATGGAAATAAGAGCTAAACGCTACGAAGACAGATTTGTTTTATTCTTCATTCGGATGGAATACATTCCGAAATTGTGCCACTCTGAATGCTCCCTAAACAGCTTTGTGATGTTTTCAAAGTATTATTCTAGTTTTCTTTCTCTTCGAGTACCCTTTGTATACATTTAGACTTAAGTGAATATATTTTTATAACTACCGTCTGGATTGGGTTTCTTTTCAGATATTTTATAGCGTTCTAGTCTAGAATGTGTTTGAATAAAACGTCAAGATATCGACTGTGAGTGACGTAACTGTGACGTCATTAAATTAATTTGACCTCAAAGATTTTTAGAAGGAACCTTTTCAAATGAGAATCATACGTCTTTATTCATTTGTCTTTGGAAAAATTTATATATACTATTGTTTTATAAGTAACTTTGTCTATATTTTACTACTTAACGGTTTCATTTAATGTAATTTGTTATGAAGCAAATTTGAACTATTTATGCCTAACGCCGAAATCTCGTGCGAAGCCGCTGGCGACTGCTAGTTTAATAACAATGTATATACTGAATATGAAAAATAATAACCTTCAAACTTCCAAGAAATATAAACTACTATATGAAATTGAATTAGCATTTTATAAAACTTACATGCAATCTAGAAAAGCCTCTAACAAACCAAGTTCTAAGACAAACGACTAAAACAACAAATAACAGATTTAAATCTCAGGACTCAAGTGCATTCTCAAAGGTTTTCGAGTGCTTAATTTGAATCAACAATTCTGGTGCTCCACAGTAAAGGATAACATTGTGAGGTAGCCTCCATGTTATGGGTCACAGTCGTTTCCTACAGAATATAGTATAAAAAGATCGTTATGGCGTGTATCCGTAATTGTACCCTCAGTGTTAATTGGTATGTGTTTCTAAGGTAGTCGTTCGCTTAACGTTTACTTAAATCATTACAGTTTTACACACAAAAGCCGGTATGTACCACCCCTTATCGTGTATTCAACCCCCAAATAGCAAGACTTAGTTTTGTTTCTCTGGTTCAAAGGTAATTGAGCCCGTGTGAATAAAGACACAAGCTCTACATCTTAGTTCTCAAAGTTGGTGACGTATGGCCATTTATCTACGGGCGGTGACAACTCACCATCAAACAATCTATTATATTACCTAAGTATTTAAAAGTAAATATCCTTAGGTACACTAATAATTAGGGTCAGGGATTTCATATTTAAAAGTCAAATATCAATAACGCTTAAAGTAAAAGTTACTTTATGTAAGTTATTTAGCAACGGATCTGAGAACTGATACCAAGACATGTAAAGAACGTTTCAACCGATGTTCACAGGCTTAAGCCGAACCGCACCCTGAATTTTCAGTCAGCCTCGCGCCATCTTGAATAATAATATATTGAAAGGAATTCTGCCACATATTTAATTATGCAGGTTGCATTGCAACATTTCTATACGGTGGTTGCGAAAGCTATCCCATGGTGAGAGAGGGTACTGCTGGGTTTTTAGTGGATATATTCGGTATACTAGAACGCATTTGGCGTCCTGAGTAGTGGAGAGTCCCTCATTCCTGTGCTTTTTCCAGTGAGAAATGAAAAAGATATCATAGAAACATCGTTGTAGCACAACCTACATATCATCTTTCCCAAGTTAGGACCAGGCCTAGCTGTAGGATATTGCCAAAATACTAGAATTAAGCCAGTAATTCAAAGAAGAATTTTGGACAAAACAAAGAGTATCAATCGCTAAAGTTTTGGGTATAACAATAACATGCAACATAGTTGACATAAACTATGTCGTCGGTTACCAAACTCACAAACATCGTACCCAGAAATATTCCTGAAATAGTTCCGTAATAGAAACATTTACACGGCCAACTTTAGGAGATTCATTAACAATGAAGTCTTGAGGAATTCGAATGTATATTGAACTTGGACGAATTATCTTTAATCCGCAACTATGTGGTGAAATGTTGTAAAGGCAAATAATTCGGGATTTTGATTTAAATTGTATGTGAAGGTTTTGTAAAGTTATATTGCTGACCTGGTTTTGACTGATAACGAAAAACAATTGTTTTAGGGAGTGAGCGCGCGATGTTATATAATATTAACAAATTTGGAATATTTTAGAACTTTAATTAATTTGCAAAAATCTGTGAAATTAATTATATTTATGAATATATAAACTAATTTATTATTTGTTTCGTTTCTTTACGTATAATACACAAGCATAGCTAGCCGCCTATAAAACGCCAGTTTTAATTGAGAATGTTTTTGCTGGATTGGATAAGCTTCCCAGGAATTCCCTTATTCAGCTCCTACAACCTGTAAATTGAAATGTGGCTAAATTGAATTGCTCTCACCTTAAACCTCTTCATTGGTACTTATCTAAATCTTGATAAGACATTTATCATTAGTTTATACATATTCCAAATATTTTAATTGGGAATTTTATCTGGTCTTGAGCTTCATTTTAAGAAGAAAGTTTGGAGTTAACTGCGCACCCTGTTCCAATATTGGTTACATGTAGGAGATTTTCGTCCGACACGTGCAGGTATCCTCACAATGTTTTCCTTCATATCATCATAAATACATAAAATATAACAGTTGTCCATTAAGAAGTTCTATCTGGAACTAATCAGAATTCAGAATCATGATATTCCTCAGAATTTTTACCCCGCAGTATAATGGGAAGGTTCTAAACCGACTTTCAAGATTTGACTTAAACAAACATACATATTATATAACAAGGTAAATAGACGCGTATAAATAAACACATAAAAATATTTTGTATAAAATGTTATTATTGTTCTGTAAAAAAAAGGTATTGACAATACCATTGAAAGAAAAATCAAACAAAAAGATTGGATGAGAAATCGAAATAAAGATTTACGAAAACAAATTCGACGTCTACATTTCTGGATGGAAAAAAATTAATAATTTGTTGACTTATATCTTTGTAATCTATATAAATCATCGTTGGGATATCTGTTCGAGATTATTAGAATCTACAATCTAGAATCTTCGTGATCATCATCTAGATTTGGAAGTTACAAGTCTTATTATGGCAAGGGAATATAATGTGCGCACACCTGTGACTACACTTTTGCTTTTTATAACGAGAACATTACAACTTACTATTAGGCAGTATATACAATTCATACATGAATTGTAAAAGTGTAAGAAAAGGTTCGTCACTTTAAGATCTATTTTCGGTCTTTAAGATCTATAAGATCTATTTAAGATTTTATTCTCAGTATGAACAATAATCTTAGCCGATCGAGAATGACATATCGCGTCACAATGATTTGATGTTTAGATTCAAAAGGTACTAAGAGCTTAAGACTTGATAAAGAAATTAATTTGAAAACTGACGAAGGTCTTACTCTGACTGTACATATATTTGGTAAGTTTGAAGTTTGATATAAAATACTAATTATGTTTTTTTGTTTTGTTTCAGGTATACATTGTACAAATCAACTTTAAATAACGGTAAATAAGAGCAAATAAGATGACGTCTAAATCAAACATTATTTAAAAAAAAACTAAGAGTGAACTAGTTACACCTCAAGTAGGTATTTCTCTATCTATTACTCAAAGGGAGAACAGTTCGTAAGCTGAGAGATTTTTCCCCGCTGTAATAATAATTTAATCTTATAAAATAGTAAACAGTCATTTGCATGATTATTTTACAAGATTAAACTTACCAATCGTTTGGTTAAATTGAACGAGATGAATCGACTCAATGCAATAATCATTATAGGAGAATACTAAGTATAACTGCTTGGGGTTTCAAATTGGGATGGGTTATACTTAACATATGCCATCCTATATCATGTATGCAATTCATGTATGCAATTGGATACATATATCCCCATATTTTTATTAAGTCTGCTTGGTAAATTTATCACGGCTAATTAATTTATGACAAACTACCACCAATGTAAACCTGTCAACTTTTTATCACCCATTTTTGATACAGATATAAAATCTCAATACCCATAGTCGGTGACGCATTGAATTCTTGCGAGTGTAAATAAGCTTAAGCTATATCGTAACAAAAAAAAATTAACTATTAAAATGTAAACACGCTTTTTTTATGGTATAGGTTGACGGACGAGCATATGGGCCACCTGATGGTAAGTGGTCACCATAACCCATAGACAATGACGCTGTAAGAAATATTAAGTATTCCTTAAATCGTCAATGCGCCACCAACCTTGGGAACTAAGATATTATGTCTCTTGTGCTTGTAGTTACACTGGCTCACTCACCCTTCAAACCGGAACACAACAATACCGAGTACTGTTGTTTGGCGGTTGAATAACTGATGAGTGGGTGGTACCTACCCAGACGGGCTTGCACAAAGCCCTACCACCAAGTAAACGCAACATCAATATCGAAATATGAAATTATTTTATTGAAATAAATCCTCGTTCGAAACTCCAACATAATAGAATTTTGTATTTTAATATTATTATAACTAAGGCTCAGCGTTTCGTAACACGTGCTATTTATGAGAGTTGGTTATTTCGAACTGTTCACACCAGCTCGCTTTAAACTTCTGGTGACTGAGGATTTCTGTTTTTATTAGAGTTCAGTTTTTGTTTGTGAACACTCATATTATAAATGGTCATTATCAAATGATTCTGCAACAAGTTTTCCCCTTGGAAATACTTTTAGCACACCTTTATTTGGCAGTAGGACTTGAAACAAACCAGCTTCGTACACCCCTTCGAAGTTCTATCGTTAAAGAACCGTAGTATTGTTTTTTCGGGTTGAATTATGAGTGAGCCGGTGTATTAAATGACTTCTTAATACCCAACATTGTTTTTTTTCATGGTATAGGTTGGCGGTTGAGCATATGGGCCACCTGATGTTAAGTATTCATCATCACCCATAGACAATGACGCTGTAAGAAATGTTAACTATTCTTTACATCGTTAATGTGCCACTAACCTTGAGAACTAAGATGCTATGCCCCTTGTGCCGGTAGTTACACTGGCTCGCTCACCCTTCAAACTGGAACACAACAATACGGAGTACAGTTATTTGGTGGTTGAATAACTGATGAGTGGGTGGTACCTACCCATACGGGCTTGCACAAAGCCCTACCACGAAGAAAACCTTGTTTTTACATTAGTGAAGAAATATTAATTATTTCTGACAGTATCAATGTATACTTAGTGAAGATTTCCCATTAGGTGATCTAATTGCCAGTCCACCGATGAATATTAATTACTTATGAAAATTAAATTATTATTATAAATTTTCAATCTTTTAAGGATGTGTTGTTTAAATAATGTTTCGTCTCTTTCGTTCATAAGTGTTTTTTTAATGATGTATACAGTTCGTCATTTGATTATATTTGGTGTTGACTAATTTAAATAATGACGGATCTCTTTTGTTCATTATTTTTTTTTTTATTTATTTATTTATTTATTTATTAGGTTTGCTAGCAGTTGTTACATTTTAATGATACAATTTATTAATTTACATACTAATTACTTTCTAAATGTACAACTATATTAAAGCAAACACGACATGTACGATTAATATATACATCCTGTTTAAGTGGTTCTAATTTGATAAAAATGTAAAAAATGATCACATGGTAGGAAAAATTAAAATTATTACAATTACAACTATTAAAATAAAGTTAAAACGATTTTTTACAATTTAAAATTTAAAATAAATTGGTTATTTAGATTACAATATCATCAATTTAATAATGGGTTAACAGTATTCAACAATCAATCTCAAATAAAATACAACAATAAAAATTTATAATATCTTAAAATTAAATTATATTATGGCATGCATTGATAACGAAAACAATTAAAATAATTTATCATTCAATCATAATAATATTGTTCCATAAATCAAATAAAAAAAAAAAAAAAATAGATTATTATAACGTAAAATTTTGCATAAATTAAAAATTTGAAATTTGGACATCAATAAAATATTAGACGCTTTTAATTCTGTCTATGACTAGGTATCGGAACTTTGGGAGGCTTACAATGTTTAAATCTATTGAATCGCTGAAGTCATTGAGCAATTTGGACATTCGAGCAACTGCTGAGTGATTACCAAAAACGGTTTTCCGCCGTGGTGCGGAGAGAGGTTTTACTGGGTTACGAGGGTATCTGGATGGTGCTCTAAAGTTAAATTTGGATAGTAAATGGGGACAGTCAAGTTTGTTTCTAAAGATTTTATATAAGAATATTAGGTCTAATAAAGTTCTTCTGTTTTCTAAGGTCATCATGTTAAAATATTCGATTCTCTTTGCGTAAGACGAAATTTGTTTAGCAATACCCTCCGTGTATGCTAAGTGCCATAAGAAACGCCTCTGTATACGTTCTAGCCTCAGCTGATGGGTGGCATAATGTGGTCGCCAGACCATACTGCAGTATTCCAAATTGCTACGTACAAGGCTGTTATACAAAATAATTTTGGTCTTTACTTGTTTGAAAATCCTGCCATTCCTTAAAACAAAGCCAAGCATTTTTGTACTTTTATCAACGACATGATCAATGTGCAGGATATACGTTAATTTCTGATCTAAAAAAATGCCAAGATCCTTAATATGGGTTACTTCCGTTAGTCTCTCGTGTTGAAGGTAATATTGTGTCGGCAAAATGTTGTGTTTGCGTGTAAATTTTATGTGCGAACATTTTTTTATATTAAGTGACATGCCATTAGTCTTAACCCATTCGACTATTCGATTAAAGTCCATTTGTAAGAGGACTGAGTCGTCAAGCGAATGAATAATTTTTGAGAACTTCAGGTCATCAGCATATAGGGACGGTAAGGAGTATTTAAAACACGTTACGATGTCATTAATAAAGATATTAAATAGTATTGGCCCTAAATGGGAGCCTTGGGGTACGCCTGTTGCTATCATGTGTTTGTTTGATGTGTAACCATTAACTGCAACGCAAAAACTTCGGTCACTTAGGTATGAAGAGAACCATTGCAGCGATATTCCAGAAAAACCATAAAGCTCTAGTTTCTGTAGTAGAATACAGTGAGGTACTTTATCAAATGCCTTCTGGAAATCTGTGTAAATAGCATCGACCTGTTGTTGAGAATCAATAGCTTCACTTAGATATTCAGTGAAGTTCACTAAGTTCGTACTACAAGACCTGCCCGTAACGAATCCATGCTGATACTCTGAAATGAAACGTTTCATATACACTTTTATATAAGGACATACTAAGGATTCAAAAATCTTGGCGAACGTGGATAACATAGATATTGGTCTATAATTTTGCACTAAGTTATCTTTGCCATCTTTATGGATAGGTACAATCCTAGCTTTTTTCCATGAAGTAGGAAATATTCCAGTTCGCAAAGAAGTGTTAATAATTATGTACAGCGGAAGGGCCAAGCTGGAAGCACAGTTCCTAATCAGGATAGGCGGTATGTTGTCAGGGCCAGAACCTTTTGAGATGTCTAAGCTAGCTAGTTTATTAAAAATCGTTTCAAGGGTGATTTCTGGAAATATGAAGTTGTCGCTGATACCTGTCATTGGAAGAAGATGTTTTGAGATATATTCTTGGGTTAGACGTGTGACATTTTTCGTCGGCTTGTATAGTGTGCTAAAATAACTAGAAAATAAGTTGCAAATTTCTTCTCCAACACTAGTTGTGATCGTGCCGTCACTCATTGATGAAGGGTAAGAACTTCTATTGTTTCTCTTACTTTTAAGGAAAGACCAAAACATTTTAGGGTTTTTGTGGATCTGAATCTCAATATTATTATTATGGTTATTATATGCGTCTTGAGATAATTTTCTACAGCGTTTACTGATTAACTTGAGTGATAGATCATCCATTGGGTTCTTATATTTTTTTACGCGTTCTAATAATTTGTGTTTTTCTTTAAGTCTCTTTTTTAAACTGTGACTAATCCAGTTGGGATAACTATCTTTTTTAACATTTTTTAGTGGGACAAATTTAGAAATTAAGTTTTGTAAAGTATCGTATAGAAGGCATACCATTTCATTGACGTCAGAACAGGCCTCCAGTACCTTATACCAATCTAATTCATCTAATGATTTAATGATAGAGTCAAAATCAGCTTTAAAGAAGCAATATTTTTTTGACGTGTTACTTTTTAGTGTATTATATTCAATACTAGGGATGCGAATTTCTAAGGGAGGATGCAGCGAATCAATATTGCAAACAAAATTATTAGACAGTTCCACGTAGCACTTAGGAAAGTTAGAGAGTACAAGGTCTAAGATTTTATTTTTATTATTAATGATGGTATTAAATTGCTGTAAACCATTTTCTGATACAAAATCTAATAATAACTGCGCAGCAGGAGGATAGGGCTTAAATAACGAATTTTGAAACATATTCCAGTCAATACAACTCAAATTAAAGTCACCCACAATACAAGTGTACATGTCATGTTGCTCGGCTACGCGATTACAATTATTAAAAAAGTGCTCAAGAATCGGTTTATTAACGGGTGGTGGAAGGTACACAGCGCATAAGACTAATGATTTGACGCCTTTGAAGTTTGGAATTTTTAAAGTGATCCAAATATCCTCAATATCGCTTTCCCATTCATATTTTCTACAGGATATTAGATTTTTATTAATACCGATAAGAACTCCTCCACCATCCGTTTTATTGCTGAGTTTGCAAGAGCTTCTGTCTCTTCTGTAAACATTATATCTGTTATCAAACAACTCACTGTTTAATATTGAGCAGTTTAACCACGTTTCAGTCAATACAATTATGTCGAAATTATTAACAGAAATATTACGGTATACTTCGTGGGTCTTAGTTTTTAAGCCACGAACATTCTGGTAAAATATATTCAAAGCTGAGAATTTTAACAATATAATACCAAAATCATGACAACACTTTTAAAAAATTACCGACATTACTTTAACGTATCCAAAAACTCCATGTCCTTAACTATTTTGAAATCTGAACTGTCATTTTTCCGAACAAAGATACGCCCGTTCCTTATCCATACGTATCTATAGCCCTTTTCCTTTGCCTTGATTCTTGTGGCCGCATGTAGAGCTTTGTTTGCAGGCGATAAATGTTCCATAACATAAATAGGTTTCTTGATTCCCCCGATACCTAAATGCGATGTGTTCAATTTGTCATTTGGGTGCGTTTTGTTAAATTTGATAACAGATGCTAGGAAGCTGTCTCGAATATTCATTGAGCTAAACTGAACTACAATAGATCGTGGCCGCGGACTTTGGCGATTAACTTTAGCTACTCTAGAACAACTTAATATTTTATCTACGGACATTTCTGATCCAATAATATTGCCCAATTGTTTAATAACTGTATTTAAATTTTCGTTTCTGATTTCTGGAACACATTGAATCTCTAAGTTTCTTTCCCTGGCCCGCTGTTCGAGATCGTTAATACGGGTGGTTAAATTAGATAAATTTGTTTGTGCTTTTAAATTCTCGTCCTTCAATTCTTTAATTAAAATTATATTCGATTTATGTTCTTTAATAAAATCATCATATTGGCTATTTATAAAGTTGATTGACGTTTTCATTTCACCGAGTTCGTCTTTGATTAGCTTGAGCTCGTCATTCAAAATAGACTTCAGAGATAATTTCAACTGAGTAAGCATAACATTCATTTCGTCTTTGACAATTTCTTTAAGCATATCGCGGTATTCGCCATGGGATAAGACACTGTTAAGTTCCGATGCAGGTGGAGAGGAGAGAGCCATTCTCTTTGTAGATCTTTTAGTGATGTTGGCATTATCGGGTACTCCTGTATTGATCGTTTTCGTGTGAACTGGTGTATCCTCGTTATTGCCTTTTGATCGCTTAGGCGTACATGTTGGGCAGTTCCATTCAGATATAGCCTTGTCTGATATCTGTGAATAACCAGTAGCTTGCAAGCAATTTGTGTGATAGGCGTTCTTACAACGTACACAACATAAATACGATTCACCGTCTTTATGGTCTTTGCAACAATTCCAATTTAGCTTCGGCATTTTATAATGTTAAAATCAAGAATAATAAAGAAAAAGTTACAGCCTCCTCGAGGATTGAACCTAGGACCACCGGCGCGTAAGTCTACGCCGGCAACCGCGAGGCCAATCGATTGTTACTTGCAAAGGTGAAAAAGGCGAACACTCTATACTCGCGCTCTTCGTCAGCTACTCGTGAGTGCAGAGGTTAATGACCGCGGTGCATGACCATGCAGAATGAACCAGTAAACTGTACACATTAAACGTATTCAACAAAAAGTATCACTGATTTATAATAACAAAATGAGTGTCACATACGCACTTTTTTCAAATTATTCAGTTGTCTTTCGTAGGAACTACAACACAATGTACTAATTATCTAAATTCCGGTGATTTATTCAATATTAAACGTATTATTAATTGGGAGACACAGGATGTATGACCGACGACTTACGGCGCTAGCCGTGAACTGATTTTTTGTAATGAATACAGTTGTTCATTTGACTCTTTTTAGTGTTATAGATGTTAATCTGTCCGTCCCACTTTATTAACATAACCCGCTCGGGGACGTAATTGCTCACAGTTTGTAATCACCAAGTTCACTAAACATGTCCCATGGGCTGGAACGCTAATGATATGCCGTCCTGATCGGGTCGAGGTACAATGCCCTACGAATTTCGCGAAGGCGACAAATTTCGAAAACTAGCCATTTTATAGAAGATATATGTTATATAACAATGGTCAAACATGAAAACGTTGGTTGGATATGGATAATATTTAAATAATAATAATAATAATTAGTTGAAATGTCAAAAGTTTTTGACGACCCCCGTAGTCGAGTGGTGTGTACACCGGTTTTAATGGGTACGCCACTCTGAGGTCCCGGGTTCGATTCCCGGCCGAGTCCATGTATATTACCATTAGTTTTCTATGTTGTCTTGGGTCTGGGTGTTTGTGGTACCGTCTTTACTTCTGATTTCCATAACACAAGTGCTTCAGCTACTTATGAGATGTTGTCTCATATTTATTATTTATTTATTATGTATAGAATCAAGATGGCATTACTCTGATAAATCACACTTTGTTTCTCACTTGTGAAATGTTGAGACTAAATTACGATGTGATAAAAAGTTTTCATCTAAGAAAATCTAGTTTTCTATCAAGCAATCGATTTCAAAGGCTTATCCGACCGGCCCACATCGGAATTTCTGCAAGTTCCGATCCGAAACTTGGACAGTGATCAGAACTTATGTTTCGAGTGCTTTGGACGTTTCCGGTCTGTAATACATAATCTCTCACTAAATAGCTGAGTCTTGAGTTAAAAGGAATAATTATTATTGTGTTTACGATTTATTTTATATTTTTAATAGATATTAACACAATTTTATAACGTGCTTAATTTTATTACTACAAGTGTTTAAAGCGAGATATTTACCACGTTTTTTTTTATTTTTAGTGGCGCGCATTCGTAAATAATGTCGAAATATAGAGTTCCACCGAATAAATATATAATATATGGTAAATATTTGTACTAACGAAATTATTGCAATACGTAATCAACCTTCAAAACTTAGATGTTACCTTTAGCCCGTAGTTATACTAACTCATTCACCCTTTAAACCGGAATACAAAGCAAGTCTAAGCATTTCCGTTTAGTGGACGAATATCTGATGAGTAGGTGAGTCGTACGCGTCCGCAGGGGGGTTTACACAGAGCCTATACCTATTACAGACTAATAAAAAAGGAAAGGAAAATTAAATTGCTATTATTTTCTTAATCTTCAATATTTAATAAATTTACAAACGCCTTTTGCATTTGCAATCTTCATCTATGTATATTAATATTATAAATCTGAAAGTAACTCTGTCTGTCTGTCTATCTGTCTGTCGGTCTTTCACGACCAAACCGCTGAACCGAATCTGTTGGCATTTGGTATGAAGCAAACTTGAAATCCAAGTAAGGACTCGGCTACTATACGACAATCAACCCCTAAAATGCGAGCAAAGCTAGTTTGGTATACATAAATGTAAGCGTATCGTTGAAAACTTTCATTGCCTCACGCATGACAACCAACACTCTAAAACGCCAGAGGTCCCGGGTTCGATTCCTGGCCGAATCGATGTAGATTACCATTAGTTTTCTATGTTGTCTTGGGTCTGGGTGTTTGTGGTACCGTCGTTACTTCTGATTTCCATAACACAAGTGCTTCAGCTACTTACATTGGGCTCAGAGTAATGTATGTGATGTTGTCTCATATTTATTATTATTATTATTTATTATAATATTATGTACCAATCCGCGAATAAGCCACAAAACTGTACCTTTTTACAGATTTGAATATCAATAAATATTGATGAAACTTATCAACGTCAATCCGATTAAGTTTTAGTTAAGTAACCGCATTTATAAAGCAGGTACGGCTTATCTTAGCACTGTTTAGATATCGGTACCACTTCAGACTTACGAAGTACACGGATAGACAAATAATGAACGCATTTAAAGTATTCCATTTTAATTAAACAGAATTTTTAACGAGATCCTGTTCTATTTATTGAATACACATTACGAGAACCATTCCTTTATCTGTTTATTCCAAGATTTATTAACTCGATTTTATTAAACTTTTTGCATTAGATAGCCCATTTATTTAGAAATGTAAGACACAACACTACTACGATCCACAGGGACCGATCAGTAATATTCAACAAAAGAAACCGCACTGAGATGTTAGTCTATAGTTTTTTTTATTTTAATCGTGATATTACTTTAATAAATTCTTTAAGCTATTTTAATAGTTCTATAGTAACATTTCAATTAATTTACTTAATCATGCAATTACATTTGGAACACTCATATTAATATAAATATTGGACAACATCACATACATGACTCTGACCCCAATGTAAGTAGCTAAAGAACTTGCGGTATGGAAAATCAGAAGTAACGACGGTACCACAAACACTCAGACCAAAACAACATAGAAAATTAATTAACTTTTTCTACATCGACTCGAACCCGGGAATAGCGTACCCATGATAACCGGTGCTCACGCTACTCGGCCATAGAGGTCGTCAAAAGAATAACAAGATACATTAAAATCGACGAATATTATCTCAAAGCAATTCTATGAGGGAAAGTTAGTATCGAATACTAAATTACATTTAGACGAATACATTATAGAAGTTCTTTGATACCACGACGCATCTAGAATGCTAATTCTGTAATAGTTTAAACAGAAATCTTGTTATCGGAAATTCGTTCAAACCGATCGTGAATGAAGGAAGAGATTTGAATTCGTGATCGGCTAAATGCCTTATTGAAGCGAAGATGAATGATATTATTATGACATTCTAATCATAATATATAATAGCTATGTAAAGTTAGTGTTTCAACTGTTAGAACATCACAAAGGATCTTACACTTCATTTGAAGAGGCATCCAGTACAAATCTTGATAGGTTTTAACAATAGTTGTGTAATGAAATATATGAAATGCTGTCAATTTGATGTCACAATACGGGGGCGTATGTACATATACATATATGCGTACATATTAATATGTGTATAGGATGATATGTTTTTAGATATTAATTACAAAAAAATGTATCTTAAAGCTCCGTGTTGCTTGTATTCTTATAGAAATAAATACGTGTATATTGTATATATATAATGATGATGATACCAGGGCTTGTTATAGTGTAGAAGTACTCAAACACAGGTGCACCCTAACAGTTCATTCGTAGGACCAATTGGTTATTTGCTTTCTGAGGCATGGTGGTTTACTCTCCCGACTACCAGACTCCAGTTACTGTGAATATTTCGATAGAAAACACTATTACTTTTTATTGGAACGGTCTGAGGTTCGAACTCGGTACATCGGGTTTTACGGTCTTAGGCATAATTATATCTGAGCCCTATACCATTGGGGCAGAATCAGATTTGTATAATATCCAAATATATACGTATCTATCAATATCTTAACTTCTATTTTAACGAAGTTTTTGTTTCTACTCTTTCTTGAGACGTCTCGAATTAGATTTGCTCGAGATAACTTCGTTTAACAACAACATAAGTCGTTTTAATTCTGAGTTGAAGTGCTATTAAGATTATGATTCATTATAATTAATATCCTTTCTTGCTTTAATTAATTAAATATTTTGTATAGGTCTGTGTCGATTATAAATAAGATGATAATTCCTGAGGTATGGTGTTGATTTCTATAAAAAGCTTTCATAGTTATTTTGAACTTGACTTATTTAAACATTTGAAAATCTCATGTCAAAACAACACACATAATTAAACATATTAAAGATAATATACTAAATATTTTCTTAATTACTATTTTTATAAACTAAAACATAATTCAATTATTTAACAGATTTTTCGGGTCAGTTTCGATAACATTATACAGCTGTAAATGAAGTACTAATTGTACTCTCATCCAACCCCTGTATTTGTCTTAAGCATTCAACCCCCAGTCGTATTTTAAACTTTGTCGTACAACCAATTGATTTCGCTGAATTATTGAAAGAGACGTCGCTAGTTCGACTTGAAATAACTTTATTGAGAACATCGGTTGGAGCTGGCAAAGATTAAATCTGTTCGAATTTCGAACTTATATTTATAGTATTATTGATTTTTTTATTGTGCCAGTAACTTTTTTCATAAGAAAAAAAAATAAAAGATATATTTAAACTTGAAGGTTGGTGAAATGCACATATGGCATAATTTCGATGACACATGCAGGTTTCCCCACGATGTTTTCCTTCACCGCCGAGCACGAGATGAATTATAAACACAAATTAAGTACATGTATGTATATAGTGTTGCTTGCCTAGGTTTGAACCCACAATCATCGGTTAAGACGCACGTGTTATAACCACTGGGCCATCTCAGGTCTTTTGTAATATAACCTCTTTGAATAAATGACCAATAATAACGCAAAAAGTTTTTATATTAACGCCTTCTAACAAATAAAGTCTAGGTTTGTAATATGGATAGACCAACACATTTAAATTAAGTAAGAATAGAAAAAAACATTTTAAAATATTTAAATATTAACAATAAAGGTAAAATTCTACAGTTATCGCAATAACAACGAAAATATTTGCATTCAGTTAAAATATCGCATGTTTGCATTTAAAATCACATCAAAATTTTAATATAAAATTAATAACAAATTCAGAATTAAAATCACTACGATGATATTGCTTTAAATTGTCAATTTCGAATAACAAATTAAATCTTTCATCACGTTAATCATAAACTCGTAAATTTGTCCATCCGCATAAACTCAAGCGAGAGGCCCCAGCGGCATTTTTCATCACTAGACGCCTGGAACAAGATTCCATTAATTCAGCCATCGCCGAACCGGATTTCTTCATTTCCGAGGCACCCCAAACGATCCACTTAATACACTTCTAGAGAGATTCTTGTATTTGTACTTTTCTATTTGCAAACAGAATTGACTTCGGACGTTTCAGAAATTGCTTTTCGAGGATAATCTTTAAGTACTTTTGATGCGCTTAATCAAACGTCGATTGGATATCTCATTGTGTTTTCTTAATGACTGTACATTTTCAATTATTAGTATATCTGTGGATAAAGTAGACCATATCTCTATCATAGTCTCTTCATAGTATGAAACAAAGCACCTCTCTTGGTTTGTATGCTTAAATCTTTTAAACTACTTAACCAATTTTAATGATGTTTTCAATAATAAACATAATTATTCAAGATGAAGATATTCTACCTCTAAATAACAATACGTAGTATTGTTGTGTTTCGGTTTGAAGGGTGAGTGAGCCAGTGTAACTACAGGGACAAGGGACATAGCATCTTAGTTCCCAAGGTTGGTGGCGCATTGACGATGTAAGGAATAATTAATATTTCTCACAGCGTCATTGTCTATGGGTATTGATGACCACTTACCATCAGGTGGCTCATATGCTCGTCCGCCAACCTATTCCATAAAATAAAATGAAGATTTAAGGTATACATGCATATTATAGTAGAGAAAAGCGGACAATTTCTACATAAAAAAAATGTATTTTTGTTATTCAATCCAACTGTTGTATGTAAGCCCTTATCATAGCCCTTGGGAGTCGAGACGGGCCTCTAGTATACCAATAAACCAAAGTATAACTAAGCAAAACGGTCTTAAAAACTTGATATCAGATTAAGCGGTTATAACCGGAAAAAACCGCTCTTAACCGAAATCCTTTTTAGCAAACGTTTACCCCTTTATCTGGTTTATAAGAGGCAAATTTCCTCTTACACATTACTAACTCAACTTCGGCAGGGGGTAGAACTTGGGGGAGAGAAATGGAATCAGTTATAAGGACATAAAAAGGGTACGGAGTTACTTTATGTTCTATGCGATATTTTTCTGCATTATTCGAGGAAATGTAACTTACGAAGCGCTAAAACGTAAAATTTAAAATATTATTTTATAAAGAATTAAACTTACCAATTGAATTATATAATTTATTACTGTGTATCTCTAAAAGAATTTACTTTAAATTAAATTTAAATTGTTATATAATATTCAGCTCTCATATTTTCCCCGTGTAAGATGTCTATTTTCAAAGTAGAATTTTAAGTCCTCCATTTCAAAAAACGCTCAAAAACTAGTGCACGATCTGATACCTTGTTCTCATGGTTAGAAGGAACGGCCAATCCGTCCCACCAAGAAGCGATCCGATACAAGACTGGCTTTGGTTTCCGAGACCAATATAATAATATCTGTTATCGGATATTTTTTATAATGATAAATGAACTGTTAGTAAATATTAATAATGTTACAGAAACCCAAAAACACATGACACGGAGTCATACTAGCAACAAGAACAAACTATAATCATTGTATAAATCACAAAGGAGATTGAACAAAAGAGTATTCAGTGGGGCACTTAATTAAGCGTCTTCCAAAGCATACAAATAGAAAGGTTACAATTGTCTCTTACTGCTCAGTAATTATACCTCTGGAGCGCTGCCAGCGCTGCACTTAAAATTCATGCTTGTTTTATGGTTATGTGATTCAATTATCCTGTTTTTCAAAGCGCTGTTTTGTGTTCATATGATAATTATAGGCCACTAAATATTTTGTTTGGTTTAATTAATGGAAATTAAAATTATAATAAAATTGCATTTATTTTTGAAATCGAACATGTTCGCTTGGAACGTTCGAAATTTAAACTTATTAAAACGCTAGTATTATTATTTTTTTTTTATTAATTTACGAAGCTATTTTCTCTAAAGACATTAATTTTAAGACGTTATAAAAAGGATCGTTATGAAGAATAAATCACGACACGTATTTGTTCCGGTTTGATGCGACACGGAATTTGATGCGGTTAAATAGATATATTGATGAAAAAGGAAGATTTATATGTGTAATACATGTACAATATAGTAGAAAACTACAGATAATTTTAGAGGTTTTAAAGTTATTTCGTAAATAGCACATTATGTAGTATATTATGAACAAGCATTGCATTCGTGTGAAGCCGGGGCGGGTCGCCAGTTATTTATAAAAAATGACCAAAAATCGAACATAGTCCTGGGAAATTACACGGTAAATCGTAATCCTCTCTACACGCATTCCAAATTCACTTGTAGTTGTTTATTTAAACCGAGTTGTATTCCAATCGTTTCGGGCAAACCGCGTTACAAGTAATTTATCCAAGATAATGAGAATTAGAGTATCAAATTCATTTCTCACTCGGTGAGATCGGCGAGCCGCGAAATTTGTTTTCTTGTGGATGCGCTGATGTATCAATTTCGTTTAGTTTAATACAACGCGCTGTCTGAATTATTTAGATCTTTATTTTTGTTATTCTATCCGATAAGTAAGCTTGTACGTCACTTGTGAAATATTGGAAACAAACTTTAATTACGTAAATCTATGTATTTGTATCAATAAATGAGTTTTTTTGTAATATGTAATTGTGAAATAACTAAAACTATACCAGAAGAATTTATTTATTTAAAGACTTAATTACAACCACAAAGTAAATGACACAAAAGGCGGACTTAATGCCTGAAGGCAAATAAAATATAGGTATATATAAAATAAAAGAACATATACATATAACCACATATAGTATGTCAGAAAAACTAAGGGTTTTCTATTGTATTTTATATATGTGCTCATGTAGGTGAGATATTCTTCAAATATTCTAATTTCAACGAAATATATAACTGATAAAAAATATTTATATGTTGATAGTAATAGTAGCAATGTCCCATTATTATGAATTACTAATATCCCTATTTACGAGGGGTAAATAGGAATATTCAAGCTTAAAACTTCTGTTAGGTGTAACAATATACATATATTATGTAAAAAAATATTTATTAAAAAAAAATATACTAATTTAAATGCTCTCCTTCAATTCATGCAGATTATTCGTTTTTCGTATATTTAAACATCGTTGAATCTGTCAGCCTTAATTTTGGCGATTCTCATCTAATTGCCGATTTTCTAATTAATCACAAGGGGGTTTGATTAATAGGCATCGGATGGCGTTTCTTGGGGGGGGGGGGCGTACGATGAGTTAGTGAATTTGCTAAAAGGTTATTCGACGAGAAGACTCTAATAAATGGATTTTACCTACTAATTATATATTTTTTGTGCTAAGTAATTGTTTAATTACAATGATCCAATGTCAAAGCATAGTTTTATGTTTATTATCACGTTGAATTGACTAGTGATCTGACCCGGCGTCGCACGGATGCAATGCTGATACTAAATATAGTAGAAAATGTGAAATTATCAGTGTTTTACTATATGGTTTATGTAATATATACAAAAACCATCCTCTCGAATCGATCTATCGATTCAAAAAAATTGCATCAAAATCTGCTGTTTTTAAAATCTAAGCATGTTTTATGCTACGTAATTATTTTAATGATTATATTAAATTTTACTGAGTTGGGGTTACATTTTTAATTAAATGTTGTATTACTTTCATTCCAAAATTTTTTTTTCTGACAGTCACACTTAAAGAATAGTCTGTGTAATTATAATTAAATAACATTTCATGGTCTTAGACTTGCGAAAACATGATTAAAAATGTTATCAACCATTAAATCATAACAAAAGTTATAACAACAGATGTTCATCAAATATAGGCGGTAGTTTGACACCTTATATACAACCCATTATTATCAGACCAGTGACCCAAATAATACAATTTACAATTAAATTCATATTCATCAAAACGGCATTCCATTGACACATCTCGAACGCAACGCCAATCTTTGCAAACAGGAATAAATGCCACGGCAGGAAATTGATAAAGATCAGCAAAGGCAAATAATGCTGACGACACCCTAACCGACCGTCCATAATCAGAATCGGTGATCTCGAAATGGAAGTGGAAGCCGGAACAAGCAGCTGATAAGCCGAACGAAGAGTGGAAGCTGCTAAAGACCTCACAAGGCTTCGGGCCGCAAAAATCGCCAGGAACATGGCCGGGCCGCCCTCGATCGGGGGCGGCCTCAGCCTGGCCGGAGAGTTTAGAAAAGTTCATCACCGGAGGCCTCTGTCTCGGCTGCGGTGGTGATTATCAATACAAAGGTGCCTTAAAAGTGAATATAGACAGTTCGGAGTATACGGGTTATAAGTACTTCTTTAATAGGCCGGGTTATCGTGTTAAAGCCCGGTCGTGTGAAGACGCAAGGTTTATACACGTCAATTTCGTGCTTTTAGCTGAAATACGACAGTTTGAAGCGGTGAGTTTTTTTTATTTCTTTATATTGTATTTTAATATGTTAATATTCTAATTACTCCAAGATCAAAAAACACGGCTAACATCAAAAACCAATCGTTGTGATTTTGCAAATAATAGAAGATTATTCAATATATATGTCTCGGAAGAATATTGATAATATTTTACGTTTATGACAACATAAATTATCTTATTTAATATTTAAACAGATCGACGAAATCCCTTTGTCGTCGATCGCTCCCAAAAGTCATATTACGAGGTTTTTCGTTATCGATAGCGAGTAAACATCATCAACGTTCTATGTCCGATCAGTTTTAGTGACGTATACTGAATATCGATACTTTCAACTAATTTTACTTTTATTAATAAATATATGTTTTTAATTTTAATTCTAGGATATCATCTGTAGTATAGTTTGTACAAATTGTGACATAAGTTACACAATGGACGTAACAACTGATCGTATACAAATTGGTACAATACGAATTTCGATTTTTTACATATATATTTTACAAATATACAATTAGCTCCCCTTAAACATGTGTATGTAGTTTTGCTTAGTCTCGGTCTCAGCTTACTTAGATTATATATGATTTTAATTAGCAAAATATATTATTATTATTAATCAAATTAACAAGAGACAAAAGTACTAAGTATACGAAGTTCGTGATAGCATAATTTTACAGTTACAAAATAAATTATAATATTATCAAAACCTTCATCACAGCCCTGTCTAGGCTCCCAGATTCGTTCATCCCTCGATACCATCTCTTTATGACCAAGGGCTTTGTGTATTAAGATAGGCTAAACACATAAAGATATGCCGAATTTTCATTCAGTATTCCCAGCTGTTTTATTTCGTCGTAAATCATATTAATTTTGAACGTATAAAATATTTTAATATATTTGAAAGATATGAGATAAAAATATAATTTTATCATTCGAGTCACGTATATCCTCGTAAGCCACGCATTGCTTTGAATGAAATACGTTTTTTATTATTGGATATTAATTTTGTAAATTTTTATGCTGTAGGTTGGCGGATGAGCATATGGGCCATCTGATGTGTGGTTATCAACGCCCATAGACAATGGCGCTGTAAGAAACATTAACCATTCTTGACATCGCCAATGCGCCAACATTGGGAACTAAGATGCTATGTCCCTTGTGCCTGCAGTTATACTGGCTCACTCACCCTTCAAACCAATAAGTTTAAGTTGCGTATAAGAACTATTGTAGAACAGAAAAGTAATAAACCGTAGATACATTGTAAAAACTTACGCCCATTTTAATGTAGAGAATTGTAAGAGTTATACCGTGTAGAGTTAGCAGATTGGCTGTATATGAGATCTGATAATTTAATGATAGTGCAGATCATATGGTCTCATCTTGGCAACCTTTTATTATATATGAATATGTTTTTAGTGGGATGTATATATACATATAGTATATACCAATCAAAATCAAAGTATATACTTTATTCAAGTGGGCTTTTACAAGCACTTTTGAATCGTCATTTAACAATTAAGTGAAGCTACCACCGGTTCGGAAAGTAGATTCTACCGAGAAGAACCGACAAGAAACTCAGTAAATACAGTCATGTTAGTTAATACAATTATTTAAATTAATATATCCTGCCTGGAAGTCAACAGGTATTAATTCCACGCTTTTTTATCATCTACAAAATCTTGTATCGAATAATACGCCTTTTTCACTAATGTATTTTTTATAAACGATTTGAATTTACGAGACGGTAAAGTTAAAAATGTCTGCGGAATTTTATTTTAATTTAATCACAAGAACAGTCAATAAAATAGAAAACTTTGACATTTTAATGACGTGATAGAGGTGGTCGAGATCTTTAATAAGATATGATCTATGTATTATATAGATTAAAAGTGAAGTTGTTAG
Source organism: Vanessa cardui (assembly GCF_905220365.1). Classification (NCBI taxonomy): domain Eukaryota; kingdom Metazoa; phylum Arthropoda; class Insecta; order Lepidoptera; family Nymphalidae; genus Vanessa; species Vanessa cardui. Next base: position 4,049,754 of record NC_061143.1, read on the forward strand.
AAGTAATATATCTAAATATTTCCTAAAGATTTGTGCAAGTCCTTTGTGGTAGGTTACTAAGTTATTCGTTTGTGGAATCTTATCAATTCATTATACATAATTTAATAAGAAATTTCTTATTCCTTAATCTCTCGAGCGTCTTATTGAACTGTATATTTTAAAAATAATTTATGTTCCGTTCGTAAAATTCCGGCATCCCGAATAAACAAATCCGAACGATGATTGACGATACCGCCGTAAAAGAGATATCGGATACAGCGGCTTATGAGATCATTTTCGGTGGTTATAATAGATTAAAATTGTTTATGCAAAAATATATTTTAATATTAATATATTTTGGTTTATTTTACATTAAATCGAACCGTTTACATAATTCTTTCTAAAACGTGATAAGATTGATGCTTATATAGTAATCAATCAAAATCAAAATTTACTTCATTCAAGTAAGCTATTACAAGCACTTTTGAATAGTCATTTAACTAATATTAAGTAAAATCTAGTTCTAACGGGTAGAACCGACAAGTAAATCAGTAGTTACTCTTTATCATTTAAAAATACAAAGTAATGTTAGTCCAATACATATAATAATGCGTATTTTTTGGGGTTCTAATGATATATTTCGTGTAATTATAGGAAAAAAACATGATCAAATAAAGTAGGCGTTAGGATGATACGTACGAATAGACAACTAATAATAATTTATTATTTTTCATAAACTTCAACGCAATTTCTCGTAACATGCTTCATTATTATTGGCAAGCCGGCGCCTCATCCATCTTGTGCCTGAGGTTATTTAGAACGATTTATTATCTAGAACATTTACCTGGCTACTTTTATAGCGGATATTAATAAGAAGCCTATCTATCTAATTATATAATATAATGGATATAGTAAAGTAAAGCAAAGTAAAGTAACAATCTGTAAATTTCCCACTGCTGGGCTAAAGTCTCCTCTCCCATTAAGGATAGAGTTTCGAACATATTCCACTATGCTGTTCCAATGCGGGTTGGTGGAATGCACATGTGGCAGAATTTCGAAGAAATTACACACATGCAGGTTTCCTCACGCCGAGCTCGAGATGAATTGTAAACACAAATTAAGCACATATATAGTGGTGCTTGCCTAGGTTTGAATTCGAGATCAGCGGTTAAGATGCACGCGTTCTAACCACTGGGCCATCTCAGTTCAATGGATGTAGGTTTAAGGATTATTATTAATGACGTTAATTTTGAAACTAATATAAATATTCGATGTTTATAGGGAAATATTTCAAATAAGATAAGATACAGTTAACCGTCATATGGGACCTCTGGAATAGCTAAATTTAATCGTATTATATCTTGATGGTAAGGCTTTGTGCATGATCGTCCCAGAGCTAGTTTGATTATACATTCACAAGAGATATGACATTTTGGTTCCAGCCAAGATTAATGGAACTTTGTCTTTGTAAGAAGTGGTTAATATTTGTCATAAAGGTGACCACTTACCAGATGACCGATATGCACTCTTATGGCTCATGTAGCATCGCTGCATAGTATAAAAAAGTAGATTCCTCTGTCCCTATATCCCTATGTATGCTTAAACCTGTAAAACTACGCAACGGATTTTGATGCGGTTTTTTTTAATAATTCGAGAGGAAGGTTTTCGTATATAATACATAGACAATATAGTAACGAAACACTGATAATTTTAGAAGTTTCTTATGTGATGTCGCAAATAAACAAATTCTGTGGTACATTCAGTATCAATTTTGCACGAACGAAGTTGTGGCGGGTCGCTAGTACGATAATAAATTTATACTTTCGTTATTACATAAAAGTCATACATAACAACAACAACAGCAATTACCATAAATATTTTATAAAAATAATGGACGCCATTAATAATGAAAAACTTTTAAAATAATTTAATATTAAGTCACTGTTCGTATAACGACGATCTACGTCTTCATTAATCTGTGAGCGCAGGTGTACGTAAAGCCGGCAGGTATCGTTAAATTGATACCGGCCCGGTCCCTGCATAAGCGCTACCGGCTACAGTTTACAGTTTACCAGAACAAACTTTCAGTTTCGCAAACAGTATAATTAGTCTATTGTTTTTATATGGTTACTCTGTGAATAACGAAATAAATTTAAGAAAATAACGTTCTATATTTGAAAATATAAATATGTTCCAATTTTAAAATAAAAGAAAATGCATATAGGATTTTCATTTAAAGGTTTTTTTATACGTATCAGCTAAGAAGGTCTAGTAATTTCTCGTGCATCTTAACCAAGCAAGTCTACTAAATTTTCTTGCGTCTAATTTCAGTTTATAATTCATCTCGTGCACGTAGGAAAACATCGGGACAGACCTTTTTTTTTGTTTTTATGGAATAGGTAGACAATGACGCTGTAAGAAATATTAACTATTCCTTACATCGTCAATGTGCCACCAACCTTGAGAACTAAGATATTATGTCCCTTGTGCCTGTAGAAACACTGGCTCACTCACCCTTCAAACCGGAACACAACAATACTGAATACTGTTATTTGGCGGTAGAATAACTGGTGAGTGGGTGGTACCTACCCAGAAGGGTTTGCACAGAGCCCTACCACCAAGATGCATGTTTATAGATGTAACGATTTTCTGCCACATGTGTTTCAACCTCACTATAAACACTTCTGCTTTCTAAAGGTAATCCAGAAGAGGTACATTTACAAGCTGCTATCTTACTTTTTTATGTAAAGTTCTAAAGTATATATATATTTAACTAATATTATAATGATAATGAACATAAAGAAATAATTAAAAGTATAATTATTTTATAATAAAAAAAAATTGTAAAAGTCAAATTAAGCAGTTAATATAATAATTTATTTCTTTATTTTATAACTTTTTTAATCACAAAATTTAAATTTGACTTAAAAATTATAAAATGTATTGTGAAAATTGTATATCATATATTATTAATATTGTGGACTTGTACACACACATTAAACATAGAACGTAATGTATATGAGTTTTAAATATTAAATGTCTTCATTATTATTTAATTAATTACATTAATTCCGGTCTTCAGCCCTCACTGGGGTGAAAGGGGTTAATTTTTCGCCTAGAGAATCAGAATTGCGATTCAACGGGGAAATGATGCATTTTAGGTAGTCATGAATTATAAATAACATGCTTATATATTAATTAAATAGATCTTACGTAAATATATTAGCTATTATATAAGAATTGGCATACATTACGTTATATATAGATCATGGCCAAGATTTTTACACTATTCTATTATGATCATTACGTAGTATAAAACAAAGTCGCTTACCGTTCTCTATCCCTATGTATGCTTAGATCTTTAAATTACGCAAAGGATTTCGATGGGATTTTTTTCAATAGATAGAGTGACTCGAGAGGAAGGTTTTTGTATATACATGTAAAACATAGTATAGGTATACTGATCATTTTAGAAATTTCGTAAATAAACAAATTCTATTATATATTTAGTATTAGTGTTGCACCCGTGTTGCAGCCGTCCAGGTACGACTTATTATATTAGACCCTTAGGTATATATGCAGCATTTACAATAACATGAATAAGTACGATTTAAAAATTGCCGTAACCATTTTTAATATAAACTTTTGTTATGGAATAGGTTGGCGGACGAGCATATAGGCCACTTGATGATAAGTGGTCACCATCACTCATAGACAATGACGCTGTGAGAAATATTAACTATTCCTTACATCGTCAATGCGCCACCAACCTTGGGAACTAAGATGCTATCCTTGTGCCTGTAGTTATACTGGCTCACTCACCCTTCAAACTGGAACACAACAATACTGCGTACTGATATATATGATGAGTGGGTGGTACCTACCCAGGCGGGCTTGCACAAGGCCCTAACGCCAAGTAAAGCTATGTTTCAATTATATTCAACTTATGAATATGTCGCCCAACGGTTGTAGTGGTTTTGATGATGAAGAAAATAATATCCAAGAACAACAAATACACAATGTAAAAGTTAAATATTTATAATATTAAACGCAAACATGAGAAATGCAAAACAATAAAAGCCGAAGGAACGTCTGTTGCAGTGCTATTTGAGTTTGAAACAGTTATTAGTTTCCCCCGAGACGCCATATTTGTTCAGAGATTTGCGCGGAATAGACATATACACATACATGCCTTTTTCACGCAGAGAGTGCGCCACAAAGTGTTACTTTTAGTTTTTAAATATATGGGCTTCGAAATGAAAAATTTGGGCCGAAGTGAAAATTTAATATCTACGCGGAATTTTGACTGCATTTTTAATAACGTCTATAAAAGTACGCTTACCATGTCGAACTTCACCCGTCGTAAGGCAACCTGCCTAAAATAATTCCTGATTTTCGTAAATTGTTTTTAAGTAGGTTATTATAAGTATATCAGATAATCATTTGCAATCCAAAAAATTCAAGTTGGGATGACTAAACTTGCTAATCGCAGTAACTGTATTGATTTGCAAAAATATTTCGGTGTTAGATAGCCCATTTATGCTAGAAGGCTATGGGCTATAAAATATCACACTACTATTGAAATGAAATGAAAATTGCTTCAAAATTGGTGCATATTATTCCTTTTCTAAAATCGTTTATGAAAAGGTCTGTAAATTAGGCGGACGACATTGGGGCGAGCTAGTAATCTATGTTAAATTATAATACATGTATTAGACGTGAATAACTTTTTAATACTATGACATATTTTTTTGTTCATTTGAATAAAAAATCACTGGTCACATTTATCGAAGTATATACTTAAAAAATATAGGCATATACTTTAAAAAAAAAAAAACAATTTGTTTTATTATAGTTTTATACTAGCTGTCCGTCCCGACTTGGTCCGGTTAAAATAAGCATTTTACGAACTTCCCCCTCCAACTCCACCTCCCCGCTCTAATCTAAACATGATCGTATTCCCGCAATTTGACCCATGTCACTTAAATACGGACTAATGACCCGGAGACCGAAGCCGGCATGTCGAGACAAGATTATGCAAATTACGAAAACTAGATATGACAGTCATAAGCTAATATTGGGAAACGGTATTTGTCAACCATGAGCCGAATCGTTAATGAGCTGGATTAAACCAGTTTCAGCCGGACGTCGACCGGACAAAATGGCGGACGCGACGAAATCACGAACGCAACTGTCACATTTGTCATTTTTCGGACGATTTAAATGTTACCCACATTTACGGATGGTACGTGCTCGGCTTAAAAAGATAAAGATCAAAATGATAAAATATTCAATTCATATTCATAGAAATAGCTCGAAACAATTTCAGCTTGTTTATAATAGCTTTCATGCTGTCGAATAAGTAAGTGGATTAACAAAATATTTTTTTAGCCACTTGCTGATCTAATTTCCATAACAGAATATAATATAAAAAAAAATGCAAATTGAATATAAAATAAAAATATCGTAAATGAAATAAATCAAATTGAAAAACAACTTAAAAAAACATTCTTAACCGACCAGCAAAAAAAACCGGGAGTGAATAAATCAAGTCGCAAACGACTGAAAACCGGATCAAGGCGGTAATCCCTACCCTGGTAACCGGTTGTAACAGGATTTAACTGGATATAACCGGCCCGGGCACCTGCGATAACGACCTGGACGTAGGGTGGCCAGACTGACGTAACTCGATTTCGTGACAGAACGTCAAAATAGCTGAGAAAGCAATCAGAACTAACCAGACAGCTGCGTCAGATGTAATTTACTACAAGTCTATAAATCGTGCATTTATAGAAAATGTTACTAGAATTACAAATTTTACATCTTCTGAGGACATTTCTTAACTTAGAAAATAATAAAGAAAAAACTATATAAATTCTCTCTCTCTCTCAGACTCACATACCAATATTGTAAATGCTATTTGTCTGTAATACTTTCAGTTCTAAATCGCTGAAACAAATTTGATGAAATTTGCTATGAAGCCAGCTCGAAGCCCAAGCTATTTATTATACCTAACATACAAGATAAATAAAGATAACTCTTTTTAAATTACGGAATGGTAATTCATAATAATAAATGACTGTTACTCAGTGGTAGATTTATTTCGTCAGGTTTACTACTTGTGCGTACGATGTTCTAGCCTCATAGAATAGCTAGAATCACATTTCAATTTAATTTTAAAATAACTGGACAGTTACCGTTGGGTTAGCGCCGGGGGGTACGTTAGCGAAAACCAGGACTATTATTGTTACTACTTGCATATTCTATGCAAGTGGGAAGAGAAATGAGAATATTATTAGTATTTCCATATTTTTTTTTTATAAAATTCGAAAATGATCTTCTACTGATATTTGGATAGTATTTTTGAGAAAAAAAAAACGTTTTAAAACTGCGTAATAATTAAATGCGATTAATATTACAAATTGTATTGTGTTATACAAAATTTTAAATAACTAATAATTTTTTTATCATTTTGTTAAAGATAAATTTCAAAACAAAATATATTATTTTTTGGCAGAATATAATTTACCATTGCCTTATATAAATATCGACTGTAATAAAAATACATATGATATTTTTGGTAACCCTACTCGAACCACAGATGCGCTAGTTTGCTAACTTGTTCATTCAGTTCCTTCGATAGCAACTATCTTTAGTTCGGTAAGAATTTATGTTCTTCGCGATTTCGTTCCTTTCAATCTGTTGGAGTTAGCAGAGAGTTTCAATTGATGTCTTTTACTTTAACATTTGACTTATTTTATCTGTACTAATATTATAAATGCGAAAGTAACTTTGTCTGTCTACCTGTTTGTTGCTCTTTAACTAAACCGCTGAGATCTTAAAGAGATTTGATATGTAACAGCTGGACTTCCAAGAATAGATATAAAGAAGGCATTTTTATTCCTAACACTATAACAACCCTCAAACACAAGGGAAATTATCCGTAAAAAATAGTATTATATGTAATTATTTATTTAATAGTGCACATTTGTATTTAATAAATTGTTATTAGGGTTTCATTGCATTAAGATTTTAAAACGTTTTGCGTCACATTGAACTTTTTATATATAAGTTTTCAATGTAAATTTACTATGCAAAATGTCACTTTTAAATAACTACATTAGTTCCAAAGTTGTACGAAAACATTTCACTATTACCAACAATACACCTATACATCGTCTGTAAATAAAGGTCAATCATATTTTATTAAAACTCGAAATATAATTTCCAAAAATATTTCCACATTCATACACAAAAACTTCAGCGGATTTTACCTAAAATCGACGAAATAACGTCACGTTCACCAATTTCGGAGCTATTTAATACAATTCAGATCTTAATATTCAATGCCTGCCGTGCTTCAGAATATTCTCCCGACAGTGATCACGTATTTGTGAGGCTGTAGCAGCTCACTGTAATCGTCTTAATGCGATAAATATATTTCGAACAATCTGTAAATATCTGTTGACGTGCTTTGCAACAATTGTGTTTATTCTGTCAAAGACAAATATTACAAATGGTAGTATCTATCTGTTACCTTAAACGGATATAGATAATAGATGGAATTTGTGTGTGGAAATAGTTTGAATGACGTGGAAGGACGAGGGTTTTTTATTATCCCAATGTAAGTAGCTAAAGCACTTGTGTTATGGTAAATCAGAAGTAACGACGGTATCACAAACACCCAGACCCAAGACAACATAGAAAACTAATGATAATCTACATTGACTCGGCCGGGAATCGAACCCGGGACCTCGGAGTGGCGTACCCATGAACGCCAGTGTACCCAGCACTCGAACACAGAGGTCGTCGAAAAAGGGTTACTTTTCTTTAATTCTTCCCTAGCGGGAGATTGGAGTGAACAGGTTTGTGGTGACGGTTTGACTACTATTGGCAAAGTGTTATAAATTTTGCGAAGTGAACCCAAGTTCAACTAGTAAACGATGTGTGATATTAAAATTGACTAAACTTTTTCAAATACTAATTGGTATGTAAAATACTGTTATACATTTATGAATTATATTGATTCATGTTATGCTGACGGTACTTGTCCTTTACGATTTCTCAGGATACACACATCATTCGTCTTCTTTATATCCTGTCAGTCTATAATATCCTGTTTAATCATGTGTCACTCAACCACCTTTGACAGCGTTTTACTTTCTTAAATTTACCCGATTCTCCCTGTCATTGATGATTAACTGCTAATGAGTCCCTTTCCACTGTATTAAAAGTATTCAGATTCCTTCACTGGTAATTCGGAGCTATTTAATGTGTAATGAATGAACCACTGTTGTCATATCTTTCCAAAAATAAATTAGGAAAAGTTGAAAGAGCATTTTTATTTATGTATAGTATGGCTCTTAGGTCCTTTTGATTTTCTTATCGTACGTACAGATTATGTATGTCTGCTGTTGCTTTCTTTGAGCTATAGCGTGCCTTTCATATCTAGCAGTGTTACATAAACTTATTACCAAAAAAACACTTATCACGCTTTTCTTGTTCGTCAGTTGTCCTATTATTTTTTGGTCCTACGAGAACATCTTAAACATTTCGCCTCTACACTTATTTCAACTATTGCTGTGGTTATATTTAAAACATCAAATTCTGGACACCAAGTATTGTTGTTAACGTCATTTCATTTACTAACTCCTAAAGGACGTTAATGAATTCTATGATTGGATCACAACGAAACATAAATTTATGTCAGGCTAAATCACCAATTCTGTACCAACACTACTTCATACGATGTTTATATTTATACTTTTCAGTTCTAAAATGGAGTTTTTTAAAGACTTTCATTGGATCTAAAAATTTTATTCAATATTAGTGTTTAGTATTCAACTCAGCACTCGTCAGAGGACGTGCTCTATCTGGACATTGCTCGAATATTCGTGGCTAAACCGCCTTCTGTGCCTTTCAAATTTGTATTCTACATATTCACATATACCGAAAATATTCCTTTAACGAAAGTTTCCAGCAAGCTCCTGGTGCACCTAAATTTTTCTCAAAAGGCATGTTAATTAATTGGTTAGAAAACGCTCGCTTGGTTTAATTTAATTTGCTATCAAGATATAAGTTTCCATTTTAGTTTCCTGGTGAATTTATCAAAGGTTACTGTAGACTTCTTGCTGTGTCGGTTTTATGAACTTGTGATAGTATAAGATTTACAATATACCTAACATGAATATATTTTGTACCAGGTACCAATCCCGGTTTAGCTCATATTATCGTTACTTCTCTACCTAATCATTTAGGTTAGGTAGTAGGCATAAAAAGCATGGAAACCTATGTCCTTGCTTGCTTGTATTTTGCAAAACTTTGCCTACAAAACCACAAACACCCAGAGTTAATTTCTCATTTATAATATAAGTATTGTTTCAGCTTTAAATATAAATGATACACAAACAGATATACATGTGTTGTGTTTCGTAAGTCGCCTAATGAATACTCCAGTTATCTCTAATTCACATGAAGTTGTCATTTCTTCCCATTCCAAGATCCTATTCGCGAACTCATTAATCTTACTCCATGTCAATCTTAGCGCTTAACAACTTAATCTCATAAATGCTTTTCACTGTAGCTGAGTTATTTCAGATGAAGTAACATTTAATATTATTGAATACTGGTTTTATCTACCGTTCTATATTAAAAATTTCAATTTCGAATATTCGAACCTTTTTAAAAATGTATAAGTTGACTGTTTTGAGATGTTGGGTTAATCTGCCCAAACTGCCCACGTTCTCTCAAAACACCCATAATGTCATAAAAGTAATTTGCAATAAAAATTTTGTTAAAGAAAACACTTGCAAGGTTAAGGTGTATGATTTTTTTTTTTGGAAACAAGTAATAATATGATACATCATTCAGCTAAGTTTCCACTGATAATAATAACACAATCATTAAAATTTAATAAAGACTCCATATGCGACAAAAGAGGACTACATAAGCTTGTTGCTTCAAATATTCAATTACAAAGTATTAGTATATGTTATGTATATAGATACTCTTTTGTGGAATGTATATGAAAACATTAATTTTAATATGACATTTAAAAAAAACCGCTGTGTTTCGTTCGCTGTTACTTCTCAGGTCTGAAGTTTTTGATGAGCTGTTCTAGATTTTAGACTATGAATTATGAAGTGAGACGCGTCTATTGAATAACGATCCTTGATTATCATCCTCGTCCGCCTGCCTTTATCCCAATATTATTTGGGGTCGGCGCAGCATGTCTTCTCCTTCCATACTTCTCTGTCAGACGTCATCTCACAATTAACATTCTTTCTAACCATATCCTCTTTCACACAATCCATCCATCGTTTCCTTGGTCGTCCCCTACCTCTATATCCGTCCACATCCATGCTCAAGAATAACGATTCTTGACTATAAATTTGATAAATTAAACCAAATAGGTAACATGGAATGAGATCAATAAGCGTGTAGTAACATAATTATATGTATGCGTGTAAAAATATATAATATAATATCATAAAAAATAACGTTCAAACCCTTACCTTAACAGATTCATCACAAATTACCAGAACATCGTGTACTCCGTATTAATATTCATGAGAGTTTGGAGAGTAGCCGTCACAAGACGAAATTAATTTCGTTAAAGGAAACCACGTTTACGACGAACGTTATCATTACTGAGATAAATTGTAACATCCCTTTACACACGAGGGCAAATGAGTTATTGTCTAGGCTTTAATATATTGATGATATTATGTTTGGAATAGAACACCTTATTACAAAGGCTTCAGTGAAGACGATAACGAAATATTTTGACTTGACCGAAGACACATACTATAACAAATAAACTTGACCAAATCTGAATGTAAAAAGTAACTTTAAATGTTTCTTTGCGTAAAGAATTTTCCACTGATCTTGATAAAAAGGGTTGTAGCATATTTCATGACAATTCTTTAGCGCGGATTGGTGGATAAATAATATAGCTAAGGCATTCTTTCATGGTCGAGCACGAGATGACCCATAAGAAGGAATCATGAAAAATACTTCCTGCTTGACCTGCGTTAATACCTTGTGAATCTGCTGTAGTATTATTTTTTATAAATGTATCTGGGTAGTTAAGAAAAACCAGATTAAACCGGTGTGTACCAGAATAAATTCAAAATGTGTATCTGTCAATCTTTGATGAGTCAGTATTTTGGAACTGCTAATCCTTTTTTGTGTAATATGAGTTTGTAGCTAGGTGAGGCCATATATAGGCTGTTACCAGATTTGGTGATTCTAGAAAAATCTATTCAATAATATATTTTAAGTATGCTATAAGACGTTATATAAAAACTGATTTACAAGAAGCATTATTTTCTTCTTTTCTTGTTAAGTACTTAAAAACAATTTTAAGTGGTATAGAATTTTTTTTCAAACAAATAACAATATATAAATCGTGAAAGTTGCTTAATCTCTTGAACATTTTGCTTCAAAACTTTTTTGTTTCATAACAAAATCATTGAAATGAAAGTAGCGTTTAAAATTACGCGATTTTTGTAGTCTGGCAATGCCATTTCAACGATCATTGATTTCAATCAACGTAACAGTTTACAACTCGATTTTGCATTTAAAATTATAACTCGGAATCGCGAAAAACGGCCATCACACCCAAAATACGAATTTTAATACAATGGCAGAGTATTAATTAAAACACACAATTGTTTAAACGTGATCGGACTCCCGACGCGCGAAAGCATTGATCGTGAAATGTTTTAAAACCTGACGATGTGTACGAATACGTCGAAATTAAAACCTTCCCATTTCTGTTACAGAGGAGGGAGGCGAACTGCCTCCCTATTTCTCCACGTTTACACTACAGCGATTACATTATGAAAATATTTTTTCTTTGTTTTTGTTTTACTAAGACTGAAAATAATCATCGGTTTTTTATATTTTCATCGATTTCAAATTGAATTAAATTTCGATAATGTTTTCGTCTGTTATCAAATATGTCCGTGAAAAATATGTTCTTTTAAAAAGTTTCATCATAATTCTTGACAAGATTGTGCAGTTTACACTTAAGTTGTTTATTTATTCATCTAACCTTGCCAGACAGCTTACACTTAAATGATTAAATAATATCTAACAAAACATACATTTTTACTCTCAAAATATAGCCTAAAATATTTTTTTATTTGATATGAGAATCAAACAAAGTTCTTGTTTTTTTAAGAGATTGTTAATTCCAAAGTTAGTTCACTCGATCAATGTTTTGTATAAGTATTAAAGAAGAATGGCTCCTTATTTTAGTTTCAAGTAAATAAATCCATAAACTCCAAAACAAGGATCCGAGTATAACTTGAAACAAACAACCAAAATTTGTAGGCTGAAGTATTTTCTGAAAATCTAAGTAAAGTGAAGAGTTGGGAGCTCCAACCCCAGTTGGGATTCACTATGAAAGTGCTCAGGAAACTTTTTAATTAAACCGTATTAATCGCGAAGCCTATGTGGAAATGTAATCTTTGTTTGAAATTATATGACTTGAAATGAAATTTAAATGAAATATGAATACTATTTTATATTTGCTTGTATTTATTGGATTATCAAAAATCTAGAAACAATTACATTAATATCCAGCAAAATTGAGTAGGTATATTAATTCCAGTTTTATGAAATATAAGACAACAAAATAAAGAGGTTGAAAATAATTCACTTACAAAATAATTACGTGCACAATTAACGTAAAAACTTCGTTTCTCACTAAAGATAAGTTTGATTCCCGTATAAATGTGGTTTCCTCACAGTATTTCCCTACACCATTATAAGTCTGGGTGAATATTAACCACCTAGATCACAAAAACCAATTATTCCATTTATGTTCAAACATTTTGTCGACTGAGTTATACTTTATATTAAATTGCCTTTTTAGGATCATCGTCTAATGAGAAAGTTTTAATTACTCACATCATTAATATCCAATCTATAAACGTGTTAAGACTATCACCTTCGAACGAGGTTAGTGAGATGTTATCTCAAAGGATTACAACCTTGGGATCTCTTAGATGCGAATTCCGATCGTAAATTATTAACACTTTGGTAAATTAATAAACTATTATATATAAATACTCATTATAAAATTAAGTATAACAATATCAATATCGCCTTGAGGGGCTCACCAGTGCTAACTACATTGTAAAACCCACTAAGAAATCAGGGATCACTTCAGCATAATATCGTGCTTAAAAACAAAATCGCTCTTTTTCACCATTTAAGAGTGAGTCCTCATCACCAATAAATAGTGCCCCGTTTTCACCCCTGCTTGTTTTGTAGTGATAAAAATCTCTAGGTCCATAAGGTACTCCATTCCGAATAAGTACGATAATCAGTTCCACCGTTACAGCGTATAAACAGACAAACCAACAAACATATTATCGTATAAATTATAGCAGAGATTCAGTATCATACATAATTTAGGAAATAAACCTCCACCTTTTTTTCACAAAGAAATAAAAATCGTCCAAATTAGGATTCTGGAATGAATGGAACAGTTACCAAGCCTTGCGGAAATTGCTGAGTCCATCATCAAATATTATAGCCCATTGTCGATAGCGGTATTCCAGCATCTCATGAATAAGTCCCCCCGTCAGAGTTGAAAGAACAGCAATTTGTCCACAAATCCAAGACACCGAGAAGAATGGCCCACTTATATGAAGAAAACAAAACTGTAACTACTATGGCTTGAATTATGTCGCATTTACAAAGGTTTAGGGGTTTAGAGATATCTCGTCTCGAGATTTATTATTTTTCTTATTTCAGCTGAGAAATCTTGTGAAATTGTGTACGTACTTGATTCTTAATCACATTATATCTAGTCGTTTTGTTTTCTCATCGTGAAACTATCATGTGAATGTCAATATTTTTAAATTTAGAAGACGATTTCCTATAAAAATGTGTAAATGGATTTCCGCTCTTGAGGAGTGTTTTCTTGTTATTGATCATGCAGATATGTAGGACGATCTGATTGTATTCGTGTTTGTGTACGCTTACGGATTCTCTCAGAGGAAACAGGACAAAACAAACCGTTTCCTAGTTATGTTCCGTTGTACGTTTATTATTTAGTCCTATACCTAAGCCAGTATTGGTACGGATACTTGATCATTGCAGATCTCATCGCTTTTGTGATTAATCTTATTTGCATATTGGTATTTTTATTTCCATCTCCTTTATATCACCATTAGAATAAAAGCTTGTGAATAAATTGTCTAACTTGTATTTGAAGTATGTATGTGTAAGTTGGAATTCTACACTAACGACTACAACATTTTTTTCCAAAATGTCCGTCTCTGCGCTAAGAGCTCATGCGCTGAGCTAAATACCAGTACCCTTTTTAATGATGTCAAAACGTAGAAGTCATTGACCCCAAAATGTATGACCAAATATAATCTTGGATGAAAAACTTTTTTTTTTGTTTCAGGACTTACAATCAGAAATCGAGACTCATCGCGATGTATACGCATCGCTCACGGGAACCGGGCGGCGACTGCTCGGCTCCCTTTCATCCCAAGAAGACGCGGTTATGCTACAAAGAAGACTAGATGAGATGAACCAGAGATGGCACCATTTGAAAGCAAAGAGTATGGCCATCAGGTAAGTTTCTTTACACTTATGATATTATTCTGTAACATTGTGACTTTGCTTTAGTTAACATTGGATACTGCTGGATAAAAGCCTATAGTTCTATCTGCAGTAAGAATACATAGAGTAACCCACCGAGATATTAAGCAGTAGAAATGTATAAGCGAGTACTTTGATAAAAAAATATATCTTATAAATAGCATTAAAAAAAATAAACCAATATCATATTTTTTTTATAAGGCAGGCATTTTATCAGGCTATGGATATATAATCGAATCGAATATTCGAATATTGTAACTCCTCTAAATAAAAATAACAAATACTGGCATAAAAAAGAATGCTATCAGAATACATAAAAAATAAATTGTATATCATAAATTATTTTCATAATACGTTATATTAAAGAAATTAGAAATTATCCACTATAAAATTGCATTCCCGTTTTTAATTAACAATTATTAAGAATTACCTCAAAGCCAGTCCCTTGTAAATTGTCCTGATGTATCGTTATGCTGATTCGTTTAACGAGATTGCGACCGAAGTGGTATCGAGCGATGCTTAATATCAATTAGAGCTGCATCGTAATTGGCTTAGCCGCGGTCTGACTGATCACCGCAACCTAACTTAGTTTAGGGATTCGGTTACACTTACCTCGTTATTGAACCGGTTCTTTGTAAATATTTAACCTGTGAACGCAATGGTGATATTAATTAATGGTTATAACTATCGCTAAATAATTTTAAAGTGAAATTAAATTTCTTTAAATATTTATATTAGTAATTAATCGAAATATATCTTTTAAAATGTATATATATTTAAAATATTTTGAAACAAAAGCCATCTACTTCAATTTCAACGAATAAATAAAATATAAATTCGTTTTTAAACCATGTATTGTAACCACAGTTATCTATCGTACATAAAAACGTGTTACCGAACGCATTTTTAAACGTCACTTTTCGCGCTAAAAATGACAGATTGCAATGGCGGGAACAAAGCGACTCGCTTCAACAGTTTTACGTTTGTTTTGAAATAAAAATGGCATCTCATATTGAGTGGCCAGTATTCAGCTTGTAGCGATGTTTTTGCATGCGTTTTAAAATGTAAATTAATGACATTTTTAATGTCGCCCGCATGTACAAGAGTGATAAAACTGGGCTTATGAATTTATTGGATGTATGAATATTTTGCAAGATTTCTGATTTCGAAATAAAAATAACGCTCTTAATCGAGGCTTTTTAATTGTAGTTCGTGCTTATAAATATTAAGTTTAATTTGAATTAATTAAAATACGTAAATTATAAAAAAATATATATGGTTATTTTTAACGTTACTATTACTAAATGTAACATTAACGTTAAAAGTAACCATTAATAACGGCGCCCTATTTAAAATAAACTCTGGATAATTACCACCTACTTATTAGTAATTCTATCTACAAGCATTGATGTTTTCAATTACCTACTGTGATCAAATTTAAAGAACGTTTCCTACCTTTTATCTTTATCTATCTATCTTTATTTTTGTGTTTTACAACTTAACTTTTAAAATTATCTTTTAAATTTCGAATCAACTAATTTTTATCAGTTGAAACGACTTTTTAATTATTAATTGCTTAATTATACGCTGCTTACCACCTTCGGTTATATTATGTCAACCTTGTCTCAGTTTTAAAGTTTCAAGTTTCAAATTCGTGAACAGATGAAATACGGTTTAAAAAAATATATTTTATGAATAAGATAGTGCCGATGTGTACCTATATGCTGTGGTGGGCAATTTCATCAGGCGACCAATTTTCCCGTATACCGCGCTGTAAAAAATAGACGCTTTTGAGTTAACGGTGGCTACCAGTCTTTTTTTTTAATTCTTGTGTAGACGAATGAGTGAGTGGACTAGGCATAGACTTCACACCGTGAAAATAATTTATTTTATTGATAATGCGCCACCAACCATGGTACTAAAATGTTATGTCCATTGTGCCTCTAGTAACACTGGCTCACTTTTTCCTTTTCAAACTTGTATGAGGCCCTACCACCAAGTAAAGTAAAAAATATATAAACAACCATGGCATTCGTATAATTATGTATTAAAATAGTTAAGAATTCATTTTGAACATTGGTGAAGAAGCAAGTTGACAAGGAATCGCCAAACGAGCATCAGACAAAATCAAATCGTCAGTTGATAGTTAGAAAGGCTAGAACGCCACTAGTGCTTCTAGGAAATTAGGTTTAAAGTTAAGTTAGTAAACCTCATTTTTCAATGACCCATTTTGGTGCTTCAGCATTTCATTTCTTCCACAAACGACATACCGAGTTCTAGTATGTTTGACGGTTACCATAGATAGTTGATACATATATGTATGTACCATATGCTAACTTATGGCGGCATAGTGCAGCAGCAGATTATCTTCTGTACCGACTAACTGATCACTATGATAGTTGGATTAAATACACAAGGGTAGGCCATCGTCTTCCACCTAATATTCAGTTGAAATACTTAAAGATTTTCTAAATTCCACTTTAAAAACATCAAAGGAACCCAGAGGACGTTTGTAAATTTCAATTAACTGGACCCGAAATTAGGCAATTTGTACGCGAGCAGCACCCATTGACAGCTCGATAAATATCTGTCAGAAATTTCATTTCCTCCGAGCGGCCATTTTTACCGGCAGACGGTTTTGCTACGATGGAGAATTGAGGAGATGGGATCAATCTTCATTATAATGAGTTTTTAAGTATTTCAGCTCCAAAATCACTAACAATATTATCTACAATGTGAGAAATATAATTTCCTGGACTATTGTATTTGCTTCGGGATGATTTTTGTAGAAAATACTTCTTAATAAATTTTATAAGTAATTTTATAAGGAACTTTGATTTTGAGTAAGTATTACATGGTGACAGGGCTTTGTGAAAGCCCGCCTGGGTAGGTACCACCCACTCATCAGATATTCTACCGCTAAACAACAGTACGCAGAATTCAGGAGTTTATCTTTTCTCGACAGAGGGGAAAGCCCAGCTGTAGGATGTTGATAGTCTCTGATAATTACTCTTTACGTACCCAACGTAACAAGAAAATTGATATATTTATAATGTTAATAAGAGAATACAAATATTGGTACAATTCTGTGCTTTGTTGGTAAGTTTCTGAAAAACTACAATTTTTTCCAACCTTTTACCGGAAATGAACCATTGTGCATACATTCGTGTGTACTGTGTATTATAGATTAAATTACGAATCTAAATTGAAATTTAACTGACTGATAAAATTGCCATTCAAAAATAAAACAGCACTCTTCACACATATTATTTTACAAGCAAAACATCGGCGAACCCTAACACAAAAATTCATATAATTATTTGACCAACAATTCGCTAAAGCCTTTGAGCATGGATGCCTCACGAGGCTGAATTCAGGCAGGCATTCCTCACGGAATTGTTACAAAATTCATATAAGGAAAATGTTCAGAAGATTTGTATGTTGTTAGCTTATTTAGATACTTTACTTGTCTTGAAGCGTTTAAGTTTGTTGCAAATATTTTAATAGAAAATTCGAATTTATTTATGCAAGAAATATTTACACAAACCGTCCAAAACGAATAAATATACTATGAATTTTAATACTATCGACCCGCGCTTTGCTTGGGTGTAATAATATACTAAATAATCTACAAAGATTGTTATTTACGACATCACATTAGAAACTTCTAAAATGATCAGTGTTTCTATTCATATATAGGGACAGACAGCGGTAAGCGACTTTGTTTTATACTATGTTATGAAGTTCTATAGTATATAACATTTAAAAAATGAATGATCACGATTTAAAAATAAAAATCGCCGAATAAAAACGAATCTTACATCAAAAAACGTCCATAAAACCTTGTATCATTGTTCTTGACAGACATACGTAATTTATATGTGATGAATATTGGGTTATAAAACTGTTTTACAACCCCTTAACACCCAGATGCAGGCTTATACCCCGGACGAGATAGATGGATGGCTAAAGTGGTTTTTATTACTCTTGAATTGCATATAAAAGATTTATAGGGTATGGTGTCACATACAGCGATTAGGACATTGTGTCATTTATTTTAATATAATTCAATGGAATACAAAATTATTCGATCGATATTGCAATTGCTTTTAAATTTACTTGTTTTTACCCAGATCACGAATACTACTGTTGATTTATACTTTTGTGTTGTTAAGGCTGAGTGAACCAGTATAACTACAAGCACAAGAGTCATAACATCTTACTTTCCTAACATGGTTATGAATTGCTGTTTTAAGGAATGATTAATAATCTTTATATGGGCCACTTAGAATCAGGTGGCCGATCGTCTCGTCTGCCTACATACACCATAGCATTGTACAAAACGCCATGCAACTTACATGAAGTTAGCGACAGAAAGAGACTGACAATCAGCTACTATATTTTAAACGTTGCTTATAATACAGTCTATGGTTATAGGACATACATATTATGTCTAAATCTATTTGGAAATTCCACGGAGGAATTTAGTAACCCTGTCTGTCCGTTGCTCTTACCCACCAAACCACAAAAACTATTTTGATAAAAGTTGGTGTTAAGCAAGCTTCCCAAGGAATCTAACACCTGACCTGCCTATAAAAACACAGTAAGCGAATCCACAGGCGAAAACTAATAGATAATAAACTCGCTATCTTTATAACCACACATTTTTATCTAGTTTGCATACGAAGCGCTATAAAGAAGGAATGTTTAGTGATTTGATAGTGATATAAAAGTGGAACGGCGAAGACATCTTTATTGTAAAATTTTATTACCCAATGCGCAATATATTACATTTTTATATTTATTCCTGATACACAATATTGTCATTTAATAGGATTTCTCTTTTCTAAACATGACTTAGGCAGGATAATTTTTTTTTTTTTTTTTAATTATAGTATAACTTAATATTAATTAATATATTAGACAACATCACATACATTACTCTGATCCCAATGTAAGTAGCTGAAGCACTTGTGTTATGGAAATCAGAGTAACAACGGTACTACAAACACCCAGACCCAAGACAACATAGAAAACTAATGGTAATCTACGTCGACTTGGCCGGGAATAGAACGGGACATCAGAGTGGCGTACCCGTGAAAACCGGTGTACACACCACTCGACCATGGAGGTCGTCATTTTCATACATATATAATCGTATTGAACTAACATAACTGTATTTTTTAAATGTTGAAAAGACTACTACAGACTTTCTTGCCGGGTCTTCTCGGTAGAATATACTTTTCGAATCATTGGTAGCTTCACTTGTTATAGCTGTTAAATGACGATTCAAAAGTGTTTGTTTTTAGATGAGATGCATCTATAGATGACTAGTCTGGGTTTGTCATAAAAGTTTTACAGTTTCGAAGGTGACGTATAAAGTTAACAATTACCTGAAATAAATGAAGAGTAGAACCAAAATACACGGTCGTGTAAATAATGCGTATAACTGGATTATATTACGTGTAACTAATGCAAAATTTACATGTTTGAGTTAATGTGCTGTGGGCACAGGTGGTACCACCCCGCGGTCAACACTTTGATCCCTCGACGGATGGAAGGTATGCGGGCGGGTACACCCTAAAGGATTGCGGTGAAAACGTTTTTTGTTTTTTATTTTAAATTTCGAACGAATTTTAAACTTTATTTCTTTATTGCAAACCGGTATTTTTTAGTTGGGTGCTTTTGAAAATAGATCCATGTGTATAGTTTAACAAGGTGTTGCCCGTTGCTTTGCTCGCGTGGTTATTGAACATATTTATAGATTAACTTAAAATATTATATTAATTTAAGACCTCACAGATACCTACTCAATAAAATTTCAATGTTCTATCTAACTTCTTTGCGCTCAGCGATGATGAAACAGTTAGTCAGGACATGTTATTTTATATTATATATTATAAAATATGTTCCAATATATATAACTAGAGATGTGATCTTCGAAGCTGTTAGTATATATTATACCGATTGACTTGAAATTTAGCACAGTTACCCCTTTTTCAAGGAAGACGCTCTTTAAAAAGATTTTTGAATTTTCAATTGAATAAATTTTACCTGCACGAAGTCGGACGGAGAGATCGAAGATATGATATATATTTATTTATAAATGGGCAAATCCACCCTTTTTCTAATCATGTTTCATAATATATAGCTATTATATATTTAGTATATAAATATAATATTATATAAATCTTAATTTTAATTAACTTTACTGCTTAATTTTTAAAAAAGCATTTGATATTTTTACTATTACCCTGAGTTATATTGATTTATGAAAGATGTTTATTTCGTAGACTAGAAGAAAGTAAAGAAAAAATAACTAATTATTTTAACTTCTTATTGTGATAAATTAAAAAGCAAAGTACAAATGTAAAGATCGCCACAAGCCCACTGCTGGGCTAAAGTCTTGTAACATAGTTGGAACTTGGACTACACACTTCAATGTTAAATATATATAATATATGAAAATATCGTTATACACAAGCTTAAAACTTTTCATACAAAAACATTCATACATAATGTGTAACAAAGCAACCGACATACACACAAATTACCTATCTATATTATTTTTTATGTATAGGTACTCTATACATTAAGTAATTGTGCTAAAATAATTCTAAAACAATTTTAACTAAACCATAAGACGAAATATTTAACATTATTACACAAGAAATCTCCTTAACGCAACATATTAAAGCAAAACAGCTCTTAATATCATTGTTATATGATTTAAAGTTGCCTGGAGACAATTTCGTTATAAGATTTAAATCTTAAAATGTATTGCCATGCGATTAAAACTCTTAATCCTCAGCAATAAGATACATCTAACTTCGTAGTTGCATATCCAAGTTATCCTCAAAGTTTAAAGCGTTGCCAGAGTAAAATTCTTTGCTAGCGAGATTTATACAATTGGATAGTGACGTGACACTGAATATGTCGATATAATTTATATTATGTTTTTTTTTAATTACTATTGTTTTATACTATCAAAATTATTTTTTTAAATTAATTTGGCAATATACATATAGGTACATATGTTTTTACTATGCTTATATGTGTTACTTGGGTATACATAATAAGCTAAGTTATATGTACAATAATAAAAGTATTGAAATATTTTACAATATAAAAAGAAAAAAATCTAAAGTTTATGTAATAGTGATTTATTACTGAACATAAATTAAATTTATCGATAGATGTCACATCACTATTATTATCTAAATCCTTGTCTTAACATATTAAAGAGCTGAACGTTGGCCAATTTTCGACAATTGTAGTCATCCCGTACACCGCAGCCAACTCTCTGGAACATTGTGTCGAGGGCACCGGGGCATGCTGAGACATTATACTTTATGGGAAATTATATCATTATTTGAATCTTTAGCTTAATACAAAGTAATGACAGCCTAGATAGAGGCTAAAGCCTTAGATCTGATATGATCTATTTTTAAACGACTTCAAAAAGGTTACCAATTCGTCTTTATTTTTCACTGGGAGTTGAAAAAAAAATTGTTTGAAAGCTAGTGCTTGACGACCTCCATGGTCGAGTGGTGTGTACACCGGTTTTCATGGGTATGCCACTCTGAGGTCCCGGGTTCGATTCCTGGCAGAGTCGATGTAGATTACCATTAGTTTTCTATGTTGTCTTGGGTCTGGGTGTTTGTGGTACCGTCGTTACTTCTGATTTCCATAACACAAGTGCTTCAGCTACTTACATTGGGATCAGAGTAATGTATGTGATGTTGTCTCATATTTATATTATTTATATTTATATAGTGCTTCCCATGAGGTCCGGTTCCAAATATAACAATAATTGTATTACCTGACACCGTTGTCAGGTATATAAATATGTCATGTAAATAAACTTTTAAGTAGTCTAACAATATTTTTCTTTCACTTTAATCTATTTATTATTGTCAAACCTGCACTTCTGGTTTATCTATAATAATAGCAGCCGTTCTTATAAGTAACTTCCAGGTTTTGTTTTTGACCTTTTATACATTTAGTTTTTTAGTGAGTGAGTCAGTTTGACAGATATTATTATAATCGACTATGTGGATAAGTAAACCTTAACTCATGATTGGCTGTCTTGATGAGGAAACTGCACGTGTCTAATTTCATGGAAATTCTGCCATATGTGTATTTCACCAACCTGCAATGGAACAGCGTGGTGGAATATGTTTCAAACCTTCTCGTCAAAGGGAGGCCTTAGCCCAGCAGTGGGAAATTTACAGTCTGTTGTTGTTGATTTAAACTGCATTTCTATCTCCTTCAAAGAATATCAAGCCTTAACTCATCGGTAATATACAAGATGATACATATTTTGTTATAAAATTATATTATGCTTTGAAACTTGATCGTAATTGAAAGTAGCACGATTTTGTTGTTGAAGTTGAGCATGCTACTTTTATGTAATTAGTGAGAAACGACACAATTACTTTTATACATGGTGTTATAAAATATATCGTCCTTTGAAGTTTGATCGTAAAAATCTTTCGTGACATAACTGTGAACATATTTTTTTAAGTATTTTGGACACGCTCCAAAAACATATTTTTTTAGGAATTAATCAAATAATATGTTATTGTATAACTCATACAAAATTAAGCAATAAATATTAAAATAAATTAATTAAAAAAGCGCGTTCATAGTATTCATCAATATTTTAAAATTATTTTTTATTCACCTCGCGATTATATGAAAGATTTATTTAATATTTCAAAAACTTGAGTGCGACGTTGAATGTAACGTTTTTGTGAAACTTTTCTGACGCAAAAAAAAATCTTTGACTTACTATGACATCAGAAATGTTATTTATATAAAATAAGCGAACTAATATACTATATATAAGCCTCAATAAGTTTCATTAGGTAATCTTCACGATTCCGTTCGCGTAAAATATGTTTTTGTATGTTTCCTGGAAAACTTTTCTCTTTATTAATACACTATGTCTTAATACGGAATCCAGGGTATCTTTACGACGAAAAAACAGACGGACAAAATTACTTTAAAATTTATAACACTAGTATCACTACATAATATAAAACAAAGTCGCATTCTCTGTACCAAAATCCTTATTATACTATCATTTCAATTTAGTTACAAAGTAAACGTAAGGAGCTGAGATGGCCCAGTGGTTAGAACGAGTGCATCTTAACCGATGATTGTGGGTTCAAACCCAGGCAAGCACCACTATATATATGTGCTTAATTTATGTTTATAATTCATCTCGTGCTCGACGGTGAAGGAAAACATCGTGAGGAAACCTTCATGTGTCTAATTTCATCGAAATTCTGCCACATGTTTATTCCACCAACCCGCATTGTAACAGCGTGGTGGAATATGTTCCAAACCCTCTCCTTAATGGAAGAGGAGGCCTTACCTCAGCAGTGGGAAATTTACAGGCTGTTACTTTACTTTACTTTACAAAGTAAACTATTTAATATTGGATTTTGAATAAATGTTAATTATATAATTTCTTGTTCCCAGGAATCGTCTAGAAAGCAATGCAGAACATTGGTCGGCGTTGCTGTTGTCCTTACGCGAACTGACTGAATGGGTCATACGCAAAGAAACCGAATTGAACGCGCTTGCACCGCCGCGAGGCGATCTAAACGCTCTCATCAAACAACAGGTAATTATTAATCAGTATTTACTATTCATAAAAACCAAAAAAAGGTCTTATCTGACCTACAACTGGAAACCTTAGAAGCATTGTTCTTAAAATCTGAAAAAGGTCTTATCCGACCTACAATGGGAATGTCTTGGAGGCTATTGAAGATTTCTGATGTTCAGCACATGTCATTATTAGTAAGCGACTCATTTGAAATAGATTAAGAGCGATATCTTAGGTTCGCTTACAGATTGATTTGTCTATTAATATAAAAGATAATTCTATAACAAAGTGTTCTAGCTGGTTGTCAGGGTTTAGCTATCTATATATTGTATTATACAAAGCAACGCATTTGAAATAGATTAAGAGTGCTTTCTTAAGTTTGTTTACAGATTGAGTTGTCTATTAATATAAAAGATAATTCTATAACTTACAAGGTGTTCTAGCTAGTTGTCAGGATCAGTTATATCTAATGGTAAAGTGCAGAAATAAAAGATCTTAATGTTTTATTATAAAAACTCTAAATTAAATCATAATTTGAAAATGCTAAAGTTCAATTTTGATAATCCCAAATATTTAACCCAAAATACACATAACGTTCTTAATAAAACAATTCGAAAAAGAACTAAGAAAATTGTCAATCGTAAGAACCTTAGAAGTCTAAAATAAACCAAGTTCTACAAGTTAAGCTCTAAATAAATTACAACTTAGAATTGCCACTGAAGCTATTGGAGGTCTACTAGAAAGAGAAAATGCAATGAAAATACTTCCTCTAGCGGAGGAAACAACAAAAAGGATTAATGCCGATAGCAAGGAAAAACAGATTAGTTACCGACGCTGCCGTGAAGTGGAGCCTGATTGCCAGGCTATTTTCTTAACTCAGGTGCTTTGTTAAGTATCTTTTTCTCCTCAGCATCAATATTAATGGCTCTTAGACTTGAGAAATTGAGTCGTCTACATTCTTTATATGTATATGTATATCATTGCATTTTCCTTACGACAATTAAAATTATTGAGTATTGTTTATTGAAGTTAATTTAAATTGTGTAATTATGGTCGACGATTAATTATTTGAAAAACAGTTTCTGGAAAACTAACTGTACATGTAATTATGTTTAGGAAGACTCTCAATATTGTTATTCTCTTACTCTATATCTCTTACTTTATAAGAGAAGACATGTTCAACTAAGACTTTTATATTTAATGAAAATTCGACAAACAAAAATAAGTTTAAAAAACAAATTGTGTCCGTCATATAATTTATTTCACAAGATTTACGACGAATTAAATTGCAAAGAATAAAATCCATAATATAAAAAAAATCACTAAAGATATCCAATCGTGTAACGTACAATAAAAATAAACCACAACACATTAAATCAGACGATGAAAATCGCTGAATTCGCCACCATTTTGGTTTCGGTCGCACCACAAAATGGCGGATGCGTTGCAATAACGGCTGTAACGTACGTATAAGATTTATTCTCATTATATATCCCGAATATCGAGGAATAATGGTTTTGACATAGCATTATCTAGAAGTTAAATTAACGACCATTAATAAAGAACTGTAGTTTAGAGCTTAAAGAACGTTTTAAAAGACTTACACGAATGGTCAACGTTGCTGTTGATCCAAGCGCCGACGTTGATTCCCAGCTCAGACTGAGCTCCGCTATTTAGTGAGACAATAGTTCTAGTGTCTTGGGCTTAGTGCTTATCCTTGCACATCGTGCTATCATTAAATCTTTTGTTATCTGTTAATATAATGTTAAAAAATAATGTGTTTATTTCTGAACACATATTTTTTTACTCACCAAGTCTTCTTGTATTCTTATGACTTTGATATTTGATACAATATTTTTGCGAAAGAGTAAACACATTACTTGAACAATGTTGATATTAGAAACACTATGTAAAGACGTCTATGTCTACTTGAATCCTTTAAGTATTATTTGAAACAAGAGCCTTCCAAATAAACCAGCTGTCATAAATTTGCTCGAATTTCTTAAATGGCTTTTATATACCAATCTATGACGTAAAATTTAAGACGTGTTCAGGTGTTTGAAAAGTTTGGAACATAAGACCAAAAAAATAAAGATAATTTAAATATAGCATTATCGAAGGTGCAATACGAATATTGAGGTAACTATTATAGTAGAATTGTTTAGGAATATTATATTATGAAATTACAATGTAAATATACGACTGGTACAAAATGTATATTCTACTGAAACAAACTGTCAAGAAACTAAGTAGTAACTCAATATGCTACAGAATAGGGTAGGAATTCTTTTATATTTCAGAAAATATCTAACTACAGAGCTCGTTGCAAAACAGTTCAATGAGTGTTACTATTTTATGCAAATTGACATCCAACGAAATGCAATTGGAACGAATTGAAAAATAGAAAGAAACTGAAGTGTTCTGCAAACTGTACAAAATTTTGTGCACATTATTGCGAATATTCTGGAAGCATTATTTACGATAATTATAGCGCAATGTTGTTTTATGGAGGGCATACTTCTGTTGGCTCACTTATTCGAATAAATCGCGAGTAAGTTGGAAAATTATGATTTTCATGTACGATCTATAAACAAAATTATGTATCGTTGATATTCGTAATTTCGTTATTAAAACGGAGTCCTTTCTAAATTATTACTTTGCTGTCACAATGTACGACCAAATTAATCATCATGTCTTTCTACCGTCAACCAGATCTCAGTCAATCAGAATAAAAAAAAGTATTAATCTTTTATTGATAATCTGTAAAAAAATTCCACGTTTAATCTGTGGTATAGATTTAGATTTGTTTGAGGATTTTCAATTTCCGATAATACTCTGATATAAAGCCGATTTCAATTCGACAATTCGTTGACCCATATGGAAATAAAAAAAAAAAAATTAATCGGGACAAAATTTTATGATTGAACTATGGATGAAGAGAAATTAATTTTCAAAATAATTCTCAGATTGGTGAATACAAAAGTAAGTATATTCTACTTCATAATACTATGTTGCTTAACCCATTTTAAATTTCTTCCAGGATGATCACCGAGCATTCAGACGGCAGTTAGAAGACAAGAGGCCAGTTGTTGAGAGCAATCTCCTCAGTGGAAGGCAGTATGTAGCCAACGAGCCTCCGCTCTCCGACACAAGCGATACGGAACGTGAGTTACTTGCAATTGATTGAATTATACAAAACCTTTAACATCACTTATAAGAGTTGCATATTGGTGATTTTACTAAAGCGTGCGGTTCACTCAGAATGTTTTCCTTCCTTCCTTTAGAGTCGAGATGGCCCAGTGGTTCGAACGCGTGCATCTTAACCGATGATTACGGGTTCAAACCCAGGCAAGCACCGCTGATTCATGTGCTTAATTTGTCTTTATAATTCATCTCGTGCTCAGCGGTGAAGGAAAACATCGTGAGGAAACCTGCATGTGACAAATTTCATAGAAATTCTGCCACATGTGTATTCCACCAACCCGCATTGAAACAGCGTGGTGGAATATGTTCCAAACCTTCTCGTTAAAGGGAGAGGAGGCCTTTAGCCCAGCAGTGGGAATTTACAGGCTGTTGTTGTTTGTTGTTGTTGTTTTCCTTCAACAAGCATTGCCTAGCTGAGCCAGATGAATAATAATGAAAGTTATGTAAGACTTCCCCAAACAACTAAAACTAGTACTATTAGGTCGTCCTGACCAATTCCAAACAAGATGGTCTTTTTCATGGAAGACTTGGAAAGTATGCACGACATATTACAAAACAAATGTGTGCAAACACAATATGCTCTTTAATTTCATGATATGATGGGACGGCGAATCCAGTACCACCAACAACAGTTCTTGACTAACTGCTTTACGAACTTACCGAGGTAAAGGAATGTACGAAACATCCATACCCTGGGCTGCTACTGAGAATGTTTCTAATAAAAAACCAAATACTTTTTTACCGGGTCGGTAAAAAGTATTGTGTGACACCAAGTATCTTACCGACCAATAAAGTAGTTTCCTTTGCATTCCATTTTACTTGTAATAAATTTGTGACGTCGACCAGATACGTGGTCTCATTAAATAAACTATAAATTAAGACTTTTTCATTAAAAAATACTTTCAAAAATGCAATTAGCTGAACCAAAGTATTCCTAGCCGTAACATACTCTCGGAGAATTTCACCAATATGTTCTTGTCGTGTTGAAAGGGAACGGCCAACGAAAATAGTTACAGGCACGGCTGTGTCCGGGCATTCAATTAAAACTCCTTGTGATCACGTGATCGATTCGTACGTCAACATTCGTAGCCAATTACCGGGAACGCTGACTTTAATTGACGTTCTCATTGTTACCTATCGCCCTCTTTCTCACATATTCCCTCTGTGCAATGAGGGAATTGGTAAAATGCTGTCAAATAGAAAGGATAGTTTGTACAGCTTTACTAGAATTTTAAAGTCATCTAGCAAGTCTCCGTTTATTTTTCGATTGGAATTAACTTTGACTTGCGAATTCTCTTTGATGGCCGCCATTTTGATTTTGTAATTACGTCATCTGCTCTAGAGTTTCTAAGATTTATATTAAATGTAATCGACAGTTTGTATTTACCATGAAATTAACATTAGCCGACACCATCTCTCATACGAAGAGTGTAGGTTTATTATGTACTAGTGTATGTAATAGTCGTTAGCTGATTATCTTCTACCGCCAGATACAGGCCAACCACGAGTTTTGCTAAAGCTTTCGGTACAACGGAATATGTTCCAAACCTTCTCCTCAAAGGGAGAGGAGGCCTTTAGCCCAGCAGTGGGAATTTACAGGCTGTTGTTGTTGTTGTTTCGGTACAACATCTTCCGCTTCCATTCGGGTCCCACTATCTTCTTCGAGTTATCGGTCCGAAATGTAAGGTGATCGTTTGTCGAACTGCCACTGCCATCTTCCTATTAAACATACTCGATGGTTTGTATGTATCACGAAATGAATATTATCTTATTTGGCCAAGGTTTACTATTATGTACTAGTGTACGTAATAGTCGTCAGCCAATTGTCATCCACCGAATATAGGCCTCCCCTAAGTTGTGCCTAAGGTTTCGGTTTTCCATCTTCCACTTCCAATCGGGTACCAGTACCTTCTTCAGGTATCGGTCCTGGATGGAAGGTGATCGTTTGTCGAACTGCCACTGCCATCTTCCTTTTAGAACTCCTCTACTCTAATAACAACCTATGAGCTTAAAATATGTTTATAATTAATCTCGTGCTCGGTGAAGGAAAACATCATTAAAAATTGTCTGTATTGGATGAAAAACTGACACACTCACTTACTTTATTCACATATGCGTATTCTTAGTTTTGTGGAAATAAGGCACCTTCTAGTTACGAATCAAACAGACTACTGACTTCCCATCAGATTTAGAAGATTTAAATTAATAAGAAAATGGAGTGCTTTTTTAATGTACTTCGGTATATATTTAATTTTAATTTATACAGAGTGTTCATCTTCTTTTAGTGTGGATGATAGTTTTTTTGTTAGGCTATATATAGAATAGTTGTAAGGACAACTATTCAACCGACCATCTTGAAATTTTGCATACACAATGTCAGGGCTACAGAGACCAGTATCAAGCCGCTCCCCTCCCCCAACACACAAACACGTGGACTGCACAGATTTTTAATAATCATTATTATCTGTTAAATACAATTATATGTATATAAATTATACATGAAATGTTTGCTTGAATTTCAGTTCGTTAAACAATATTATCATATACTTGAATATATTATGCATAGTTAATTGAATATATTGCCACGAAATTCATGCACTACATACATATCGTATAATATCAATGTATGTGCTACTCACACAGACACGATTCAATCAGCTATTGCAATTTATACTGTCGCTATATGTAAAAAAGCTTCTACAAAAGAATAAAAATATGAGACATTAAATGATTACCTTTGAAAGTTTTCTTGTTGTAAGATTATGCCTTTTATATTGATCTAAAATATAGTACTAAATATCTTTATATAAAATACTAGTAGCCGCCGGCTTCCCTCCCGATTTAGGCTGTTGATAGTCATGTGTCAGATAAAAAAGTAGCCTATGTCCTTTATTGGAATTCAAGTTTGCTTCGTACCAAATTTCATCAAATTCGGTTCAGCGGTTTGGTCATGAAAGAGCGACAGACATAGTTCCTTTCCCATTTGTAATAGTAATCTTTACACAGTATAAAACAAAGTCGCTTTTTCTGTCTCTATGTCCCTTTGTACGCTTACGGTACGGTTTTTTTAATAGATAGAGTGATTCAAGGGGAAGATTTTTGTATATAATACATGAACAATATAGTTAAGAAACACTGATAATTTTAAAAGTTTGCAATGTCGTAATTAAACAAATCCTGTAGTATATTTAGTATGAGTTTTGCACCCGTACGAAGCCGGGGCGAGTCGCTAGTATAGATATAAAATAATAAATAAACAATATTTTCTATGTCATGTTAGTGAAAAAATAATTGATAAATAAGTGATACTACATTACGTAAGTTATATACATAATCACTTTCTGATTAGGGCTGTATCTTCGCTAAATTCTTCTACATCACTCATTAGTGATGGTATAAAAATCACTCGAATATTTACCAATCCTTACATCACTATCACATCATAGAAAATAAGACGTCGATAAAAATAATTCTCTATTTAATCGAAAATCCCGCGAATAAAGCACGATAAACCGTTAATACTTCACCATAACAACCCTTAAATAATTAACAATCTTTATATCATAAAAGTAAACATTATGAAAATCAACGATTGCTCTGAATTAATTGAACTAAAAACGAAATAAAACCCATCCGAGTAACGATGTAACCACAAAAACGATGGTAGCTTTGAAATCATGAGTACTCTTTAATTAAACCAGGTTTCGAGGAATCCTTTGGATAGAGCAAAGAGCCGCTTCAGAATCTTGATTACTCTGTATAAAATTACCGGTCCGGTTCGAATTGAGTGTTATGAAATGTATTAATGAATTTTTCACTTGATTAATGGATATCCGTTACGCTTTCAAATTAAGATAATAAATCTTTTGTTTTTGAATTCATGTTTAATATTCATTATTTAATTTGTCAAATGATAAATACCTTTATTAGCTAATGATGTTGTCTTTTTTTAGTCTAGGCTGGCCTTCTTTCGGGTCTAGCTAACTACGCAGGACATATACACAACATGCAAATATAAGTGATATATTTGTCACTATTTGTCATGACTAATCTCCTTGGATAGAGTTCAGACCAAGTACCAAGGGCTAACGTCCTTTCCAAGGCACGCGAATTTACTCTTCCGATTTCCAGACTCCAACCTTTTGATTCCAACATATTGGTACAGTTGTTACGTACCAATATGCTGGTAACAAAAGGTTACAAGGTTTTATTAAATAATTGGCTTATATTACTTATCAAAGAATATGTTAAGTCTCTTTTAAAATGTAATATGTAATAGAATTATCGTTAGGTCCCATCTTTTCATCATATCAACTGCCCAACACTGATACTAAGTAGCATTGTGTTTCGGTTTGAAGGAATCTTAGTTCCCAAGGTTGGTGGTATATTTATATTAGAAATTGTTATTTTCTACAGCACGTGATCATCCAAAATTTCGTATATTTTGAAAGCTTATATTTTTTTATAGAATAGATAGAGACAAATACTAACGTACCTATTTGTCATTAAAATAATCTAACTGGAGAAAGATTAGCTCATTCAGTTTAACAAAATTGTCAAACACAAATGTTACCAGTGAAATTAATCTACAATTAACTTGAAAAATATATACAACGAGGATTTAATTAACTGCGCTCTAAGCGCCTTTTGTAACTAATATTATTGTTACATATCTACTCCTATTTCTCTTTTATAAACATAAAAAATATAAAATCAAAGCGTAGTATTTGATAAGTAAAAATTGCAAAGAGGAAGCATGAAATATTTCTAAGAGAATGTTGGCATTATGCCTCGTTCACTTCCATTATACGAAACGTCGATTTTTTTTTTAATTCAATATATTGGCTGTCCTTTTGACGTGTATCCTAAGTGTTCTACTTTAAAACCTATAAATCATTATTATCTCCTACAATTAATTTATTTCATTAATATAACTTAATAAAATATAATTCAAATATCGAATCTCTCCTTCGCCTTTAGTTTAATCTCGGTAAGATAAGCAAATCATCTACAATTGGAATTTCTTTTAAAAATTACATCCCTAAGTTCACCTCCTTGGGTGATGCGTTACCTAAAATTATATTAGAGTTTTCCTTTGCAGATAACACATCATGTTCATTTGAATACAAAAATAATTAAATTAAAAACTAATATTCGAAAAAAATAATTGTCAATTCGGTAATTTTATTATTTTTCGAAACTAGATAAAACATGGCACGGACCTTACGGAAATGGCGAAATGTATTTTGCAAAATCCTTCCCAACTATATAAAGTTGCTTGAGCCGACGCCGTCAATTCTCAAAATCGTCACGTTTTTATAATACGGATCATTAGGAGTTTTTTTTTCTCTGAGAAGTAGGTATACCGTGACTCAAAATACGAGAAAAAATAACGACGATTTTAAGACTACGGGAAATACAGTTTCGTATAAGAGTTTATTTCAACATTAGGTTACATGCTATAAAACTATAGTTCACATCTGAGAAAACATGGACCGTGACCCAAGATTTCATGTTCAAATCTGAGCAAAAATCATTTTTTTAATCATCGTACACAATATAAATTGATTCAATGTTCGATTGGTAATAATTCCTGAATCTAAAATTTACATTTTCTAAAATTTCCACGGTTGGCTATGGTCCATATTGGCTGGCGTTGATACGAAAAGCTAACATCATCATTTCCTTCATGTTGGACCATTGTGATGGACCATCTGAAACAAATATTCTCTTTTATAAATTGTATACAAATTCTATGTCCAAGAATTCGTAAATACAAAAGATGCAATTTTAAATTCAATCACAGAGAGATTCCAGCGGAAATAACGATGGAATTATTAAATTCTTTATTTTCAACTGAACATTAAATATTAAGAGCGTTCAAACGAACCTCGACTGCCGTTCCGGGAACGAGAGAAAAATTCAGAACGTTTTTATTAGTATTAAAAAAATTCTCATCATGTTTATTAAATACAAATTCGAAATTTAAATAACAGAACTAGTGGCGATACAGGGATTGAAACACAATCAATTATAGTAGGTCGTTGAATAAAATATATAAAGTAAGAGATTTAATACACATCTATTTTAGTAGGGTTATTACGATTTCAATCCGTCTTGATGATGCTCAATTATCAGATATTCTACTTCCAAATTAAAAATCCTTGTTTTGCTTTGTTGGGGTTGAGGTTGAGCGACTTCTGAATATACGAGCATTATATTATCACATCGCGGTATCTTTGACTTAAATCAAATGTTGCCACTTATTTTTAGATATGCGTCGTCAACTTTTCACACACATGCGGAATGTTCATTACTTTTCCTCATCAGGTCACTCCCCATATAAGTTAATTTCGCCACTTAACAAAATGTAATAATGTTTAAGGAATCATTGCACTATTGTAGATGTTAAGTAGTCTGTAGTCTTAGGTAATCAAATTACATTAGTACCGTGAATGGCATTGCCATCTACTGGTAATATTATACAATATTTTCGTTGTGAGGTTTTGTTTTGGAAAATAATACATATATTTAAAGAAAGCTATTATAATAAAATTAAGAGAAATGTCAAATCTACGATCAATGAAATAATGGTTACGATGTCATTCCCAAGTCAAGTCATCATTTTCATGGTAATTCTTTAGTATTAATCTGCAGATACAATTATCCAATTACCTAATAATGATGATTATTAGAAAGACAATTCTTAAATCGATATATTATCCAACAGTGAGCAGAGACAGCGAAGGAGACTCACGTGGTTATCGCACGGCGGAAGAACAGGCGCGGGAACTATCGAGGTCCATTCGCCGAGAAGTTGCCAAGTTAGCTGATAAGTGGAACACGCTGGTGGACAGGAGCGACGCGTGGGGACGATGCTTGGATGACGCTGTACAGGTAAGATGTTTCAAATAATTGAATCCCTAACAGCGATAGGATTAAAAGAAGATTATACATACGACGACCTCCGTGGTCGAGTAGTGTCTACACCGGTTTTCATGGGTTCGATTCCCGACCGAGTCGATGCAGAAAAAGTTTATGGTTTTCTATGTTGGTTTGGGTCTGTGTGTTTGTGGTACTGTCGTTACTTCGGTTTTTCCATATTACAAGTGCTTCACCTACTATCATTGGGATCAGGGTGATGTGATTTTGTCCAATAATAATAATAATTATTTATTTTTTATTCATAGAACAAATTCGATCTTGATGGAGCATCAATATTTTTATTTATATTAGTATCAGTGCCATCTACCGGCAGCGCTATTAAACAGCGAGACGATCGATAGACAATCGTTGTTTACGTAGTTCACGTTAAAAAATGTAGATGGCGCTAAACAAAATATTCTGAAAATGTATATCCTACTAATATAATAAATGTGAATGGATGTAGATAACTATAATTTTTACTCTTTCACGAAAAAATTACTGGACGGATTTGAATTGATTTTTTTACAGTGTTATAATTTATACATCAGAATAACATGGGCTACCATTTATGATGATATTATTTAATTTGGTCATAATATAACGATATATATCAAGTACCCGTGCGAAGTCGGGGCGGACAGTTAGTTATTAATAACAGTAAAATAAATAAGTATAGTAAAATGTATATGATTAATAGTTATCATTGATATATTCGAAAGAGTTTTTAAGAGTTTCCGTGATTTTCCTGCCATTCCCATTCAGAAGACGTTCAGAACCAATGCCGATGTGAAACTTTTAGTTAAACTGACAAAATAGTTTTGTAAAATTAGGAATCAGAAGTGCTTGTGAAATTCAATTCGTATAGAGTGCTCTGAGTTAGAATCTAACTACACTTATTTATTTGGGAACATATTTTCGTATAAAATACTTTATTTTTAATATACGCTACGAAATAAAGAAAAAGAAGAGCTGAGATGGCCCAGTGGCTAGAAAGCGTACTTCTTAACCGATGATTTCGGATTCAAACCCAGGCAAGCACCACTATATATATGTGCTTAATTTGTACCTATAATTCATCTCGTGCTTGGCGGTGAAGGAAAACATCGTGAGGAAACATGCATGTGTCTTATTTCATTGAATTTCTGCCACGTGTGCATTCCACGAACCCGCAATGGAACAGCGTGGTGGAATATGTTCCAAACCCTCTCCGTGATGGAAGAGGAGGCCTTAGCCCAGCAGTAGGAAATTTACAGGCTTTTACTTTACTTTTTTTACGAAATAAAGATTTATGTGTATTTAGACGTCATTGCTTAATACTACCTCGACTTGGCGGGTACTATCAAATCATCGGTCATTGTACCTCAAAACAGTAGTACTACTGCATTGTGGTTTCGACTAATATGACATACTAGTTGTTGCCCCCGGTTTCACTCGCGTTTTAGGGGTTTGGTTCTCATGTGTTGGGTTATGTTTGGAGTTCTTAGTTTGATACCAAATTTCATCAAATTCGGTTCAGTCGGTCTTGACCAGCGACAAACATAACATTAGGACAGATTTTTTCCGAAGGCTGGTGGTACGTTGGCGATGTAAAGGACGGTAACTACAATGTCAATGGGCGGTAGTTACCACTTTTATCATCTTATTCTATAAAAAACAACAGTTACTTAGCTATTGTGTAGTACCGTCTCCGTAATTGTTAAGCCAAATCCACAGCAGGGGATTAAACGCAAGCCAGCTCGCGTTAATACTGGGAGATGTTTACGAAAAGCTCAGTCAATTGTCTCGCAAGCCACCGAGCGTGCTGTATAAAGTATGCGCTAAAACTCATTTATGTATGTGAATTAACTTGCAGTAACTATGTAATAATAACATTAAAACATTTAAATAATAAAACACGCGCTTTGTAACTACCTTATCCTGCCCACGGTATTAAGTTGTAGGGTTACTCCGATTTTAAAATCTATATTAATATAATACGTGAAAGTTACTTTGCCTATCTGTTGCTCTGTATGGTTAAATAAACCAAAATTAATTAAATTTTCTATACAGTTAGATTGAGCTCAAAGAAATGACTTTTTTAATGCCTAACACCAGACGACCAAACGCCAATACCAATTAGTTTTGATAACTATGGAAGAACAAACAATAAATCAGTGGTGACTATTAGGGAATAGGTAGGGACCTATAAAATAGTATCCACGATGTAACGATTCCGGGCTCTGATTTTGAACACGATGGCATCGGCATATTTTTTTTATGTTTTTCGGCTTTTAAAACCTTTTACATTTAGGATATTAGTGTAGGTTTTTTTGTATGTTATAATTGATCTGATTGTGATAACACTTAGTTGTTCAATAGTTTATCCAAAACAGCTTAAACGCATTCATCATTCATTTAATATAATACGTTTCTTATCTGAGCTACTAAAGTCCATTTAAACAAATTGTATTCATCACATCTTTATAGTCCCGGACATCCGGCTTTGCACAAAATGAGTTACAACACACAAAGAACTATTGGACCACTGAGCGTGATCATGCGTTATGATTCTTTATTGGTCAAAGATTAGTTTACAACGCAGATATATCACGATTGATTTATACCTTTTTTAACTAGTTTAACGTTTTGTATTTGGAACAATTTCAAATCATTTTTGCCCCACAA
This sequence comes from Vanessa cardui, assembly GCF_905220365.1. Lineage (NCBI taxonomy): Eukaryota > Metazoa > Arthropoda > Insecta > Lepidoptera > Nymphalidae > Vanessa > Vanessa cardui. Next base: position 4,086,772 of record NC_061143.1, read on the forward strand.
AACTCACCATACCCAACGGATTGTAAACTGTCAGAATATTGTGATTGTGAAATATGATTGCAATCGTATTATTTTTCGCTATATTGTTTCGTCAGATTGTAATGTAACAATTTTTGTAATCTCACGGTCACATACGTAAAGATTCCCAAAAGTTGCGTGAACTGCAACTGAAAAGATTATCGCTTAAACGGTGATCTTTTCAAGACATTCGACGGACCGAGATCTGAGTATCATAAAGTGTTATATTTAGAGACTATTACATTTTTATTAATGTATAAAAAAATCTTCATCTTTGTTACTCGTTAAATTAAAACCTTAGAGGCTATAACAAAGTAGGCATAAAATATCGTATTTATTATTAATGTAATTAGTCTTTGATCAGGAAGTATGCGACTGCTTTCAGACGATTTATATCCCTCGTGAAGTCCAGATCACGCCCATGCTGACCTGAATATCAGCTGTTCAATGAATGCTTAATAATATGCAATCAACTATGATATAGAAATGCCTAGAAGTGGCAAGGATATTCTTAATAGTTTATACAATTTGTGATAATTTTAGCTAATAAGAATTCTTTATTTGAATCTTATTGAATTGAAATGAATTGAATTGGATTGAATCTTATTGGCAAAGACTTTAATGAGACTTGGCTTAATATTAATGATATACAATAAACATCAACCATAGATAACATCCATTAAGTAGTACTGTTTCTACTGTATTTGCGAGCACTTCTTTTTGAGTTAATTTTTCCAAATTATTGAACCACTTGGCTCTTATTTAGATGTTATATGTTATGAATACAACATATATATTTTTTAAAATAAAGTCAAAGGCCGGAATTTACCGTGGAGTTACGGTGTAAACTATTCTTCTTTAAAAAAAAATCAGTGATTCTATATTACAAAGCGGATTTAACTGACCTTACACAAAGCCTACAACAGAAATAATTAAATACATCATATATTTTATATATAAATGTATAAATAAATCATTTTCACAAACAATTAAAGTACCAACATTATATATAAACATATCAATTAAAAGTTTCATTTGTAGCTCTAGTTTTGTTCACAAGTCACTTCCATAAATTCTATGTCATAATTGTCAGGCATGTTCCGATTAATTACATCTGCCATTGTGACTTCGCCCTAATATTCGCTCTGGTTTAGAAATATCTTCGGCATTCGTGTATATGTGATAACTAGTATTGTTGTAGGGCTTTGCATAATCTGGGATACTACTCATAAATTTTTCTGTCAAACAGCGATACTGAGTATTTTGTGTTCTGATTTAAATAGTGAGTCTGCCTGTTACTACAGATAGTAGGGACATCATATCTCCCAAAATTGGTGGTGCATTGGTGGTATAACAAATGTTATGGACGGTGGTGACAACTTACCATCAGGTGGCCAACTTAAAGTCAAACTTACGAGACGGAACAAAAATTTCATATTTTTCATTTTATATATACTACTTATATATACTTATATATATACGTGGAGAAAGACCACAGTGGCGTGCACTGGGAGAGGCCTATGTCCAGCAGTGGACAAAAATAGGCTGTTGATGATGATGATGATGATGATATACTACTTAGTATACGAACTGTCTATACTTCTAAACTAATATTAAAAATGAGAAAGTAACTCTGTCTGTCTGACGCTCTTTCACGACCAGACCGCTAAACCGAATTTGATGAAATTTTGAGTGAAGCAAACTTGAACTCCAAGAACTGACGTAGTTTACTTTTTTGCCAAACCCCTAAAACTCGAGCGAAGCCGTGAGAGACAACTAGTAAAAAAATATATACTATAGGTACATACATGTCGAATAGTAAATACGTCTCAGGAATACTATAAATAAAAAGTAGGTTTTTGAAATTTTAATCTAGAACATTCGTTATAATAAAAATACTTCCTGAGCATTTTTTTTCTCAAACCGAGGAATCTCGTCATAAAATGAAGTTTTCGAGTACTCTCAGAAAACGTAATTAAAATAGCGTTGCATTTTATAAAATAAAAAATATGTATACAATTGTTATAAAACAGAAATATATAAATATTAGTGAAGTGAAGCCTGCTAATCCCACTACTGGGCTATGGCTCTCCTTTGTATTTTTTATATGTATAAAATGTCTCTAAGACTTATAAAAGTAGGTTACAAAAACTCACGTCTGGAGATGAAATTTTAACGGACGAAGAGCTTGATGGTTTGTGATCACCACCACAAATAGACAATGGTACTGTAAGAAATATTAACCATTCCTTAAATTACCAATGCATCACCAACCTTGGAAACTATGACGTAATGCTGTGCCTGTAGTTACACTGGCTCACTCTGTAAACAAGTGTGTACTGCTGTTTGGCATCAAAATATCTGATGATTGACTACCTACCCAAATGATCTCGACAAAGCCCTACCATGTATATGACGTTCTTCTTTCCTAGTTTGTCTTGGGTCTGGGTGTTTGCGGTAACGTCGTTACTTCTGATTTCCATACTACTTATTCATATACATACCATATACATACCATCTACTTACATTGGGATCAGAGTAATGTATGTGATGTTGTCTCATATTTATTTATAAAAATTAAAATTCAACGTTTAGAATTCAATTTCAGCGGAAGAAAGATCACAGTAGCGTGCATTTGGAGAGGCTTATTTCCAGTAGTGAACGAATATGGGCTGCTAACGAGATTCAGTCTCAGAGATATAATCCCAATAATATTCAGAACTTTTTTTTCTCTCGCTGGAAAAACGCATTACGCACTTCCCCCACGTGATGGAAAGTGGGGGGGAGTGGTACTCCCCGGAGCCCTGGACGCCTAGTGCGCCCAAGTACGCCGGGTTTACCCACTAAAAAACCAGCGGTATCCTCTCCGTCTTTCGGCGGACGCCACGGGATCGCTTACGCATGCTACCGTGACGCCCTGACGGTCGGCCCGCCTTTGCGGGCCTTCAACTCCTAGGGGGAATTCCCGGGGTGATAATATTCAGACCCAAATTCAACCATGAGCAGAATAAAACCAGTGATCTTATCCAGTACGAAACGATTAAATACAAGCTAAAGGTAGACGCGGTAGTCGCCGGTTTCATAATTATTTTATAACATCTACTAATTGCAAATAATTACACCAGCCAGTTCAACTATGAGTATAAATTCATCGGATTGCTTAAGTTATTATTTACATTTTTCCGTATTAAGATACGGAAAAATGTTATTAAAATGTACCCATATGGCTTCAATGATAACACATACATATATTATGATTATTTAGCTCGTGGATGGTATATGTATACAGGTATTCATGTGTACACCACTCCAAGGTTCGATTCGCGGTCGAATCGATTTAGAAAACGTTTAATAGTTTCCTATGTTGTCTTGGCTCTTGGTGTTTGTGGTACCGTCGTTAATGCTGATTTTCCATAATACAAGTGTTTTAGCTATGTATGTGATGTTGTCCAGTATTTATTATTATTATATTTATATATTTTAATAATTGGCTGCGTAGCAAATGTGCCACTTAATGGTAAGTGGTCACCACTGTCGATAGCCATTAGTAAGGTAATAAATATTAACAATTTAATGTATCACCAATGCGCCATAGAACTGAGTTCTCATATGCTTTACGTGTATTTAAAGTAGCTGACAAGCACACCAATATAATAAAGTTTACTCGTTCGTGTTTTTGGAGTACTATATATCTATCTATATATCTATATTATATATCTATCTCTATCTAAGTATATAACAACTACGAGGCCACGTCATAAAATAAACTAGTACAGTAACAATACAGAAACAGCCTGTAAATTTCCCACTACTGGGCTAAGGCCTCCTCTCCCACTAAGAAGAAGGTTTTGGAACATATTCTTAAATAAATTTATGTTCCAAATTTCATCTTCCTAGAATCAGTAGTTTTGTGTGTTCATAGCCCAAAGAGGATAAATTATTTTAAGAAAGAAAGAAATTTTGACAGCTATTCCATTATATAGTATAAAACAAAGTCGCTTACCCCTGTCTATCCATATGTATGCTTAGATTTTTAAAATTACGAAATGGATTTTGATCCGTTTTTCTTTAATAGATAGAGTGATTCGAGAGGAAGGTTTTTGTTTATAATACTTGGACAATGCAGTAAAGAAAGACTAAAAATTTTGACATTCTATATTTTGTATCACAATTAAACAATTGCGGAGCCGGGTCGGGTTGCTAGTATATTAATCGTGTAGATATATTTTTATGGGATACAGCATCGTACTTATTAATAGAACATTCACAAACACAAATCTAAACAAAAATAAAAACAAATAACAATCAATATGATCACTAAAGATATCACCACAAAATATATCAATGCCAAATTCGAATACGCCAGTGAAAAATGAGATATAATTGTGGCAAGTCAGCTCCGCTTTGCATCCGATAACAATGCTGGCTTCGTTATCGATGTCGTTACCCGACCACTTGCGATGAGTGCGCACTAGTGATGTGACAATGTCGATGGTTTTATGTACTGACAAAGTCGATAGCTTCCTGTAGTTCTGATTAATTGAGCACTATAAATATATTCTGTTAACCTATTTGTTTGTTTTTATATTATTTAAAAATTTATTGATATGAAGTCATGATGTAAATATTTTTGATATATTTTACTACTTTCTAAAACAAGGGTATTTGCTAATAAAAGGTTATCCAAAGACATTTGTCATTGCATAGACGTCTTACTTCGAATGTAAAATTGTATATTATTTTACTAAATAGATGTTATGGTAGACTACGGAAGTCTTATTTTATTCCATACGTTTAAATTTAGAACATAATTTATATATATTTAAAGTATTCAGATTTATTTGTCTTCGAGTATGTTAAGTATTATAATAACGACATTAATTTTATTGAAAGAAATTAAAACTTTAAATATGATCAAATAGAAAAACAGCTTATAAAGTATCGATAATAATATCGATATCGATAAAATAACACGTCACTAGACAAAAGATTCAGCAAAGGATCGCAGCTCGTTAGCTTTACAAGAATCCATTTTGAATTCTTCTCTAGATAATCTATTCTACTTCCCGTTTTCCTAAAACACATAAATTGATGCAATTATTGTTCAAAGTATATAGACATTTTTTTTATTTGTAATATACAATTACAATTTGACTACCTCTTTGGTCTAGTGACTAGTTATATGATCAGCTCTCTGCCAGTGAAAGGCTCGTCAAAAACGGTTCAGCTGTTCCAGAGATTAGCCGGAACAAACAGACAGACAAACATTGTTAAAAAAATATTTTGGTATATGCACGGCACATTTTAATATTACAAACGGACACTCAAATTTTATTATATATATAAATCATCATCATTACACAAAGTAAAACAAAGTCGCTTACCGCTGTCTGTCCCTATTCCCTATGTATGCTTAGATCTTTAAAATTAGGCAACGGATTTTGATGCGGTTTTTTTATTAGATAGAGTGATTTGAGAGGAATGTTTTTGTATATAATACATATACATATAGTAAAGAAAGAAGAAATAAATCTGTAATATGTTTAGTATCAGCATTGCACCCGTGCGAAGGCGGGTCGCTAGTATTTTATAAAATAGAGGGCATGTAAGTTATATAATTAAAAAGTACTTTGTCATAATGTGCCCGTTAAAAGTCCCTCTCAGTGTGTAGTCTACTTCTAAAAAGAACTACTTCCGGTCTGAATAACTCCAGGCACAGGATCTAACAACTTAGTTACCAACTACCAACGTTGGCGCATTGGGATTGTTTGAAATGGTTAATATTTCTTATATTGCCAATGTCTGTGGCCAGTTTTGACCAAATGCTAAACAATACTGGCTTACATCGAAATGTACGAAATATGACCACGAATAAAAAGTAATAAGTTTGAACAGTAATGCAGAGCAAATGGACCACCTGATAATGAGAGATCATCACATCACACATGACATCACAGCCATAGACTTGGGTAATTTAAGAAATATTGCCAATGCAGTCTGCACTCTGTATATTGCCAATGCAACACCAACCTTTGGACCAAAGATGTTGTCGTACTTGTGCCTGTAACACGACAATACTTGGTATTATTATTTGATCTTCCTATCTAGGCTGGGTTGAACAAAGGCCTACCGAGTAGATTTTTTTCTTTTATATGATTTTTTTAATTACAGTCTTTATTACTATTATCCTACTCTATTTATAATATGTAATAATGTCTTGATTGTCTTTCAAAGCTGGACTACTGAATCTAAGAAGCTAAAACTTGAAACGCACTGTTATGTTTTAAAACGTAAACAATCAATAAGACAGGATTTTTAAATATCGAATTAAAAGAAATAGAGTAGAAAATCTTTTTATACATTATACCCGTAAAAACGTATGGGTAAGTTGTAACGGTAGACGAGTAACACTAACACACAACATTAAAAACGGCATTATATAAATAAATTACATTACTAACACAAAGTGTTTATAAAATTCTCATATCATAAATCTTTGATTTTCTAAAAATAGCTTAAAATCTCATATCAAACGTTTATACCCTTACCAAACGTTATGTTTTATCCCTTTCTTCCAAATGATATAATGCTGATGTCAGAAAGGGAAGTGCATATCCCGCCCTTTGAACGGCGTGTCTTCTCCACTACATATTAAACAGAGTCTTACCGCGTCTGACTCTCTGTATATTCGCGATGAACTCCAAAACTACTGGACGGATTTTCATGCGGCGTTCACTCATAGACAGAGATAACCATAGGGAAGATTTTGGGTGTATAATTTATTAAGGTTTTTGTATAAAAGAGTTGAAATAGAAGGACAATTATTAAAATATCGGGTCGCCAGTTACGTAATAATTTGCTAACGACCTCACATAAGACTCGTGTGATGGAAAGTTATTAACACTGCACCTGGACATCTATAACATCAGGAGGCTTGAAAATCCATTGACGATATCTAAGAAATAATTAGTACATTTCCTTAAAGGTTCCTAAATCGAAAAAATAAAGCTTTCGTCATAGTTAGTATAAAAAAATTCAAACAACGCAGAATTTATCACACGACTCAATAAAAACACATTTGTACGGCGTGTTTGTGTACCACGCTGGATTTGCGTAGCATGCATATTCCTAAAGCAGAGACGAAACGTGAACACGCATATATTACACGTGACGACCCGCCCGTGTAAAGAATAGGCGTTCAAATATATATGCACTTTAAAATATACGACGTGTTAATTGGAGTTTAATTTTATGTGCTGAATTAAAGTTTCTATATTATCATTTTTCTCAATAATTTTATTGCAATATTGGAAAGTTTATTAAAAAATCGAATTTTATTTGCATATATTAGTTATTGCTTAAATAGGACAGTACAGTATAGTAACAGCCTGTAAATCTTCTCACTTTTGGGCTGAGGCCTCCTCTTTCATTAAGGAGAGGGTTTGGAATATATTCCACCACGCTGTTCCAATGCTGGTTGGTGGAATGCACATATGGCAGAATTTCTATAAAATTAGACACATGCAGGTTTCCTCACGATTTTTTCACAATTATAAACACAAATTAAGCACATATATCGGTTAAGATGTTCGCGTTCGAACCACTGGGCCATCTCAGCTCTTACTTAAATAGTCACATAGAAATTTTACTGTTACCGTTTTTTGATTGAATAAGAGTAACTACAGAATTTAGGTTCTCTTCAATTTATAATCCGATCCGGCTTAAATTAACTTCGTAAAATGATCAAAAGACCTTGTTAGAACTAGAATAATGTATATGTTTCATTATCTCTTCCACACTAACAAAAGTTTTAAGAGATTATTTATCATAAGTGTAAATATCAGCATGTACATGTTTCACTATTGAACAAAGGATCATACTTGGATCTTATTCTACCACTCTGTTCCTATACAATGTTAAGCATACAAGTTTCCTCGCGATGTTTTCCTTCAACGAGGTAATTTATAAAACAGGACCATCTAAACTCATATCCTGTCTGAGATCGAACCTGCGATTTTCGCTTAAGATTCGGGTAATTCAGTCACTGGGTTCAATAAAACATTGATCAAATGATATTTTATTTCTGTAATATATTTAAAAAAAATGTATATAAAATCATTTGTTATATTTTATTCTTATTAAGAGGCTCTTATATACAATTCTATCTTATAAATCATTGAGAATAATATTCAACAAACAACCTTAATATAACGTACGATGTACATCGAAAACCTCAAACAGATTTCATGGAATTAAACTCCATAATCCTGTAAAGCAGATCCTCACCACAAAGGCCTGTGAGTCATGTCCGAGAGTATCAGGATTTTGGTTTAAATTGAATCGTATATTGTAATTAATTCATAAAAGACGAAATGTAGAACTATTCTGTGATGAGAAACTCGAAACTCATTATAGAAGACGAACTTGACATATCGGATTATAAAAACTTTACAGAATAAACGTATCAAAAATCGTACCTCTCGAAATTTCAAGTGAGATTCGAAGCGAGTTCTTAAAAAACGCACTGTTGCTCATAATACCGTTAAAGCACTATATACACGTTATAACAGATTGATCTTTCGGTTTAATATTATTTTCGGCTTATATATATTTTATCAATATTAATATTATACTGTCTGTTCGTTCTTTCACAACCAAACCGCTGAACCGAATTTTCCAAACAAGGGTATACAATAACACTTTAAAACGCGAGCAAACCCGCGGGCTACTACTAGTAAATCATTAGTGACTTATTAGTACTTATTTAAAAAAAAATGCCGATAATTTAACGTTCGCCTTACTAAGCGAATATATACAGCCCTTTCGATCATATCAGGACGTAAAAACTATTTATAGGATATAATAAACGTTTTTTTATTGGCGACCGGTATTTAAATCATTCTAATTTTGTCTCACAGATGTTTCATTTAACTTTCATAATTTGACATTGCATTTGGCGTAGCCAGTTTTATTATTGCAGCTTGTTATGATTCATATTGATAAGAAAAAGTAAATTAATATTGAAAACCAGTATCAGTATCTAATAGAGACCACTTAGCTTGCAGCATCACGATAAAAAAAAAAAAATCACTGAAAAATTAAGAGAAATATCATAACGAATTAATATTAAGTAAGAAAACAATATATCATTTATATCAAACTAGCCACCCGCCCCGGCTCCGTACGAATGCAATACGACTAAATATAGACTACAGATTTTGTTTATTTACAACATCACATAACAAACTTCGAATATTATGAGTGTATTGTGTATCTTTAATATATTGGTCATGTATTATATACAAAAACCTTCCTCTCGAATCATTCTATCTATTAAAAAAATCACCTTAAAATCCGTTGCATAGTTTTAATGATTTAAGCATACATAGGGATATAGTGACAGAAAAAGCGACTTTGTTTTATACTATGTAGTGACTTTATCGTAATCAAGTTAATATTTTTATGAGTACGCGATTCTAAATTTGCACATTTCATTTTCTTTCGCTAACAAACAAGTTCAAACCGCCTGAAACCGGTTCTCGCGGGATCGTGATATTTCAATTGACAGATAAATGGGCTTGCCGGCGCCGGCGCATTCATTCAGCATGACTATACAACAACAAAAGGAAAATCGGGAACATGCATTTGTTTTACTAGTTTGACTCTGTAGGCTTTTATTTTGGTTTTCCTTGCAAAGTTTATTAAATGTATATATTTTTTGCGTTTCAGGTAAGCTTCACATGCAAAATTTTTTCACGATTGCCAAATCGTAAGTATCTAGATTTAATCGACATAAAAAATAAAACGTTTGTGATTTTTATAAAAAAAAATTAGACTACAGCAAATAAGCAACTTGGTGGGACATAGTTGTTACTAGGCATTGTTAAAGTTACCATTAAGTTACCCTTAAGCTGCCATTGGAATGATCAAAATACCATCAACGCATCATATGGCTTGTTTTTCGCAAGCAATTCGAGCTAACAACCACCCATTAATTAGGATATTCTGCTGCCATAAAGCAAAATTTAGTATTATTATTTCGGATTGAAGGACGAGTGAGCCGGTGTCACAATGACGGTGTTACTAGGTGAAACCCCGGCTTTAAAAAACACAAATTCCCGTTTTACCCCCTTAAGGTTACAGTTCATAGGGAAACTGCCTAATTTCAAGATTTTGGTTGTTATTTGTTTCTGATATTTCTTTATTAATCAATGAGTGGTATTTCGCTTTTAATTATAAATATATAATATTAATAATGCCATGCTTGTTAAATTGGTATAGAAATTCAAAGATCTGCCATTGAGAGAACCTCCCTTAGTACTATGGATTTTAAGTTAAATTAGAATTATTTAAAATAGTCTGTTCATACAAGTGGAAAGACAAAACGATTTCAATGTTAGCGGAGTTGTAAATGACAGCATTGCCAATCGTAATATCAAGGTCTATCATTACAAATTGCAATTGATCTCGTCCATTAGAATGTAGGTAACCTACATAGCTAATCCTAGACAATCGACCAACCGTTAATGGCACCAATATGGTAATAAGCTGGATCCATGCCAACATGCAAATTCATTTTATGAAAACTAGACTTTTATACGATTTTTAGCAATCATTTTTTGTAATATCGCTTTTGGGTAATTGAGTAAACTCTCCGACTCTCTGTGTAACTAAGCCAATGATAAAAATATATATATGTCGTAGGATGATTCGATAATTCGAATATTCGAGAAATGTCAGCAAATTACGACGATCGATTCTCAATTTTACACATTTGTTTTTAAAATTGACACAAAACCGATTCCGTTCCGAACTTCCTATAGCGGATGTATAAAAACTTTAGTTGGAGCACGTTTAAGGGATGGTCGTCAGGTGTTAAGTATAAAAAACAATCTATACCCAGCCTTGGAGTTCGAACTTACTTCGTACCTAATCTTATCAAATTCGCTTCGCTTCATGTAGTCGTAAAAAAAACAACAGACAGACAAACTTACCTTTTATTTTTGCATTCATAATAGTAGTATATGTGTTATATTATATATTGTGTCGTAATTCCATAATCTTTTGTTTAGTTTGTATGCTAAATAAATATGTTCACGTATAATTAAATCACGTGGACCCAACCAATACTGGTGCAACTTTGACGCCTTTCCTCAAGTTACGTTATTTTTAATTTCATTGACGTTCAAAGACTACAAATATAATGTACAGTTAATTACTAAATTATTAACATCCTCCTGTATTTAATTGATCAATTAAACAAAACGGTTATCGTTAGAAGGACACTTAATAATTACACATAATATGATATGATACACGTGAGAAAAGAGGTTTTATTTAAAATAAGCGGACCCACCCCGGCTTCGCACGGGTGCAATACTGCTATATACTATCTATACTACAGAATTTATTTATTTACGACATCACATTATATACTTTTTTATGGTATAAGTTGACGGACGAGTATATGGCCACCTGATGGTAAGTAGTCACCATCACCCATAGACAATGACGTTGTTAATATTAACTAATCCTTACATCGTGAATGCGCCACCAACCTTGGGAACTAAGTTGTTATGTCCCTTGTGCCTGTAGTTACACTGGCTTACTCACCCTTCAAACCGGAACACAATGATACTGAGCACTGTTGTTAGCCGATAAAATAACTCATGAGTGGATGGTACCTACCCAGACGGGCTTGCATAAAGCCCTACCACCAAGTAAAAAAAATTAAAAGCCATTTTAAAATTATCACTTTTTTAACTATATTATCCATATTTTCCATGTATTCTATACAAAAACTCTCGAATTACTCTATCTATTACAAAAAACCGCATCAAAATCCGTTGCGTAGTTTAAAAGATTTAAGCATACATAGGGATATGATATGTCGAAGTTTTAACTGTTACCTATGACACAATTGATCACGATTGTATGCTGGTAATTAGTAAAACAACATCGGTATACCACAGCCACCAATGAGCAATCAAATCACAGTTAATACTTAATTAGTATTGACCACGACGGTTAATGGTACAACACGCTGTATACATAGTGAAAATAAAACATGATTACGTCTGTATACCTCTGTTACATCTGGCCCTGTTACATTTTGAACTAGCTGTGCCTGCGACCATGTACGCGTTTGAATATAACAAACAAAAAATATTATTGTAGCCTAAGTTACTTCCTATTATATCAGTTACCTGATTCCAGAGATTAGCCGGAACAAACAGACAGATAGGCAAAAATTTTAAAAACTGTTATTTCAGTATATGTACCGTGTATACATATGCATTGAGTAAAAAAGGACTATTTTAATGTTACAAACAGACACCCCAATTTTATTATATGTATAAATAAAACATTCATTTTTAGTTACTTTACGGAGCTTACAGTGAACTGGCTGAAATCGTCACCTAATGAAAAAGGGTTATAACCCTTGTAAGCGATATTTCCCTCTCGTTTTCTTCCTCTGTCTCTTTCTATTTCAATTCACACGTGATTATAAATATTAATTTCTCAAATATTTTTTTATACTTATATTATTGTGTCCATTATTTAATATATAATATATGTATAGCGGAACGTTTTTCTATACTAAAAATATATTATTTAAAGTTTATATCCAAGTAACATACACAGGTATGTTCCACTGCTGAGAAAAAGGTCTCCCGTCTAACTAATTAGACAATTTTCAGATTATTTAATCTCGTATCATAGGTGGAAAAGGGGGGAGGGGGTTAGTAACATATATAATAGGATTTATATAGTTAAATGTTACGTCTAATTGTAATACGACGATTTCTTTGCGTATAATTATAGGCACTCATCACATCCTCCCAATTGTAATTCAATATTTCATTTAAAGAAAAATGCATTCTATTTGAACAACTAATTTTGAACTGAGACAATAAAAAAAAATCTATCAATAGAGTTTAAAATCGAATACACACCGCGTGAACTTACGACCTTTTCCAATTATGTGTAGATTATCGCATTACGGTGTGAGACCCGCCGTGCGATACACCACATAATATTCACCACGTGCTGATATCGAGCGAAATTCATAATTAATCCGTCGAAATACGGTTCTCAAATACTGTGTCCATTATTTATGTAGCCCGCTGTAAGTGCCACTCAAAACAGTGTCTTAATTAACCAGAAACAGGACGAGAGACGGTGCAGCTGATGTATAGAGATCAAAGTCTTAAGCTGAAGCGATTATTGTGATATTTATCATTTTTTTAAATGCCTCATAATTTAAATTAACGCAATATAAGTAATCCAAAGCATCAACAATATATGAATCGCGATTATCGCTTATAACATGTTTTAACAATTCTCTTATTTTAAATTTCAGTTGCAACAAGATATACTCGTTTAATTTAGATTAATATTTTTCACTGCTCAAAGTCAAATGATTGTCAAAATTGTTTATTATTAATCGCTTACGCCTATCGCTCGCTTATGTTCCGTGTACCACTTCGACCGCCTAGGTTTGCATTTTCCCCGCTGCTCATAAATTCATAATTAAATAGCGAACTACGGCTTTGGCTCGTTATGGAGGATTTTATTTAATTTTTCCTCCCTCCGGTCCCTCTGTGAGTTTGTTGCCGACTTTCTCAGTTTCAGCGAACGGTATTAACGAACATACAAGATTAAGCCCTTTGACTCTATATCAAATAATGGTTTAGTGATTAACGAATTTAATGAAATATATTTAAAGGTTGTTTTCGATGGACGCTTGGTATTACATAAGACTTTTTGAATTTCATCATAATGTTTAATGTGAAAAAAGTAATTACTATTTTACTTTCCTTATTAGATATCTATAATTATTGATTTATATATAAAAAAGGCTGAAAAGTATGTTAAAGAAAATATAGCTACATAATATCAAGAATTTAACGCGGTAACTACGCGACTCAGTAAAAGTATATCGTCAATGAAAAGAAAGAAGAGCTGAAGCGCCACAATTGATTTTTTTGCAAAATGATCTTTAAAGCCGAAATTTTAACTCTTATTTTCCAATAAAAACATTAAATATCCGTCGTTTTTGTATTACTTATAATACTTTATATTTTTTTTGAGTTCGTTCGATTTGAGGAATAACATACTCTAATGCGTTCTATTACAGTTCAATTTAAATTGGACTAACGATATTTTGCCTGTGTTATGATGACTCGCTGCACAGGAGTACAACTTGCACGTACTAATATTTATTCCACGGCAAAATTGAACGTGAATCGTATGGATAAATTATTTGTATTACGGAACCATTAAATACATATGTTTGTGCAAATTAAACAATAATATTATCAGTGCTGAGCTGTGGAATCAAATAATATTGTAAAATTATTTGTATTGATAATTTATAAAACGAGGTGTGTTCCGACTGTAAGCGGTTGTCATATTTTTAGTATTTTTATTTTATATTATGAACAAGCTTCTATTACGTTTAAGTATATTTCAAATGATTCTGAATAAAAATGAACGGCTGAACCGATGTAGATGAAATTTGGTATGGGGATAGTTTGAATCCCGGGGCTACTACATACATACTGGCTGGTTATTTTTTGTAATTCACCCCTTTAGGACCTACTTTGTGTGATGTTTTGTATGACATAGGTAAAAGTTTTATAAATTCGCTCGGGTAAAGCCCCAGTTTTGAGCTAGTCATATTATAATACCGAACATTACATATATGTTACCGTTTTAATGTCTCGTAATTAAGCTTCATTGATTGAACAAAAATATATGTATATAATAAGATATACAATTAAATACAGCTTATTGTTATTATTACAATATAATATAATAAGTATTATTAATAACATCAATCATAATTAATAACTATACGAAAAATAATATCGATTATCATAACCATTCAGCACTTAAAGATCTTTGTCAGCAAAAGCTCAGTTTTATAACTTAAAAGCTCACTTTACGTCCCTCACTTAAAAGCTAACTTAATTAAGTTCGTAAGCTCCATAGTTCCAAAGTGTATAAATTATTATGGGTAGTATTACAGACGACGCTTTAAGACGCAAAGTTACTTACAAAAAATCAATAGCTTTTGTTTCCGATGCTTCCCAGTGCCCAGATATTACGAGTAATGACTTATTTTGACGTTACTTCGATACGAGGCTTTATGGTACTGTAATTGGAAACAGACTTATTTTATAATACATTCGAAATTTGAACTGTCATGTACTTAAAATTTTCATGTGCTTAATTTGTGTTTATAATTCATCTCGTGTTCGGATGTAAATGAAAATATATATTTTTTTATGGTATAGGTTGGCGGACGATCATATGTGCCACCTGATGGAAAGTGGTCACCCTCACCCATACACAATGACGCTGTAAGAAATATTAACTATTCCTTACATCGTCAATGTACTACCAACCTTGGGAACTAAGATGTTATGTCTCTTGTGCCTGTAGTTACACTGGCTCACTCACCCTTCAAACCGGAACACAACAATACTGAGTACTGTTATTTGGCGGTAGAATAAATAATATCGCGGGGAAACCTGTATCTCGCATTGGAACAGCATCATGGAATATTTTCCTAACACTCTCCTCAAAGGGAGAAGAGGCCTTAGCTTAGCTGTGGAAAATTTACAGGCTGTTAATATGTGTATATGTCTGCACTATAATATGTCTTGCGAAGTTATCGGTAGGAAACGATCAGAGCTCTATTATTAAACATAGATGTACTGTTGAAATCAAATATTAATTTGAATTAATTTAAATTACGAACAACGATTACAACAACAAACAACAACAACAACAGCCTGTAAATTCTCACTGCTGGGCTAAAGGCCTCCTCTCCCTTATGAGGAGAAGGTTTGGAACATATTCCACCACGCTGTTCCAATGCGGGTTGGTGGAATACACATGTGGCAGAATCTCTATGAAATTTATCACATGCAGGTGTCCTCACGATGTTTTCCTTCACCGCTGAGCACAAGATGAATTATAAAGACAAATTAAGCACATGAATCAGCGGTGCTTGCCTGGGTTTGAACCCGCAATCATCGGTTAAGATGCACGCGTTCTAACCACTGGGCCATCTCGACTCTTGGGCCATCTCGATTACAACATTAGATTATTTTTTGTAAATGATAAAAAACCTTCTTACATTAAATTGAGGGAAAACCCTCAAAGAAAAAAAAACGTTATACTACCATTACCAAAAATAAAACAAAAGACATAAGGACCAAAGAAGTTAGCTTCTCACATTTCATCTACATGTTCTTACTGGCTATTGATTCAATCAATATAGTAAATTATTAAAACATTTTGTATGAATGACATAATATTATTTAAATAAAAAGTAAGCCATTTTGCGAATAAATAAAACGTTCGGTCGACCACAAGCCGACCCGACCGCTTCATTATATGCAAGTCTCACACATTCGTTATTTAAAATTTCAATTTCGATTTGAAGTTCGTGAATATTGAATTTGATTTCGTACAATTAAATAAATTTATAACGGATTAAATTTTATTTGAATTTCGAAGTTATTTATTACAATTATTAAAAATAACCATTTGGGATCTTATGATTTGATTCTTACTTTTTATAATCGGTGTATATTTTTGTATGTATATATTGTTTTATATGCTTCATTGGATTAGTGGCTAGTTTTTTAATCCTGTTAATTTGAATGTATCATGTTTGGGTCAGGTCAAAATATATGTAGGTACATATATATTTTTGACTTTTTTTCTATTTTTCAATACTATCCCGGTATTCGGACGAGATACTAATTAAGGATAGTCCGTCATAAATTTCTTTTTTTTTTGTCATACACTGGCGAGGTCATTGACCCAAGGCGTGTATGTATGTAGATCACGGGTGTCATGGTTCATGGGTTTGACTGCGTCAAATTGCGAGTTCGATTTCCGCTATCAAATATTAGACAATATTAATTAAATACTCTAGTCTTATTTTGTATGTACAATCACTTTGTTTCTTAATTTAAATATCGTTAATAATGGTACATATATTTTATAAAATTATTAAGTGTGGCAAATGGGCTTCTTGGTTACCTGGGAAACTAAATTTTATGTCCCTTCTACACACTATAATTAAAAATAATAATAACAGAAACCTCCTAAACGATTTTAACGTCAGTGGTTATTCTCGAGAGATATTATCTAAATAATCTTATCAGTGGATAGCTATCCACAGTTATAAGCTTATAATGCAGAAGTATTCCTACACTCTCATAATCCGAATGGACCTCAATACCGCCAAATAGAAAGAGTTGTAGCTTAGGATCAATGCATTGACGTAACTACTTTTTTCAAAATAAACTGCCAATTTTTAGGATTTCTTAATAAAGTAACAGCCTGTAAATTTCCCACTGCTGGGATGAAGCCTCCTCTTCCATTAAGGAAAGGGTGTGGAACATATTCCACCACGCTGTTTCGGGTTGGTGGAATACACATGTGGCAGAATTTCAAGGAAATTAGACACACGCAGGTTTCCTAACGATGTTTTCCTTCACCGCCGAGCACGAGATGAATTAAAAACACAAATTAAGCACATGAATCAGCGGGTTTGAACCCGCAATCATAGGTATTTAACAAACAAATACCTTAGAATCAGCATATATATTTTAAAATAAAATAATTTCAATCGCATGTATCGAAATAATTCGTAAGCTAGTTCAGTTGATCCTAGAATTGTTCACATTGTTGCTAACTTTGTTTTAGTTTTCAGTGCTCATTTCGGCTTTGTACGCCAATTCCCTTACAGATAGTTCTTGCTTTGAAGTCGATAGTAACTGGAATATTCTGTTTTCGTGCTCACTTTTCACGTTCGAACCCGCAATCATCGGTTAAGATGCACGAATGTCTTAGTATTTTTTACTATCTCGAGCATCCCGCATCAATCGACCCCTATATATGTACAAGGGTAAACTTATTACCCCTCAGTCGTCTGCATAAAAATACTCTAATTCGAGAGACCATTTAAAACAAAACCTCGCCCGCTTATTTGTGTCGCACAAAATCACCGCTCCTGTCTTTAACAACACTTGATAGTGATGTGCTAATTGATTATCGATGTTATTTTAGTGATCGATAAAAAAATCCGTAAATCTTTTTGTCGTTATTTAAGTCTTAAATTATTTCTATCTATCTTTTCTATTATTTATACTATATTTATTATTGTTGTATAATAATTAGTATGGATTTGTTGCAATTTACAATAGAAATAATGATAACATTTTATATGACGAACGTATGTATAATAATTTAAAGCAAAATATTTACGAAAGAGCTTTTTATCGATAAACGATAGCACTACTCTGCGCTGAGATCACGCATGGCAGGACCAAGTACAATAATGATTATGTAAATACATGCGCCGGCGCAGGGCGCGTTAGCTTTTGCATTTTGACGCGTTCAGTGTAATGGCGGCCGTCTGCCAGGCGCCCGCGCGTTCGCGCCTTGCTTAAATATATATTAAAAAAATATGTACATCGCGTATGTTAATTGCAATACATTTCGAGTATAATATAAAGTTCGGATACTTTTACCAACATATTTATTAATTCAAAGCAAGTTCCTTTTTTTTATTATCTGCGAACTTTTTTGCATACCGGTCGGATACTGTCAGTTTTTGCTTTTTTTATGTGTGTTGTTATTTGTGTTGTGTTGCCAGGATTATGTTCTGAGTGGTCTGGTTTCTTGTTATCATGTTACTCACACAAATTGTACGGTATATCAGCTTTCATAGCGCTGATACTTCAAATGGGATTTGTGTCAATAATTATCTATACTAATAAAATTAAAACGATATAACATTGATCATTATTGACTTGATATTATTATTATTAATAATAACAGTAATATAATAAATGGGTGGAATATTTCTACTTCGTTTTCCCATATGGTCTAGTGGGTTCGTGGTTCTTTACCGAAGATCGCGGATTCAAATTCGCTTAACATTAATAAAATTGTCGTGTAAGCACGACAATTTTATTAATGTTTATAACTCATCTCGTGTTAATGATAGAAAATATCCTCTGGCAAGTAAGGGGTGCCTTAAATTTGGCACGTCTATCCATATATACATTTCACGGAGTAAGTTTTAAATTTTTCGTGTAGCAGGGGCCTTTTTCCAACTATTTATCAGCTTATACAGTTAAATATATTTGTCGTTAAATATGACGTAAACAGAAAATAGGTTAAATAATGTAATATGCCTCATACAAATATTTCATCTTAATCTAAATGAAACATAGATATATGTAGACTCTCTGTTGATCTCCGATACCAAAAATTCGATAGACTTGATATTTACAATAGTAACTAATACTATTTTATGACGTAGACGTTGTCTCAAGGATTGTTGGAAATGTCAACTTCAATAGTGGTATTGGAGTATGAAACCAGGATGAAAAATTGGTCATATCATATAAATATTATTCGTTATATCTGTCTCTCGTAAATAGATTAATATAAATATAAATTCAATAAATAATACAACACATATAATAATAAAATTTGTGTTACTATGAAATTGAACATTTTGGAACGTTAAAAGTTTAATGGTCTGCCAGTGGAAAATGTTTGGCTACTTCCGGGCTATCTTATCTTCTATGGCAAAATAAACGGTGGAAGATTTTTAAATCATTTACAAAATCATATAAAAATGTCTTAAATATAAAAATGTGCATTAGGTATTTGACAAGTAGGTTTTTGCCTCAAAAACTTGTTGTTTTATGCACTTTAATTGTATGCTAAAGATTTCATTAATGACTAGCTGATGAAAGCTTTTTGATAATTTATATATCAATACATATTAAAAAAAATAACTATACGATTACGATAAAAAAAAACTAAAGCTAACGTACCATCTTAATTATTTTGGTGTGAGTGACAGGTACACTTGACAGCTGTCAAACGTCGTAGTACTACTTTATTAGTGTGTGTGTATACGTAGTGACCAATATTTTTTGACGCGTTCTTGACAGACAAAACTGAGAAAGTGTGAATCAAAGATACAACTTACTTTTGGAATTATTAAAAAAAATGATTACTTTAAACGATATAATAAATTTTGGACAACATCACATACAGTACCTACTCTGATCCCAATGTAAGCAGCTAAAGCACTTGTGTTATGGAAAATCAGAAGTAACGACGGTACCATAAACACTCAGACCAAAGACAACATACAAAAGTAATGAACTTTTTCTACATTGACTCGGCCAGGAATCGAACTCGGGACCTCGGAGTGGCGTACCCATGAAAACCGTAGTAGACACTACTTGATCACAAAAGTCGTGTATGGATAGAATTAGAAAAAATATATCTCAATTACCGATTATTTGCAGGACTGAAACATTTTCTTAGCTAAACTTCTGTGCTTAACGATTTTACAGTTGAATATACATAAGATCTTGGTCTGCCAATGACAAAAAAAAATGTTCGCGCGTAAATTAATTAAGTGACAAATTTAAACCAGTTATGCGTTCCATTTGCGTCAAAAACTTTTCATTTTAAACCGTTGCAGACTTTATAATTTGACTATCACGTTATCCAAAATGTATTCCTGCAAAAAGTTCATAAATATATTAATTTAATATCATGATTACTCGGTCAAGATGAGAATCCAGAATTAGAGTTCCTTGGACATAATTGATTGAAATACGCCAATATATTAAAAAAAAATTGTAATTAAAAATGTCACACTGCACTTTTCTAGGCTATACATTATCATAGGTCAACGAACTCTATTTGATTTGTGAAGTTCAACAACTTTTTTCATTTTCCTAACAATTCCTAAATAAATTTAAAAAATAATAAGTATTATGTAAACTGTATGTTCATAATAATCTGACCCATACATACATAAGTTAAAATTACATAAAAGCTTGTGACGTAGAACATGTATTACTTATTTTTCCATAACTTTCCATACAACATGAATTAATCAATATGGTTGACAAATTAGTAGGTACATTGTTGATTGATTCTTATCTCAGTATGTCGAAGAACTATGTGAATACTATAATTATGTCTTCGTACACTTTCATTTTCTTATAGATAATTCACAGTTCGTTTGATACGTAACTTGTAAAAAACTATTTAATTTATAACAAGATCAGCAACAACATGTAATTAAAAATACTTTACATTTTAGGCCTCCACACCTTTTTTGAAGAGAAGCTCTTGGATCTTTTTCTACCTCATTACTTCAATGCAATTGGTTAAACTCATCAATCACGAGATGAGTTACAAACACAAATTTAACATCACTGAGGCAGGTTTGAACCCGCTATATAATAATATCCCGATTCCTAACCACCGGGCTATGACAGCTTTGTATACGTACTAGGCATTTAATAACAATTGAATACTATTATATCACATGACGTAACTATAATAAATAATAATATGCGTATTAAATCAATCCTTCGTAGTAGGTCCATGAACCGGTAAAGTGAGTCACTAAAACTTCCGCACTTGACGTTTGAATACGGTTTACGAGAAAGTGCCGGCTTTACAATGACCACATTGTGTCCGGTGAAACGGTAGCAACGGTGCAAATACGATTCTCGTTGGTGGTACTACGCTGATATGACAGATTTGTTGAAGTATCTTCGAATTTTAAATTTCGAAAATAACATCTTTGACAGATGACAGATTATAAAATAACATATGTGAAATATAATATTTTTATTTGCTTATTTGTTAAAGCATTTCTATCTTTTATAATCATAGGATAACACAAACAAAAACATATCTGATTTTAATTAACTTCATATTTTATTACATAAAGTTAATTTGAATAAAAAAAGGCTTCAAAAAATATGAAGTTGGAACACAAAAAGAATATAACAGAAATTCATTCGTCTGTGAAAGCGCCACTCCACAGACAAAAAAACTGGGATGGACTGTCAGTTTTCCCGCGCAAACCGCAGTGTTGCCCCTCGCCGCATACAAATCGTCAGCCATCTTTATTCAGAGCAGGCGTCTTAAATGTCGACCGATTTATTTTCACTCGTGTTTCAAATGAAACTTACTTTCTGCCTCATTTACGTGGAAAAATGTTTTCACGAAAATAAATCTATAATATGTGAACATTGCGGTTCGTTCTTACAAAAATGATTATTGAAACAATGATTTATGTGAAATTTTATCATTGGAAAAAATATACTGGATAATAAATTACAAACAAGCCGTTGCAGCCTAATAAGCAACGTTGATAAGGATCGTTTGATAGACAATGCTTAAAACAAAAAGGCACGTTGTACACTAACTATAATAATAATATGCAACACAAAAAAAAAACACAAAACAACTGCGTTCTCTCTCTTATTTATTTATTGGTAATGATTTTTTTAGGAGGTTTGTGTGTAGGTTTTTTTTTTTTAATTTGATTAGTTTAACTTCATATAATGATGCATATTATGGTGTGTTAACGTCTACAGATTAAAAAAAAAAATTTAAAGAAAATAATTAAAATGTCATCATTAAAAATCTTAATTTTTGTTTTTATTTGAAACATTCTAATGTTTATTACAATTAACAGTAGGAATATAAACACTTGGAAAGGAGACCTGACAGATTGCTTGGTCAGTGCCAACTAGGTCGACTTTTCTATCTCACGTAACTAGAATTTATTCATGATAAAACAAAACATTGCTACTGCAATTTCGAATGTTAACAAACGAGGTTTTATTTAACTTTTTATGCCAGTAACAGCAATAAGCAAAGGCGATAATATATCTCATTAAAATAATAACTTAGAATTGTGTGTAAATATTGTTTGAAAAATAAGTAAAAACGGTATTGTTAGTGATTTCTGTGTCCCGGGTGAAGACCGGGATGAGAATCTGTATAAAATGTTTATATTTAAAGATTTTTTGGACTGGGGCATGACCTTACAAAACATCTTAAAAAAATAGCATCACAATTTGATGAACAATAAAGGAGCAAATAGAACATAAACATACAATAATCAATAAAAATGTTATCAATAAGGCAGTTGGCATTCTCTGCTGCAATAGTGGACGTATTCTTCAAAACTAAAAAAATATGCGACATGGTTTACCATAATTATAACAATTAAGGAATACACTTATGGAAAAAACGTTATATCACCATAAGTTTCAAAATATTACTACTTTTGTACGATGTGATTGAGTATGGAATAACTACACTGTTCAAGGACATTAGCAACAAGGATATGAGGAATATTTTCAGCTCAAATATGCTGCTAACCTTAGCGTATAATTTCAATTTGTGCCTGCGCCCTTGTACCTATAACCATATTGGTTAGGATTAAATAAAAAACTAAGGTATGATACATTAGTTTTTTATTTAGTCAGTTGTTTTGCACAGTATTAAAAGCTAGTGAGTTCGGGGCATAATAAATTATACGTTTGACTTTTAAAATAATAATTTAAAAAAAAAATATCAAAATCGGTCCACACAGTTAAAAGTTATGAGGTAACAAACATAAAAAAAATACATAAGAATTGATAACTTCCTCCTTTTTGAAGTCGGTTGAAAGATATATATATGTTCCATTAATCATTCAATTTATATAATTAATTGATTTTAAACAGTTAATACGTTTAATTTATTTCGGTAAAAAAAGCAAACATTTTTTCACGTCAATCATAATTAACTAAAAGTGTTGCCATATTAAAATAAAGCGTTCCAAAATTACCACCCTGCGAGTTTAATTGTTACTTGTTTTATTTCCCAAGTCATTAAACTGAATGTATAAAAAACATTAGGAGCTGCTGCAACTTTTTAAGATTGTTAATTACCATAGATAATAAATTTCAAGCAAGGGGACGAACGGCCAATAAATGCCCATTTTATAAGCAATTTCAGCTTTCGTTGTGGGTAATGCTTCCCTTTTGTGTTATTAGAG
This sequence comes from Vanessa cardui, assembly GCF_905220365.1. NCBI lineage: Eukaryota > Metazoa > Arthropoda > Insecta > Lepidoptera > Nymphalidae > Vanessa > Vanessa cardui. The sequence goes on from NC_061143.1 coordinate 4,110,707, forward strand.
TTATTTTTAATTAAATATTTCTTGGAAAACCAATATCTGTTATAGTCTTGGCAACAAAACAAATATATTTCTTTTCTAAATAAATTTGCCGAACAACGCAATTAAAACTTTTTATTGACTGATAATACTTTTTATTAAAAATTAATTGAATAAATTTAGTTAAAATCAAAACAAAGAATAAATAATAATTATAGTCTCATTACAGTTCCTTTTACTTTTCTTTGATGAACTTAATATATTTTTTTTAATAATAGAATTATTTTAAGCTTTTGTCAAACGAATTGTAGGCTAATATATGTATATTGTGTTTGATTTAATAATAATGATCGGAACAAAAATTTTACGACCGATTTTTTAATTCTAACTAAGATGAGGGTCTTAGGTACACTCTTTCCATTCACCTCAGATCATTAATAACACGGCAATGATTAGCTCCTAACGGGTTACATTTTCGTCTTAAATTTATGTTGGGAGGTCAGACTATCATAATTAATCGCTTCGCAAAAAGCCGTAATGTAATACCGATGCTATTAGCCGCATTAAAATAAACTGGTTATTATGATGAGGTGACTAATGTCAGTGTTGCCATAATCTTTTCAACAAATAGTCCAATCATTTTTTAAATATACGAATCTTTATCGAAAATATATAGCTTTGAATGAATATAGTTTTGGTGGTAAGTCAATAATTACGTTAATAATTGAATTTTCATTTTAGAAGATTATCTTAACTAGCGACACGCCCCGTCTTCGCACGGATTTTTTTTTTAATTTAAAGAATGTATGATTAATTATAATTCCAACCATGCAGTCATCAGAAGTAATGTACATTTTTAAGAGTGAGAAATTAATACATTATTTAGAAGATTAATTCGTTTTTGATATTTTGTCCCTTGTGTTACACTGGCTTAAACACCCTACAAATCGGAACACAACAATACTTAATATTTTTGTTACGCGGTGAGCGGGTGGTATCACCAAGTAATATCAATAGCAATCTTAACTAAAATCAAAATATACCAACGCCAGTTTTTTACCATCTATGTAATGTTGTATTTAGTATATAATTAGAAAGAGACTTGATAGCAACTCATTGATGAAAATATTAAGTGAGCCACTGAAGTCTTAAACATTGCGATATGAATATGTTTATGCTGACGCTACTTTTCGCAAAAGTATCGTTCAATTGTTTTTGGTGGAAAAATGGCATTAACATACGAAATATTCTTGATTAATGCCATTAATTACAAATGTAATTGAGAAGTTAAACTGCAAAACATTTTGATTGTATTTAAAATGATTTATTTCAAACATCCTGTCCTTCTTAAAAATAGAATTTTACAACAGTAAGTGCATTTGAACGGGAAGTGAACGCATAATTTGTTTAGAGTTGCGCTCGACGCGTCGCAAATTATACTAACTCAGTCCAACGCTCGCTAAATTAGCGACTGTTCTAACTTCATAGAAACAACAACGTAATGTATTAATAATTTTACGCGAAAAATATTAACACATTTTATGAGCCATACAAAATGTTGTGTGGTACATTTGGATTCTTTTATACATATATATTAGAGGGCAAATGAATGTTTGGTAAAGAAGGTATTATTATTCGATACAAGATTTTACAGATTATAAAAAAGCGTTTTGTTAATTCTTTTAGACTTCCAGGCAGGATGTATTACATAAATCTATAATAAAATTAGCTAACATGATTTTAACTTTGTTTTTTTAAATGTTGAAAAAGAGCAATTACTGAGATTCTTGACGGTTTCTCTTGGTAGAATCTACATTCCAAACCTATGATAGTTTCGCTTAATATAATTGTTAAATGACGATTCAAAGGCGCTTGAAAAAGCCTAATTGAATTAAGTATATTTTGATTTTAATTTTGATTTTAAAATGAATCTTTAGAAATTTTCGTGATAAACAGCTAAAGGAAATTAGATTTTTACAGTATGGACTGACAATACAGAGAGATGAACTGCCTAAAAAATTAAATAAAAATACAAGCTTTATTAGTAGACGTCCCCGGCTTCGCTCGTGTTTTAGGGTTGATTATTATATGTTAGGCAAAAAAGTTGTATATGTCCTTTCTTTTTCAAGTTCAAGAAAACAGACAGACAGAGTTACTTTCACATTTATAATATAGATGATGAATGAGTCTACCCTCAATAATACAATAATCAAACAAAGGATAATAAAAAGACTATTGAACTAGTTCCAAACAAGAATGCTAAGCAATATAACGCCAGGACAATGTATAAGGAATGTATGTATCAATACTACGATTGAAAATTAGGAAGACAAATTAAAAAGTACCCTATTGTCATACTAAAATTATTATACCTAGTAACATTTATATTTAAATAATATACCGTATTTAGTAACCTTACGATGTTATATGCTTAATTTGTGTTTATAATTCATGTGCTCAGCTGTGAAGGAAAACATCGTGAGGAAACCTGTATGTGTCTAATTTCATAGAAATTCTGCCAGATGTGTATTCAACCACCAACCCACATTAAAACAGCGTGGTGGAATAAGTTCCATACCTTATCCTCAAAGAGAGAGTTCTTAGCCCAGTAGGGGGAAATTTACAGGCTGTTGTTGTTGTTGTTGTTATTGTTCTATACTATATATAAAGAAGATAAACAATCCCTATCACCTATAGATAAATGTCTACATATTATAATTTTCTTTTCTATCTACGATGTTATTTCCCCTGTGCCTGTAATTTCATTGCGCACTTCATACTTCAAAACTAAACACAAAAAGATGGAACAATAAAATACGAAGATAATTTGATAAAGTTGCCCAGTATGCTATAGCAACATTTATCAAGAGCAAAGTTTAAAGCAAGCTTTGTAAAAAATCAACGCTGAAGATAAATTTCTAAATGAAATTAAAATTCTTAAAAAAAAGGTTTTATATGTAAATGTATTCAACTCAGCTTAGTCAGTTTAAGTTATTTTTAATAATTAAAAAATAAAATCGAATTTTATCCAAATGGATCAATTCGAAATTTAAAAAAAAGAACAGTCATGAATTTGCATAAACGAAATCAAAGCTGGCTTTAGGCTATTTAAAGAGCCTACCATAGAATACAGATTCTATAGACATGGCATCACTATAATTAGTTTCTATCATATTAATATGTAAGAAAATCTGTATACCACTGTTGTATAAACATCTAGACAGATGTTGTACATTTATTTTTCTAATTAGCCCCTTAGAGGAATACTGTTTTCCTACCTCGTGACGTCAGAAGGTTTAACTTCTTTTAAAATTCCTTCCTGAATTTGTTTATTTTATATGTTAAATAATATTTAATAGTAAAACTGTTTACTCTGCCTGAAACAAAACAAATAAAGTAATAAATCCAGTTAATTTCAGCAACAAACAAATACGCTTATTTTAAATACATTTTACTTGAAGATATTGAAAATTCCGTGCCATTTCTAACTCTAGCTGTTTTCTTTACAAACATAAATAACGACTTATGTGTGTGAGAGAGACCAACGAAAATATTTAATACGGCAGAGAGAGAGACGCAAGATATCTAAGTTCCATACATTGAAGCAATAAAACAAATGTTAAGACGAATCAGAGCAAACTCCCTTACTTATAGAAGCTGGGCTTTTGCCAACATTCTCTTATTAAATTGTCCTTTGCGGTTAGTATCTAGAATGGAACATATATCTAAACTTACACTATCTCCACTAGCGTGCACTTTGAATATGGAAACTGTATTTTGTATATGTCACGGGATTTATTTAAACTCCTACGATAATAAGTTTTCCCTTTGATAAATTGGGAACAAAATTCGAAATTGTTTATACAGACTGACATACATACGTCACATTTTATACATATATATATTGTGTATGCTTACTAGCTATATACACCATCATAATTAAAAAAGATATCCTCTGGTCTTCCCCGGGACTTAAAATATCTTCACGTCAAATTTTATCTAAATCGATGCATGCCACCAACCCGCATTGGAACAGCGAGGTGGATATGTTCCAAACCCTCTCCTTAATGGGAGAGAAGGCCTTAGCCCAGCAGTGGGAAATTTACCAGGCTGTTACTTAACTTTTTTTTTCAACAATTACTGATTGTTGGTATAATAAGTAAGGCAGCTGAATAACTCATCAAATATGGTATACTACATATATGTATATAGCATGGTACTAAAAAAGAGGATTTAATATAATTCACACACTAACAATTCTTAAAGATTCGTCTGAGAATTCCTAAAAGATCTTCAGACGATCCTGACAGCTAACTCGTTGGCGATAAATTACATCTCTCAGACATATGTTTTAGGAGACCAAAAAAGTGCTAAATTTAGCAAGATTTTACTTAGAAAATTCCAATAAAACGGATACGTTAGGTTTATATGCGCATACTGCGTTACTGTTTATTTGTCTTTAACATTTATTAATTAAACATTATAGTACTGAAGTAAAAAGGACAGAAATAGATACATGCAGAGAGATAAAGATGGAAATATGGTATACCCGTAATTCTTTCAAGTGCAGGAGTTTTACTTTTAATGACGACACTATAATCGTAATACATAGCAGTATTTTTTATGGTCAATAGCCGAAATCCTCAGTTTTTTGGGCACGTGAATTTTAACTGAGGATTGCGGATTGTAATCCAGTTAAGAACCTTTGAATTTTAATTGGCTTAATTTTTTTTATAATTCTTGGACCTGACGGTAAAAGATGTTTACTAGATGAAAATTTGTCGACGTATCCACCAATTCAATTGAGATCAAGGTGTTAGAAGCAACTCCAAACATCAAAAAGAAAAATAGTCTCAATATACTTAATATACGGGCTATAATAGCATGACATATCTTATATCTACTAACTTAATATTAACCGCGATCATTTCAAAGGATATAAATATATATGTATAGTCACACATCAAACACAAGTGTCTAAGTAACAAATAGATAATGTATTGTACTAAAGATCACAGGTTCAAATACATTCAAGCATATATCAAGTGTGCTTAATAATTAGTAGGATTTACATCGTCTCATGCTCTACGGTAAATTACAAAATCGTGAGGAAACCTGCATAGGTCGTGGCATACTCTAAAACGTTTATAATTTGTTCGTATTTACAATGAAGTAGTATTCGAGTCATGTCTATAGAGTTTTATGTAATTCCGTCTGGGTACCATCATATGGTTCTACTCATCATATGGTTGTAAACTACACGGTGATAATTAGTACTTCTGTGAACTAGTTTGATCAAGCACAATGGACATCATCTTAGTACCCAAGTTTGATGGCGAATTGGTAATGTAAGGAATTTCTTTCGGCGTCAATATCTTTGAGCTTTGGTAATTATATACGAAAACCATAAAATACCCTATTTTAAGCAAGAGGCGTCTATAAGAAAGTAATTGTAATTTTAACCTGTGGTCTGATCTAACGACACCAAGTTAAGATGTCTTATTTACTACTCTGTAAAATTACACGACCAAATTCCTTCAAAAAATAACAATATTATACCTGACTGTTTCAATAGATCGCACTGTAACAATTCTTCTATACGGAGTACAACAAAGTCGCTTCCCGCTGATTGTACACTTAGATCTTTTAAACAACGCAACGCATATTAATGCGGTTTTCATCAATACACAAAGCAATTCAAGAGGAAGCTTTATATGTATGATACATGCATATTATAGTAGACGAGAATTTAGTCTCAGCTGGAAAAGGACAATAATTTTTCTCTTTTTAATGTTTATTCTACAATCTAAGTTTTGTACATAGGACCTTATTATCTCGCGTGAAGCCAGTTCAGATGACTAGTTTGTTTATTTAAATTCAAGTGACATTTAACGACTACGTCTAAGATAACCCCCATAACATTAACCATCGTTATTTAAGTGGCATTCCCACGACCTTAAGATCTTCATGAATCGTAGAAATGTATGAAAAATAAATTGACGAACTCAATTAAATCGTGCATATATGCAATTAGAACTAAACTTATTAATACTTGCGTAATATGGACATAACAATATTACCAATGCCTAAAAAGAATCTAATCACAATTTAATCAAAATCTATATTACAACATAATTAATTAAATAATACTCTTTTCACGAAACTTTTTTAATGACGTCACAAATGTAATTTGTATATAATTCAACGTGACCTTTACATTAATCAACGCAAACAAACCTACATAAAAAATAGGTCGCGCATAAAATACACCCAAATATGGTAAAAATCGAATAAAACCTTTACGCAAACTCTTTCTCAGAACACACGAGATATGTAATCTTAAACCGTATTACGAAACACGATAATATCAAATAATGTAAATAACAACAACCGATGTGACAATACTTGTGCAATTTGTGAGTGAGTCAGTTAGTGAAAGTGGCAAAATGCATCTTCAAACTGATCTTGCGTGCGAGATCAGCTATGAACCGGAGAAGATGGAGATCTCGAAGGAGGCCGAGATGTTGTATTATGAGCTGATGAGAGCCTTGGAGGAAGAAGAAAGGGTAGGTAGTTTTGTAATTTATGGTAACGTTTGAAGACTGTCGATGGTAAAATTTACTTGGTGGTAGGGCTTTGTGCAAACCCGTCTGGGTAGGTACCACCCACTCATCAGTTATTCCACCGCCAAATAACAGTACTCAGTATTGTTCTGTTCCGGTTTGAAGGGTGAATGAGCCAGTGTAACTACAGGCACAAGGGACATAACATCTTAGTTCCCAAGGTTGGTGGCATATTGACGATGTAAGAAATAGTTAATATTTCTTACAGCGTGACTGTCTATGGGTGATGGGTACCACTTACCATCAGGTGGCCTATATGCCCGTCCACCAACCTATACTATATAAAAAAAGCGTATGCGCAAGATATTACACAATCGTCCTTAGATGATAACATCTTGGAAATTAAGCGATCGCCTCCGGGTCATTGCATGTAAAGAATATTGATGAGTAAAGAATTAATTTTATTGTTACCTGAAACTATCCATGAATATACATAAATACAAGACAGCTGAATTTGTTTTATTGGTCATTCTCAGGTCTGAGGAACTTATTATATTGGAAATAGTTTGTAACACTTCTATATTTTTTAAGTTTAAAATAATTTGTTTCCTTTTTTTAAATTGAAATATTCGACTGCATTACAGAACTGGCCAACTACTGCCAAAGCGATTGGATCTGAACCATAGATAATAGTAACAGTTAGTAGGAGAGAAAAAAAGTTATTATATATTATAATAATAAGTTATATGGGAATATTTATATTTAAACGACAAAAATATAATTAATTAATTAATAATGCTTAGGAAATGTGTTTGTTTATCCTTTATTTAGGCGTTAATTAAATATGGTAGAAGAAAAAATCATCTATTCTGGGGATACTAAGATTCTTCGGGATAAAATGCCAGTAGACAGGAAAAACGGTAATATTTTATTTTCTGATGAATAAACAATTTTTAAGTTTAACAAGTAACATTTATTAAGGATTTTAAATTAACATGGTTATTTTTATTATTAAAGTTATTAATTTCGGGATATTTACCATGTTTTTTATTTTTGTTCGGTGGAGCTCGATATTTCGACATTGTCTACGAATGTCTTGTTCACGAGATCTCGTGTCCCGTATCCCGAAATTAATAACTTTAATAACATTTATTAATATATAAAAAAAAAACCAACATCCTTGTAACTTATAAAAACTCTTTCTTTTTTTAAAGTATGAATATCAAAAAAAAATAGTCACTTTATCCTCAATATAAAAATTAACACTTCCAAAACCAAAAGTGACATTTACACGAAAACACTCGTTCAAAATATAATAGCCATAAAAAGGTGTTAATTTTTTGCCAAGAAATTGATCGATCTACAAAAAAATCCTTTATCCCTTCATCCGTTCGGATCGTATATCCGAAATAGTTCACACGGCTCCATCACTCGCCTTTGTCTTTTTTTACGAATATTATCAGCGGTTTTATCTTGAGCAATAATTGAGGCACATAAGACAATACCTCAAGTTCTAACCTGTGATCTAGTGGCTGGTCCACTTGTATTTTAATTAAAGATTGGGGTTCAAATTTCAAAAGTTACCAAATAGGTTTTATGTGAGATTATTCTTATGATCGACGGCTATTGAAGCATGCCTGTGATTTCAATTGTACCACATGTGTATCCGATGCGCAATGGATCAGTGTTGTGGATTAAGCTTCGAGCCGTCCGCTTGCTTCATCCGTCTCCCTAAATGGAAAAGAGCAACAGTGAAAATTACAAACTCTTTAGACTTCTATGCATTGTTAGTAAATTGTGTACGTGAATTTCAAATTCGTTTAAAATCACCCAAAATCTCAGTGGTAGATATTTTGCCATGATTGTAAACCCGCAACATTATTTAAGTCTATTTGTTTTATCAAGTAAGGTATCTATTTTTTTTTTTTCATAAAATATAAAATCAATGGTAGTTTTATATATCTTCGTACAGGCCCTCAAACCTCAATTGAATACAAAAACATTTAGTGGGCAGCATTAGCTAAAATCAAAAATTAAAATACATTAATAATTAACACTAAAGTACAATAATTATAGAATTAAAGCGAAATACAAGTTAGACGTCCGCTGAATAAACATTTACTCGCTAAGTTTGCAAGCGCTTCATTAGCTCTATGGAACAAATAAACAAGACGGGCGAAGACTCAGGCGTATGTTAGTTGGTTATTATGTATATACACTAGCGTCTGCCCGTGGCTTCGTCCTAGCCTGAGGGGCAGCTGTTACGTAGACTATGTGTTAACTCAGGATATAATGTCTTAATTCCAAATTTAATTGTTTTTAAAAAATGACTACATGTCCAATTGCTAAGTTCACATAGTAATGAAACGTTTTGTAAATAAATAATTTAATTGCTGAGTTCGTAAAAAATACACATTATTAAGCACTCCTATCTTTTTAATTACTTGAACTAATAATATATAAATGATTAAAAAATTAAATAACAAAATACTAAATTTTTACTTGTGAGTTTTTCTTACTAATTGTAATAAATATCTTATCATAATTTCTAGTATATTTTTTAATTCCAAGGAAATTAAATGAAACAAATAAAATAATTAATTTTAGCTTGTATGTTTTTTCTTCACTTATCTAAACATGATTTAATTTATGTTATCTTAATATATAATCAAAAATTAATAAATACAAATTATAATTTAATAAATTTCTAAACGCTGATTATTATTAAAAAAAAAAAAAACGTTTCATTTCAGTCTAGCAAATTTTAAATTAAGAATTCGAAATATTTGAATAATAATTTCATGATGTTCGTAAAATTTTACGGAATTTTAAAAAAGGAATTTTGTTATTGTTACAATGTCCATAACGCACACATACAAATAATATGATTTGGTATGTATGTAAATATTAAATCTGTACACAGAGTTAATGACCTGTTTTATTTACTCACACTCACAAATTTATTTACGAACCATGGAAAAACTTGTTAACGGATCCTTTGCATTGGAACAGGTTTTATAAAGAGAATGAACTGGACCAATTGCTCTCCTTGCATAATATACTTCTGACCAATACGATTACAAAGTCCAAGATTTTTATTCTTTATTTAAAATTTTAAAAATATCATAATTTAACGACTACTACGAAGTATTTACAATTTCTGCTGTTCAATTAAATTTAGTACTGAATTATCTAAATTTAGAAATAATTATATGTTTTTTTATTGCCAGTAAAATTACCAAAACAACATTCCACGATAGTTTAAAAAAAACCTTTATCACAGATAATATCTTTAGAAAAAAAAATTAGGCAAATGTATTAATTGCAATTTTAATTTATTTTAAAAATAGAATTTGATAATAACGAAAAAACATACCATAAATCCTTTAACGTGGAAAATGTTCTTGAAAAAAATATAGGCAAAGGTCCATACAATTAGTTTATCAGGCCCTTATCTAAACAAACAATATAAGAAACTGTTATTAGTACAAACCGGATGCACCGTTAAATCTTGTTTGAGTTTGTCGACTATCCGGTTCAGACTTAAGATTTATTAATTTATGTTAATTATTTAATTCTGTCAGGTGATTTGGCTCATCGAAATATGACCAATCAATCTTATTAGCATAAAAACTATTTAGATAATTTAATTAATTATAATAAATACTAGCTATCGTCCGCGGTTTCACTCGTGTCTTACTGATTGGTCGTCAGGATAACTACTGAGTTTCTTGCTGGCTCTTCTTGGTAGAAGTAGAATAGCTTCACATCATATAGTTTGCTTAATGACGTTGAAAGGGGTTGTAAAAACCTACTTGAATAAGGTATGTATGTATGTATATTTTGATTTTGAGGTGTTTGGCAAGTACTATATATACTTTTATTTTTAATTTAATTTACAACATCCACAGGCTCGCAGATGCCCGTGCCTTTTTTTACATTTTATATTAAACATTTTGGCGTTTTATATTTTATACTAAACATCAGCAGATCTTCGCTGAACTATATATACTGCGTATCGGGCATAATTAGGGTTGTATAGAAAAATAGTAACAGACAGAGAGATAGAGTAAATTTAGCATTTATAACATTAGTATAGATTATAATTTAAAATAAAAAAAAAAAACTATTTAAAAGTTTCTAATTAAATTTGAAGTAAATAAATGTAAATTGCATTTATGGAAAGTCGTTAAATTGATTGGTTTAAAAAAAAAATAACATCGGTTGATATAAATTAATATTTATTATTTAAGTAAATAAATTTTAATAGCAATTAAAGAATATTGCCAGTCGTTTAGTACCTAAGGCTTAATTGATTTAAATTTGCCACTTAAAATTACAACTTATCTGATTTATTTGTTTTTAAATCTGTGGAAATATACATATTGACGGCTATAACTATTATAAATGTGAAAATACTCTGTCTGTCTGTTGCTCTTTCACTACCATACCTACCACCACCACTGATCAATGAATCTAATTTGACGAAATTTGATATGTAGCAAACTTGTTTTCCAAGGATGGATATAGGCTACTTTTTTTGCCAACCACATTAAACACGATCGAAGCCGAGGGCTACAACTGGTACAAAATATAGAAAACTAACCACAAAGTTTAGAATATTCTAGCCACTATATTAAGACAGGCAGGTTTCCTCGCGACGTTTTCCTTCACCGCCATTAATTAAACATTTGAATTTTCATTAATTCGTACCTGGATTTGAAACCACAATCATCGGTTAAGTTTACGCCTTCAAACCACTGAGCCTTACTTTATTTAAGGTGGTGTTAAACTTTTGACCTGAAATATATACCTACATATATTTTATAACATATATAGGTTTTAAGAAAATTCAATTTAATTGGCAATTAAGCGATTAATTGATCGTTTTGTTTATTCTAACAAGCCTCTTAGAAACCGGCTGAGTTATTTATAGATATTAGTATTCATCAGCATTCGCTAGCCCATAAACCATTTATATGGAGTCGGCGCAGTATTCCTCTTCCAGCCATTTCTAGTTATTACTACTACTACCAAAGGTTGTATGTGAGAGATCGCTATAACCGATAAGACCTCCTCTGTGAACCATTTGTTAAATATTATTGTTTTATTTCCTCCTATGTTCACTCATATATCTTTATTTATATTATAAATGTGAAAGTAACTATGTCGCTCTTTCATGACCAAACTGCTGAACCGAATTTCATGAAATTTTGTATGGCAAACTTGAACTCCAATAAAGGTCATTACTACATTTTTGCGTAACACATGACAACCAACACCCTAAAACGCGATCGAAGCCGCGAGTAATTACTAGTTATGTAATAAATTATTGAAATAAGTAAATAGGGAGCTAATTCTAATTTGTCTTTCAATTTCCCACTTTTAGCTAAAGCCTCTTCCCCTTTGAGGAAAACGTTAGAAGCATATTCCACAATTAAATATAATACACAGTTTAAAAAAAACAGCTAGTCAACTTTATTAAGTTAATGGATTGTATTAAATAAAAAGTTAAAAACTCATTCCGGAATATCTGACTACCGCTATTGTCTGAGCTAATATTAAATGTTTGCGCAGCGCATCCAAAATGTTCGTGTTATATTTACATTCGTGATGACAGTTAAGTGTACATACGGGTGTATATCTCGGAACTCGGATACTTTGCAAGTGTCAATAAAGCAACAACTTCTACTACTAGCTCCTGGGCTATGCGTTATACACATGTATTTTACAATTGTAGAGAAAAGGCGCATTTTTGGTCGCTTAAACATTGCTTGAAGTAAATTTTATGTGGACAAATTTGGTTTTGAACTATATTAATAAAAAAAATAGGATCAACGTTGCAATGATTTTTTTTGCGTAATATAAAGCAAGGTTTAATATTGGCATATAAAAAATATTTAAATACATTCAAGTGTGAACTGTGCTGCTTAAAAGCGAAACATTATTTTTCTGTTGTAGCAACACTTGATAAGTAAAACTTAAAATTATCGCCAATAATATTCAAGTTCTAGATCTAGTTGAGTGATCGGAAATTACTATCGAGCCTAATTATAGTTTTCAAGCAATAAAATGGCGGATGGAAAGAGAAAGATTTCGCGGCTATGATAATTATTTAAATCAAAAGCAAGATTGTCTAAGAGCGACAGAGATATAGAAAAAGATAGAGAGGGCACTCCAAAAAACTCATCTCAGATTGTTCTTATACTAACTATATTTTCATCTTGTAACTTGCACCAGAATATGCTATGAAAGTAATTTAATGTAGTTTTCTGAAATACAACTGCAGCGCTTTACGCTTACAGGCCACAGTTCCATAAATATAGTTGTATGTCGCGGTACGTTTGTATGCTGACGTTTCCTGCAGTCTGCATAAAATTTCATAGTCAGCGATTTGATTGTGACAATTTTAGATTTATTCGTGTTTTAGTCTATGTCAAATGTCAGCATTGTTTTTTTTTTTTTTGGTGCGGCATGTTCTGCTGTAGTTAGGTGCAAATTATTCTGCCATCGGTGTCGATTTTAAGAATTAATTTGACAGAACGTCAAAAACAATTAATGTCCCATTTTAATTCAAGATGTATAAAAGATAGCTGTTCTTTTTTTAAATCGATATATTTCTTGTCATCTCAATATAAATATTTTTTCTTTAATGCATGCCCGTTTTTTTTCTTAGATTAAAATATGTTAATTTGGAGTGACAACTGGAGTTGTGAATGTTAGTTAGCCTATAATTATGATGTATAGTATTAGCAAATATAACAATTTGAAAAAAAATGTCATCTCGTATAAGGTAGTCAAATATGATCATTGTACATTGTATTGCCTTCCTATTTAATAAAATAAAAATAAAAAATAAAGAGACATATATTCACATGTATATTTCGATTTAATTTTGTAATAGTGTAAAAACTTAAGCAGTATTGATTCATACTTTTTTTGTCAATTATTCAATTGAATAATTTATACACAAATACTTTTGTAACCGATAGAACTAGGTCTGTTAGGTACAGTCACCAGCTGTTGCGACATCAAGCAACGATGCTTTGTTCTGTAGATTAGAAATATTATTTGGCGCCCGATAATATATATCCTTTCTGTGACCAAAGTTGGGTAAATTCGAGTTACTTGGTGGCATTGCCTTGTACATGTTCCAGCGTATATCCTACCGTCAATTTAAAGAGTTGTTAGGTTTCAGTTTGCCAGGAGAATGAGACAGTATAACTACAGCGTACCTGTATATATCATCTCAGTTCCCAAGGTCCTTGGAGCACTTGCGTTGGAAGGAATGGAAAAAACTACTTACGTTATCACCACTTATCATCAGGCTTATAAGTGTGAATGTTTGTCCGTCTATCTTAGTTCTTTCACGGCACTGAACCGAATTTGATGAAATTTTGATACAAAGCTAACCTCATCTCCAAGGAAGGATATAGACTAAATATTTTATTACTGTCACCGAAAACGCGAGCGAAGCCACGTGACAACAAGAAGGTTACAAAGAAAAGAGTTCATATGACTTATAACTGCATAGAACAAGATATTAGTCCAGTCTATGATTGCTCTATGGACCTCCGTGCTCGAGAAGTGTACATCGGTTTTCATGGGTACGCCACTCTGAGGCCCCGAGTTGGATTCCCGGTTAAGTCGATGTAGGAAAAGTTCATTAATTTTCTATATTGTCTTGGGTCTGAGTGTTTGTGGTACCGTCTTTACTTCTGTTTTTCCATAACAGAAGTGCTTTGGTTACTTACATTGGGATCAGAGTAATGTATGTGTTGTCTAGTATTTATTTATTTACTCAAAAAAAAACAACATCAAAATAAACTTTATTCAAGTGGGCTTTTACAAGCACTTTTGAAGCTACTACCGATTCGGAAAGTACATTCTACCGAGAAGAAACGGCAAGAAACTCAGCAGTTACTCTTTTTCAACATTTTAAAATACAATCTTATTAGTTGAATACAATTATATATGTATGTAATGTATGCCTGGAAGTCAACAGGTATTAATTTTTTAAGTTGCCTTAAGTCTATGGCACCTAGTCTATGGTATCTATTATTATATATTACTCATTAAACTTCCGCCAATGTATGTATCGTGCGTATATTTGTAGTACTAAAGAGTTAAGTTTCAATTCCATAGAGAACATACCTCTTCAACAAAGAGATGTCCAATTACTCCCATATGACTCATACGCACGACACGTGACTAGCGTACTATAATAATCACTTACATATGACCTTTATATCAACGGGATAAGGTTTCAATTCCTGTAAACATTTTTAGATTTAACATTAAAATATTTAGGCCTTATGTTCAAGGTGTTAAGTGTCACTTTATAAAGTGTTATCTACTAGTATTCTTAGTAACAGACAGCTGTTCATATTAATTTTCAATGAAATCTATATAAAGCAGTGTATTTAGGATTGTGTCTGATTTAATACGATTGCCTTTTTATAACCTATTATTAAGCTTCACTGGGTAATAAATCCACTAACCTAATGTACTCATATTATTATTGGTAGTGACAAAAATAACGAATATACTTAAATATAGTGACTTAAAAGATTTTTTTTATTTTAATATCCTATTCCAAAATCAAACCAACCAAGACTTATTTTCAATTTTTTTTCGTTCACTTTTCAGGTATTATTTGTCTGGTTTTCAAAGTTTCATCAAAATCGGTTTAGTGCTTTAGCAGTAAAGGCGTTAGAGACAAAGTTGCACTTACATATATTATATTAGCAAAAGTTATAAAATATATGTTTTCTTATTTTATTATTGAATAGTTTTATATTAAGATTTGAACCCACTAACCAAATGCTATTTTCTTGTTACAGGTAAAACAACTAAAAGCTGCTTTCCATATAAAAGGTTTCCCGTGTTTATCGTAACTTAACAATAAAATATATATTTCAAATGTTCTACTTATTGAAAATCTAACAATTGAACGCAGAGCGAATGTTTTTATACGATAAAGGTAAGTACATAAATATAACTGACTGTTCATATAAGACAAACATTTTATAAATATTAATATATATACAGATATTAGAAAATAAAAATTTATGATAAAAGTTTATGATGTTGTCACAAATGTGTAAACAAATAGACAAATATAAAACCAGTATGCCTTAATTTCCTCGGTTTTCAGAATTTTTTTCCTTTTTTTTTAGTATAGATGAGCTTATGTTGACAAAAAAATTATTATATGAAGTGACAGCAGAACTGTATATTATTTTATATTTACTTACAACTTTTAAAGTAGTAAATATAAAAAGAAACGTTTTCGATTTTATCCGCATAGGAAAGTGAAATTCTCGGATTGTATTTACTATAATAAGCGTAAATTATACATATAATCCTTTATCTTGAGTCACTCTGTTTATTAATGGCATACGCATTGAAATCTGTTGCGTAGTTTGAATTATTTAAGCCTAAAGACTACGGGAAGTAACTTTGTTTTATACGTTATAATATGTTAAGTTCATGACTTCTTTTAAATCTAGCTTCAAGCGCTTTCGAATATAAACGAATCTACGAGATTATCAAATTAAATATCCCAAGGAATATCTATATACTAAGCGCAGTGGAAAGCGTACAATTTAAACTCAGCACTTATTTGCTGAAATCATTTATTTAAGGGAACGGAGATGTTTCAGTAGTTAGAACGTGAAGATCTTAACTAAAGCTGCTTAATTAGTGTTTATCGTGAGCTCGGCGGTAAAGAAAAATATCGTGATCAATGTGTACGCTGTTGATGGAATTTTGATGTGTTTGATGTACTACACCGAACTGGAGCAGTGTGGACTAGGTTCGAGAATTATCCTCTAATATAAGGCCCTATCCAGCCAATCAGAGGCTAGTTTTTTAGTCATTCAACTAGATCTTTATATTGAGGTATTATGTTAAGATATATCTTGAGAGTTATTTTTTTATATAAACTATCTCTTCGCTTAAATACATCCATCGCTTGATTCATAGCTATTGTTATGCATTCCTCTAAATCGACTTCGAAAATAGGCGACTATTCTCAATTCGTTAAAATGTTATTGTAATTAACATACAGACATTTTTTAAATAGTGGAAATTGTTCCAAACATTCTCCTCAAAGGGAGAGGAGGCCTTTAGCCCAGCCGTGGAAATTTACAGGCTGTTGTTGTTGTTGTTACCATCAGGTGGTCCATTGGCTCGTCTTCCTATCGATTTTATAAGAAAATATATACATATATTTTATTTACAGAAAGTCATTTACTGTGCACGTTATTCATTGCGAATATTATATTCAAAGAATCGCATATAATGCCACGCTTTCGAAACCACAAAACCACACTTATAATATACATGGTATAAAAAATACTAACTAAATTGAGATATTTCTTAAGTCGGATTAAAAACGGTAACCGCTTTTAAAAATGCAGCCCAAAGGTTTAGCATTCCTGCAGAGAAGGATACCAATTTGAAACTACATTGTAATTTCACCTTTATATCCATTGTATAAAATCCTTTTTACTATAAACTGTATTGTACTTCAGTCGTTTTGATTAAAAATGTAATACTAAAGATGTTTTCATTCTATATATAGTTATCGAATTGTCAACTGTATTATATGCAGATAAGATATGTTTTCGCTTGTTGAAATAATATTTGCGAGATCACTCATAGCTCCACATTGACTATGAGTCAGGCCCTTTGTGGGTGGTTCCGTAGAAATATGCAGATTTTTTTCTTTTTGTTATACATTCTTTACAAATCCTTTAGCTGATAACGGGTGAATGACCTTTCTTGTGAATGCAACGGCTTGCATTTTATTTTAATGATGTTTTAAATCATCTGATCCATATATTTTGTATATAAAATTAACTAATAAAGATTGAGGCATACACGTAACCATTAGGTCATCTTGTACATATACAAAAAGTACTACAAACTTCTTTTTTTATGGTAAAGGTTGGTGGAACATCACGTGGACCACCTGATGGTAAGTGGTCACCATCACCCATAAACAATGACGATGTAAGAAATATTAACTATTCCTTACATCGTCAATGTGCGACCAACCTTGGGAACTAAGATGCTATGACCCTTGTGTCTGTAGTTACACTGGCTCACTCACCCTTCAAACCGGAACACAACAATAGTGAGTCCTGTTATTTGGCGGTAGTATAACTGATGAGTGGGTGGTACCTACCCAGACGGGCTTGCACGAAGCCTTACCACCAAGTAAATATATGTATTGTCATATAAGTATATTTGTATTTAATAAAGGAAGGTTTCAATTACTTATCAGTCAACTTATAGAAAGATATCACTAGTCATGAAATGTTACAATGATAAAAAAAATGACATATATCTTGTAACAGAGCTCTTCATCCAAACTCAAAATTGAAACCGCAATATAACAGTATAAATTATTTCTATTTGTCCATCGAATGATTAGATATTGCATCCAGATGTATCCGTGAAAATAGATAAAAGATTTCATCAAAGATAATATCTTTTTGTCTTAAATTTATATTCTGTCATGTCAAATGAGAATGATATTCCATGACACGTCATAATCGAAGGGATTGAATCAGAAAATAAATGTAACATTCCCAAAATCCCTCAAGATCTTTCACATTATTTTCTCATCATAGCTAACTGAGTTTTATTTGAGAAAGGCTTAAGGCTTGACCTTTATTGGACGTGTTAAGACGTTTGTAAATTGAACTCTATATAAGGAAAGACAAATAGAAAGATAAAGATGAATAAAAACTCGTGATAGATAAAACATTTATACGTGTAAAGTGTATAACTTCATTACATTTGGTGGTGGAGCTTTGTATGAGTCTGTCTACCACCAAAACTTAGTTTTTGTGCTACGGTTTGAAGAGTGAGTGAGTCAGTGTAACTATAGGAGGAAAGCTCAGTTACCAAACGAGGTGGAGTATTGATGAAATCAGGAACGATTAATATTTATTACAGTGCTACCAAGATATGGTCAATTTTCTAGTCCACAAACGTATTGTTGACTTCCAGGATGTATTATATACATATGTAATTGCATTTAACTAACATTTTATATTTTTAAGTGTTGAAAAAGAGAACTACTAAGTTTCTTGCCGGTTCTTGTCGGATAATCTGTACTATCACTTAATATAAGTTTGTTAAATTCAAAAGTACTTGTTGAAGCCTACTTGAATAAAGTATATTTTGAATTTGTATATATATAAAAACAAAATATATTTGTTGATTATAATATCAAATTTTAATTATCTATACATACATATAATAAAAATTGGCGTGTCTGTTTAATAATAGTAAAATAGTTTAGTAATATTAAAATAGCCCTTTTTTACTCAATGCATATGTATATGCATATGGAAAGCATATTTATACACGGTACATAATTATACCAAAATAACATATTTTACAATTTTTGTCGGTCTGTCTATCTGTATGTTTTTTTGTTCCGGCTAATCTCTGTAAGGGCTGGACCGATTTTGACGGCCTTTCACTGGCAGATAATTGATATAATAGGGAGTAACGTAAGCTACAATAATTTTTTTTATTAAATTCAAACGCGTACAAGGTCGCGGGTACAGCTAGTATATAATAAATATAACACAACACACAGATATAAATTTACCGATTGAAAAAAAAAATTACTACTATTCGGCTAACATCGGCAAGAGTACCGATCTAGGAGATTTCTAAATCATGTAATTTGTATACAATACCATATTTGATTAATATTCTTTAAGACAACCATTTTCAACTAATTTAGCCTGGCTTTGTGGCTATCAACGATATGACATGTGCGTAATATGACAATGATTAATTCATAATCTAAACGAGGTTATACTTCGTCATTTCTTTAATATATCACCAATCCCGGTCAATCTCGCCCGGGTCATAAACCGACAAACATGGAGCCGGTTATAACCGGATATTGCTGTCTCGGAACGGATTTGCTTCGAGAATAAACCAACAAATCCCTGAGATTATCTTTGCGCAAATTTTATATTGTTCGTATGTACTTAGTCCTTTGTTATGATTATCCGACTAAAAAAGTAGTCTTTAATCATATATCAATAATGAGGTCCTGTCTCACATTTAATTTGACCGCATAAACAGCTAGCGAATGCTTTATTAATATTATCCATGATTTTTTAATAATCTGTAAATTAATTAATTTGTTTTTTAAACAATTTAAATTAAATTAATTACCATATTTATTAGCAGAAAATGGAATATTAAATTGATTATTTATTCTTAATACGAAACACTTGATTTGTTAAATTTATTGATTGCTTTAACTAAGAAATCAATTCCTAACTATGACATCATTATCATCAGCATCATTCCATACATCGTACTTACTTGGGGTCTGTATTCTCACTTCATTTTCGTTCAAGAAACTCACTCACATTTTTCACATATGGTATTTTTCCTTCGGTCTTCTTACAACCAACAATATTCTTGGCATCAGGCTTCAGCACTATAATAATAATACAATCTTGTAAAGAAAAATATTCGCTGCCAACATAACAGACATAATAAATATATGAAACCTCTTTTTAAAAACATTTTTCAAAATCGATTAAAACAAATTAGTAAGAAAGTACTTTGAAATCAATCTGCCGGTTTTAACTTATCACTAATAAGACGAATGACGAATAAAACACGTCTGGAAATCGATCCCCTAATTGGCACTTCGGATTGGCAGATTACGAGTTTTCGTTCAGTTTAGGACGTAAATAACTGGCAACGGAATTAATAATTGAATATATTCCTATATTGCACAGATAAATAATTAAACTGAAGCCGTTTCTAATGACAGATGTAAAAATATGTATATAAATAACTTTGACGTTTAATTGTTGCGACATCATTGGTCGAAATTTAGTATAATCTGTGGCATTTATTAAGGATTCGTATGAAGAATTAACGTTTTGAATATCGAAGAAGCTATCGTATGTAATAAAGTAGAATTGTGTTGGATTTTTTTTGCAGTACGTAATAAAGTAGAGTTATTAGAAAGTAGTTTATATTTAATTTTTTTCTCTTTTCTTCGACAAAGGAGGAGGTTATCAATTCGTCTGTTTTTTTTCACTGGGTGAAACGATTTTGATATATTTTTTTTTATTTAAAAGGTAGTGTTTCCCATGTGGTTCCAATAGCAATAATTATAACTACATTATAAAATCATTAATCGACTTTTAAGTAGTCTAATATTTTTCATTTCATCTTACTTAGGATGAGTCTTAAAAAATGTTTGTTACGCAATTATTGTGTTGTGTGTGTAATGTGTATTAAATGTAGGTTCAGAAACACCCTGTACTACAGGTCCTCTACGGAACCCTAGAATGACTAAAGCCGTTTCGCATTTTACTTTACAACGTGATGTTAACCGCTTTCATAACGATAGCCGGTTATTTACTGTAATTGGTTTAAACTTATCTTTATTACTGCAGCCACAGTTTCGATGTACGATAGCCAAATTAACGTATTTCATCATTTAATACAGATAACAATATATTGTGAAAAAATAATATTTGCCTTTCAAAACACCTGTATCGTATTTTTTTATAAGTTTATTACACATCAATCGAACACGTACTTACTTGATAGTGTGTGATACACACACATGAAAAAATATAGATTTAAAATTCGAATAGCTAATGTCGAATTGCTTTCATCATCATCGTCATCATCATCCTCCTGCTCTTATGCCAATTTTATTTGGGGTCGACGCAGCATGTCTTCTCCTTCCAAACTTCTCTGTCAGACGTCATCTCACAAGTAACATTATTTCTAACCATCTTCTTTCACACAACCCATCCATCGGTTATTAGGTCGTCCTCTACCTCTATATCCATCCACATCCATGCTCAATACCTTCCTCACAATATGTTCCTCATTCCTCCTCATAACATGCCCATAACATAATATTGTTCGAATTGCTTTAAACACTGAATTAATGAATGAATGAAAATGAATTAATAACATTTGGCAAAGTGTTCTGAAAACTGATGAAACCGCGAATCAGATACCGGCAAACAGATCTCAAATGCAAATCCAGTGACTTTACGCACTGACGAAAAAATATTTGACAAAAAATTAAAGATTTTTCTACCCTGAACTATCTGGGCCAATGTTTAATAACATATACATATATGCTGGCTAATATCAAGCTACGCCTACCCCAAATTCCATTATAATATTTCCAGAAGGATTCGCGTGATGCGTGCCCAAACATTGAACCGACAAAATAATATATTTCTTTACAGATAATGCCCGCTACGATATTAATCTAACCTCATTTCATGAACAGACACGAACGGTAATCGCTTTGAGATTTATATATATAGTTTTATATATATATGAAGCACAAGATATTTTTTTTCCCTTAGCGCTAAATGCGAAACCATAACATGGAATAGAAGAAGGTCCTTTCATTGTAATTAGTAGAAAATATACTGTTATATATTTTTTTTATTTAGCGCTAATAGATGGCGTTACTAGTCATTTAAATCGCGCTATTATGTGGTTTATTAGAGTTACATAATAATATATTATTGTCCCACAAATCTGTTGTCCCAACCGACTTCGTTCTGATCTGAGGTGCGATCTCATAGGACACACCCTAAGGACGAACCTTAAATCGGAACTCAGCGCTCAACCTCAGGGCTGAGGACATTAGTACTCGCCTAAAAGTCCGGTCAACGCCAATACTTCACACGGTTAAAAAAAAAAAAAAGAACCACCGATTTGATGAATATGCGTCTTCTGTTATGGCGTTTTCTTTATCTCAATCGTCCCTTTAATCTTTGAAGTCATTCCGTTGAGTGTAAATCTCTTAAACTCACCGAGCCAAAAAAAAATTGATCTTGCACGATTTTGGGATTAGAGTATCATGCATAATGCTAGTATACTCCTAAATCACCATCAATAAAGAGACGAAAAAATTAACACATGTAAGAAACCTCTAAAATTTCATATACACTGAGTTAAAAAACCTCTTGAATTAAATTAAAATTTTATATGAAAGTCTTGGCTGCTATTTTTCTCTAGACTGGTCGAAAGATTTAGGTGTTAATGACCTCAAGGTCTAAGTATAAACATCTTGACTAGTTTTTTCTCCTATACCCGCATGTTACCGTTACAACCATATGTAGAAGAGCCTCACTATGTGTGTATGGATATAAGATTGAAAGATTGTATATGTATGTGTAACAAAGTAAAATTCCGGATGTTATAAAAAATATTTTATTTACTTTAGATGACGAATGTTTATGATTTATAGATGAACAATATGTATTTACTACATATGGTATAAATTTATATTCATATTATAAATTTGAAAGTAACTGTGTAGTAAAAGTAAAAAAAAGTATAGTCTGTGAATTTCCCACTGCTGGGATAAGGCCTCTATTAAGGAGAGGGTTTGGACATATTTCACCACGCTGTTCCAATGCGGGTTAGTGGAATGCAAGTTTCCTCTCTATGTTCTCCTTCACTACCGAGCACGAGATGAATTATAAACACAAATTCAGCACATTTATATAGTGGTGCTTGCCTGGGTTTGAACACGCAATCATTGGTTAAGATGCACGCGTTCGAACCACTGGGCCATCTCAGCTCAATAAACTCTGTCTGTCTGTCGCTTTTTCACGCTCAAACCGCTGAACCGAATTTGATGAAATTTAGTATGAAGCAAATTTGAACTCCAAGAAATAATTCCAAATACCCGTATCCTTATTAAACTATTGTTATGTTTGTTTGTCCATTAGGTATTTATTTCTGAATATAATTCAACAAAATCGTCATTATTCGACGACATTCGACGACCTCCATGGTCGAGTGGTGTGTACACCGGTTTTCATGGGTACGCCACTCTGAGGTCCCGGGTTCGATTCCCGGCCGAGTCGATGTAGATTACCATTAGTTTTCTATGTTGTCTTGGTTTGTGGTACCGTCGTTACTTCTGATTTTCATAACACAAGTGTTTCAGCTACTTACATTGGGATCAGAATAATGTATGTGATGTTGTCTCATATTTAGATTATATATTTTATATATTATGTCAATGTTAAAAAATTACAACGACCAACATCTGAACGGAAAGGGCGTGGGTGTTGGATTGGTTCTAACATTCTGATTAAATAAAAACTTCGAATATTAACCTCCCCTATCTATCACAACAAAATCGCCGTAAAAGGCTCACTGAATATCATATTCTATTTCAAAAGATTTTCACCGAAATTGTAAAATAAAATTACTCACAGTTTTAACAGAAAAGTTTTTATTTTCGTTGGTAAAATATAAATGTCAATTTCACTCACCTTTATGGTATAAAATATTAAATGAAATTGGAAAAGGTTTTCGAGTTTTTTTCATCTTTTTTTTTTTTAGTTTTAGTTCCACTCGCATAGTGGAATTATTTCGCACGTATGTATCACAATATTGGTTCTGTATAAATCGCAACTGTCAGTTTTGCGGTTTAAAAGATTTTTTTTCCTTTATTGTTTCTTGTTTTCAAAATCTAAGCGTTGAATTTGGAAGCATGACCATAATATATCATGGATATAATATATAAATATATATAGCTTGGAAATATATTTAGATAAATGATAATGTCATCCTGACCGAACTCGACTACGAGGGCCAATCTCTAGGGAGACCGGGCAACTGCGTAGGACCCATTATTTGTACGAGTGTGTGTAATATCTAATGGGACCCCAAATCCGTCGCAATCAGGAAGAGTTTACACTCATGACCATACTTGTACTTGGTGGTAGGCATATGTGGAAGCCCGTCAGGTACCACCCACTTATTTACCACGCTGCTCCAATTCAGTTTGGTGGATATTTGGCGGAATTTCAATGTAATTAGCCACACGCCCGGTCTCCTCACAAAGTTTGTCTTCAGTGGTTCTTGTTAGGGTTTGAACCTGCAATCATCGTTTAACTTACCACTGGTCCATTTCAGCTTAAATTAACATAAAACTAATTTCATCTGACGCGTAATTTTATATAACTTAATAAGCTTTTGATAAAGTTCGTGTCATTTTTTGTTATAATAATAAAACTATATTAAGATTAGATCAACTTTGTCCCCGGGGTTAGTAGAAAGTTAATGGAATGGGAATACAGTCACACAAAGCAATTTTTTTAATCTATATATTATACTAGCGACCCGCCACGACTTCGCACGTGTACAATGCTGATACTAAATATACTACAGATTATTCCTTTACTATATTGTCCATGTATTATATACAAAAACCTTCCTCTCGAATTACTCTATCTCCTAAAAAAATCGCATCAATATCCGTTGTGTAATTTTAAAGATATCATAAAAATAAGCAAGTTAATTAAAAATTTGATATAAACATGGTCATATTTTTTGGGATTAAAACAACACGTCACTCTAAAAAATTTTAAGGCATATTTATTTGTATAGCTTTCTGTACGCAGTGACGCTAATTGGTAGATAATATGGAGTACCTTTGATTGTCGCTTAAGTAACTATTACAGCTTATCTGAAGGCATTTGATAACATAACAGATAGCAAATGAGAAATTATTGATTAACTTAAACTACTTCTATTACTTAATACAGATAAGGTATGGTTTCACATTTTATATTTCAATGACTTATCTTTATTTTAATTACATAATTAAAATAGTTTGTTATCTCGTATTTCGAAACGCATATATTATTACTAGTTTTCGCTCCTGGCTTCACTTGCATTTTTTGTATGTTGTCATGTGTTAGGACAAAAAAAGTAGCTTCATACCAAATATCATCAAGTTCGGTTCAGCGGTTTGGTCGTGAAAAAGCGATAGACAAACAGACTACTTTAAGTTACTTTAGCATCTATATGGATTCTTGTCTGTCCATGAAAAGTGATTAATAAAAAAAAATCAATTGGCATATTTTACAGTAAGCTCGTCCTTGTATGTGTGACGTATGTATCGCTAGTTTTTAGAGGGTGTGGCACATGGCCAGAACCCCCCATATATTTACCCCAAATATCATGGAAGGGATGCGTAAAAACATTTTTAGATACAAGGAAAATATGGCCATAATTTCAATCATTCAATAAAACTCGTTTAAAGTATTACTATCTTATTTTATTAACTGAATCTACGATTACATCAAGTCTCTTCCTATTCTATTTCCTGTTTCGAGATAGGGAGACGTATATTTAAAAAGCAAGGATATTACATTTAAAATTTATCATTCGTACGTTGCATACTTATCTTCTAGGTCTTTTGATGCTATTACACTGGCTCACCTATCAAAAAATACACAAAGCATTGCAGATATTACTGGAACTATTTTACTAGTGGGTGGATCCAGACGTATACATAAACCCTTGAAACGAGTTTATGCGTAGTGCGTGCATACAGACAATTTATGGTATTACGTGTTTTCTGTATTGTACATGATGATTACCCCTTTGGTGTTGCTAGGCAATGATAGCTGCAAATCCCGCGGTCCTAGGTTCCCACTGCAAGGCTAATGCCTCCTCTTCTTTTGAGGAGAAGGTTTGGAACATATTCCACCACGCTGTTCCAATTCAGATTGGTTGAATACACATGTGGCAGAATTTCTATGAATTTAGACAAATGCAAGTTTCCTCTCTATGTTCTCCTTCACTACCGAGCACGAGATGAATTGTAAATACAATTGTAAACCCACAATCATCGGCTAAGATGCACGCGTTCTAACCACTGGGCCATCTCGCCTCATAAATAATAGCAACAACTAAGCGAAAATAAAGACATAGTATCTGGCCAATTTACAGTAGAAAAAAAAGTATAGGTATAGCTGTGCTACGGTATAATTTAATTCAAACATGCTATTCTAATAATAGAAGTTTCGAAGACGTTAACTGTTTTCATGCCCGTAAGGAGTTACGATTTAGACTTGTGTAAACTAAATAGGTTTTTTATTACGTATCAATAAAAAGTTTGATTAAGTATCGTAACACACGTTAAAACACTTCAACTGTCATAACATTTTCGTGTCAATAAATCCGATAATATTAATCACCATGTATCTACTATACCTTGCCACAGATCAAGAAATATAGAAGGGAATGAATATGGATTGTTTTTTTTTAGTAAGTGATCTTGAAACTAAGGTGTAAAGTTTTTGAGTTCGTATATAATTGCAACTTTACTGTAATGTGTGTTTTTAAGCATACAGATAATTATGACAATTAGTACAATATTAACTTATTAATATATAAATTATGATATATAACTCAGAATAATAAGATGAGATTTTCCACATTTTTTCTATCTGGAAAACTGCCACTTGTAACAAAGACATATTTTTTAATCACATAAAACGTGGATTAAATTGGGTACAAAATTGAAACATACTTTCTAGTATGTAATTTTTTATAAGTTCAGTTGATATCTAAATAATATTTCCCATAAAATATCCCATGGGATACACAAATTGTTATACACAAATTGGATTTTCGGGTAGGTTGAAATATCAACAACAAAAATTTTTGCTCGTAAGTTTTTATTTAATTAAAATTACATATTTCTGCAAATAATAATACATGAAGTGTTAAAGTTAATATAAATTCCCACATTACCTGGTTCACAATCAATTCTCAACATTAATACAAGTACGATGGATTTACATAACCAACTCAGCAAGAACATGGATGACATTGTTAAAATGTTCGAGTCCCGCATGAATCAATTTGATAAAATGCTCTCACTGTCAACACAAGCACAAAGAAGCACTAAACCACCGACCACTACCTTTGGAGACTTTAGTTCTCTCGCCTCGGACTATGCTGCTTTCAAAGATGAAATCTGGAAGACCCTTAGTATGCTTCGTCAGCAATTACAGCTGCTCTCGGTGGGTTTTGATATGCAGGAAGCTCGTTCCCGCAGCAGAGTGCTGCTTTTTCACGGTCTGCCGGAGAGTACTGACGAGCAAGTGGAGAGCAAAATTCAATCCGTGTTGCACAATGAATTAAAGCTGCCTAGTATTGATTCTTCACAGCTGGATATCTGCCATCGTCTTGGCACAAAGAAGGAAAAACCAAGACCAATACTGGTTCGTTTTATTGCCACAAAGCACAGAAATCTAGTTTGGAACTCAAAAACATCTCTTAAAGGGTCTGGAGTTACTATATCGGAATTTTTGACTAAGCCCAGGCAAGAATTATTCGTTGCTGCTCGGAAACATTTCGGTTTGAAAAATTGCTGGACATCTGACGGAGTAATCATTGTGGCGCTTCCAGATAAAAGCCGTAAAAAGATCCTTACATCGGCCGAATTAAAGGATCTTTGCGAAAAGTTTCCTCAAGTTTCCAGTGCGCCGGACCAGAAGACAAGATCTCGGCGGGTTAAAGTAACTACAAAGTAAAGGTTTCTCATATATTACTATAATTGCTGTCTGCCATTCATTACGTCACCCGTGTCTATGTATTTGTATCCGTGTAGTTGGTTTTAAGCTGCCAATTAATAATATGTTACTCTTATTTTTTCTTATGTACGAGTCGGTAGTTTAAAAATTCGTCAAATTCTTTAAATTGTTTTTAACCAGTACAATTTAACCTTAAACACAAGGTACTTGAACAACAGTCAAAACACTGACGTGCGACAACTGACATTAACACGATTGACAGCGGATTAGCGTTCGGATATTCTGCTTGAAAATTCTTATCTTTGTGGTGAATAAGCAGCTGTTTTTTTTTTTTCTTTGCATTTTAAATTTTTAAAATAGATATCTAGTTAATATCTATACTCTGTAGCTACTATCTAGAATTTCAAAATATTTGTGTCATCATATGTATAATTGTAGATATGTAGCATAGATATAGATTTTCTTTATTTTTATTTTTTTTTTCTTCTTTGTTTCTCTTTTTGTTATGTATTTATTAAGCCAGGGACTAATAATGTGGGAGATTATTTGTATCGCTTGTGATTAATAGTATTTTTATTTCGTTTAATTGTTTTTACTATTTCTTTTATTTAGATTAAGGTATATATATTTATATATTAATATTTATTTTATATCTATATGTCTGACTTAAGTGATGCTTGTATAAATGATGATTTCTTTTCATGCTCCTCTGATGATTTCCGTAGTGTTTCTAGCCATAATCAATCTTTTGATAGTGAAGGCTTGACCGTTGATTCACAATTAAATTCTATCTTTTCCTGCAATTCTAATGGTCTTAATTTTGTACATATAAATGCGCAAAGCATTCCGGCACATTACTCTGATTTTCTCGCATCATTTAGCAACGTGCAGGTCGACGGTATCCTTGTTTCTGAGTCTTGGTTAAAACCTTCTCTTCCTTCGACTCTTTACACTTTACCGGATTTCACTCTAATTCGTAATGACAGAGTTTCTCAGAGAGGGGGAGGTGTTTGCATTTTCTTACGAAATAATATATCCTTTCGGTTAATACAACAATCATCAAACCTTTCCCCTAACATCCTTGAATACCTCTTCATAGAAATTTCTTCCCATCACACTAAACTCCTTTTAGGGGTCCTCTATTGTCCTTCCTTAAATATTAATTATTTTAACACCTTTGAAGACCTTCTTGAGAAACTTTCACCTTCTTATGAACATGTGATCATAATGGGTGATCTTAACACTTGTCTCGTGAAAAATGATCACAGAGCGACAAATCTAAAATCTATCGTGTCTTCTTTTAATTATACTATCCTTCCTCTCTCAGAAACTCATTTTTCACCTAATTGTACTCCGTCTCTTCTTGATGTCATTATTGTCTCCAACCCTCACAGTGTGTCAGCTCATGGTCAGCTGACAGCTCCTTTCTCCTTCCATGATTTACTCTTCGTTAGCTATAAACTCTCCTTCTCAAAGCGCAAGACCAAAACAATTTTAAGACGCAATATGAAAAATATAAATATTGCAAATTTATGTTATGATGCCAATAGTATTGACTGGAATAATGTGTATGCGTTTACGAATGTTGACGATAAGGTGGCCTATTTTAACGAATCTTTGACCAAATTGTATGACAAGCACGCTCCAATTAGGAAAATTAAGGTAAAACATCTACCCGCACCTTGGCTTACTCAAAATATTAAAAATATGATGGCAAAACGTGATAAAGCCAAGAGAGTCTCTAAAAGGGAACCTACTGACCTCAATATTGCGACGTACAAAAAATTGCGAAATCTCTGCAATAGGATGTGTAGAGATGCTAAACGCCGTTTCATCCACTCCTCCATCGATAAACTGACCACTTCACAAATGTGGAGATTTTTTAACTCCTTAGGCGTGGGTAATCCCTCAAAATCTTCTCAACATTCATTTGATTTGAATTCTCTAAATAAACATTTTTCTACTCCCCCTTTAACAATTTCAGCCTCTACGAAGGCTGAAACATTGTTAAAGATGGCGAACGCCATCACGCCTGATTGTATTCCTTTTAATTTTCATACAGTCACAGAGAGCGAAGTCAAGAGAAGCATCCTGTCTATCACTTCCAAGGCGGTTGGTAATGACAACATTAGTCGGGATATGTTAATACCTGTCCTTGACTCTTTAAACCCTGTTATTACTCACATTATAAACTTTTCCTTTGAATCCAATACCTTTCCAACAGTTTGGAAGTTAGCACACGTGATTCCTTTACCTAAAATATCAAATCCATCTTCATTTTCACAATTTCGTCCCATCTCTATTTTGCCTATCCTATCAAAAATCCTTGAAGACGTTGTACGTAAGCAAATGTCAGAATTCCTAACACATAATCATCTCCTTAGTCCTTTTCAATCCGGTTTCCGTTCCGGTCACAGTACTTCCACCGCACTGCTTAAAGTCACTGAAGACATTCGCTTTGCTATGGACAAAAGAGAGTTTACTATTCTCATTTTGCTCGATTTTAGCAATGCCTTTAATTCAGTCGACTTTGATGTATTGCTTGGTATCCTTCGCTCACTTAACTTTGCTCTGCCTGTGATTGATTGGTTCGAATCTTATCTTCGTGGTCGTCGGCAGATGGTAAAGTCTGATGAGGCTTCCTCGGACTGGGCTGATCTCTCTGCTGGCGTTCCGCAAGGCGGCGTACTTTCTCCTCTTCTGTTTTCAATCTTCATTAATGAAATTACCAAAGTTATTTCTTCTCACTACCATCTCTATGCAGACGATTTACAACTTTATAGACACGCCACCTTATCAAATCTGTGTTCGACCATACATGATATCAATTATGATCTTGCAAAAATTAAGAACTGGGCTGCATCCTTTGGACTTCTTGTTAATCCCTTGAAGTCGAAGGCACTGATAATAGGTACCAGACAGTTACGTAGCAAGATTAATTGGGATATTGTACCATCAATTGTCTATGGTGGAACTAAAATTGCATATAGTGACCAAGCTTGTAATCTGGGGCTAGTTATAGATTGCAATTTATCATGGAGAGCTCAGGTTAACGAAGTCAGTAAACGTGTCCATTTCTCTCTGCATTCTCTAAAACGTTTGCAGAACTTCCTTCCTTTCAAAACAAAAATTTTACTTGCACAATCCCTTCTTCTTCCCATCCTGGACTACGCTGATGTTTGCTATCTTGATGCGAATGATGAGCTGCTTGACAAACTAGATAGACTTCAAAATTTGTGCATTCGTTTCATTTACGGTCTGCACAAATTTGATCACATTTCTCAATATCGACGTCAGTTAAAGTGGCTTCCTATCCGACTTCGCCGGAGCTTGCACATTTTATCGCTTCTTTTTAAAATATTAAAACATGGTAGCCCTGATTACCTACATGAGCGTTTTCTGTTCTGTCCTGCTCGTGAAAGACCAGTACGCGCATGTGTGGCGTCGAAAACTCTTGAGGTACCATTTTTTAATACTACTTCCTATGGTAACTCGTTTTCCGTTGTTGCCGCTCGCCTATGGAACTCTCTTCCCGATAATATTTTCTATAATAATGTTACGATAAATTCGTTTAAAATCAGAGTCAAGCAACACTTTCTTTCCACTTAAGTTTAATTTATTTTATATGTATGTATTTATATATATATATTTTTTTTGTATCTATGTATGTTGAATGTATATATATGTATATAATAATAATATATATATATATATATGTGTATATGTATATATAGGTATATATTATTGTATTTATTTGTATTTAGTGTGTAATATATTAATTTATCGTTAAGTCTACTTGAATTTTATAATATAAAACTAATTGATATTGTACCTACACCATAAATCTGTACTACAAATAATCTCCACTAGATTCAGGGTTTCTGGAAGAGATCTCTTGTTAGAGATAAGTTATCCCTATGTACACATTTTTAATGTATATAATTCTCTGTATATTCTGTTGGTACATAAATGAAAATAAATAAATTGTATGGAATTTATAGCAATAAAACATACATTTTAATTTGAATTGAGTAGACAGTTATTGTTCTCTTAAAATTCAATAATTAAGCGTTCAAAATTTGTAATGCCATCTCTAATATACTATTAGCTCTATGATATGTAACCAGCCTACCGTGCGGTCGTTGACCTCCGATAATGAGTAGCGCATACTGAGCCGTGAAAGAGTGCGCTCCATTTATTATACTTAATGGCAAAAAATATTTGATATAATGATTAAGTTTTTGATTTCATACCTATTTTGTTTTTTTGTGGATTCCCTTTTTATTTCATGAGGAAATTAAAACGTAATGAGCAGTTATTTTTACTTTGATATATAATTACTGTCTGGATTTTAAAAATCGAAACAATTAAACTAATAAGAATCAACTACTGAATTTCTTATCGGTTCTTCTCGGTCAGAACCGAAAGTAGCTTTGCATATAAGTCAATGCTTTAATGTGACTCAGCCGAGCTCCTAAGTAAATTTGAAAAAAGAATATTTTGATATAATCGTAATGTAAATTTTTTTTTGTTTTTCAATGCTTCAGCGACATTTTCTCGTTCTAAACTGAAATGCCTCGCCAGTTGAATTACATTTTAAAGTCCTCACGTTGACTTTTACATAACGAGCCATAATAAACTTGACCGAGTTGTTGTCTCTATTAGTAACAGTCTGTAAATATCACATTGCTGGTAGCAGAGCCTCCTCTACCTTTTGAAGATGTTTGGAGGCTGCTCTACCACTTTACCCCAGTGAGGATGAACATGTGCCAGAATTCCATTCAAATTAAATACAGACCGCCTTCCTTTCATACCGCTGAGCACGAGATCAGAGTTACGGTTCCTGGGTTTGAACTTTCAATCATCGGTTAAAATACACGTGTTCTTATCACTGGGCTCTTAAAAAAGTTCCAGCGTATGATTGTCTAAATTTGACTTTTTATTTTACAACTTTTACGACCTGTTTTGACCGGAGCTGTTTGTTGCTTAAAAGCGTGTGGCTGTCTCAATGTTAACTATCATCAAACATCTCCTTGTCTCTCGAAGTTAGAAAACACAAAATCATTTCTTATATTATTTGTGTAATCAATATATGTATATGTTTTCGAGAATAAAGCCTGAGGGGTTTAAAACCACCATGTTCAGATAATCATGATCTTCTAGTAAACAGTACTGTTTTGGTTACTACACACGTGACCATATAAATGAAACAACTGCTTCATCTTTACTTGGTGGGATATCTTTTTACCAGTCCTTCTTTGTGGCTGCCACCCACTTGTCATCAAATATTCTGCAGGCAAACGTCAATAGGCAGCATATTGTATTCCGGTTGGTTCCGAGGTACGAGTCGGTGTAACTACAGGGATATAATATTAAGTGATTCTATGGGGGGCGATCCCTTGCCATCCGGCGGCCTATTTACCAGACCAAACCGAGGAACACACTAAATTAGTTAATAAAAAGAAATCTTTAAAACAGTATTTACAAATTACAATGTATCATTTAAATTAAATATATAGAGCTTTTTTATATGTCGTGTATATAAATAGTCCGCCAATTAGTCTTCAAAGCAAGTCGAAAAGGAAAAATAAATACTGAAATATTATGTTACAAAGTTACTTCGGTATGAAATAAGAAATTTCGTCTGAATATCTGAGACTCCCACGGGACGTATTATGATAAAGAACCATAAAGATAGCTTTGTATAAAGCTATTATATGAACGGAACCTTATTCTTAAAATGCTTGTAAGACTGGCAACATTCTTGCCATCATTCATCGTATTAATATTTCGCGTTTATTCAAAAGATTTTCTAGTAATTTCAAAACCTCTGACAATTTTTTGATTTCATTTCATTGTAAACTGCATCTACATTCGGTGCCAATTATGAAACCTTATTTAAATGAAATCTGTTTAGTCAATTTTTTTTTTCCTGCCGGTTATTCTCGATAGAATCTAGTCTAATGCTCTCTGAACCGGTGGTAACTTCACTTAATAGAGTTAAATGACGATTAAAAAGCGCTTCTAAAAGCCTACTTGAATAATGTATATTTTGATTTTGATGAGACAAAAAATTGTTTATTTACATAAGTTCAGATAGAATTAAAGTGAGTCGATACCAAATTTTTTAAAAGTTTATTTAATTTTTTACTAACACTCCGCTCAGAAACTTTATTTCACTCTCTAAAATTAATAATCTATTAAATAGGCAGAAATTAGCAAATTGCAATCTAAGAATACTATAAAGAATACTCTTCAATTTTTTGAACAGCATACAGCTGAAGCTCTTCAACAAGAGATCATAACCGATTTTTCATGTGCAGTCATCGGCCCACAAATTTGCTTCATATGAAATTTTACCAAAGTTAATTTAATGTTTTTGCCGTGAAATCGAAACTGACAGAGTTTCGCATTTATAATAAATCAAAATCAAAATAAACTTTATTCAAGTAGGCTTTTATAAGCACTTTGTCATTTTACAATTAAGTGAAGCTACCACCGGTCCGGAAAGTAGATTCTACCGGGAAGAACCGGCAAGAAACTCAGTAGTTACCCTTTTTTAACATTTAAAAAAATACGTCATGTTAAATAAATACAATTATTTAAATTAATGTATCCTGCTTGGAAGTCAACAGGTATTAACTCCACGCTTTTTTATCATCTATAAAATCTTGTATCGAATAATATGCTTTTTCTACCAATGTATTTTTACAAACGATTTGAATTTACTAAACGGCAAAGTTAAAAAATTCTGCTAAATAATAAATACTACTATAGATTAGGTACACAAACGCATATATTAAATATTGACGTCTTAGAAAATAACTTTCTTATGCCAAGAAAACATGCAGACAGGAGGCGAATCGTAAAATGAGTCTTTTAATCTTGAGATCATTTTAAAATTCCATAACATGTACTATATTATTACGGTGCTTGCACTAAGCGAAGCAGCCGCTAGTTTTTATAGTAATTTCCATCTGTTCAAAGGTATTATAGTGACGATCACAAACACGTCATACGAAGTGTGGATTTAAGATCAACGACTTTTCGTAGTTTTAGAAGCGTTTCATCATTACTTCCTTCCGGGCTGCTAGTAAGATTATTGATAGTAAAATCCAATTACTTTAATTGGTGGACTTTAAAGAACCACTAAATCTAAAATATTACAAATCCAGCTACTAAACTAAGGCAGATTTCAACATGACACAAAAATTGGGAATATAAAAATATTCTTCAAACAAGTAGGCACTGAAGTAAAATATTAAACTAGTAACGGATCGGAAAGTAGAATCTTCCATTTCTATTAATAATATAAAAATAATAGATAAAGAAATATTTTAAATATTCACTTAGTTAGCATATCTTAATAGTCGTGACCAACACATTGTGTGGTCTGTCTATCTGTTTCGTGAATCTTTTAGTACGGAACCAAAAATAGGCAACACGGTAGTAGATTTATCCGTAAAAGCTATAAACGTAAAACTAGGAAGTTAAAATGGCGTCCTACTGACCTTATCTCGTTTAAAACTTAAAACACTTCTACATTTCTTAAAATGTTTTTATAGGTAACGAGAATGAACCGTGTGTAATCTGAGTAAATACTGTCCTTAATTACACTCGCTCGCTCTTTGTATTGAAATTTTGAAATATACTTGGATTTCTAAAATACCTAATGTCTGAATACTACATGATCTGTACCACCAGTAAGAGCTATGCTAAACGTTGTCTTTCAAATTACCTAGGAAGATATAAATTAATAGTACGCTTTCATTCGATCACTTCGAACTGAGCAATTTGATTATGGAACATGCCTGTCGAGCTGAGATGGCCCAGTGGTACACGTGCATATTAATCGATGATTTCTGGTTCAAACCCAGGCAAGCATTACTATATAAATGTGCTAAATTTATGTTTACAATTCATCTCGTGCTCATCAGTGAAGGAAAACATCGTGAGGAAACCTGCATGTCTAATTTCATCGAAATTCTGCCACATTTGTATTCCCCCAACCCATATTGGAACAGCGTGGTGGAATATATTCCAAACCCTCTCCTTAATGGGATAGGAGGCCATAGCCCAGCAGTGGGAAATTTACAGGCTGTTACTGTACTGTACTACACTGTACTGTCTCCCAATAAACAAGCTCTACTTTATAGTATAATATACATAACCCTAGATGAACGCATATAGCTCTATAACCTTAAAACAATAAAGTGCAATTCTACAAAAGACTGAGCTTTCTTAGTAATTCCTGACGATCATGTTACTGGGAATAAAAGAACTTCACATTAGAAGTGAAATCAACATGGCGGGTGACTTTCGTTTTTGAAGGCGTTTTTACTTTATAATCTACCAGCTTAATGTCCAACGCGTGTATTTACGATGTATCTTTAAAAGACTAGTGACCCGCCCCGGCTTTGCACCGGTTCAATGCTGATACTAAATATAGGTACTACAGTATTTGTTTATTTACCACATCACATTAGAGACATCTAAAATTATCACTGTTTCTTTAGTATGTTTACAAAAAACCTTCGTCTCGAATCACTCTATCTATTAAAAAGAAACCCTATCAAAATTATACCTATTCATAAACAAATGAACTCTATATTTAAAATGAGATTATCGTTTATTTTGTAAATTTGAAACTTACTTTTTTAAAATATACACTTATTTAATTATATAATTATTTTTCTCTGTCTTTGTCTCTCTCTTAGTCTTTCTCTGGTCTTGATTATTATCGTTCTACGAAATTAATTCGTGGAAAGTGCGGTTACTGATGATTATTCTTAGTAGAATCTACATAGCGAACTATTAGTAAATAAACATTTAATTTCATTTCGTAAAATGAGTGTTTAAAAGGGTCTGTATACTTGAATAAGGTATATTGATTTACTAGGAGAGGGAATAGGATGTCCCCCTATGTTTGCATATACACTCGTCCATCCTGTACACACAGCCCTATGTAATCTACAATCTACTTTTTTTTACAATGAAGTACCAGTAAGAACTAGTACTTCATTGTAAAATTACGCGCCCAAATTCGAACAATTGAGGACATTTTGACGAAAAACGCCTCAACGAAAAGTCTACCTAATTGATAAACTTCATTTAAATAATCTTGGGTATTTCATATAGATATTTAATGTGCTTTATTTATCTTGTAATCGAAAACAAACCGAAAAGACTGCATGTACACAAATTGCGGAATACCTTTTTTCAAATCTAAAATTAAAAGGTATGTTCTAGGCAAGTGTGATATCGTAGACTGCATCGATGTATAAGTTTCTTTCACCGTTTCTTCTCAGGTCCCAGGTATTACATTCCGAACCGTTGGTAGAGTTTTGACTATCAATAATTATCTGTAATCTACATTTAATAAAGATTCTTGAGTTTGGCTTTGGCTAACATCAGGCATGAAAACTAAACTATCAAACGTTTGCATATTCTTTATAAAAACACCACCAACAAATTCGATAAGCCATCCTTTTAATAGATGAAAAGGCGATTGAACACTAACTATCTACTAACCAATATAATTAATGGAATAAGCTGTATTTATTTCAACAAAGTTTTTATATGAATAAACGTATTCCGAATTGTAACTAAATAAAGTTTAATTTCCCGTAAAATTTACTATTGAAAGCAATTAATGTTTGAAAGTCGGTACGTAACTCGATTTACAGTACTGTCCCTTTCGTAAATTGCTCCAGAATACCTACCAATTACTTCATTAAACTGTAGACAGTTCCTTTACCTCTTAATTATAGCTTGTCCGCTTTATAGAGACGCGTTGACACCCTTTTAAAATATCGTTTAAATTAATTAATTGCTTCGCTGCATTTCTGTTTCAAGGGAGCGCGAATTGGCCAATTTACTACCAACCTGTACTTATATATAATCTTCGATAAAAACTGCCTAAGTCACCCTTCAAGAACAGAAATCAAAGTATTCATGTTTGACGAAAGAATGGATGATGGTATTAATTAGGTTGGACTTGCCTATGATGAACCATTAGATAGTCTATCTGGCTGTTGTTGTGAATACATGCAGACATTTTTAACTTTACCGTTTCGTAAATTCAAATCGTTAATAAAAATACATTGGTAAAAAAGGCATATTATTCGTTACAAGATTTTGTAGATGATAAAAAAGTTTGGAATGAATATCTGTTGACTTCCAGTCAGGATACATTACATACATATATAATTGTATTTAACTATTATGATTGTATTTTTTAAATGTTGAAAAAGATTAACTACTGAGTTTCTTGCCGGTTCTTCTCGGTAGAATCTACTTTCCGAACCGGTGGTAGCTTCACTTAATTGTTAAATGACGATTCAAAAGTGCTTGTAAAAGCCCACTTGAATAAAGTTTATTTTGATTTTGATTTTCATGATAAATATAACGTATAGCAGATTGTATTCAATTTGCGTACTAAAATATTTATACTTAGAAATATTTTAATCCGTCCAACAAAAGAAGTATGTTAAACTCAAACCTTCCTAGAATTTCCCTAAACGATATTATTCTATTGCTTCGTGAATTGGGACCTGGATCGTACTAGGGACGTCATTTAAAGAAAAATAACCCTTATTACCATAGAATAAGGTAAAAGGTACATTTGAATACGATGTATTAAAGTCCCAATCCGTCACACGCGATCCAACCCAG
This sequence comes from Vanessa cardui, assembly GCF_905220365.1. Classification (NCBI taxonomy): domain Eukaryota; kingdom Metazoa; phylum Arthropoda; class Insecta; order Lepidoptera; family Nymphalidae; genus Vanessa; species Vanessa cardui. Next base: position 4,149,315 of record NC_061143.1, read on the forward strand.
AATTTTAAGGAGATACTTGGTATATACTTTCTGGATGTGTCTCGTAACTGCATGTAACAAATAACTTCAAGATTTTTAGATCGACAATTCTAACATGTAGGTATGATGTATGGTACATTAACGCTATTTATTATATGGGAGACGGATGGGCACCACCTGGACACCACTGACTATGGACATTAGTCAGCGGCTAGATTTGGGGTTCACATTTTAAATGTAGCTCCATTTTGTCACTACAACGAGGTTTGGAACATATTCCACCACGCTGTTCCAATGCCTGTTGATAAAATATGCTTTTTTTATGGTATAGGTTGGCGGACGAGCATATGGACCACCTGATGGTAAGTGGTCACCATCACCCATAGACAATGACGCCGTAAGAAATATTAACTATTCCTTAAATCGTCAATGTGCCACCAACCTTGGGAACTAAGATGTTATGTCCTTTGTGCCTGTAGTTACACTGGCTCACTCACCCTTCAGACCGGAACACAACAATACTGAGTTCTGTTATTGTTGGCGGTAGAATAACTGATGAGTGGGTGGTACCTACCCAGACGGGCTTGTGGCCACCAAGTAAATATATAGTATGCATGTGGCAGAATTTATTTGAATTTAGACACATGCAGGTTTCCTCACGATGTCTTACATCAGCTCACGAGATGAATTGTAAACTAAAGTTAAACACATGAATATTTACTGGTGCTTGCTTGGGTTTCAACCGGAATTGTCGGTTAAGATGCACGCGTTCTAACCACTGAAAAATTCGCCTCTATTTTAGGGTCAATTATTACATGATTAAATGTTTGTACGTTTTTGTAAAAGTAAATAAACAGTGCGGTTTCATCTTATGTTGTCGTTTCTTGATAATCTATATCTTTGTCTGTTATGGTATGCGGGTAACGCAAGTCGAGTGCGTCGATTACGGCCGTAATGGCAACGTGAGAGGCAATCGTAAGAGAAAACTCCATTCGGGTTCCGTTGAAACAGATCTGACAGTTAATGGCGGTTCCGTATAATTTGTATTGTCTTTATCTGGATGCAAATGATGGCCAAATGTGACGAACTATTGGCGTATTGGCCAATCTATGCATACTTTTTAATGTAAAGCTTACGCTACGTAATACACTTGCGACAATGATGTTCTAGTAAACAGATATGTCATTAACGCGCAAAAAGTGAAGACTAGAAAACGTCCTAATTGGGACGTTTACCTTTAGTCGCTTTCATCATAATTATGCCAGTAATACATTATAATACATCATAATTATGTAGTAATACGTTTTGCGTAATTAAAACATCTAGTTATCCATTTTACTTATTGTTTTTTATCAAGCTATCCTTTTTACTTGTAACGAAATGTAAAATAAATGGTCCCCGGCGCGGCACACTTTTTTCTGTTGTTTAGTATGGGTATAACATATCTGTTTATTAGAATATCATTGACTTGCGATAATATTTATTTTTATTGTTGTTTTACTTCGTACAAAAAACCATAACATATTTATAGGAAATTAAAGATTGTTTGATATGAAAAAAGTATTGGCGCGAAATTTTCAACATTAAATTGTATCGAATATACGAATGATTTGTTCGTTCGTTCAAATATCACAGTATAAATATATGACAGTACTGCTATGGAGTCGTTTTACCAAACATGTACCCGTTACTGTAACATCGCTTTAAAATATAAACAAATACATTTTATACAGTCATTTTCATTTTATAATAATAAATAAATAAATATGAGACAACATCACATACATTACTCTGATGTATCCCAATGTAAGTAGCTAAAGCACTTCAAATCAGAAGTAACGACGGTACCACAAACACCCAGTATATATTTTGTAAAGTCGGTCCAAAGAATCAGTTCACCAAATCACACTTTTAGTGATTCGCGGATATTAAAGAAAACCCACAACCCTGACAAAGAAATTTTGTTACCTGTTCAGTGTCGTATGTAACATTATTGATTTATTGATTATTAACAATTGTACTTTGCAACAGAATGACGGTTATTCTCTCATTATCCAGTTATATTAATCTCCCGGATAACTTACATGATAAATGCCACATAATAAATAAGTTAATATTTAAGAGCTTTAATGATTATGTAATTTTTTAGTGTATGACGTGAGCTCAAGTCATAAGGACTTGACTTCAGCATCCAAAGCCAAGTAAAAAAAGCCCATTGCTGGGCTAAGAACACATGCAGACACCTCCTCCATTTTTAAGCAGGAGGTGACTGCATTTGTCTGTTAAAATTTTAACAATACACACTAAAACATAACACTAATATTTTATCTACTAACGGTATATTTACTGGCTGTTTTTTTTTTATTTAAATCAAAATTTCATTACGCTGAAATATATTAATATAAATAAACTAATTTTGAAATATTATAGATAATGAATAGCTGATTCTAAATTAACTTTATCTTACCATACGTCATGATACCTGTATTACAAGTAGAACAACCTTGGTAACCAGAGTCGTCCTGCCAAGGTTGTCGTGTTCCTTCGCAAGGTTACTGCCGGGAGTCCTAACGATCCGGGGAATTTTAAATCTTTTAAACAACCACGCTTCCTATACAGAGCAATGTTATTTTTAGACACAAATCTTTTTTCCATTTTCAAAATAATGGATTTTTTTAAACACAATTCTTAGTTCTATTTTTAAAATAATGGAATCACGAATATATATGGCCCTGATAAAATTTAATTAAATAGGTATTACAGATAAAAAATATTTACATAAACAATAACGAAAAAGTTTTTAATAATTATTCTGTAAATTAAAAATAAACTTGAACATATCAAATTTAAAATATATTTTGTTGTTTAAAGATAGATCTACTAGTATAGTATACATTTATGATGGAATTTTACGTTTTCGATCATCGTAAAACTGTAGCACTAAACTTTAAATAGACAAACGATGATGTATATCGACCGAGTTTGCGAAAATAAATATTTCTTGCTCCTGCATTAAACGGACATCACGAGTCTTATCAATTTCATTTAAAAGAAAAAATTCCAATGAAAGTAATCATTTCTCAACTTATATTTAATTTTAATATAAACCCTGTATTAAGTATTATTATAAGTATTCGATTTATATTTTTTTTAATTTATTTCCAGCGTGTCCGAACATTTACAACATCGCTCGACGAGCTAGCGTCGCGTGTGCAAACAGCAGAGGCTGCTCGCGCATCATGGCGCGCGCCCGGCGACGCCCGGGATGCTCGCGCGCAGCTCGACGCTGTTTCCCGTGCGCGGGCGCAGCTACCGCCTCTGAAGAGATTGGTAGACGAGCTGAGAGGTCAAACACAGGCGATGGCGAGGGATAACATCCAATTGCCTGAACATTTAATTTCGAGACTTGAGGATTTGAATACGAGGTACGTTGTATAACAATATTAGACGAAAACTTTACCTAAATTGCTGCAAAATGACTCATTGATACCTATTATTTATGGTTCTTACAACGTGTCTCATAAATAAAATCAATTTTTCAGAGTATCAGGTCTAAGCGCCGGTGGTGAAGAGCGCGCACGTCAGCTTGCTGGTGTAGCCAGGGATGGCGGAGCGGGAGCGGCTCAAGGATTCTTAGCTGGCTCTGTCCGCACACCCTGGGAGCGGGCTGTCACGCCAGCCAACGTACCGTATTATATAAAGTGAGTGATTTGATATTCAATACAGAACATAGTTTTATTAAGAGATTTTGTGGAAAAAGTACGGGACTAAGACCTCCTCTCTCTTTAAGGAGTATTTATTCCACCTCGCTTCTCCAACGGAACATACATGTGAAAAATAAATAAATATACGCATTAGTTTTCTCATGGGTTCCAACGTCGTAAACCGTATGCCCTCGGCTCATCAACCTTTAAAAATATACCTATATTATATTTTTATAGAGGCGAAAAATTACTGTTATGATACCAAAAAAGTATTCATTGTATTAACTTACAAATACATCTTAAAAGTATTTAAAGGTAAGCTATCGAGAAAATTCACTAACGTTTTTTACTTTTCAGCCATGAATTGGAAACGACGCACTGGGATCATCCAAAGATGATCGAATTGATGAACTCCCTAGCTGACCTGAACGAAGTGCGCTTCTCCGCTTACAGGACAGCTCTCAAATTGAGAACTGTTCAGACAGCTCTTTGTAGTAAGTGACAAAGCTCTTTACCTATCTGTTAATTATAGTCTAGCAAACGCTGGTGCGTTCCTCCACTCTCATAATCTGTTGGTACCGAAAATCTGATACAAAGGAAAAAAGCCCACGCTTTATGTGTTCGAGATAAATAATGGACATAATTCCAAATTCTAGTCTGCTACTAAGAATTTTTTTCCTTGAAATTTCCAATAATATTTTATCAGCTCGACTGGGAGGTTGTAACAGGAGTTCGAGATCTGTAACCGTTCTATATAGCCACTGGATCAATGAGGCAGTCAATTACATCTTTCACTACATTTGCCTATTTGCCCCTTAGCACTAAATATGCCTTAGTAATAGGTACTTCATAAATAATAAGTATTTGTATCGAAGAATAAATGAAATTACCGATCTTACTCATTATAATTATTAAAGTCGTTCTGTGGGTTGTTACACGACTAACGAGATAAAAAGAAAGTAAAAACATTATAGAATTCACTCGAGTTGTTTCACAGTAGCGCTGCAGCGGCGACCGCAACTTCTGCTATTTGATACCTTGCAACAAGTCTACGATACTGCGGCTAGACGGCGAATAACAAGTGGTTAAAATAATTGAATAGAAAATAAAAGCCACCAGCGACAACAGCCTTGTATTTTTTTAATGAATAAATAATACGCAAAGAGATTGTATTTATAACTAACGACCCGCCGGCTTTGCACGGGTGCAATGATTTGACATCACAGTGGAAACTTATAAAGTCAATGTTTCTGTAGTAAATTGTCCATGTATTATATATAAAAACCTTCTCGAATCACTCTATCTATTATCATTAAAAAACCGCATCAAATTCTCTTGCGAAGTTTAAAAGATTTAAGCATACATATGTAGGTATATAGGGACAGAGAAAGTGACTTTGTTTTATACTATAAGTGATTATCTTAATATGAATATAGACTTGAATTGACTAAAAGTAACACTTGTGTTCTTTTTTCAGTGCATATGCTGCAACTACCCGCGGCTCTCGAATCCTTCGATTCTCACGGACTTCGAGCTCAAAACGATCGCCTCATCGATATTCCTGATATGATCACCGTGCTAACATCCTTATATGAGGTATGCCGACTACCACCTTAATAATATGCACAACTGGCGTCAATATATTATATTAACAACTTGTATATTTTCTATTACTGGGCTAAGGCTATTTTCTCCCTTTGAGAGGAAAGCTTGGGGCATATTTAACCACATTGCTCCAATGCAGGTTGATGTGTACACATGTGGCAGAATTTCTTTGAAATTGTTTGACCACGATTTGAATTGAAACACAAATTAAGCACATGAAAATTCAATGATGCTTGCTTGGGTTTGAACCCGCAATCATCGGTTAAATCGGTTCGGTTAATCACTGGGCCATCTCGGCTCATAAAATCAGTCAATAGATTATTACAGAATACCAAAACCAAATGGCCATTATGAATGCTAATTAAAATGACACAAATTCTTCGAAGTCTTCATCTCATTGTATATTTTTGAATTTCCAGGTCATTGCAGCAGAAAACCCAAGTCTAGTGAACGTTCCACTTTGTCTAGACCTGTCCATCAACTGGTTGCTTAATGTCTATGACAGCCAGCGAACCGGCCAGATCAGGGTGTTAAGTTTCAAGGTCGGGTTGGTGTTGCTCTGTAAGGGACATTTGGAAGAGAAATATAGGTAATTGCCTTTATTAAATAAACTATAACATAAAACAATTTTTGACTTATTTAGTCCTTTTTCACAATTTTTGGCCTCAAATTTGATACACTAAAATATACACCGTATATTTTTGTTGAACCTAAAATTTAGAATTATTAAACATTTTGCGTTAACTTTGGCACGATGTACGTTCTTAAAAAAATATTTTTACAGGTATTTATTCCGATTGATTGCTGACCCGTCTTGCCGCGCTGACCAAAGAAAACTAGGATTACTTCTACATGATTGTATACAAGTAAGTTCATACATGGCACAGCCTCAATATATTAAAAAAAAACTACTTGGATAATTAAATGATTTGTAGCAAATATAGGAAAGAAAATTTAAATTAAAAAAGTATATATAGAGTATCGTATTATCAAAATTATATTAGTGATGTAGTTGTCTAACAATGTAAAAACCCTTTAGACAAAATTTTTCCCATTAATTCCCAGGTTCCAAGACAGTTAGGAGAAGTAGCGGCATTTGGCGGCTCCAATATAGAACCTTCGGTGAGGAGCTGCTTCGAACAAGCATCTGTTGCCACCAAGGAGGGTAACAGAGGAAGTACGCTCGATAGAAAAGCAGGTAAGATAAAAATCAAAACAATAAATTTCGTAAGGGTAACAAAGCACATATTTTGTTTTTATTAATAATCTGACAACTATTGAGAAATAAAAATACTGAATAGGTACAAAAAACAAATAATTAATTAATCTTTTAACTAAGAAAACTTCATTCTTATTTTAGTGGAAAAAGAGAAGGAAAAAGAAGACACCAAAGAGAAGACATTAGAGAGAGACGCAGATGGCCAACTCCAATATATAGAGGCGTTCCATTTCCTCCAATGGCTGCAGAAGGAGCCACAGTCCATGGTCTGGCTGCCGGTACTGCACAGGCTTGCTGCTGCAGAAAGTGCGAAACACCAGGCCAAGTGCAATATTTGTAAAGAATATCCAATTGTTGGATTCAGGTAAGAATCTTTTTGCTATTTAAAAAACAAACTTAATTTGTTATTTTTAAAAACAAACTACTTATTAATAATAGTAGATAATATTGGTAATAGTAAATACGAAATTATTAATAGAATTCATAGAATCTTACAAAGATATAGCACCGCCGAGTCTACACGCAAAACATATTTTTATATAAATTGGCCAAAATAATGGCGATTATTGATCTCGGAAAAAAATATGACGATCAATAGGGCTTTCTAGTTCTAAATGATTTGTAACTTTCATTATGTGACATAAATATTTTTAGTCATTTCTTTAGATACAAACTCATTGTTGTTTTATGTTTCAGATACCGCTGTTTAAAATGTTTCAACTTCGATATGTGTCAGAAATGCTTCTTCAACGGTCGTAAAGCCAAAAATCACAAGCTGACACATCCTATGCAAGAATACTGCACAGCTGTAAGTTTTAGTTTGGTAGTAGTATTGTGTGGAGATCAAACGCATCCAAATTTTTCATAATATCTCTTGATTTGAAGGAGGAAAACGGAGGTTGAATTTATCAGTTTCCATAGTTTTATTGCCTGCAATCAAGTTGCTTGGTTTTCATTACAATAACATTTTGGTCCAGAAAACAACATAAGACTGATTTAATAATGAATTGGAAGATGAATAAAGTGGAATGTTCCTGATATTTAAGCGAACCGAATTAAGATTCCGTCGAAAAGAAGCTGAGTAGTTTCTCTTTGACAATATTTAAAATTATATTTCAGACGACATCAGGTGAAGACGTGCGTGACTTCACGAGGGCTCTTCGTAACAAATTCAAATCTGCAAGATACTTCAAGAAACATCCCAGAGTTGGGTACTTGCCGGTCCAGACAGTACTTGAAGGTAAATTTACTTACGAAAACATGTACAAAAATATGCCATATGCCTAAAAATACATATAATCCTATTATGTGATAGTAATGTATTTAAAAGTCCTTAAAATGGCTAAATATATAAACACCATCTTTGACATAAAATTAACTTATTATAAGGTAAAGATTTGTTTGATAATTTTGGAGGGAAGTTATCGCGATAATGTTTAAAGTTTTACAAAGAATATTTTTGCTTTGTGATTCATTATCGGTATTGCAAGTACTAAATGAAAAATCTCTGTCGCGCAGGAGACGCGCTGGAGTCTCCGGCGCCGTCGCCGCAGCACGGCGCGGGCGCGGGCGCGGCGGGCGCCGACGACATGCACTCGCGCCTCGAGCTGTACGCCACGCGCCTCGCGCAGGTCGAGCTGGGCGCGCGCGCCGCCGACACGCCCGACAGGTGAGCGCCCGGGGGCGGTCTAATCACTTTACAAATTAATCTTCAGAATAGATTTTATTTACTTTGGTCCTTCGAGCCGGATACATGTACTATAAATAGTAACAGTCTGTAAATGTTCTTCCTCTTGGGCCAAGGCCTCCTCTCTCTTTGAAGGGAAGGTGAGCAGTCTTTTCCCCCACGCTGATCCAATGCGGATTGGTGGACACATACGTGGTAGAATTTCGTCGAAATTAGACACATGCAGGTTTCCTCACGATGTTTATGTTTACCGCAGAGCTCGAAGGGAATGATAAACACAAATTAAGCACATGGAGATTCGGAAGTTCTTGCCTAGGTTTGAACCCGCAATCATCGTTGAAAATGTACCCGCTAACCTAACCAGTGGTTTGGCAAATATATGATTATAAATAAATGAAATGTACACTTATTTACAGCGATGAGGAACACGCTCTCATCGCTCAATATTGCGCTTCACTTAACGGAGCTTCGGAGGGAGTGGATGGAGAGGATGGCGAAGATGCGCCACGCTCTCCCGTGCACGTCGTGTCGGTCATCCATCGGGAACAACGACACGAGCTGGAGGCTATGATCAGGTAATATATGATAAAAAACATAGGACATAATGTAATGTGATGTATGTGCAATATATTAGGCACTCACTGTATTACAACAACAACAACAGCCTGTAAATTCCCACTGCTGGGCTAAAAGCCTCCTCTCCCTTTGAGAAGGTTTGGAACATATTCCATCACGCTGTTCCAATGCGGGTTGGTGGAATACACATGTGGCAGAATTTCTATGAAATTTGTCACATGCAGGTTTCCTCACGATGTTTTCCTTCACCGCTGAGCACGAGATGAATTATAAAGACAAATTAAGGACATGAATCGGCGGTGCTCGCCTGGGTTTGAACCCGCAATCATCGGTTAAGATGCACGCGTTCTAACCACTGGGCCATCTCAGCTCACTGTATTAAAACACCAGTTTTTTAAGGAGATGGATCGTTTTTCATTTTTTTTAATTATATTTTTTATTGCAGAGAACTTGAAGAAGAAAATGCAAGTCTTCAAGCAGAGTACGAAAGGCTTAAGGCCAAGCAAACACCAGGCTCCACTCCTGAAGAACAGCATGCCGTCACCGATAATAGGAATGCGCCTGTTGATCAGGTAATTAGAGCGTTTCCTACCATTCGTAAGATAAACACTGTTTCCCAAAAAGTTAAAGAATTTATTTTAGTATTCCTAAATGTTCAAAATATGAGTTTTATAACACCTCTTCTTAAATTTGCTTCTAATGTCCAGACGATACATATTACCCATGACCATAAATACACCATTTTTTAGGATATGATGGCGGAAGCTCGTCTTCTCCGACAGCATAAGGGACGCCTCGAGGCTCGCATGCAGATCCTGGAAGAACATAACCGTCAACTGGAGGCCCAGCTGCAACGCTTGCGTAGACTGCTGGATGAGGTACGATAACTATCACTTATGGGTTGAATGTCATAAAACTTCACAATTTGTACACTGGGTAAGCTCCAAACACTTTGGCAGTAACTTCCAATAAGGCGCACAATTAAAAGTATTACTTATATATTATTTAGTATATATTATGATTATGAATGCATTATTTTAAAATGGATAAAAGAGTCAGTGTGGGCCACGTCTTCCAAGGAGACGACGAGCTTGAAGTCCAGCGAAGATCTGATCTTAAGTAAAAATATAAAATGCCAAAATATATAAATGTAAAAAAAGGAACGCGCAACTGTGAATCAGTGGATGTTGCAAATTAAATTAAAAAAACTTCCAATAAGGTGATGACGTATACCCTTGTGTATACCGACTTTACATTAAGTGTAACCCCCCCCCCTTCCAGCCGGGCGCGGCGCAGGGCTCGCCGGGCGCGCGCACGGGCACGCTGCAGACGCGCTCCGTCACCGCCTCGCAGCTCGCCACCGACTCGCCCGCCAAGCTGCACAACGGCCTCTACCACGACACCAGTCAGTACCACCAGATACTCTTATTTACCTTGCAACCTTTGAAAAAAAGTGAATTTAAGTACCATGTTTATTCCCAAACTTAACTACTATCTTCCAATGTAAAGTTTGATCCATACTTGAACTTAAATAACATTTAATATGTAAACATTTACTCGCAGAGGTATAGTCTATATGTTATAAATCTAAGTCTACACTGAAAATATTTATATATACTGCTAACAAAATTATACTTCTATAGAAAAGTGAAAAACCTAGTGTGACCTCTGTACTTATAAGATTTATAGGATGCAAATAGGATATATAAATTAAAAGCAACGAAAGAATATGTCCGGCATTGATTTATTGTATAAAACAAGATGGCGGTCGTGCAGAGAGGGAGACGCGCGAACTGGAGCGTCCGCCACCGCCGCCGCACGCCGTGCATTCGCTCATGCACTGCGCAGGTCAGCTGAGTCGGCTGAGACAGACCATTGCTCAACGATAACAGTTCTAATAAAAAAAAGAATCTGTCATTTTTTTGACATATGCCAAATTAATATTTCTAACAATAAAAAAAAAATCAATTGCTGCGTTCAAAATTAACATTACCTAAATAGTAATTTTTATTGTTTTTTTTTTTAATACTGATGTTTGAGCAATAGTCGTCAAGTGTTTCATAATTGGGAGAGTCGTTGTTTTTTTTTTGTTTTGCTTATTTTCAGATACTCAAATGACATTGATTGTTTTTACGTGTCTCGTGTATTTCGATATTATTTGCTGTGTATTTTATTAATTTTTACGTCAATTTTTAATCTTTTTCATTACTTAGATGTTTTGCATGAGCTATGCATGGTTTTTTATGTTAATAAAAATACAATATTATTAATTCTGCGTTATATTTCTTATTGCAAACCAAACAGGACGTATTCCGTGAGGTAAATGATTATGGTTTTTTATAATATAAGTAAATATTAAAATTATATGAGACATTCTCAACATATATATTGTTTATAATACTGACGTTGAAAATTAATTAAACCCATATAAAGCCCATAGGGTCTGATTGCAGTTTCAAACCAATTTAAGTGTAACGTTATTTATAATGTTAATTTTGTACACAGATGATCTTGGCCGAGCTGTTGAAGAATTAGTATCAGTTATGACGGAGGATCAAAATCAGAATTCCAACGCACCTCCTCAATACACCAACGGGAAACAAGAAGACAAAGACAAATAGGTTTCTCCTTCGAAAACATTCGATCCGACGCGCTATGGTGCTGAAGCGGACAAATGTTACCAGTATCTAAATACTGATAACAATTTGTAACCGACTCTTATATCGCTTCGGCAACACTGTTGAATTACTTACCAAAGATTGCTTTACTGTACACCTGTATTTTAATATTTATATGCACAATAAGACCTTATTTCTCAAGTTAATTTTAAATATATTTACCGATAATTACGGTAAAAGTTTACTAATTTTCGACTCATCACTAACAATACCTGCACGTGCTTATCTGTACAAACTATACAAGAGCTAACTTCATTACCATAACACTAATATCGAACCGAGCTTCCTATTTACACTTGGCATTCAACGGGTCACGGGAATTTAATCCTTAGGATCGGAGCCACAAGTTGATCAGTTCCTGAGCTGAACAATTGATGATAGCTACGGTTTCGTAGAGACGATATTCGTATGCAACGCTTATTGTATAGATAAGGGCATGCCTTTGTTGCAGTACGTATCGTGATTGAGTCCTAACCTTGTTCTAATATTATATTCTATTTGTATATGGTAACTCAGCACTGCTGTCGAAGCGAAGCGATTCAACGAAAAAGACAATGTAAAGAGCATTTACACTTTATAAAATTGTACCAAATTTATCAATACTTGATAAAAAAAAATTACTTTTTATTAATTATTTAAGTACATATCTATTAGTACAATTTCCATTTCATATCACTTCTTGTAAATTATCATATCATTTTTTGCTGTGTAAAAAAAAAAATTGACATATGTATAAAATGTCACGAAGAAATTTAAGCGCGAACGCCTCCATTTTTAATCAGAATTTGATATCGAAATTTTTCTAAGGCAGCTTATAAAGGGCTAAAGCTTTAAGTATATCACAAAGTTAGCTTTAATATACCCTACGTTGACATGTTTAATGCAATCCGGTAATTTTACCGTTACAATGAGAGGGCCTACGTTCTAGTGGAAAGTGTATCGTTATTAGATGAAGTCCCCGTTATCAACGTATAATATTATGTCATTACAATGACAAGTAGTTAAAGAATTCGTTAAACGGTTTTTACAGTAGTATTAGATGTAGCCAAATAAATATCGAGCATGTTATATATGTGCATATTGTATGTTACATAATTATATCGAGTTATCAAAAAAAATGTATCGTTAGATGAAAATATGAATAATCCAGCTTCTATTCATTAGTCATTTTCTGTTACGTATTGAGGTCTGACATTGTAGGAACTCTTCTTAGCGAATATGATAACATGTAACCAAACTTTTTCACTATTACAAAGGCATAACACTTGACCTTCCTTTCTAGTTATATAGAATGTGACATTTTCTGTCTCATTCGTACGTTTGGATATTTTGTAATGTGTCTACTTATAAGATGATGCCTACCTTTTTAGATAAGATTATATTGGAGAGATGACTTTTATACGAATGTTAAGTAACTGTTGACGCTAACTTTACAATAAGTACTTCCAATTAACCATATCAAGTTTCGTTTAAATTTGGCCAATATTCTTTATGTTGTTCATCGATAATAATATTCCATTTTACAAAATTTTTGTATGAGATAAATGTATTGTGGATTATTATATCTGTGACTGCAATTATTTTTTTAATGTTTTTTTTTTAAACTGGCAACTCGTTATTATTCCGTTTCGTTTTATGACGAATAATCCTAGTTTTAATTTGGCTAATATAGATTTTAAGAATACGAAAAGCACAATTTATTACTTATCGAATGGAAAATTATTATTAAATCAACACTAATATATTGTTAATAATTTTAATGTATTTGTTTAACGTGTAGGACGAGTCTTATTTTTTGTTTTTTAATATTGGCAAAGTTATATAAAATATACTACTTCCGCATTTATTTGTATATTTTACTGTGTTTATAATGTTTTAGAAGTTAAATCCAAATAAACGTTCTGCATAGTAATAATTGGTTCATTTTATTTTTTTCCTAAACATTTCATATGCATAATATTTTTTTCTAAACTATACACAGAATATTTTTTTTTAACTGGCCATGGATAGCCAAGTCCACATTTACGATGAATAAGGACACGATTATTCCTTGGCCATAAATATTGATTTTATTTATTACCAAAAGCACGAGATTCCTTTGAGTACATTTTTCCTGATTCACGTAGTTTCCGGTAATTTAAAATTGTACCGGTGCACTTAAAATTAAGTAGTGTATCTATGCCCATGCAAGTTGCAACCAATGCGATCGCATGACGCATTCCGGTGAGCTACAAATGATACTTATAATATTTCAAAATATTTTTTCAAGGATGGCAATCACAAAAGTGAAAATAATCGCAAGGAAAAAAGTTTCCTAAATTTATACATGCTTTTGAAAATTATATTGCATATATAAATTTAGGATTTTACAGAGACGCGGCGGAATTGGATCGCACCTATGCTATAAAAAATTACGAATGGTACACTCCTACATTTTTTTCAAAAGTTTATTCTACCAGTTTTTGGTTCACCCATAATTAATAACTGAAAACGAAGAAGCGAAACGACACCAAATGCTCTAGAAATCACGAGCGTTGCTCTTCAGGTTTTGCTGTGTAGTAAGTTAAAGATAGAAATTGAGATGATACACAATTTTCTAAAAACTCCTAGTTGTTTTTACTGTTGACGTCACCGTTGAGTCTGCGGAACGCTCATTCTCGAAACTCAAAACAATAAAGAACTGCTTTCGAAATTCTAAGTACAATAAAGGTCCGTCTATAAAAGGACTACTGTGCATGATGTGCATCGAGGTAGAAAAAGCAGAAACGATGGATGTGTCCAAACTTATCAATGATTTTGCGAGCGAAAATAATGAAAAACAAAATTGTTAAGATGGAGCAAGACAATTTTATTTAAGTTTCTATTTAAAATTGACTTGGGTAATAATTATCTAGTGTTACCTCAAGCCCAATTTTTTGGTTTGGTTATCTGTAACTACAGCTTGCAAATAAAAAACAATTCATCGTTGCTCCTGCATAAGTCGCTATGTGTATTATTCATATTTTTCGATTGCTGTGACGTTTTAATCGTTATTTAAATATATGGAAATTTCGATGTATGAATATCGCATAGTTAAATTTGTGAACTTTTAAACTGTAATGACGCGCACGCCTGTAATAATTTCGCGTCAACATTATATTAAATGCCAGGTTTAGTATTAATAGTCTAACATTTTAAAAATAGCAGCTACAAAGTGGAGTCACATGAATCTATATTTTAAAATTAGCTGCCTAATTATAAAATCTAGATTCAGAGTTGATGAGTTGACAATAATTTTTATTGAACTTTTAATAAAAAGCCTATAACAATTAAAAAAGGTATATTTTTTTTTATTGTCTCAATAAAATTTTGTATATATTTATATAATATTGAACAAGACAGACAAATCTACAAAATCTATCAAGTGTAAATTTTTTATGAAAAAAAAAAACCACAACACATAAAAGAAACATAATAATTTTTATTTGGTTAACAATATGTTAAGCATGTTTATAATGTTCTTAAATAAATCCATTGCATTTTAAATATAATTTGTATTTATACATTGTGTATGAGCTTAGCATTAATTACAGTTATCGTACATCAGTCGAAGGCCACTTTACTTAGTTTTAAGCACCTTTTAATATACATGTATGTATAACTGTTTAAGTATGCTATAGGATATCACATCTAGTACTTTTAATATCACCTTTAATCTATGATATTCAACGACATTTCAATAAACATTTTATTCAACAAAGCACTTCCGTGAGCAATCATGAGCTGTATATTACATAAATGTTCAACGAGTCTAACATTAGGAACAATTATTATTGACATATTATAATGCAATTCAATTTCAAAATTGAACCTTTTGTTATATCACAAAATACAACATATTGTATATCTTTAAACTATATCTATATTAGATAATATTAGAACTGCATATTGCTGTTTATGCAAGTACATATTCTCAAATTATTAATCTATGTTTATCATGAAAATTTACATGATCATAAACCTATAAATGTGTTCCTTCAGTTAGATAATAAGTTAAAGGTGTGGCCTATAAGCTATAAAATCATCAGACTTTTACCGTAGATGAAGTACTTGCATCTAAACCATTAACAGGAGTTGGTATGTCGGTCCGAGGTCGCCTGAATAAAAGGACATGTGGCTCTGGGTTGTGCACCATGAAGTGTAACCACCCAGGACTCTGCTGGACCCCGAGATTTCTCCATTCTGTTTCTGTCATAAGGTGGGATTTTGGTACTAGTCGAGCTATGTCCGGTGGGAGTATTACATGTCTGTAAGATAAATATAGCCAATAAAATACTTATAGAAAATAACAGTTATATGGATTGATAACTATGATACCTAACCTATTAAATTTAATGCCGAGTGCCTAATTACTAGTGGTTGCATCATTTAAACAAATTATGCATCAGTTGTTTTTGTAAACCAGCTGATCACCTAAAATCCTACAGAATCAACATTGTCAAGTTTTAAGGCTAATATTGTGTTTGCGACATATGCAAATAGAATTTTTACTGCACTTTCATTCTTGACCTTAAAACTTTTATCAACAACCTGCCTTACACTAACCTTGATGACACTTTAACCTGTCATCAAATCATTTGTAGGGGCTCAATATTGTTTATGTAACAATATTCTCTTGATCAGCTCTATAATGAACCGAAACCCAAATAATTCTATTTTCAATAGAGCAACACAGCTCAAGTAAGAAACATCAATTAAATGTCTATCTTTTTATAACCTTTTAGGAAATATTCAATGTGATTAAAGCTCTAAATGCATGTATAATAAGTACATACAATAACTCGAATGATGTAACATTGGATATTTTGCTATAATATCCTTTGCGGATAAAACACCAAGAAATTAGATCTTAATTACTAATGCAATAAAGTGCAATATATTTCTATCACTGGATGTAATGAGTGTCACTTTACTTGCAATTATTGCATGTTTTATCATTAAAAAGTGAAATAAATACAAACTTTCATTGGATAAAAGTTATACAACCCAGAAGTAACAATTATTTTTTAAATTGTATTGACACATGGGTTAAACTAATGACTAGCAATTGTACCCGAAGTGATACTTTATATCAGAAATCAATATATTTGCAACCTTTTTATAATGATCTAATGTAATTTAATGTCAATTACCATATAATTGTAAGCAGAATTCATTCTGAATAAGGACTAATTGAATTATACGAAGATCTTACCTGTATTCGTAAACATCATCGTTGTACCTTTCTGAATACTGTATCTGGTCTACTGGCATGTTTTAAATCGAATATATTCAAACAAAGCACCGTTTAATTTCAAATATTACGCTTATTAGAAAATTATTACTATATCATAAGATTAAATGCGTGTTTCCCTATCGTACGTGGTTTAATTGATTTTCTTCCCAGCTGTTTTATCTGTCAAAATAATCAAAACATTGGCGCTCAAAAATTTGTTGCCATATTCAAAATCACATTGAAGTCGATATTATTTATAACGTGAACTTAACCAATAAGAAATTAAAATGTATTTATTTATTTTATGTGAAGGAAACTTAAATTATATACTATAATGATAAAGACAGATTATTTAAGTAAACGTCTTGTACTTTTCTATTATAAATATATTGATATTATATTTACTTTAAATAGGTAGATAAAAATGCAATGCATAATATGTAATATTCAAATATGTATACTAAATCACAATACAAAATATTATTCGCTTTAATTTTATGCATGAATGCGATCCATTAATTATATTTCAATAAAACGATAATTCACAGCTGTGGATACCTAATCAGTAATAGCTAAAATGTTTGTATAAGCGATATAAGTGCGGAAACACTCATATACAAACAGGCCCGGTAAGCTTCGCTAACGACGCGGCAACGAACATTATTCAATCTAAGCGACCCCACTGCTGCAACAATTCAATAATAAGTCCCTGTTGAGTAGAGACACTATGTTTATTCATTTTAAGATATGCAATTCCTTATTTATTTTTTATTTATGTATACTAACGAACAATTTTAAACACATTTTTGACATTTTGACCCTAGTAAATTAAACAATAAATATGTAACGAATATCATAGGTTCAAAAAGTTATATAGTCAATTAAAAACATAAAGTATGTATGTGTATATTTTAAAGAAGTTGTTAATTCTAAAAAAAATATTTAACAAGCTTCGTAGTGATGTTCAGTTGATTATTGCTTTTTTTAAATTCCAAATTGTCCGAACTCTTTACAATTTATTGTTACAGTTTGTTACCCATTACTAATAAACAATGATTGCAACTCAAACCGGTAGTGTAGCGATCTGCTTCCACATCCAGGCAATTCAGTTGATATCCTAAATCTAGAACGACACCATCACTAACATGTCATACATTACTCTGGAATTCCTTCAGGATCTTCTGAAGGATGAATATCCCGATGTTACCATTCAGGATTTTGAGGTAAGTAGTTATAAAGATTTTTGAGTTTAGTTTAAAATAAAAAAATATATATTTTCTAATTTTTCTGTTGGTTAAGCCCTATTTATTTTGTTATAATAATTTTGTTAATTAAAGTTTTTTTTACGATATCCGATTTTAATATAGTTGGAAATTAAAAAAAACAATATTATATGTTACATTACCTTACCATAGAACATTAGTAAAATTACAAAATATGAATATGAAAATATTTTTCTTATCTTTACTAAATAACGTTCCATTTCACTAAATATTCATTCTTTTGTCATAGTTCCCACAGCATATGCTAGATGTCGCTGTACTGTTTAAGCAAAATTCTGAATCGCGCTGGCTAAGTTTTTTGCCGTATAATGACGTCCTACAGATACGCTCTACAACTCATACTTACCTGGCGTAGGGGATACCGTGATCATGAAGGCGGTTCCCCCAGAGCGAGGCCTATTCATTGCACTGCGAATGGGTTGACCTCTGCGATTATCCCTAATGCGGATAACTCGGACGCGTAATTTTTGGTAGTGGGGACTGCGTACGCGCCGTCCCCCTTTAAAAAACGAGAAATAAAGGAAGATTCAATTTCAGTATATTACTAGCACTGAACAATTCTTACTCATACGTCTATTCCTTATATTATGCTTAGAGTCAAAGTAGGAGCGTAGTGATGCGTTTTGTACAGTATGCACCCTAGGACCCAGTTCAGACCCTCCGCACTGAATGGTAGTCAGGTGCATTAATGGTGGTCAGTCATAAAAGGCCATCTCAATCCCACTTCGTAATATGTGGAGCAGTGTTGCCAACCCCAAAAGACTAAAAACCAACAACTCGCCTATAAAAAAACAATAGAAAACAGTAGGTAAATAAAAAAAAGGCAGATTTACTAACCTAACCTAACCTAACCATTGCGTAGCACAGTAGGCTATAACAGCAAATACGTAGATGTTCCCATAGTCAAGTGTAAAAAGACAATTTTCTAGCAAAAAAATTTTGGTACTTAGACGATTTGCAACATATAATTATTCACTAGCGACCCGCCGCCATGTACTACAGTGTTTGTTTATCTTGGACATCATGTCAAAAACTTCTAAAATTTTCAGTATTTCATTACTACAATGTCCATGTATTACTTATAATAAAATTTAATACTCAAATAATAATATAGGGAGCTCCAGGATCAAAAAGAGGAGACAACTACACTTCAATGGTTTATAGAATAACTTTGAAAGGCTCTCGGAAACATTTGGACTCAGATGGCACAACTGAGATCATTGAACCCTGGGAAGGATCTATTATATACAAATGCTTACCAGAAAGCATTTTGCGCAGAGAAGCTTTCAAAAGTGACGAGCTATTTTGCAATGAAGTCGCTTTTTACACCAAGATATGGCCAGCTCTGTCCAAATTTCAGAGTCAATGGGAAAAGGTTACCCATCCATTCAAATCTATACCAAAATGCTACTTGGCACAAAATGATTTGGTTATATTGAAAGATTTGAAGACGCTTGGGTTTGTGATGCCGGATAGGACACAGGGCTTGAGTTTAGAACAATGCTATTTTGTCTTGAAGCATTTGTCGCACTTCCACGCCCTTTCTCTGGCTATGAAATATTACGACCCTGAAGGCTTTTACGAGCTGCTGAATATACAAGATGGGATTTCTGAGGGTAAGAGGGCGACACTCATTAATTTTTTTCTTGTTTGAAGTCAATTTTTATAGAAAAATATGTTAACAATGTGTGGTTAAGATGCTAACAGCTGACACTCCCATCTCTTATTTGGCACTCCTAGGCTTCAAACGCTGTGTTATAAACACTCGTGTATTTCATTGTCATTAGTGTATTATTGTCATATTAGTTTTAAGAAAATTTGTGGAAGATCATGTCATTTTTGAAAATAAAGAATTTTTGTTATTATTATTTATCGATACAATTAGTGAAATTAGAGTCTGTTGTAATCTTAAAATAGCCCTATTTTACTCAATGCATACGTATGTTTACACGGTACATATACCAAATAACATTTTTTACAATTTTTGTCTACCTGTCGGCCTGTATGTCTGTCTGTTTACTCCGGCTAATCTCTGGAACAGCTGGACCTATTTTAACGTGACTTTCAGTGGCAGATAACTGATATAATAAGGAGCGACTTAGGCTACAATAATATTTCTTTTTGTTGAATTCGTTGTACAAGGTCGTGGTCACAGCTAGTTATTAATAATAGCAACATGTTGTATGTTGTTTGTGCGGGTCACACATCAATATCAGATCTATAAGTGGTTGGACTCTTTAAGGTAGTAAATTTAGCAAAATTTGTTCAGCTAGTTTTGTGTATATCTTGTACATTTTTTATAGTCTTTTTCGTCGCTGAAAACGAAGACTACTATCGAAGTTACTACAGTGAAGCAACTCGTAACGCGATAGCTATGGTGGAGGAAGAGCTGAAAGAATCAAAGGATAAGGAGAAATACTTGGGTCCATTCAAACGTTTCTGCAATGAGGATACCTTCTTCCAGACCATGGTGGATATGGTGACACCAAAAGAACCATTAGCAGTCATTTGTCATGGCGATTGTTGGACAAACAACATGCTGTTTAAATTTGTAAATGGCGATATTGCTGAGGTTAGACAATATTGACTGTTTTAGCAAAAATAATCTTAAAGTATCGTTAAAGACAAATATATATTACCAATAACTAATAATTAAGAACTAAACTGAAGGTATTATGTTGCAAATGCTCTAATTTTTAACCTCTCTCACTGACTTCTGATCTGATTTTATTAGGGGATGCAAATTTTCATAAAATAGTAATAAATTTTCAAATTACAACTCCAAATCTTTATTCTGGTGAAGATCCAATTTTATATATACTCACATATCTATACATATAATAAAATTGAAGTGTTTGTAATACTACAATATTAAAATAGTCCTTTTTTACTCATTGCATATGTATGTATACACGGTACATATACCAAAATAACATTTTTTACAATTTTTGTCTATCTGTCTGTCTGTTTGTTCCGGCTAATCTTTGGAACGGCTGGATCGATTTTGACGGGACTTCCACTGGCAGATAACTGATATAATAAGGAGTAACTTAGGCAACAATAATATTTTTTGTTGTTATATTCAAATGCGTACAAGGTCGCGTGCACAGCTAGTTTAATAAAAAATATATATTTTCAGATGTACATAGTAGATTTCCAGTTAGCTCGCTATGCATCACCAGCTCTGGACCTTGCGTTTCTCATCTACCTGTGCTTGGAACGGCAACAGCGAGCGGAGCACACACCGGCTCTGCTAGAGTATTACGCAGATGAGCTTCATGCCAGATTACTAGAGATGGGTGATGGAAATATACTGGACAGGGATACACTTTTTGACATGTGAGATAGATCGATAAAATACAAATGATAAGAAGGGGTCTCCTAATTATAATTATATCGATATGCCAAAATCATTCCCATACTCACGTTAAAACGTGCGTGATCTATTTTAAGCCAGGATCACACACGCGAATACTATTGATATATTTCGTATAGCCTACCTAAGTCAAACGACAAACAGTAACGTCTACCTAAGTTTTTATATTTATAATTCATGTATTGCTAGTTATATTTTGTAGAATATTTTTTTCTTAAATGCTATTAAAAAACATGTAACAATCAAAAGATCTACGTCAACGGATCCATATTTAATTAAAAATGAATAATTTAGTATACGTATATTGAAATAATAAAACTTTTTTGTCTAATTCATCGTCCAGGTTGCAAGACGAGTTCAAGAGAAGCAGTCGCTTCGGTCTCGGCATAGCTCTGGATATGTACCCAATTATGACGTGCGATAGCAACGAGGCGCCAAATCTTTATCAAGAAAAGGTATTCGTTTTAGAGTTCTTTTTTACTTTTTTGTTAATTTTAGAAAAATATGATTTTTAATCCAGGAATATCCGACCTCAAATTATCTCCTTTTTACGTATAAACGTATCTCGTATAATGATTACACCAAATTACCATCAAGAATTAAATACTATATTTTTAAACAAATTTGTCTTTGAATAGGGCTAGCGTCTTCGTTTGCGGCGTTTTAGTAGGCATAAATAAGCTAGCAAATTGAATATTTGATTTTAAAATAAATTTTATTTTAATATCAAATATTCAATTTGCATATTATATATATATATATCTACATATATTGCAATTTTTATTAGAGGGACGGTCGTAGGTTTTAGTATAAATAAGTTAGGGAGCCCAAGAAATTCCTTGAAAGTTAAAGTCTGATTCATACAAAATTTAATTAAATTCAGTTCTATGATTTGTGTGCAAGGTGCGCTGATAAATAATGTAAATGCATTTGTCATTTCCCATAATTAATTTAAACATCTTGTCCAGGAGAGTGAAGTTGCTCCATCTCATGATTGCGTGAAGCCCGTATGGACATCCAATGCTGATTGTAGGAAGAAGATGACCGACTTAGTTATTGAACTCGTTGATGAAGGACTAATATAACAAAATTAATGACAATATACTGTATTTAATTAATATTTAAACGTTTTAAATTGAATTTATTAAATAAACTTCTGTTACAAATATTTGTGTTATAACTTATTTCGATTAGACGAGTTTATGAAATAATGGTATCCGCAAATGAAATTCTTTTTATTTTATAAAAAAAAAAGCTTGAAAAAGAATTGCTGGGGTATTCAGTTGGAAAGAAATTTCTTACGCTATGTTAAGTTAATATACAATGAAATGAATTGACGACACTCGTAGATAATTAAACGAAAAGAGAGAAATCCCTTTCTCTCCTTAGAGAGAAAGAGATGGAAAGTTCGCCTAGAAATGGCATAGCCCCTAACGGGAGGATTTCTGCCAGTTCAAATTATTGTATTGTTATCTACAGAAGAAATAAAATGTGTGAAAAAATACTTATATAGAGGTAAATATTAAACATTTTTTGGACATAATGGTTTATAGCCTATATAGGAATTAACGAATGATTGATGTTTATTGTAAAATAAAAAGTCAAATTAAAATAAGTATTAGAGTTAAAGTTTATTGGTTGTTAAGTAAGGAAATAAAATAACAAGAAATATATCTTCGGATATAAATTTAATGTATTCATTTTAGTAAACAATAAACACATAAAATAAAACATTGGTGTTAACTTAGAGTTATTCAATAGAGCCATGCTTACTTTGTGACGATAAAATAATTCAAGATCTATAAAAATAACTATAACGTATAAAAATCAGATCGTTTATATATTTTTAATGTGAAAATAGTACTTTAAGATAAAATAATAGCACGTGCGCAAAATTGGTATGTAAAAATATATTTATACACATCTAATAAAATAGAGGGTAATCTTGTGAAATGGTGCTTGGACGGAGAAATTTTGAAATTTTTTTAAGACCATTACAAAAGTTGAAAAAATGTTAAAATTTCATATCCAAAATCGCACTAAAAAAAAAAAGAAACTGGTTTAAACTAACATTAAAATGATTAAATTACCCGTACAAATCGTGGCACAATAATTACAAAACGTAAAATTAATTGTTTTCTCTCATTTGGATTTTTTTTATTAAAAAAAAACTTATAAATGACGTCAAACGTAACGTACGGGCCGAAATGATAAACCAGACCGATTTTTTTCCAATTCTAAACAGATCTAAACGTTAGACTTAAAACGAAACTCAGTCATTGAAAACTTCAGATTATTTTGAGATTCGAGCACCTTTATCTGAAGATTCCAATAATTTATTTTTTTCATTTAATTGTTATTTCTTACATTAATACTATCTCATTTATAAAATTTTATACTGGTACAACTTACAGATAATCACAAATATTTTTTTATATGTTTATACTATGGTAGATTACGCGCCAAAAATATCTCTCATTCCAATATTTGGTTTTATTTAACAAAAGGTTTCAAGCCAGGTTGAAGAGATGTTCCTCTGCCTTTGGAAGCTTGAGTTGGTCTCATAAATCCAGACGTTCTGTTAGTCGTTTTAACGGGCGGTCTTGAGATGCCTACTGAACTTCCACTTGACGAGGACCGCGACGCAGGCATCCTGGAAACTGGCTTTGTGATCGGCTTAGGGGTGGGTTTGACTGAAGATGAGGGTGCCCTTTTCACAGTTGCCACTGACGCAGAACTATTCAAAGAACTTCGAGAACTTCTCAATGACGCACGAGATGTAGATCGTTCAACTCGCAAAGAGCTGGCTCGTTTCGGCAGACCACGTTTCGGATCTAAGGGTGTCCGAGGTGGCGTCCGTGTCTCTTTGGTAGAAATTTTCTTTGGAATTTCTGTAACTTTCTTCGGTGTTGGAGATTCGCAGTCCATGTTACATCCGGACGACGCACCCTGTGACGCACTTTCCGAATTGAGGCTTTGCGTTTCTTCGAAACCTTCGTCGTTTAATTCGTGTTCGCTTTTAACTTTGGGGATTCGAGGTGACGTTGTCCTTTCCGTAGTGGAGGGAACTTTTTCCAACTTTGCACTCATAGATCTTCTATACGCGTTCCTTGACCACACCCCTGTTGGCGTTTGAGTTGGAGATTTTAGCTCTCTGATGGCTTTTTGGACATCCTCCTGGTTGATGGAAGTTTGTCTCCTCATTCTCGAGTAGGGTACCGACTTGTTATCTTTGGCTGGCGTTTTCTCTGTGCCTCCTACGCTTTGGCTTTTCAATCTATCCTGCCAACGTTTCAATCTAAAATCTTTGTCTTCTTTCACTGTTTCTTCAACAGGCTTGGCAATAGCTATTTCTTTCGGAGAATCAATTGGATATGAAGCTTGAATCTCTAATTTAGACGGTCTCATTACTTGTGTTTCAGCAACTAATTCTGGTTGACTCTCTTGCTTCTTTTCTTCTTCCGGTGAACTCAATTCTGCATTACGTTTGTATCTTCTCGTTCGTCTAGCTGCAGAGAATCTATCGAATTGTCCGTCTCCTAAGATTTCTTGACACAAATCTTTCATTTCCGTCGCAGCTTTATCACTAATATTAGGATTCGAAACAAACGGTTGGTATTTCCGACATGGTTCCCTTTCCGGAGGAGGTTGGAACATTTTCCTTTGTACTGGTGGTGTTTCTATATTGTCGGAATCAATTTCGACTCTATCCGATTTCGCAGCTTTAGTCTCTTTAGCACTGGTTACAGTTATGTCGGGTAGTTTTCGTTTTTCCTCCTCGGTTATTGATACTAGTAGCTGAGGGGAATCCACTTGCTGGCGCGATCTCTGCCTTCGCAGTCGCCGCATCTCTTCGTTTTCTTCCGTTTTTCTCCACGGCAACCTGTTGTCTTTCGTTTTTGGTTGGACATCTGAAAATAATAAAATATATAATGAGTATTTAATGCTTAATTCAATTAAAATCGAAGTTAGTTATATATGTATTTTCTTATGTCAATATTCATAGATATGTGATTTGTAAGTATCTAGTCACTTACCCTCGACGGCTTCGATGGCCCGTACGAGGTCCGTGTCGGTCGGCACGGCGGGGCGCCACTCCGCACGAGACTCCGCCAGCGTGTCCAGCACCGCGCTACGTTCGCTCTCTGTAAGCCGATTTTGGAATGTTATTTTTTTTAAAAAAATGACATTTATCCATTATTACCATATCAGATAGCTATATCAGATGGCCCCTTTAACAGTTTAACTAAAAGTCGTCTGAGTCTCTAAAAAATGGTACCGTAAGAAATATATTAATCATTACTCATATTACCAATGCACTACAAATTGGAAACTAAGATATTATGTCCCCTTGTGCCTGTAGTTATATTGGACCACTTTTCCTTCAAAGCGAAACACAATACTTAGAATCTACTCGGACCGCCGTGTAAAAACAAATCTTTTAGAACTTTAGGAAATCTACCATAGATCATAAATTTAAAAAACATTTAAGACAATCCTGATCATTTATGATGCATTTAGATATTCAGTTTTAAGGCTATATAGGCTGGGCAACCAAGCGGGACAGGACAATGTATGCGTGTGCACTGACCGGAGTCGTTTTCCGAGGCGCGCGCGTGGTGCGCGCGGCGCGTGTGTGCGGGCCGCGCGCGACGCTCCTCTTCGCTGCTGGCGCGCAACCACGACTCGATCTTCTGTCGCCACTCCCTGTGAGAAACATAACATAATATACAGATCCCATTCGAAATATACTTATTCGTAGTTACATTTAACGTTGACGACCTCCGTGGTCGAGTGATGTTTACACCGGTTTTCAGGGGTACGCCACTCCGAGGTCCTGGGTTCGATTCCCAGATGAGACGATGTAGATTATCATTAGTTTTCTATGTTGTCTTGGGTCTGGGTTTTTGTGGTACCGTCGTTACTTCTGATTTTCCATACCACAAGTGCTTTAGCTACTTATATTGGGATCAGAGTAATGTGTGTGATGTTGTCTCATATTTTATTTGTTGATTATTAAAAATGTTTTATTAAAATGACAAGCATAGTGAGTTGAACTCACTTGGGGGCGGTGTTGGCCCCGCTGGCGGCGTCGGGCGCGGCGGGCGAGGCGGGCGGCGAGGCGCGCGGGGAGGGCGCGCGCTCGCGCTCGGGCAGCTCCAGGCGAGCGCGCACCGGCGCGCGCCGCGACCACGAGCGGTCTGCAACGACGAGGGTCAGTACGGGCCGAGCGGACAGGGTAGCACACACACACATAGACAGAGCAATACAGGCTCATTGTCAGTGATGTTTTAAACATTATATGAAAATATAGTTATAACTTTAGGTCACTCAATGCAACACAAGTGAAAGCAATAAGTTAGGGAAAGAAGTCTAGTACGAATTTTCTTTCTTACATTAATTTTAATAATAATAATAGTATTGCTAATTAATTTAAATTAATATTATTTTACAAATTTTGCAATTTATTACTTTTATGTGCGACATACCCAAACTTCCCCAGGCGTTCCTCTCGCGCATCTCATTAGCCGCAGGTGAAGAATGCCGTAGGAACTCCAGCAGACCATCCTCGTCGTCACCTGGACTCGCCCTGCTGCGTCTTCTTAAGCTCCCAGTTGGAGTTACATCTGAAAATAAATCCAGGGCTCATGTTAGTTTCATAATCAGAGTCAGCTTGTACAATATTTTAGATGTATATAAAGTTTAGGTATCTTTACCCGGTGACGGTGATAAGTCATGGGGTTTTCTCAAGGATCTTCTACTGAGCCCATTGCGTATGTCCAGAAGAAGTGACTCCATTAGAGATTCACAATCAGATGCCGGGGTGCTGCACACGCTTCCTCCTTTAACAATGTTAGTAAAAATATGTCAAAATTCAAGAAATTCTTTATTTTTACGTTACTAAGGTCACAACATAATATATTATGATTATTTCGATTCGATAAATTTCGAATGATGAGATGTTGATACATTTTTTTTAAATATATTGCCATATTGGTGGCAAAAAATTTTAGTTAGTTTTGAATTTAATATATATATATTATTTGTTCGAATGCTTATATTTATTCCAATTCCAATTTTTCTGAAGATCTTGATACAAATGATGTTATTTTAACCGAGCTCAAGATAATCGAAGGCCACACAAACATCCCTCAGCAGTAATAATAGCAAACGTTAGGCTACCTGCGCGCGGCTTGGCGGGCGCGGCGGCGAGGTCGCGCGCGCGGCGCCGTGCGGCCGCTTGCTCCTCGTGCGCGCGGCGCCGCTCGTTGTCGCCTACCGCCGCGCGGAACTTACTGCAGAACGTCACGAATATCTGCAACAATTGCGTACCATGTGAGCTATGTTTTATCTAAGTTATTCAATCACAGTATTATTTGTGTTAAACAAAACAGCCAGTAAATTTCCCACAGCTGGACGAAGGCCTCCTTTCCTAAAGGTTGTTCAAATTCCAAAATTCCGATTGATGGAATACACGTGGAAATTAGACACATGCAGGTTTCCTCGCGATGTTTTTCTTTACCACTGAGCACGAGATGAAATATAAACAAATTAAGCACATGAATATGCAGTGGTACTTGCTTGGGTTTGAACCCGCAGTTTGAATCGTCGATTAAGATGGGTACCTTCCGCTGGGCCATCTTAGCTGATTTTTATTAAATTCATTCCGAATGATATTTGAAATCATATTTCAGGAATTTTGTATACTTGTGAGAAGCCTCGGTAATGGTTTCTAATATTGAATAATGTCTTGTAATGTGGTACCTTGAAACACTCCTCAAGTTTGAAGGAGACGGGATCTTCGCAGAAGAACTCTGCAAGCTGCTTTCTCATGCTCTCTACTTCTTCCATATCCTTGTTTAATGCTGATACCTCCCTTTCAGCGACCTGTTCAATTTTTAAATAATATTTTAGAAAAACTTGGATTATCTTCTTTAGGAACAGTAATATACCAAAAATTCTGAATTTTGCCGATAATACTGTGTCTAAAGTAGAACACACATTGTTGTTTTTAACTATTTAAAGACGTCAATAAATTATTTACCGAAATAAGACTTTTATGTTAGGTATTTTTTTGTATTAATTATATTTTTAGATTAAGTACAAGATTGCCTCGTTAGTATGGGATTATCTTGTGAGAAAACAATGCAATATTTATAAAAAAAAAATGTGAGAGTCTTCGGAGATAATTATTATGAGAAAGTCACCTGCAAAAAGTCTCCCATTTGATCCTTAATATCTTGATGAGTTGATTGTATGTCTCTCTTGAGATTACTGATCCTCTGAGCGAGTGTGTTGATCTCATTGTGGAGCTGTTCGACGCTGGCTTTAGAGGCTTCTTCTAGAACTCTTATATCATCAGCGAAATGTACCAGTTCCTTGTTTTTACGTTCCGCTTGCTGAAAACAGACATTTATCATCAGATCATCAAACAGGCGATGAACATATAATCCGTTTTTTTTTTAAGTTAAATTTCCTTGCGGCTTAAGTTCAACAAGTTGTTGTTGAAGTCAACAACAGCTTATCAATTTTTCACTTCTGGCCTAAGGGCTCCACCCCCATTGAGATTTGGAACACATTCCACCATGCTGTTCCAATGCCGGTTAGTGACTAAACTTCACGATGGAAAATGTTAAAAAAATATTTGTTGTGAAATCTACTTTATACATCAAATTTCGTTTAAATACAATAACAATAATTTGAGACTCTTGTAATCCCGCAATGAAGACTGTCTGAGTAGGTACCATCCAATCATCAGATATCCTACCATCAAACAGCACTCAGTATTGTTGTGCTCTGGTTTTAAACGTGGATTAGTCAGTGTAATTACAGGCACAAGGGACATAACATTTTAGTTTCCAGGGTTTGTGGCGCATATTTAAAACAGCGCCATGGTCTATGGGCAGTAGTGATTACATACCATCAAGTGGTTCTTTATATAGGAATAATGCAAGTACATATAACATTAAGAAATGATAATTGGATTTTGATCATATAATCTGGTCAGCCTTACCAAAGCTACATAGTGCATCAAGTTCATGCCAGGCTTGTTTGCGCGAATGTCCGACAGCTTCTGCAGGGAAGACAGCTTGACTCCTGCAGCTCCGCCCGCGTATCCACCAGCGTTCAGGAAGTTACCAGCTATTAGAGCTATATAAAGCACTTCCTGTAAGAAAAGTATTATATTTCTTATTACATGTTTGATAAAATGCTTTAGCTGAAATTGATAAACGACTCTATTTGTAGATGTTGAATGAGTAACTTCATTTTTATTCAACGAAAGAAAATGTCTGCCTGCGTATTCACACCAAAGAATATCGATACATTACATATATACACACGTTGACAATGATGTTGAATATAATGTACTAAACATAACCTTTTGATAAAGATGTTAGTCATTACTTACAAATATGGCAATTTCTGAAATGTACATATAAGGCAATTTCTTTGGTTCTACGGGGTCCCCTCTGGATGGGGGACCTTTATGGTAAAGATGGTAATACTTACATTGAATTGAGTAAACTTACTTGTATAGCTCTAGAAGACATAAGGTCGTCTCCAGCTACTAGTATAGCATTGATTGCGCTTTCCAGGTATCCAGCGGTAGATGACCATTCTTCCTTTAGAAGCATGCACTCGATTCTTAATTTGTAACTGTAATAAAATGACGATTTTTTTAAATATTACTTTTCATGAATATGTTTATAGTACAACAACAACAACAGCCTGTAAATTTCCCACTGCTGGGCTAACGCCTACTCCCCCTTTGAGGAGAAGGTTTCTGAAACATTCCACCAAGCTGTTCCAGTGTGGATTTTTATGTTTTTTTGTTTCCATTAATCATTAATTTGGAGCAATAGAAGAAAAACGAAATTCAATCGAATTCATCAATTAAACATTGAATCTAATTTCTGTACTAGCATAAGTAGTTAAATTATAATAAGTCACTTACTTGGGCAGCTGGATGAGCTGCAGAAGGAATTTCTCAGCGTTGCCTAATTTCGTGACGTCACCGGTGAAAGCTTTCAGCATTTCGCATTCATCAATTTCGGGTAGGATTTTGAGAAGACCACGCAATTTTTCGGTACCGATATCATCGTGGGACCCCTCGCGGATCAATTGTATGATATCTTCGTTGGAACTAAAAATGTAAATTATTTAAACAACGAATACTTAAGCTAGGAAACCCAAAAAGTAAAAAAAGAAAGTAAAGTAACAGTCAGTAAATTTCCCACTGATGAGCTAAAGCCTCCTCTCCAATTAAATATATTATTAAGGTTTGGAAATATTCCACCACGCTGTTCATATGCGGTTTGGTGAAATGCACGTGTGACAGAATTTCGATGAAATTAGACACATGTAGGTTTCCTAAAGATGTTTTCCTTCACCGCCGATCACGAGATGAATTATAAACACAAATTAAGCACAATTATATAGTGGTGCTTGCCTGGGTTTGAACCTGAAATCATCGGTTAAGATGCACGCGTTCTAACCACTGGGCAATGTCAGCTCATAACGACCCAAGGAAATCCTAAACAATAACAAAATTTAAATCACTTGAAATCAACGATACCTTCTAAACTGTTTCAAGAATATATTGACATTCAAGCTACGCTTTCCATCCAAAAGTGTGATCTCAGAAGGTTCTTTCCTCGGCTTCCTTTCCCCGGAACTGTCACATATGGGACTTCGCCCGAGACGTGGGGATGATCCCGCTGAACCTGGAGGCTGTACCTGAAATCACAACAATATGTAAAAACATTTCCACTTTATATTTTAGACTTTTTGCTGGAAGAATTCTGAAGGCACTCTTTCATGAACTTCAATGATTGAGCTCATTTTGACCAAAAAGGGCTTTATAATTACCTGCTGGCAGAATAGTCCTTCGATTTCGCTCCAATCTAGTTCTGACTTTGGTGAATGCTTGTGACTCGACGCTACGATTGACCAAATATTGTTTTGGCCAATAATCTGAAAGTAAAATATTCATGTAAAAGAAATTAAGCACCGTTTAATTTACTTTTCACTTTCACTGTACAATGTAAATGCTTTATAATATTTTTAGCGACAAAAGATGGTGAGCCATTTAGCATGAAAGCTGCAGCTTCGATTGGGCTAGGTTATTTTCGTCCGTACACCTATCGCAAGCTTTAAACTTAATTTAAGGGACGCTATAATTCTAAAATAAAAAGTATTAATTACATCCGTTGTTTCTGATCCTGTTTTATAATTATCACGGCCTTTTCTATTATTGGTATAAAAATAATTTAAAGTCAATTCAATTACTAATTATAGTGTTAGATTCTTTCAATAAATTGGGTGTAATCTAAAAAAAAACTAACTTTGTTATTTGGTATCTTGTTCCAATTGATGGTCTTCATCTTAGTCTTCGGTAGTGGTATCTCTTGCTGTGGTAACTTGATATTTTGTGCTGGGGGTGGTGGTGGTGAGAGGGCTGCTGGTGGCGGTGGAGGGGGAGCACCGCGTGGTATCGGTGGGGCTGGTGGAGCTGGTGGAGCTGGTGGTAGCGGTGGAGGTATAGCTGAAATTTTCATTGATTATAAATAATATGAAAAATAAATAAATATATTTGAAAAAAAAGTGATGATTTAGTAAAAGCGTTAAATAAGTATTGTACTGATGGAAAACAGTGACCCCATATAAATAAAATTTCTATAATATAATAATGTTTTGACAATACTTTAAAGTATAATGATATAATAAGAAATTTACCAGGTGGTGGCGCTGGAGCCGGCGGTGGCGGTGGTGGTGGTGGTGATAGAGCTCTTTGCAAGCTTTGCTTACGATTCGATCCTGCCATATCTCTATGTTGACAAGTGCAGCCCATTTTAGCCTGAAATGTAAGCAGTTTTTTTATTCCCATCCAAGGTAATTTACATTGATAGGTAAGAAGTATTGGACAAAGATGATACGTAACATAACAAGCTATCTTGTATACTTTGTATATCTTGGAAACGTAGAAGAGATCGTTTATCCTTTCTTTAATTATTTGTATAACTGTTTGTTATTTTTTTTACAATCTATCACTATTACTGACATGATAAATTGTACAGTTACCTGAACACTCGGCGCTCGCAGGAGTTTTGCAGCATCTTCCCTCGTTTCTAGAAGCGTTGCTCTGTGGACTAGCGTTTCAGCTGTGTCCCAAACTATATCGCTGACTGGCTCTTTGGGGTCTATTCGAAGTAAGTGCTGGAGTATGCTCAAGAACGGAATCTCTTGGGGTGTGTCTGATACCTGGACAAAATTTTATAACAGCAAGGTTAAGCTAGTTAGATAGTATAAGAACAGATTTTATGTTATTTTTATGGCCAATTTTCTGCATATGTTTATGCTATAGGTAGGCTGAAGTACAAAGGGGCTATCTGATTGTAAATGATCACCACTGAGAACTGAGATGCTATATCCCTTGTGCCTATAGTAACACTGCTGTAATCTGTACGCAAGGTATTATTATGATCAAGATGCAAGTGAAAACACTCACTAGATACTAGAGGAAAATACTTTTCTCGTCAACGAAAATAAAGTCATCTGAGCAGTTGAAACAACTTACTAGCAAAACATAATAATATGGATATTCATTAATCTTTACAATGCAGTTAATATACAGGGTAATAAAATATAACGATTCATTTACCTGTTTTAATATTGCGTAAAAAACATCCAAATGTGAGTTAAGGTTGATACCACCGGGGCCTTGAGCCTCATCACTCTCTCTCTGCTCCTCGAAAACATCGAGTTGCACGCCAAGGTTTGGATGACTGGCAGCTTCATGCCTGAAAACAGAAAATGCTAAGAAAAGTAAAGTAACAGCCAGTAAATTTCCCACTGCTGGGCTAAGGCCTCCTCTTCCATTAAGGACAGGGTTTGGAAAATATTCCACCACGTTGTTCGAATGCGGGTTGGTGGAATGCACATGTGGCAAAATTATAATGAAATTAGACACACGCAGGTTTTTCCTCAGGATGTTTTGAGATGAATTATAAATACAAATTAAGCACCTATATATAGTGGTGTTTGCCTGGGTGTAAGCCCGCAATCATCGGTTAACATGCACGCGTTCTAACCACTGGGCCATCTCAGCTCTGCTAGTGCTAACCTTACTTACAACGATTTAAACCAAAAATTCGTAGGAAGATTTTATAGAAATATATTATATATTAACCATTAGCGATCCGATCCGGCTTCGCACAGGTGTAATACTGATACTAAATATACTACAGAATTTGTTAATTTCGTAAATATCACATGAGAAGCTTCTACAATTATCAGTATCTCATCACTATTTTGCCCATATACTATATCTATTAAAAAATCGTATAAAATTCCGTTGCGTAATTTTAAAGATCTAAGCATACAGTCAGACAGCGGAAACCGACTTTGTTTTATACTATGTAATGATAATGATGTAATGATTATAGATGCTAGTTTCAGTTTAATCAATGGATCTATTTAAATAAATGCTGATGATTCTGTTTACATATTATATAAAATGCTTATTAAACGAATCATACTCTGTTATCCGCGTAAGATTATTCATAATTCCAACTCGCCATATTTGGTTCGAGACAGATTTGCCCACGCACGACCTTTTTTGTCGTTTCGTTGGACACAGAGCTCAGACTATAGACCGGAACGAGTAATTGGCAAGTTTAATATAATATAACATAATTAAGAGGAAATGCGAAAGATGATGATCGATATTTGAATATTATTTTAATAGACTATTTGACAATACGAAAAATAAATTGTAAATTATTGTAATCAGTGTATATTGTGAGTTCAAAAATGGTTATTTACTAACGAAAGTTGAAAATAATACTTAATTTATTCAAAAATCCATGAATAAAAATGCAAATTTTCAAACGTTTGTCACGTGACACAAAGCGCTCCTGATTGGCCGGGCTTATGATGAAGTCACTTTCTTGCTTTTCTACTATATGTACCACAGATTAAAATAAAAGAAAGTGACGTCACCGACTCCATTGCAGTGCCATATTGTCCAAGTAGCGTTTTCGCGCGTTATTTAAATATGGAATTTTTAATATGATATTTTTCGGCAAATATGTACTAGAAATAAAAAAACACAACAACAAACAAATGGATTTTAAAAACCAGACAAATAGCCTATATTTATGCTATGTATTCAAGTAACTATTTGGATACAAGTTTGGTCCAAAAGTTTGGCAAATATGATTAAAAATTTTCATCTTGTTTGTTTAAAAATAATGAAATCTCTTCTTTCATTAATTGAGTCGTATTCATTGATAATTGTATCGTTAAAAATTGCAATACGGATAATCAGAAACACGTTTCGTTGCAAAACATTGGTTTCGTTACTGGAATAAGATTTCTGTTGACTAATGGGTCCGCTTCGTTAAAATAATTCGGTAGGCCGCTGCATCTATTAGTTAAGTTACCAGTTAGTGATTGCTTTATTTAACTTGTTCTCTTACAAAACACTAGACTTCTGATCATTGATTGATCATACGTCTAATTTTACTTGATGCTCGATTTGCTTCAGACATGTCATTAAGAACAACCTTATTAAAATAATTTGTCAATAACTCGATGTAAATATTGGAACTTGAAATAGGTAGCAGGTAGATAAGTAGCTTGAAATAGGCACAGGTAGCCCATTACTACCTTCTATAAATATATTTAAAAAAATACAACAATATAATTTTGTTAACTATTAATTTTAATTTGGGTAAATTTCGTAATTAATCTTGGACGTCGCGTTGTGTAAGTTGTCAAAATAACCACAGAATCAGATGTCCGAATAGATAGGCTTCTTTAAAAACTGAATTGCACTACTAGTAGTCATTGAGGATGATAATTAATTCGTGTGTAGACTTCCAAAAATAACCTAGCCAACAATACAAATGAAATTTGAGATTAAGTATAAATGTGAAATATACTTTAAAGCATATACATACCTATTTCCATCAAAATCTATAGCGAATATTTAAATGAACGCACTAATTCCAAGAACCATAGTTTGTTCAGAATCATTTCATAATTGTATTATGTACAAAGTTACCAGTAAATTACTTTTCGTACTAAATAATCCAATGGAGTCCACTATATACATATATAAGGACCATATGTTACAATTTGATATATTGAAGCCATATGAACTATATGTACCCAAACAGTTCATGCTAATAATTTAAATTCTGCAAATTTTTGGTAGGAAAAAACTACCACCTAAATTACTTTTAATGGACGCATTAAAAAGTATTTTAATCGGAATTTATGTTTGATTTATAGTTCTCAAGAAAGTAACAGCGCATTCGTTTTGTTATTTAAACGTATTTATAATGATGAAGCATAAGTTTACTTGAGTCACGATCGTCTTGTTTTAAATTACCAAGACGATGTATTCGAATTTCAATGCAAAAAATAATGAAATATTACCGTTAGAGATGGATTGTTTTTATATACAACTTTTTATGATCGCACTGAGTTTTAAAATGTAATTTACTCTAAGTAATATTATATATATTATTTAATACTAAATACATTTGCTAATAAATTGCTGGGTATTTAGTTAGTCTTCGAGGTATTTAATGGTCATCAGCATTTATAAATATATAAATATTGGACAACATCACTTTCATCATTTACTCTGATCCCAATGTAAGTAGATAAAGGACTTGTTATGGAAATTTAGAAGTAACGACGGTACCACAAACAAAACAGACCCAAGACAACATGGAAAACTAATGAACTTTTTCTACATCGATTCACCCAATTCCCACCCAGGACCTCGGAGTGGCGTACCCATGAAAACCGGTGAATACACTACTCGACCACGGAGGTCGGCATATATTATTTTCTTAGTCTCATTTATTTTGGGTCAGAGTACTTCCCCCTTCCACTTACCACTACAAATAGTTATTGGACTCATGTCTTACCTTAGGTTACTAAGTGTTGGAAGCAGTCCAAGTCCTGAAAGAAGAAAATTATATATAAAAAATATTTTAAGTGTAAAACAATTTCCTATTGTACAGTCAGAGTAAGAAAACCTTCGTCAGTTTTCAAATTCCTTTATCAAGTCTTAAGCTCTTAGTACCTTTTGAATCTAAACATGAAATCATTGCGACGCAATATGTCATTCTCGATCGGTAAAGCAGATTATCGCTCATAATGAGCACACGAAAATAGATCTTAAGGTGACGAACCTTTTCCTACCCCAAGTGTATATTTGTAACAAATGTCTATGGATGTTTTTTTTTGCTTAAAAACACTGAATCGATGCTTATTTTGAGTGCAAATAAACCGAAATATAGTTCTTTGATCTTTGGACGTGAAGTTGGTAATTCATGGTATATGCTCACCAATAAACTCATTCCTCACTCGAATCCTATCCGGTAAGCGAGGGGCGGAGATGATGAGACAGTTGATGAATGCCACGAGTGCGGTCTTGTAATCGATGGTGGTGGCGTTCTTCAGTTCCTCTACCACCACACTGAGGCGGTAACGGTCACCTTTGAGAACCTATGTCAGATAAATCACGTGATTAGTTTAATTCGTTTTTGGCGCAGTTGAAAGGTTAATTTGTTCAACTATCAAGAGCAAAATAAAAGCAAAGTTAATTAATAAAATAAGATACTTGTGTTAGATCAAGGAATTAGTTACTTTATTATGTCACCCTGTTCCGGGCATTTGAAACGGCTTTTACCGGCTTTAACTTCTATGTAATATAATTCTTTCTTTACTCTAGCTACACTAGTTCACTCATTGATCAAACCGTAACACAGCTATGTTATTTACTGCTGCTTGGCGATGGAGGATATGATGAAGGGGTCGTACCCACAGGGCACAACCCCAACGACCAAGAGTCTGTTTTATTATCTAATAACAAAATAAATCTAACCTTGTATCTGACGAGAGTGTCCACAGCTCTTGCGTAGCCATCAGCGTTATAAACGCACAGAGCTGACAGCAGTTCGAACACCTGGAAAATGATAAGGGATAAGAGAAAATTACTAAATTATTATTTATCAAATTACTTTCTTGTTCCATTTGCTGTCGAAACGCTTGTCCCTTGGAGTAGTGGTGCAAAAAGCTTCATCAAAAGCATAACACCTCGCCTCATTGCCTCCACGGGTGTCAGGAGGGCTGGTTTGTTTTTTTGCCCAGAGGATCGGAATTGCGATTAGACGGGGATATACTGCTAGCATTCTTGCCACCATTCCACGAGTTATACACGATTATACAATAATTAGTTTTAGTACATATTTGTAAATATTTAAGCATTTAATGTTATTAATTCTAAGAGAAAATGAAGTTCGTTTTATATTTGAAGATAAGTTGTAACGCATAAATTGTTCATAATTTACTTGTTTTTTAACAGCGGCAGTGGGCGATGTGAGAGCAGCCGCAA
Organism: Vanessa cardui; assembly: GCF_905220365.1. Classification (NCBI taxonomy): domain Eukaryota; kingdom Metazoa; phylum Arthropoda; class Insecta; order Lepidoptera; family Nymphalidae; genus Vanessa; species Vanessa cardui. Next base: position 4,187,093 of record NC_061143.1, read on the forward strand.
GCTTCCCAGCATATTCAGCGTGCTCCACGATGTAGTCCAGACCCACTCTGCTCTCCATGTTTGCTCTGCGAACAAAGTAATCATTGTTTAGAATTATAGTTGGATTGATTGATTTAGATACTTGAACTTGATTGACAAAATTATTGAGATGTTTTTGGTGTTTACAAAGTTGTTTCCATTTTAATATATAAATGATACTTAATGTATTTCTTTTTCATATTTTGTATTAATAATTTTAACTAATCATTTTTGCATGTGCGATCAAGATTGTGTGTGTCGTAATAATTTATAATTCGTAGAATAATTATAAGTGTTCAGTCCATTGGTTTAGAATTCATTGTGTTTATGTGATACACGTGGCAAATTACATCGCGTTTGGCGAGGAAGAAATATATAAGTAAAGCACATGACAATTTTATTGGCTCTGGATTTGAAACCTAAGTCATCGGTTAAGATGCACATATTCTTACCAATGGGCCAGCTCGGCTCTACTAGTTATGTTGAATAACTATAATTAATTCATTTTTACAACCCGGCTGTAACGCTGATCCCTTGGCGCAGCGCGAGGTCACGCAACACACAAAAGACGATATTTTAGTTTGTATGCAACGTCCCTTTGTACGGACTTTCTAAAGAAAGTATATCGATATAATATTCCCCTTTGATATAACGTATTGTGTAATAAAGTTATGTATCCAGCAAGCAAGCCCAGCCATCGTCGGGACGTTACGGGCAAGATTTTTAAAGTCGCTTACCGCTATCTGTCCCTATGTACGCTTATATGTTTAAAATTACGAAACGGATTTTTATGCGGTTTCATTACATAGAGTGTTTCAAGCGGAAGGTTTTTGTGTATAATACATGAACAATATAGTTAAAAAACACTGACAATTTTAGAAGTGTGTAATATAATGTCGTAAATAAACAAATTCAGTAGTACATTTAGTGTCAGTATTGCCCCATTGCGAAGCCTGTCTTAGTTTCTTATAAGCTAGTAAAACCATTGAGTCAGGTAGTAGGTTATGTTATGGTCACCACAGCCCATAGATATTTAACCATTTTTTACACATCCAATAACTGTACTTGCATTGGTACACTCTTACATTTACGGTTACATATTGAAAGAAATTTTCGTAAATTTTTATGAACCCCTAAAACCAGTATGATTTTATTATATATTATACTTATGAGTAGGGCTTTGTGGAAGCCCTTCTGGGTAGGTACCACCCACTCATTAGTTATTCTAACGCCAAATAACAGCACAAAGGACATAACATCTTACTTCCCAAGGTTGGTGGCACATTGACGATATAAGGAATAATTAATATTTCTTACAGCTTCATTGTCTATAGGTGATGGTGACCAATTACCATCAGGTGGCCTATATGCTCGTCCGCCAAAGTATACCAAAAAAAAATGTCCTCAATAAGGTCATCTTAAAATATAATTATGTATCTTCTTTTCACTTTTTCGGTCGATTAGTTTCGAAGCAAATAATAAGTCACGGACAGACTTACGAAATGTATCGAAAATATCAATTTGTAACTTTGCCGATTGTATCGCAGGATACAAAAGAATGTCAACCGACAATTTTAAAGTCAATAAATAATAAGCTGTATACATAAAATACTTCACTGACTTTTATGTGTTAGAATGATTGATTATGACAAGACGAATGAAAGGTTATGATATCGAACGACTGAATGACGGAAGGGAAGCATGAATGCAATGACAAGAGAATTCTGATGTCAATGAGTGTCGACGTGAATAAATATTAGATACTAGCTGTACCCGCGGGATCGCTTGCGTTTTGTGTCGAAATATCTTCCAGAACTTACACTACCTCATCTACACATTGCCTATCTTCTCTCACCAAATTTCATTAAGATTGGTTTAAGCGCTACAGACAGATAATCAGAGTTACTTTCGCATTTATAATAATATAATAGATTATGATTATAGTTAATAGCTTCTTAATGTCTAAAAATGTATTTAAATCTTGGTGGTAGGCCTATGTGCAAGCATGTCTGGGTGGGTGCTACCCTTTCATCAGATATTCTACAGCCAAGCAACTGAGTACTATATTCCGTATTGCTGTGTTCCGGTTTGAAGGGTGTGAACCAGTGTAACTACAGGCACATGAAACATAACATGTTACTACCTACTTAGGTAAGAGATACTTATTAAAATCTCTTAGTTACAATCTTCCTATTGATAAAGACGAAATATAAATTCAAAATTCGATTGGTCAAATATATACCTATATACATTTCGTTATACCTACTCAATCGATATTGATGTATTATAATCGATACTTAAAAAAAACTAAAATGTAATTTATGCTAAGCGAAGCGACACAATATACGCGTAAGACATATTTAATAAAGTTTTATTTATTTTTTTCAATTTTATGGTTGTTTTATAAAAACTATTTAAATGTCAATTTTGAGATAAGAACTCGCTAAATTTCCAAAAACGTTTCAATTCGTAAATTGACTTTTATCAGTTTAAATTTACATTTAAAAATGGCAGGTCGTTAAATGAGGTGGTAAAATTTTTATTACACTACGATATTTGAAACGTATGTTTTGATGCATACTAATAGAATAAAAATGGGTATTTTGTCCGTTAGTTTATTTTGTATACTTAAGATATTTAATACCCGATTTTATAGTGTATATGTAACAAGGATTGGCAGTATGTACCGTTAAACTTTATAATTTTCGCGCAGGCTCGGTTAGTAACTAAATATACGAATCCTTTCACCTATTAACTACTAAACAACTAATATAAGAAAGAAGAAAGAAAACAAAAATCTACGAATTCGTGTGTTTATAAATACAATATATTTAGTAATGAAATGGTGTCTGATCTCTTTCAGTATAATTTGTAATTCAGATTTTTATATATCAATTATATTTTAGGTATACCATCACTGAATAGTGTAGTTACACTGGCTTACCCAAGGGCGAGTAAGCCAGTGTTACAACATAAGGGAAATAACATCTTATTTTCTAAGATCGTTGCCGGCAATGTAAGAAATATTTAATATTTCGTAGAGCACTTGTCTATGAGAGTGATGGTAGTCACTTACCATCAGGTGGCAGATTTGCTCGTTCACCTAACTAGATATCTTCTGGAATTGCATTCTCCATAATCGTAATAAACTGATCGTATTCTAATAGGCGTGAGTATATGTCGCAGTCAATTACTTAAATTAGCCTTTTAATTAAAAGCCATTTTACTAAATTAAAAGGCTAATAAAGCTAGTTGCATGCGACATATAAATAGAACCTCGTGTCGCTGTAAATAACTCGGTATGACCTTGAAATGCTTCTTTTTAGATACTATGGATGATGAGGCAAGTGAACAATCATCGGACAGAAATTTGACAGTTTGCGATGATACTGATATCGAAATATATAACTATCTCGAGAAAAAATATAGTACGAATACGTGCTATATATATGTATGTACAGACCAGTAGTATTTAAATATAACTTAATGTAAGTAATCAAAGGTAAATTAAGTCCAAATAATTACTGTCTAATTGTAATTTTATGTCGTTAATTGCTATTAGATTTAAATAATTACATAAAACGAGACAACAATTTATTTCCTGTTACAAAATAATCGTAAATTCTTAAATTTCATCGGAGTTTCGCTATCCGGTCGTCCTTACCGCCAATGCGAGCAACATAACGACTCTTTCTATGCGGTGCAAATCATAAGCGTAAGCGGAAAATATTTTCGCTCTTTACTTTGATTATATGTGTAGTACAACTTCAAATGATAGCATATATGGAAGCTTAATAGTATGTATTTTCATTATATCTATAATATGTCATTGATTCATTCATGATTGCCTATATTCGGTGAGTAGTATCATTTTATTGAATAAGCACCCACCCACTAACGGAGTGAAATAAGGTTCAGAGTAGAGCCAGACATCATATGATTCGTGTGAAAGAAAGAAATCCTTAATTTTATTTAAATAGTAACGAGGAAATTCACATCTACGTAATAATCTTTCACTATAAGATATTATTTTTGCTTTACTTGTATCTGTCATCAATCTAACACAACAATAAACAGTATTTAATTATGTTTTAAGAGGCGATATACCTACGTCACGGTTTGTATGGCTTCGTAGGTGTACACTTATAATTAATTAACTTATTCTATAACCAATTTTAAAGTTATAAATAAATTATTTTGTTTTTGAAAATTTATGTGATATATAAAATATGTTTGTCGTTGTTTTAAACTGTGCGCTTAAAAAAGTGCGCTTATGACTTGGACCGCATTTCTAAGAGAAGGCTGTCGGCCCACGCGTTCCATGAATGCCAACACCCGGCTTACTGTACTTCGCCATAAAATATGCGAAAAAATATTTCCTTCCATAGCATAAATATCTTTTAACACTCAGCTCTTTATGGTTTCGACAAAAGTAAGGTTGTTACTTTAATACTTCTTACATTCCAATCCGAGCAGAGATGGCCCAGTGGTTAGATCTTAACCGATGATTGCAGGTTCAAAGCACCACTGAATTTTTATGTGCTTAATTTATGTTAATTATTCATTTCGAGCTCAGCGGTGAAGGAATCGTGAGGAAACCTGCATGTGTTTAAATTCAACGGAATTCTGCCACATGTGATTCAACAATCTGCATTGGAGCAGCGTGGTGGAATATGCTCCAAATCTTCTCCTCAAAGGGAGAGGAGGCCAAAAGTGGAAAATTGACAGGCTGCTCTTGTTGTTTGTTGGTTTGTACATTCTAATCGATGAAAAACGTACATAAAACCTAAGATTTACAATTTTACATATTCCATGGAATTTGCTAATAGCCCTGCTATTGTACACTGTTAACAGTTCTCGATTATTATATCTTCATTTATAAAACAACACTATTCCATTGAACTACTTATGTCCACTTTAATTTTACTCCCAAAATTCCGATAAAACTCACCCACTCCACGATCAATGATAACTTGTCAATTCGATATCAAATGTTGTTTATTTGATATTTTCCTCTATTGGTAGGAATACGCTATATTGATACATGTATATATTTAAATAAAATAAAATTAAAAAATAAATATATATATACATTTCATTTAACATACAATATCGTTCAGTAACTTTCAAGGAGTTAGAGTTTATTGTTTAACTTATGTAGCCATATAGGACGCGTGCATCTTAACTGATGATTGCGGGTTCAAACCCATCTTAAAACTATTGAATATTTATCCACAGGAAAACATTGCGAGGAAACCTACACAGTAGAGTCCAAAGTCTGCCACATTTTTATTCATCAATTTGTGTCGGATTAGTATAGTCGAATAAGCTCCAAACCTTTTTTTGTGGTATAGCTTCGCGGACGAGCATAATATGGGTCACCTAATGGTAAGTGGTCACCATCACCCATAGACAATGACGCTGTAAGAAATATTAACTATTCCTTACATCGTCATTGCTACCAACCGTAGGATCTAATATGTTATGTCCCTTGTGCCTGTAGTTACACCGGCTCACTCATCCTTCAAACCGGAACACAACAATACTGAGTACTGTTATTTGGCGGTAGAATAACTGATGAGTGGGTGGTACCTACCCAGACGAGCTTGCACAAAGTCCTACCACCAAGTAAACCTCAATTAAAGAAGAGAAGAATTTAGCCCAGCATTTATAGTTTATTCTTTACATAAAATGTTTTATCTCAAAGACAGACAGATGTCTAAAACTTATCATAATATTAGTATAACTCGTAATTGTTTATAGAAACTAATGTAACGTAATCCATATGATACCTAGAATGTTTGAAGCGTTCTGCATAAGTCATTATCTGCTGTTAATTAATGTTTCATAATATTACTTGGTATATATTTATTTCGGTTATAAATAAAGGTAGTCGTTTACTAAGAACGGATGATCCCAAATAATACGAACTAGAAGAAGAACAGCCTGTAAATTCCCACAGCTGGGCTAAACCTCATCTCCCTTTGAGGAGAAGGTTTGAGACATATACGAACTGGTATAGGGATAATTGTCGCAAAATTGACATATAACGTTGTTAAAATTTGCAGTATATAAAAATTAATGTTTCAAACTTGATCTTGGTGGAAGGGCTTTCTGCAAGCCCGCCTGGGTAGGTACCACCCACTCCTCAGATATTCTACCGCTAAAGAACAGTACGCAGTATTGTTGTGTTCCGTTTTGAAGGGTGAGTGAGCCAGTGTAACTACAGGCACAAGGGACATAGCATCTTAGTTCCCAAGGTTGGTGGCGCATTGACGATGTAAGGAATGGTTAATATCTCTTACAGCGTCATTATCTATGGGTGATGGTGACCACTTACAATCAGGATGCCCATGTGCTCGACCGCCAACCTATTCCATAAAAAAAACATTATTTTTACTAAGTGTTATTTAGTTTCTCCTGTCCCGATGTTTGTCATCGAATCTTAGTTAGTTACATTTTTTTAGTGCAGGTAAAGTTGTTGGTACTGGGCTTGAACTCATGTAATCATATTAGTTTTGCCGTCCTATAGGATTATGAGGTTCAAGGAATAGTATTCTGTGTAGTTAACTGGTCGACCCTGAGATTGGTTCCCGTTAAATAGCCAGGGCAACATCGTGTGATGTGGTTGGTACCTACTCAGAGAATCTTGCAGCCTAACTAAGTAAATATATAAAACAATATATGAATTTTAAAGTTTCCTAAATTTTTTTCTATTTTGAATGCCTCATTGTGCCAGGGCTTTTTATAAACTTGTAAAGGCTTTGAGGGTAAGATGATCAAGATTATCATGTATCAAGCCCAGTTTTCTGATAAAGTATGAAGCGTCATCGTTAGTCGTGTGACCAAGCTTTTTTTTTAGTTTAGTATATGTTTTTTTGTTGTTTTTGTAACTTTTCTCCTTTTGTATGATTTTGACTGTCTAACTTTTAACTTTTCTATCTATGTTTCTTCTTTCTCGTGTATACTGGAAGAAATCTCTTCTAGGGATAAGTATACCTTTTAAACTTATTTTTCCTGTGTACACATTTTCCTTTTCAATATGTCTGGCAAGTTTAGTAAATGTTTAAATAAAATAAATAAACAAGCTCTTTAAATAATGAAGAAACAAAAAGCCCCATCTTAAGTACTCGTATTCATATTTCCCCTCGAATTGACCTTAAAACTTGCGTCGTCAGCGCTATTGACACTAAATTATATACATTCATGAATATATTATACATATCATTTCCAGCGACTCAAAAAAATAATTATACATTATGTAAAACAAGATTTGGAATAGATAAGATATGTGCAAATAGTTAACTACTGTTATATAAAAATATAATAAGGTAAACGGCTTGCTATATAATTATGAGAACCGAATGCTTGGCTAACAAAAATTTAAATAATTTTCGCAAGCGTAACTAACTGACAGATGTCGAATCCATTTAGTTACCAAACACTATTACTAAGCTCCACTATCTCGATTATTTTATAATCAAAGTTTAAGGATATCAAAGATATATATTAATCACTAGCTGTTTTATGTAAGGCTATGATTGATTAATTTCGCCCAGAAGATTCTGTCTATTTCTATTTTTATTGGCTACGACTGGTTTAGTGGTAAGGTACATTGGCATATAGGCTAGATGAATATAAAGTGATGAGTAATTATATAAAAAATATATTGATGGGACATTAAGGTTTTAAGGTTATAATTCTAATGACTTATTTTTTTTTTCGTGTGTTTTTTGTAGTGTTCTTAATAAACTTTTCTTCCTACCCTTGTATTTAATACAAATAAATATACCGTTATTTAAATTAAGAATATATCACTGCTGCATATAAGATATGTCAAATTACTGATCCTTACTATAGCACGAACCTTGCTGGGGCACTGAAATGTTATGCATTTTGTTCTATTGTTACACTGGCTCACTAATCCTTAAAAAATCGATACTAAGTATTGCTGTTTTACGATAGAATTTGTAATTCTTCCTTTCCTAATACAAAGCCCTACCACCAAAATATACTTTAGTATGTATAATTAGGATAATTAATCACAGAATCGCGTCACCTACTGACTTGACCACAGTCGATAAATATCAGTTTAACCAGTTACCCATTTAGTTATCTACAACGAAATATAAATTTAATTTCTGTATTTATGTGACACATTTTCTGATGGTGGATTAGCTTTGAGCCTAAACCTGTTGTTTTCAGTTCAGAATACGATTTTAAGAAGATTGTTATTTCAAATACCACGTGGACACCACTAATTACTTTAATTTGTTTACTATTAAAACTGTTTAAATAAAATACATATACATATATACAGTCAAGTCAAAAACAATAGTATATTAAAACCGTTTAGAAGCAAACATTTTGTGAGACACGTAACCAATCAAGGTTGATAACATTAATTAAAGACTATATAAAAACTCTGAGGAAATCAATCAACGCCTACACGGTTGGGTAACGTTGACTCAGTCTGCGTACTAAGGGGCTGGTGACTTAAACTTGTAACCTTACAGTAGCTTGTAACCTTATAAACTCTTACGCACTTCTGGTTAATTGTTAGGTTATATCATTTTAGTTTTATCATTCAGATTTATTCTAACTGTTAATTAAGATAAAATATTTAATTACAGGACTCTAATCTTTGCTAATAAAATAAATGCGAAATGAAATCTGTCTATCTGCCTGTTTGTTACACGGCTAAACCTCTCAGCAGAGTTTGTTGAAATTTCATAAAAAATAAGCTTGGTTCCGAAGGTTAATTGGTTACTTTTACATACCTAAAAATACTCAATCCATATAAACGAGTAGAATCGTCCCTTTATGAGGATTATGTTGAACTTAATATTAATAATAACCTAATAATAACCTTAATATTTTAAGGAATATTGTCATAGTTGTTATATGTTAGTAGAATTGCACGGAGGACTAGTACCATAGTTGTGATGGAAATATAAAATATAACTAGTTGTTGCTTGCGTTTTAGGGATTGATTTTCAGGTCGTAAGGCTTAAAAAATAAAAAGTAAGTAAGTCTAAGTTCTTCCATGAAACTTAAGCTTACTTCATAGCAAATTTCACCAAATTCGGTTCAGTAGTTTGGCCCTGAAGGATCAATAGATGCAGAGGTACTTTCGTATCTATAATATTATTATAAATTTTACTTGGTGGTAGGGCTTTGTGCAAGCCCGTCTGTGTAGGTACCACCCACTCATCAATTATTCTACCGCCAAACAATAGTACTCAGTATTGTTGTGTTTCGGTTTGAAGGGTGAGTGAGCCAGTGTAACTACAGGCACAAGGGACATAATATCTTAGTTCCCAAGGTTAGTGCCGCATTGACGATGTAAGGAATGGTTAATATTTCTTACAGCGTCATTGTCTATGGGTAATAGAGACCACTTACCATCAGGTGGCTCATATGCTCGTCCACCAACCTATACCATAAAAAAATATAAAAAACTTTAGCGTTGTTAAGACGTGTATAAGGTATGAAATACGTATTTTACCCATGGTTCGAATACCGCGAAACCTTGACATTATTACACCAACGCCAGACCCTAAAGATAGTAATACCTTAGATATAGAAGTCGCATACAAGTGCTGCATACACATTGTGTATCTTACACATCCTATATATTTAATTAGACGTTTATACTGAGAACTTTGTTTGTACAAGCCCGTCAGGATAGGCCGTTAAATTTTACCAAATAGCAATATTAAGAGTATTGTTCCAGTTTGAAGTCTGAGTGAGCCGGTGTAAATACAGACAAGGGAATTCTAGTTTCCAAGGTTGGTGGCGCGTTGGAATAAGGAATGGTTAATAGATTGTGCCAATATCTATAAACGGTAATGATCACTCAGGGTAGCATTTGCCTCTTAGTCTACCTGCACTATAAAAGAAAAGAATGCTTTTAAATAGTCAATCTAAAAATATATTAAATTTTGTCGAACAAATTCAAATTAAAAGAGTTGCGAATGATTTATGTCGGAACTGGTCCCCAGATGTCTAGTTTTTCATTCTAAAGGTTTACACTATAGAGACATAATTCGAAACCGTTCAATAAAAATATTGAATAATTTCGTACACTTACACATGCCACCTCTACGGAGTTTCATTCTTAGGTCTTTTATCATGTACGTGTATGGAATATTATGATCTATGGACTGTTGCTTCAATTAATTTCATATTATTCAATTTGTTCCACCGAAGCTTCGTACGTTTCAATGTTTTTACACGCAACAAAAAAACGTATTACGTGTCAAACGTTCATTAAAATATTTTATTGATATTCAGTTTTTTAAAGGTAAAGTCGTTATGGCAACATAATGGCACGTGTTCCGTCCTCTATAGAGAGAGGAACCTTTTTCCGAACATTCTTTAATTATTCTTGCGCCTGAACAATATCTTGTATTGCTGTATTTCTGTACAACCTTGTCTTATAAGGCTCTAGAATCATACCATCAGAGATCTTAAGGTTAATATTTGGACTGCATAAGTAGTCAAAATCATAATCAAAATATACTTTACTCCAGCAGGCGTCACAGGCATGGACGTCACGGTAGCATGCGTAAGCGATCCCGTGGCGTCCGCCGAAAGACGGAGAGGGTACCGCTGGGTTTTTAGTGGGTAAACCCGTTGAATCTTGGCGCACTCGGCGTCAAGGGAACCGGGGAGTACCCCCCCCCTTTCAATCGGTGAGAAAAAAAAGGCTTTACAAGCACTTTTGAATCCTCATTTATCAACTATATTCAGTGAAGCTTTCGGTTTGTAATGTAGATTCTACCGAGAAGAACCTGTAAGAAACTCAGTAGATAATCTTTTTCAACGTTTAAAAATACAGTCACGTTAATTAAATGCAATCATATATGTATGCAATATATCTTGCCTGGAAGTCAACAAGTATTAATTCCACGTTTTTTATCGTCCGTATAATCTTGTGTTGAATTATATACTAATACTTCCCCTATTTTTGGTTACTTAAATGCCCAGCGAAACGGAAGTATAAGCTAATATTACTTACAATGCGATCAGTATGTATATATATAAGTGAAGGCTACTTAACTAGGTGGTCCATTTATAAATTTGCTTCTTTTTTAAAGACAAAAAAAAACAATAACCATTAAATCGATCTTGTTACATTAAAGTTTTCGTTAATCATTAAAAAAAAACTTCTAAAACGTCCGTTACAGGACATAAAATATAATTAATTGGTTTTGAATAATTATAATCTTCTCGCTGATATCTCCGATCGGATGCCTTATAAGGCGATGTTATAACAATCAAACTGACTCATGTAATAGCGTATTCATGCTCGTGAGCACTTCACATCCACACCTGACCAGGAGACTTCAATGAATATTCATTTTAATTCCATAAGATCATTAGTAAAGCGTCCAATATACGCATTTACAAAGATTTCTTATTATTTCGACTACATCGTGGAATTGTAAGTAGTTGATTAATATGTATAGTAGATGCTGTTATTTGTAAATTTAATTACAGAGTTTCTTCTTGACGCAAACAAAGCACCTGGCACTGGAAAACGCATTACCCGATTCCCTCAAGAGGATTGGGGGGGGAGGTGTTAAGTCTCCCCGGTACTTCAGACGTCAGCTAGACCAGCGGTATTCTCTTCGTCTTTGTGCTGGGCAGGCAAGCACTATATATATGTGCTTAATTTGTGTTAATAATTCATCTCGTGCTCGGTGGTGAAGGAAAACATCGTGAGGAAACCTGCATGTGTCTAATTTCATCGAAATTCTGCCACATGTGCATTACACCAACCCGCATTGGAAAAGCGTGGTGGAATATTTTCCAAACCCTCTCCTTAATGGAAGACGAGGCCTTATCCCAGCAATGGGAAATTTACAGGCTGTTACTTTACTTTTATTTTATTTTACCGTCTGACAACGGTAGATTAGATTAGAACGGTAGTATTATGTTCCGGTTTAAAGGATAAATGTGCCAGAGTAACTACGGACACAGGCGATATAACATCTCCGCTTCCCGAAATTGGTTTCGCATTGGTTATGTAAAGAATGTGTAATGTATCTTTCTAGTCTATGGACTATTTATTAAGGGGCCCAATTACCCACCCACCTACTATAAAAAAAAAACAAGTACAATTTTCTGCCCACATAAATTATAATAAAAAATACACTTAAAGATCACTAAAATAATATCAACGTACGCATTCAATAATTATGATTAGCTGAGCTTAGTTTGTTTTATAAAAAATTGAGAAGGACATACAAAAAAGTCTTCATTACTGCGGTAGTACAATTCGTAATTCTTATGGAATTTCCGGCCCATATTCCGTAGTCTATCCCGCTGTTAACAGTACTTTAATCGACTGCTACCGTGGCGCCAGCTCCGTATAATTATACCGATCGATAGTCAACTCCATCAAGGTCGCAATGTGTGGTCGCCTCTAATACCAGTTTACTAAGAATTATTGAATGAACGTGTTTTATTTACGATTTTAATCGCATATATATTACATAAGAGCAGCACTATTCTATAAACTCATATCATTTGTCACTCGAAGTGACTGTGGTGTTTAAATTTATCATTATTATAGTTATCATTATTTTTTGATATTTCACGATCGCGATCGGTAACTTTCGTCGTTGTTTTTATTAGAGAATAATTATTGATCTGCTCTATATAATAATATACAATGTTATGTGCAAAATATGATTGGAAAAGCATTCTTATTATATTCTATTTTGTCAGTATCCTCTAAACAAACCTTTCAGCCTGTAGAGTGTTATGTAAAATGCAATGATTATTTATGTATATAGATTAATTTTGAGGGATTCATTAAAAACTGTTTATTCTTAAAAAGGATTTTTGAATATAATATTATCATGAAGATTAAAAATAAAAAATGACACAAAAAATATCCTCGAAATAATTCTATTCAAACGAAAATTATTCAATTTTTAAGAATATATTTAAATCGAGTATCCGATTATTTATTAATATTCTATCCATTTAAAATTAGAATAACATTTAAAAATAGAATAAATTTAAAAGGAGAATGATTAATATTCGTTTAAATTTAACAAAGCCAGAGTTAGTCAGTGATACACGGCCCTATACCCCTATTTATATTTCGTGGCCTTTATACAAGGTCCCCCAAATTTGGTGGGGTCGACAGGTCTACTTACATGCCCTTATTGGTCACACGACACTACTATACTTCCTCCATATTTGTGATTAGCGTATTAAGAAGGACTGGAAATTGTATTTTTAATAAACGAATATTATTATAAGTGAAATTAAATTGTCTGTTTATAAGAGTTATTCTTGTTCGAAAATTATTATTCAAATATGTACCGTATCGTATATGTATATTTATATTTTTATTAGTATTAAAAAGTAGGTTGTTAGGCTGATGTGGTCACCACTTACATAGACATTAAAGCTGTGCGAAATATTTTATATTGATTATTGCTAACATCGTCAATATAACACTAACATTAGGATATCTCCTAAGATGTCCCTTTGTGCCCGTGTTTACAATGGTACCCTCGGCCGTTAAACCAGACCACAACAAGTTATTGCTCTTTGGTGGTAGGATGAAGGCTATATGACCCTCATATACCAACCTAAACATGCTTGTCTTCGTGCTATACATCCTATTTATTACATTCAATTGAAATTCCATTTTTGGCTAAGGTTTTGTTACAAGTCATAACATAAACATCCATCACAATGATATTAACGTTGAAAATAACTATCGTTACCCGCGTTATTTATCGTTATTTTGGATAGAAAAAAAATAACGTTATTTTTTATGTCATTTTTAAATTCAATTGCTTATGGTGATTGACACTGTATCCATCATTTTCAAAGTTATGTAACGCTTTGCTTCCGCATGACTGAATACAATTTTATCGTTATTAATCACCCCAAGGTAATTCGAATTTATATATATATCATTACTGTATCATTTATAATAATCTTTTAACTGTTTTTAATTACATGTAAATTAGTAGAGATGAGTAATGAGTTGTTTAGGTTCTTCTCTACAGAATCGCTATTCCAAACCGGTAGAAGCTTTCAATTTATTATATGATTCAAAATATATTTTATTAGCTTTAAATTAATGTTAATATAACACTAATATGCTAATAACTACTATTATGGTGATCGTTTTAATTCCAAGTTGTTTTTGGTCACAACATCGATACATATTGCCCAAGATATCCTACTACCAAATTAAGCCATGTAAATTGTGAACCAGTGTATCATCAAATTCCTGTTGTCATAAACCTGGTGGCAAATATGTATCAAATAGTGCAACACAAACACTTTGAACTGTTATTTCATAATTTCATTAATTAACAATCTATACTAACTTACTAGAATATAGCTGCATTATTTCCAAGTGATAGTAAATTGTACCAATGCGAATTCGGGCCGCATAGCTTATGAGTAAAATAGTTTTTCAACATATTATATTTGGAGACTGTGAGCTATAAATATTTAAAATAAATTACATAGTAGACCACGCGCCGGAAAATTAAATGCATATGTAAGTTGTGCTTATATATTATTAAGCGTTAATAGTGCAATGTTTTAAGAGCTCCTTAGTAGTCCTTGGGCTAAGATCGTCCACACAAACACACTTTAAGCTATATTGAAGGGTTTTATTGCTTATAATAGAATTAAACTAATCATTAAATACAATCCTAATAAAAAAATCCTTTCATACAATATCCTGAATTTATGTTGTATACTGACACTGCCATCATATAAAACAACGAATAGGTGAAGTTAAGTTTAGGACAACGCATTGAAATTATTTGCTGTTCGTAGTGTATTTATAAATAAAATAATCCTTACATTTTTTTATACATATTTAACTATATCCTATATCTTTATCTTTGCATTCATCAGTCAGTCCGAGCCTTGAAATATTTTTTAATAGAATAGCTACATACATTTAATGATACAAATGAAATAGATTTAACATATGTTTTATTCGGATCATTGAACTTATATGATATCAGTTTCATCTGCCCACAGTGTTCATTACGTACAGACAGACTATCTTGTAACTAATACATTGACTGTAGCGAGGAAATAGCTCGTTGACGCAAATACAGAGGATTGCATCGAGGAAGACGGATCAGATTCACCTCTTATGTTTCCAGGGACATTTTAGCGTTATAACGTTATAACGATATAACGTGATAATCATTTAATGTTAATTACTACAAATAACGTTATTTTAATAAATAAAAATTATGTGATTTTTAAGTAAGATAAAATATGTGATGAGTAAGTATCTACACAGAAGGGTTTGCACAAAAACCTACCAAAAAAATACCACAAAACATTGGGATAGACTCCCATGCTCAATATATATTAATTATTTATTTAACCCTTCTTGAGTATATATTTTGTTTGACATTAGCGTTATAATAAAAACAACTGCCTATAAATTTCCTACTGCTGGACTAAGGCCTTCTCTCACTTTGAAGAGAAGGCTTGGAACATATTGCATCACGCTGTTCCAACGCGGGTTCAGAGAACACACGTGTGGTAGAATTTCTATGAAATTAGACACATGCAGGTTTCCTCACGATTTCCTTAACCGCCAAGCACGGGATGAATTATAAACATAAATTAAGCACATAAATATTCAGTGGTGCTTGCCTGGGTTTGAATCCGCAATCATCGGTTAAGATGCACACGTTCTAACCACTGAGCCATCTCGGTTCTGTTATAATGAAAGTTCGTCTTAAATACGATGAAGTCTAAAGCTGACTCCTTAGTCTGAACTAAGTGAAAACAATGACACATAATAGAACGATGTTAGTGACGTTATTTCTAGTGTAAAATTGTTCTAAGTAGTCTTATCGAAGGGATTTTCCGACGGAACATTCACTAATGTTAGTTCGTATGAAAAGCAAGTCTATTCATAGTGTTTTCTAGTACTCACCTATTACTCATTTACCTAAAATACCAAAGAATTGATAAGTCATCATAAACATTACAATTATTTTTTTTGTCTCGGAAATTAGATATTCTCGCTTTTCTCTACTATAATATATATTATAGTAGAGAAATATATTATATGGTACATATATTATACATGTAATTTTCGTCTTTAATCACTGTATTTGTTGATGAAAATCGAATTAAAATCCTTTGCGCAGTTTAATTATGAGAACGCAGACGTGATGCGACTTTGCATAACGGTCAGGATATTTTCCTTTTACAACCTGATGGTAGTTTTTACTTTCACTATTGCAAAGGAAGTGTACTGCTTCTGTTATTTGAATGCTATTTTAATGGGATACAAATACTTTATTTGTTCACAATCCATATCAATAATTGATTATCTGATCAACATATTGCTTATGTCTATATAATTAAGACTATTTTAATTATTACAATCAAACTTTATCAAAATCGGTTTAGTATACGCCAACATAAAAATAACGATAAGAACGATAAAAAAGTTTGCATTTATTTTACCACTGGCAAACTAAATGTACATCTATTTTGCCAGTGTTAAAATAAATCAAAATCTAAACAAACAAAATCGATAAGTAAACATTTTTCATATGGACCCCTAAACTGGTTCCATCAAAGGCCATCGTAAGTGGGTTAGTTGCATAACCAACCGGTAGCCAAGGTCTTTGCCAGATGAATTGAACCGGTGATCGAAACGCCATATGATAGACGACATACAAATTATTATTATTTTTCTCTAAGTAAGTTGTCCAGGGAATACGTCATTTGTGCCCATAGATATAAGAATATCTTAGACGTGTAAGGCTGTCACAATTATTCATTCATTCACTCATTCACCCTTAAACTGTTAACTAAATACGGCAATACATTATACAATATTACTTATAAAAAAGAAATGTTTTTAAATAAATAAATATTGGACAACATCATTTACATTACTCTGATACCAATGTAAGTAGCTAAAGCACTTGTGTTAAGGAGAATCAGAAGTAATGACGGCACCACTAACACCCAGACCCAAAACAATATAGAAAAGTAATGAATTTTCTACATCGACTCGGCCGGGAATCGAACCCACAAAACCGAAAACCAGTTTTGTGTGTTTTTGAAATATTTTAGAAAAAAATCGGTGTTTTTTTATAGCTCCTGTAGATATAATAAATCAACAATTAATAGAAAAAACTTATACAGATACGATTATAGATGTATAAATTATGTATTTATGCTGTACATAAACTAGGTCTTTATCAATGGCGCCGATATCTCTTATCAGTAAAATCAAAACCTCAGCCAGAGGTCGTTTGGCTTGACCATAATCAGCGAAGTGACGCATCGCGGTCAATGAGCACTCTGAGTTTAACGGTTCTTGGATGGACAAGAGCCCATTGTTTTGCTACTAGGGAGGGAATAGGGCTGCTATCTAATTTATTATATTAAGTATTAATTATTTTATATACCAAATTTATATATACAATACGAACATACAATTATAAGTTATATTTTATGATGTAGGTTATTTGTCAAGCAAATGGGCCACCTGATGGTAAATGGTCACTGCCAATAGACAAAGGCGCTGGAAGAAATATTAACCATTCCTTGGATCAGCAATGCGCCACCAACCTTGGGATCTAAGATGTTAAATCTCTTATGCCTGTAGTTACTGGCTCACTTACCAGTTTCAAACAGAAACTTAACAATGTTGAGTAATATTGTTTCATGGGAGAATATCTGATTAGTGGGTATATCTACCCAGACAGGCTTACACAAAACCCTACTTACCCTTACTGGTCAAATCAGTTATGTTAAACTCTGCGACAAAAATGATTTTATACTTATTGAAGTAGTTAGCAAATCTTCATCGGCGATATTTTCATTGGTTGATTATTTTCACAACGACGAGAGCGTATCATTAAATTTTATTTTAATGGCGTATATAGTTCATTACCGATTAAAGAGTTAAAACATACAAATCTGTATTTCAATAAAGAGTATTGCATTCTATTCAATTAACCTAAGATTTCCTTTTACAATAGAGAAGTAACGGCATTTAAATGTATTTCTATGAGTTGGGACATACTTTTTCTGAAAATATGTATTCGAGTTTCCATCACATATTATGTGGTTTACAAGCATTTAGTGCAGCTTTTTCATTTGACATATGCGGGCTTTATAGATTCTTACCCCACTAAGCATGATGTAAATTAAACAGATACAAGCTTGTTCGGGATTGAGTCCTTAATCTTAGGAATATTAGTCAGGAATATATTAACTGTGAGTTCCGCGTAAGTTAGTCAGTCAAACTAAATGTTTATCTTAACATAATGGTACACGTTTTAATCCTTTGTTAAGTGATATCATTAATAGTCGTTTAACGCCACATTACAAGCCAAACGGGTATGCAAATAGACTAATTGCCTTGCAAAAATACTTGATAATCGATCAACGAGTTTTAATATGTATCATTATGATGCTGTATATATCAAATGTTTAATGAAACGGAACGTGCTTATAGGGTCGATGGTTCTATCTTTAGCTGTTTTAATTCATATTTTTATTCAAACATATATTTTTTGTGAATAATTTTTTAATATTTCTTAAATGTTAAACGCTCAAGTTACGACTGTATAAAATCATTTTTATATAATAAATTTAATTTACATTTAATCCAATATGCATGTGTGACGTTTCCAAAGTGATTAATTATATGAGCCCATTTGAATGTAGGATGTTTAGATTATTACTTTAATTGGTATCCAGTTCCGTTCTTCTCAAAGGGATCCTTTTCTTCTATAATATTAACGACGTGTCTATTCTATATCTGAGCTGAGATGGCCCAGTGGTTAGAACGCGTGTATCTTAACCGATGATTTCGGGTTCAAACCCAGGCAAGCACCACTAGATATATGCATGTGCACCTGCATGTGTCTAATTTTATCGAAAATATGCCACATGTGCATTCCAACAAACCGCATTAACGGGAGAGGAGGCCTTATCCCAGCAGTGGGAAATATGCAGGCTGTTACTTTACTTTACTTCTATTCTATATCAACATCACCTCACAATACATAAAAGAAGTATGAAAAAAACGTCCTTTTTCACTGATCTATGTTTCTGCTTAGCCCGAGTCAACCGTTTGCAATAAATGGGCTATCTCATCCATATATTTTTGTTTTATTTTTAATCAGTGTTGACTGGTCGATTTTTTTATAAAAATCATATTGATCTATGATACAAGGATAAACCAAGACACATAAAGTATGGTATTACGATTGATTTATGTTTTTTTTTAATATATTGGTCTTATTGACTTGTGGGTTATCCCTTAACAGCCAAAAGAATATATTACGACACTTTTTAATGAAGCTCCGGTGGACTCGCCTTTGCATAGAATTCGAATATCATCAACAAGCAAATAAGGCTTTTTTAAAAAATAAAAATATATAAATTGGTAGGTGGAAAACAGTATTGATTAATTATATTATTGTTATGACTATGTAATTAAATTGTTTACAGGAAAGTTACTTAATATTCATATTGGAATAAAATTTAATACTCATGATTTTTAAAGTACAACAAATGTTTTCTCATGACACACAGACATACATAGATCATGTTATATTTATCGTCAGTATGAAAAAAGTCGACATAATGCCGCAACATTACTTTTGAAAAATGACAGTTAAAATAAAAATAAAAATTTAAGGCGCTTAAGCTTTTCTTTTCCATGAAGGTATGAAAAATTTAACTCTGCTTTAAACAAATTTGGTACAATAATTTCTTGCCCCCTTAAATGGTTTTTTCTAATGATATTTTATAGGACGTATGTGAAATTCATAGCTGTGTCACTGGCAACCCGCGACCTTCGTTACGGATCAATTTTTTTAATTAACTAATCATATTGGCCCGTTTGAAGAAAAATAAAAACAAATACAACTTATAATAAATTATATATTAATTAGTATGATAAACTTTCAAGATCACAGCTAACCCTAAACACGACCGGAAACGTACACTTGAATCGAACGCGCGTTGCATTCGCATGTACCGGATGTGGACGACCTACACTATCGTTCGTAATCCGCCATTACACTTACAATTGATTTAGTGTTCCTATTTTAATTTTAAACAAAGCCGATAGCATTTGAGGAGCTATACTAATCTCTAATGTCATGATTTTGGTACAAAGCAAGCTTGAGCCCCAAAGAAGAGGTTTTACCCAAACCTTTATGGGTAGAGCTGAGATGGCCCAGTGAGCTGAGATGGCCCAGTGGTTAGAACGCGTGCATCTTAACCGATGATTGCGGGTTCAAACCCAGACAAGCACCACTATATATATGTGCTTAATTGTGTTTATAATTCATCTCGTGCTCGGCGGTGAAGGAAAACATCGTGAGGAAACCTGCATGTGTCTAATTTCATCGAAATTCTGTCACATGTGCATTCCACCAACCCGCATTGGAACAGCGTGGTGGAATATGTTCCAATCTCTCTCCTTAATGGAAGAGGAGGCCTTATCTCAGCAGTGGGAAATTTACAGGCTGTTACTTTACTTTACTTTTTTTTACTTTTTATGGGTAGACGAAAAATAGTATTGTTATTGAATAACTAAAGGTTTTCCTTTTATTTATTTTTTGTATTTCGAAGATCATTGACCCGAAATGAAGATATTCAACATTCTGAACTAGAGAAATCATTGAAATACTAATTATTTTCTTTTGTAAACTCGTACACATATGTCACATGCTTAATAATTAAATCTTATATCTATTAATATTTAAATCTTAATCTACTTACTTATAAATTTAATCGTAACTTGATACAATTTCGTATGTACGTAATATACATATGCATTTTTATAAATAAAGTCAAGAGACACTTTTTTACTGGTAATATATTGTGTTTGACTTCAAATAAGCTCTTATTCGATGTTGTCAACAATATATTTAATCATATATAGCATTTAATTAATTTTATTTTAAATTATTATCAAATGTATTCTTTAACTCAGATTTTTTTTTGTCTTTAGAGCTTGAATTAAGTAATTAATAAAATTTATAATTGTGTTACTCACTCGTATGTATTTTAATCTAACTTATCGCATAAGGGACAGCTTCCAATCGAAAACATACTAGCGATCGCTTACTTTTAACAACTTAAAATATTCTATCTAACTCCAGGTGTTCTCAATGCAAAATTTGCCAAAATTAAATTTGTCACAAAGTCATAATCCAAACAGATGGCGTTGCAAAAATTAAAAGGATACCCGTTGCCTTTGTCTCGACCAACAATCTTCAATGTAGGAAGCATGGTATGACCAATTACGGTGTGAACACCATTTGAGGTATGGCGGAGGGGGCCTTGTGTGTAATTATGGCGAGAAATGCGCAGATTTACCATTTAAGTAGTTAAACATTGATGTTAGATATCAATCACGCCCGAGTAACGTGTCATTTATAACAAAAGAAGGATATTATTAGTTGATGTTTGTTTTGTCAAGTATTGCAAGTTGGAATTAAATGGAATTCCTGTCATGCTGTATAAATTATAACGAGCTATTTTAAATATTTCGATCAATCCAGTTTGCTTTTGATTAAACTCAGAAATACTTTGATAAGTATGTATTGGTTTGACTTAAGGTTCAATTTTTAAGAGATAATTTGATTCTTAGCACCTTTCAGCTTCGTAATATTGTGTGTTGAAAGACATATAGGGAATATAACGTTTGAAGAAAGATTAAATCAAATCAAATAAATCAAATTCCTTTATTTAATATAGAATCAATACGATCATTTATTGATTGTCAAATTAAACACTACCTATAAAATCGGTTGTAGGTAGTGTAAGGTAACAGCATTCAATAAAAATGTTATATGTGTGGAATTAAATTGTTTTTTTTTGTACTCACTTGTATTATATCATGTCCCAGAGCGCGTCTGTAACAAAAAAAGACACATTAACATGAATCATTTATTTAAAAATAAATATTGTTAGTTATATCGAAAAAAATACACATTGCTAGATTTGGCTTTCCAAATATTCTGAATCTTTTTATCATGGTAATTAGGTACCCGCTCATCATATATTCTACCGCCAAATAACAATACTCATTATTGTTGTGTCCAGGTTTGAATGCCAATTTCCAAATCGGTCGTGCATTGGGGTTCTAAGGAATAGTTAATATTTCATACGGTACCAATGTTATGCCATGATGGTAATAGGCTATTTGACTGGTTTAAAATCCATTTTATATTATTTAGTAGAAGTTAAGGAGCCCAGTAAAAGTTGTGTTTTTTATTTCTAGTACATATTTGCCGAAAAATATCATATTAAAAATTCCATATTTAAATAACGCGCAAAAACGCTACTTGGACAATATGGCGCTGCAATGGGGTCGGTGACTTCACTTTCCTGTATTTTAATCTGTGGTACATATAGTAGAAAAGCAAAGTTTACAAGAAAGTGACTTCATCGTAAGCCCGACCAATCAGGAGCGTTTTGTGTCACGTGACAAACGTTTGAAAAAATGCATTTTTATATTTTCAACTTTCGTTCGTAAATAACCATTTTTAAACTCACAATATACACTGATTATAATAATTCACAATTTATTTTTATATATATTTACAATTCGGTTTTGGTGGTAATGAAAAAATATCATGAGATAATCTATATGTGTTACAAAAGTGGCACATCTATTAATCTAACTAAAAAATTCTATCCTGCTCCTCATACAGTCAGCTTACACGTAAAACCTTTATAGTTTCCTACTTTACAAAAATGTCCTCATTGCACTTTGTTGAACTGATTTCTCCAAAAATCTATTTTCTGCTTATCTTAACTCCAACGTTATTGGATACGACGACTTACGAAACTTTCACCAATTTTCCTTATCTTCATGATTCTTAGCGAGCAAAGTGTAATATTAGGTAATCGCCTATTTTTAACTAAGTTACAAATGGTTCTTTCTGAGTTTGTATGTTACGTTATCCTTGCAATTAATATGAGAATTATATTAATAAGATCAGATTACGAAATAGTTTTCCTCATCAAAGAGCAACTAGAAATAGAACAAAGAGGACTACCAAAGAAATTCACTTGAGATATTCTGTAAGAGGAACTCGAAACTCACCCCAGAATACGATCGTGAAATGTCACATTGTTCATAAAATGAATTGTATATACGTATCAAAATGGTGGCTTCAACGCATTACAAATAAAAACGATTCGATCGTAGACAATATGGACGAAAAACCAGTTAGATAAAATTTTTGATCTCGACCAATTGGATCTTGTTGTGCCGAAATATACTAACAGAAGCATCGATATAGGGTACAAAGAAAACTTATGAAATGTCTTTAAAACAATATGCATAACATTTTAGTTATGTACTGTACGGGTACTGTCACTATAGTACTTCATTCTTATAAACTTTTACTGGTATTTATATCGCTTTTCAACCGACTTCCAAAAGGAGGAGGTTATCAATTCGTCTGTATTTTTTTTTTTTTTATGTTTGTTGCCTCATAACTTTTCACTGGGTGGACCGATTTTGATAATTTTTTTTTGTTTGAAAGGTAGTGCTTCCCGTGGGGTCCCATTTTTTTATTTTTTTTCCGATGGTGGTATCCATGTGAAAACGACATAAGTCTTAAATTTGCATTATGTATATGCGCGACAAATAGGTGAATAACTGAAAATCACGTTAACCAATTTTGATAATTCTTTTTTTATTATAAAATATATAATTCAAGGGTAATTTGGTGAAAGTTTGGTAAGGTTCTGAGCACAGGATCCATGACAAAGTAACGGAACGGAAGGGAACGGAACAATTCTGAGGAGCACGTTAGCGATACTCGGTCGAATCTTTTATTTATAGGTTATTTGGATATTTGAGTCACCTTCCGTAATGTGGTTATGTTTATGTAATTATCATAGTCGAATATTATAATCAACTAGCTACCCACCCCGGCTTCGCACGGGTGCAATACTGATACTAAATATACTACAGAATTTGTTTATATACGACATCACATCGCAAACTTCTAAAATTATCAGTGTTTCTTTACTATATTGTTCATGTTTTATATACACAAACCTTCCCCTTGAATCACACTATCTTTTAAAAAAAAACCGCATCAAAATCCGTTGCGTAGATTTAAAGATATAGGGACAGAGAAAGCGACTTTGTTTTATACTATGTAGTGATGGAACTCCTATACGGCTCGCAGTTAGGGTGCGATATGGGGCAGAATTTCTTACTATCTTTAATCAAATTTTGTGTATGTGATGTTATGTCATATGATGTACGAAATATAGTTGGTCTTTTTCAAAGTTTTTTTGCTGAGTTCGATTACAGCTCTTTCGAGGGATCCTTGTAGTTTACGCCGCGTGACGTATTAAATCCGCATTTTCGAAAGTCTATTTTTGCTTTATTCGCAAGTTTCCTTTGAAATTGTCCTCGAAGTAGTTTCTCACTCATATAAACGGAACGTTTAATCTATCCATATTAAAAAAAATTAGTTAGTCAACATCAGCTTCACTTAAAATAAAAAAATAAATAAAATTTTAACAAAAAGAAAAACCGACTTCAAACAAAACACTATTTTAAAACAAATGAATATGCACGAAAAAGTAATAAAAATAATTGCGTATTCAACATATTTTTAGAGTCTTCCTAAGTTAAATGAAATGAAAAATATTAGACTACTTAAAAGTCGATTAACGATTATATCATGTAGTTATAATTATTGTTATATTTGGAGTCGGTGTCAGCCAATAAAACCCTACAGTATATCTATCAAAAAACAATACGAGAATACTTTGACAAATATGTTTTTTACAAGTTACCTTTTACACAATAATATACTGGATCAATCAAGGGGCTCGTATCGCTTCTTTCTTTTGATTGTTGGGGCAAGGGCACCGTGGCTGACACCGGCTCCAAATATACCAATAACTATAACTACATGATATAATCGTTAATCGACTTTTAAGTAGTCTAATATTTTTCATTTCATTTAACTTAGGAAGACTCTAAAAAATATGTTGAATACGCAATTATTTTTATTACTTTTTCGTGCATATTCATTTGTTTTAAAATAGTGTTTTGTTTGAAGTCGGTTTTTCTTTTTGTTAAAATTTTATTACAATTTTGATCCACACATGATTGATAAATAATATCATATCAGTTCAAGGTAATTGTTATGTATATGTATATTTGCTTCTCCAGTAGGTCATAGGAATAGCTTTTGTATATTTTATTGTAAAATTTTTCGCATCGAAATTTTTCGTGTTCTTTTGTTGTGTAAATTATTATCGTATATATGAGTGTTTTAATAATAAATATTATTTTTTTATTTTATTCTTTTCCTTTGTATGTACATATATAATTATATTAGTAGTCGCAGCTTCTCACGCGTTTTAAGTGTTGGTTTTCTCATCACTTATGTCCTTTCTTGGAGTTCAAGTTTGCTTCAAACAAAATTTCATCAATATCGGTTCAGCGGTTTGTTCGTGAAACAGCGACAGACAGAGTTACTTTCATATTTATAATATGAATAAATATTTAACTTATTATGAACAAATAAATATACAAAATGTACACAACACATACATGTATTTTAAATTATATTAGATAACACAAATTAAATATAAACACGAATTATTATCCAAGTGACATTGCGCAGACAAACATATGGATGATATGCAAAATACAACCTTCAAGTTTACTAGGTCGAAGCAAACAGACAAACATCAAATAAACACTTCCGCTTAATTTGTACCTCTAATTGCGTTCAAGTAGGTTAAATAAGTATGAAGAGTTTTATATTTAACGTGTTTGCCATGAAAATGAAAGTTTAACTATTATACCATAAACTTTATGAGTCAAGATCGCTCTGCGAATGGGACACTTGGACCGATTACAGGTTCAAATCCAGACAGTACTTTTTATTATTATATATACTTGCGTTTATAATTCACCAGCTCATTAAACCCCAGTTTATCAAGCACTTTTGAATCGTCATTTAACAACTCTATTGAGTGAAGTTATCGCCGGTTCGGAAAGTAGATTCTACAGCGAAGAATCGGCAAGAAATTCAGTAGTTACTCTTTTTCAACATTTAAAAATATATTCATGTTAGTTAAATACAATTATATAATAATAAATATAAATATAAATATGAGACAACATCACATACATTACTCTGATCCCAATGTAAGTAGCTCAAGCACTTGTGTTATGGAAATCAGACGTAACGACGGTACCACTAACACCCAGGCCCAAGACAACATAGAAAACTAATGGTAATCTACATCGACTCGGCCGGGAATCGAACCAGGGACCTCAGAGTGGCGTACCCATGAAAACCGGTGTACATACCACTCGACCATGGAGGTCGTCATATATAGCCTGTAATATAACTTTATCAGTCAATATTGCTCTGTAAGACACTGGGACCGCCGATTACAGGTTCAAATCCGGAAATTACTATTTATTATTAGGGTTTTTAATTCATCAGCTGTTTACACCCGGTTCGATGGACATTAAATAAGGTCATCCCACTGGTTAGTGTGATGTAATGAGATCAAAAATATCCCTTAAGTAGAGGAAGCTTTGTCTAGGAGTAGAATATTTATATTATGGCTTGTTGGTATGAAGTAGAAACTATGTTTAAACTCTATTCTAAACAGAAAAGCAAATTGTTTAACAAAGACTGTCTTAATGATAGCATAAAGTCAGTGTCCATTGTCAGCTTTATGAAGATTTAATTCGCAACACACGATGAATAAACTACATTTAAAAATATAAAGGCACAGCCTTTGTTTAATTATGTCTAGGTGGACCGTCAAAACTGAGAACGCGTCGAAGTAATGGCCAATAGTTGGTCCACGCACACTAGTAAAATACTCGGCGAATATAAAGCGTAGCTACCACGCACACTAAGATAATATAGTTTGTCCCTTTGTTTCAGTTATTTTGTAATACGGTATTCTATCTTGTATCTATATCTATTTCTCAAAATACATCATAAAGCCAATCCTTTGCCAGAAGAATTACAATCTTCCAGTGTTATTTATTAACAAACATAAAATCAATCTTCTAATAAATAATAGATAACGAATTGCAACTGACATGTTGTGGTTACTTTTCGATTACTTCTATATCAAAATGGCCGACTCTTTACCATAGACAAGATACTCTTTCCATAGAGACGCCGTCACATATTAATTAGGTTTATTTGTTAATTATTTAGTAGATATAATTACGATTATTAAGATAACATATTTATGCTTCAAGTACTCTAAAGCGTCAAATTATTTAATAATGATAGCTCAATTTAGCTGTTACTCTGTGGACGAGAGCACCTAGTCTTTATAAAGTGCCAGATGTGGACATGTAGGTCAAAAACGCGTCTCACGGCCACCTCTTGTTATTAAATTGTCTAAGTTCATATTTAATAATATAACATTTTTTTATGTAATATTCGATCATGCATTTACGGTACTTGTATATATGAGTTGGAGTAATCTAAGAGTATCAATAGTCATTTATATTAATTATTATTTTAAATTTTAAAGAACAGTTAGGCAAGGTACGCGTCTTTATTTCAAGTCGTGGGTATCCTAAGAAGTTAGTAAACCTCTCACTTCTAAGTCTAAGTCTACAAACAAAGAGGTTTTATTCAAGTCGTAAAAATCGGACTTAAGCGTTTTTTTACTTCATGTTATTTAAATGAATGAATTATGAGATGTTTCAATTTTGAAAATTCTCTAGTATAATTACATTTAGAATAACAACTACAAGGCAACTTCTTGGCCTCCATAGTAAGGTAACGCAATCTGCTACCTTAAAAGATAAATAAAAGGAAGAACGTATCCTTCAAACAAATTGCATATATTAACATATATGATATCTAAAATAGTACTATAGACCTTAAATATACAGACGTTAACGAGAGTAAAACATTTCTTACGTCGCTAATACGTCACTAACCTTGGAAACAAAGATGCCTCTTGAGCGTGTAAAAATTTTAATAAATTATACACCGAAACCTTCCTTATGAATCCTTCTATCTATTAGTGAAAACCGCATGAAATTTTTATCAGTAGTTTTGGAGTTTATTATTGTACATACAAACAGACGCGGCCGGGGATTTTGTTTTTATAATATATAGTGATGTACCTACCCACACATGCTCACACAAAATTTACAATCAAAGAAAAATAATGAGACAGTTTCGTAGTTTTTTTGTTGACTATATCCGGATAAAAACAAACATACAATACCTATTCTTCTTCAGTATGGTATTGGTTACTAGAATCTCAAACGATACTAATTAGTTTCATCACAATAAAGTTCAATGTCCTATTTTATTTCTTATCAGAGACGCAATATTACTCAGATTCAAAACTTGTAATGATAACAGGAAAGCGGTCCAGATATTATGAAACTTGGATGATGAAAGGCTACGTTATCTGCTTTAGTAATGCATATGTTTGTACTGCACATATTTATTGTTTTAGATGTTTTATTTGACTTTTATAAAGAACTAGTTAATGACCGCGGTTTTGCTAGCTTTGCGTCAGGTGATAGCTATAATAATAAAAATATTATTTTTCGATAATTTTAAAAACCAATTTTTGGATTATCAGTATACATCTCGCGCCAATTTTCGTGGCAATCGGTGCAGAAACGGCGGAGAATGAGCTAGGACAGACAGACGGACAGACATGACGAAACTATAAGGGTTAAGGGTAGTAGACTACGGAACCCTAAAAATGGCCTATTTCTTTCCTTAAAGTTGAAGTTTAGTTGGTTCAGTAATTTGAGCGTGAAAAAGTAACAGATAGATTATATGACCTTTTGTATTTGCAATATTACTATAGATAGTGATGGTAGCTTTAGGTGGTTAGCTTGTAAATATTTTTACAGCTGCTAACTTAAGCTGCTTTATATGTTTTTGCTACTATTATATGTGTTATATGTGTGTTATAATTCTACTTGTAAACGTATATAAATATATTTATGTGTTGATATATTTTGATCAGTAAATCGTGAGGTTCTCTATTAAGTAGGACCAATATAAGTTACTAACATATTTCTGTCATAACAATTTTAGTACCAGTCTGTACAAGACACATACAAACATATTATTGTATAATAATAGTGACCACGAAAAAAAAGTTTTTACTCGATTTTATATTTTTTTATAGAACAAGTAACCTATTTTACATGAAGAATCTAATAAAAATCAAGTAATTTCGCAAAGCACGGTAATTTGCTTTCAAATACAGCATTCCCAGAGACAATAACTGGTCTATATTATCTGAGATTATTCGCGGCAGGTTATAAATTAACAAAATCCAAGTTAAACAACATTTATTCGGCTCGATATTACCTAAGTTTCTATTCGCGAAGAATTCTTAATTTAAACCATACTTCTTTCGGCGTGTTACGAAATAATTAGATTGTATGATGTACGCAGTATGACATATACATACTATATATACATGACTAAATCGCCAATTAAGTGCCAAGTCGCTCTAAATAGACAACAAGAAAAGCCTAAATTTAAGAGTGAGTCTCATAAGAATATAAAAATAAAATCAAAATATACTTATTCAAGTAGCCTCTTATAAGCACTTTTGAATCGTCATTTAACAACTATATTTGAAGCTACCGTCGGTTCAGAAAAAAGATTCTACTGAGAAAAACCAGCAAGAAACTCAGTAGTTACTCTTTTTCAACATTTAAAAAATTAGTCATGTTAATTAAATAGTAAGTAATATATCCTGCCTGGAAATCAATAATTATTAATTTCATGCTTTTTTATCGTCTGTATAGTCATGTATTAAATAAAATGCCTTGTTTACCAACGTATTTTTACAAATTATTTGAAATTGAAAAAGAAATAGAACATCTCAAGATTTTACATTAGTACACGCCTTTTTTGAACAACCTGAAATAAATTCGAATATAAAAGGCCTTTGAACCTCTGCATGTTAAAGGTCATTGAGAAGAATCGTCTTTTTTACGACACGACTTGGGAACAAGAACCCCAGGCCATTATAAAAACAAACAATTGTTAGAGAAAAAAATCCGCGGAATTTTGCTTATCGGATCTGAGGTATTTGTGTTCGAACATTGTTGTTCTTATAATAATAAATGTAGGTGTTATACTTCTATATTTAAACAAGTATTTAATTACTATTGTTATTGTACATGAGCCGAGATGGCCCAGTGGTAAGAATTCGTGCATCATAACCGATGATTACGGGTTCAAACCCAGGCAAGCACCACTGTATTCATTTGATTAATTTGTGTTTATAATTCATTTCGAGCTCGGCGGTAAAGAAAATCATCGTAAGGAAACCTACATGTATCTAATTTCATGGAATTTCTGCCACATGTGTATTCCACCAAACGGCATTGGAACAGCGTGGTGAAATATGTTCCAAGGAGGCCTTACTACTACCTACAGTGGTAAATTTACAGGCTGCTGTTTTTGTTGTTGTCATTGTACATTTATAACGTTTTCAATAGTCCATTGTAAATGTGAGCCAAATAGCAACCAATATGTCCGCGGGGCGCTATAAAACTGCATGTTAATTCATTAACACGATATTGTGTTTAAACATTTTGTCCGTCAGTCCGTTTCGACCGCTTCATTGTATGTTAATATTATTGTTACTTAAGCTTCGTGATCGTTTTAAATAATTTTTGACAGACCTATTCCGTGATATCATAACGTTTTTAACGAATGTAACAACAAAAAAAGCGTTTGTGACTTTTATAAGTGTGTGTGCAAGTACAGTCAGAGTAAGAAAACCTTTGTCAGTTTTCAAATTAACTTATTTATTAAGTCTTAAACTCTTAGTACCTTTTGAATCTAAACATCAAATCATTGCGACGCAACATGTCATACGATCGGTAAAGCAGATTATCGCTCATACTGAGCACACGAAAATAGATCTTAAGTTGACGAACCTTTTCTTACCCCGACTGTACAGTATTGTGTACTTGAGTGTGTGCGAATAATAATGCCATGTTTGTAGTGTATAATGATATTAGTTAATATAAGTATTTATAGCCTTTTCCAATGGAAGTAGGAAAAAATATAAATAAACTTTAGCTTTACGTATTTCATGAGATTTGCAATTAACTCGACTATATTGTGCGCTATTTCAGTTCTTGATAATTATATCTTCATTTATAATACACCACATTACATATAATTACTTATTTCCACTTTCATTTTACTTTCGAAATTATGAATACAGTTTTGGCGATGTTCAAAACGCAAATTCGTAGATTAATCCAACTCACGACCAATCAAATCTCGTCCTATGTTGTTTACTTGGCTTTTTTCTTATTACAAATTTAATAGAGTTTACACGCTATATTGATGAAATAGTATTGTACATAATGACATTTAAATCATAGTAGAGATAATAGAAAATCGTAAGAAATGCGAAAATATACATTAGGTTCATCCTTAGTTCTTCTTTCGAATAAGGCTTCATAAAATAACGTGAAACGCACTCATGAAAATCTGTAATGTTTGTGAAGTATTTATTGAACAATTATAGCTTCACGGTTCCATATAGAGTATGTTGCAACTAAGATCACATTTACGCAATTTAAACTCTTAAACATATTTACAAACAAATTGACATGCACTCTTGCATTAACAAGCACATGTTACATGCTTTACATTAGTTGTAACAACAAACAAGTATGCATACACATGCGAAGTGACAAAGAGCTTCATTCAACTTAACTTCCTGCTAAGTTGAATAAATGTTTAAGTAATGTCAATTATTATCTTTACTTATTAGACGTTTAGCCGAGACGGTTCAGTTCATAGAATAAAAAGAAAATAAACAGAAGTTGCAGATTTGATTCCGAGTATGATGTCAATTTTGGTGCAAACTTTTTTTCCAGCGATAAAAAAAAAAGGCAAGCGCTACTGAATTTTCATGTGCTTAATTTGTGTTTATGTATGGAAAGAAACCTGTAGAGCAGGGTGGTGCAATGCGGGTTAGTGGATGCGGTGCAACCTTCTCCTCAGTGGGAGACCATTAGCCTAGCAGTATGTATAGACTGTTACTGCTATGATGGAAATTTTGATGTTCTTTCAATAAACAACTTTTATCCCAATTCAGCTTAAAAGCTGCTTTTGTGTATTTTTATGATTGGAATTTAAACCTTGTACCTATACTAAAATGAATTTATTTATAAAATATAAAATTATAAGTAAATTTCTAAAATGTACTCATTCATTTATTTCATTCTATACTGATGTTATAAATGCGATTTTTTTTTTATCGTAAAGGTTAGCGGACGAGCATATGGGCCACCTGATGGTAAGTGTTCACCATCGCCCATAGACAATGACGCTGTCAGAAATATTAACTATTCCTTACATCGTTAATGCACCACCAACCTTGGGAATTAAGATGTTATGTCCCTTGTGCCTGCAGTTACACTGGCTCACTCACCCTTCATATATATAACTCTGTCTGTTGCCCCTTGAAGCTTAAATCGTGGAACAGATGAAATTTTGAAAAGAGATAGTTTAAGCCTGGGTAAATACACTTTTTTAATTAACCACTCAAGGTAAAATAGAGAGGTTACTGTTTGTGTGCTATAGGATAAGTTTTATAAATTTTGTGTGGGTAAATTATTCAAGATTGGGGCAGTTTTCAATCTCCATGTTATAAGATTAGAGATATTATTTACTTACATATGTATTTATAAATAAAATAATAGCTACTCTATAGGATACATTAAGTTAGATAATCTTAAAGTTTTTTTGTATTTAAATATATGTATTTTAAACTCAGGATCAAAGATCACAAACAATAGATCTCTTTAAGAAAATGCAAATTGGACGACGTTTTTGTGATTTCATAAACCGACACACAAAATAAATTGATAAATATACAAGTTCCATGAGATACATAAATGTATTTTCAGATATGAATAGTAGTTAGTAGTTTTTTTTTATTTTGACAGTCAATAAGTAAATGTAAAGCGATAAATTGAATTAATCACTTCGATTTGATTAATAAATCAAAATCAAAATATTCTTAGTTCAAATAGGCTCATAGAACTTTTGACTTGTCATTTTACAAGTGTTAATTTAAGGAGCTGAGATGGCCCAGTGGTTAGAACGGGTGCGCATCTTGACCGATGATTGCGGGTTCAAACCCAGGCAAGCACCACTACATATATGTGCTTAATTTGTATTTGTAATTCATCATTAAGTTAGATAATCTTAAAGTTTTTTTGTATTTAAATATATGTATTTTAAACTCAGGATCAAAGATCACAAACAATAGATCTCTTTAAGAAAATGCAAATTGGACGACGTTTTTGTGATTTCATAAACCGACACACAAAATAAATTGATAAATATACAAGTTCCATGAGATACATAAATGTATTTTCAGATATGAATAGTAGTTAGTAGTTTTTTTTTATTTTGACAGTCAATAAGTAAATGTAAAGCGATAAATTGAATTAATCACTTCGATTTGATTAATAAATCAAAATCAAAATATTCTTAGTTCAAATAGGCTCATAGAACTTTTGACTTGTCATTTTACAAGTGTTAATTTAAGGAGCTGAGATGGCCCAGTGGTTAGAACGGGTGCGCATCTTGACCGATGATTGCGGGTTCAAACCCAGGCAAGCACCACTACATATATGTGCTTAATTTGTATTTGTAATTCATCTCGTGCTCGACGGTGAAAGAAAACATCGTGAAGAAGCCTGCATGTGTCTAATTTCATCGAAATTCTGCCACATGTGCATTCCACCAACCCGCATTGGAACAGCGTGGTCGAATATATTCTAAACCCTCTCCTTAATGGAAGAGAAGGCCTTATCTCAGCAGTGGGAAATGTACAGAATTTACTTTACTTTAAGTGTTAATTTAAATATAAAGCTAGCACCGATTCGTAAAGTAGACCAGGCAGTAGAAACTGTAAAAAAATCAGTAGATATTCCCATGTAAGTCAGTTACACTATTTAAAATGATATATAAAATATAAAGTTCAATTAAATTTGTATATATCTATCTGGACTTAGTTTGCGTTAGCAATACTGAAATTTTATTTGAATAAATGATTGGAGATCAGATGTGGATGAAAATATTAAGAGAGAAATTGGGCAAGTGTTCTTCTGAAAAGTTTTAGCCCAGCTGTGGGATGCTAACAGGATGTTACTTTATATATAAGGTTACTAAACCTGAACAGCGTTGCCTATTCATATTTAACACTAGAAAGACCAGAGTGGTCAAATGACCCCAATGAAGTTTTTGATCAATCATATTATCAAAACCATAGCACTGAAGTCATTGTCGTTTTATGACTTTTAATATTTCGTCATTGTTTACATTATTCTGATATGTATTTACCGATAGCAAGATAAATACTGATTAAAAATTATTACCTACCTAGAAAGACCGCAGTGGTCATTTGACACTGCGTGCGTGCATTGTAAATATTTACATTTCGTTGAATATACTCGGTGTTGTGGGTAGTTGAAATAAAAGATTTCGTTTCTTTCTTGTTTTGTTCTTGTCGAAGCAAAGACGTATCACGGCTCGCCATAATAATATAATGCCTCATTATCGTTCGCCCTTCTAAAATATTGGAAGTGTTACAAAATTTACCGGACGACCAATCAGATTGTGAACCGGCTGAAGAAGAGAGGCACATTTTGCATTTAGACTCAGAAAGTGAAGAAAGTGATTACAATATTCAGAAATGCACTGAAACCGAAGCTCGCCGCCAACTTGAAGATAATACTTGGACACTCCCATTGAATGAATTAGATACTTTTATTGCAATTATCTATGCTCGAGGAGCCTATGGAGCTAAAAATATTGCTGTGAATGACCTTTGGGACAAGAATTGGGGTATTCAGTTTTGTTCACAAAACATGGCTCGGAATCGTTTCAAAGAAATAATGCGTTTCCTGCGTTTTGATGTGCGAACAGAAAGGGCTGAACGTTTGCAAACAGATAAATTTGCAATGATTTCGGAAGTATGGAATAAGTTCATCCATAACAGTATTTCATGTTACAAGCCCGGTGAAAACCTTACTGCTGACGAACAGCTTTTTTCCACAAAAGTTCGGTGTAGATTTTTGCAGTTTATGGGTAACAAACCAGACAAGTTTGGAATAAAGTTTTGGCTTTGCGTTGATGTTGATTCAAAGTACTTGTGTAATGGTTTCCCATATTTAGGAAGAGATGAAAGCCGTCCACAAAATCAAAGTATAGGCGAGCATGTTGTATTGCGACTCATGGACCTATACTTGAATACTGGTCGAAATATAACAACTGATAATTTTTTCACCAGTGTAAGTTTAGCTAAAAAGCTAATTGAAAAACGTACATCAATAGTTGGTACGGTAAACAAAACACGAAGAGATATTCCAGCTACTATAAAAAATGCATCCCTTAGTTTATATGAAACACATATTCACAACTCTGAAACCTGCACACTTACAGTTTATCAAGGCAAACCTTTAAAATCAGTTATGATTCTAAGTTCACTTCACTCTAATGTATTTGTTGATCCAGAAGAAGCAAAAAAGAAACCGAACACGGTGAAGTTTTACAATGCTACGAAATTTGGAGTAGACGTTATTGATCAAATGGCCAAGAAATATAGCGTCAAAGTACCTTCTCGTCGCTAGCCCGTGCAAGTGTTTTATAATATTTTGGATTTGGCAGCAATTAATTCTTGGATTTTGTACAAAAAACTATCCGAGAAAAAAATCAGTAGAAAAAAGTTCATTCTTGACTTGGCAAGGGAGTTAGTCGGCCAAGATACCAGCTCCCTGATGACACCATCTTCTTCACAGCCCGATAATAGCATAGCCCCAGAGCCTGAAGGAGAACGTAGTGGAAAGAGAAAACGGTGTTACGTGCAAAAATGCAGGAACAAAAGTAATAAATCTTGTATTAGTTGTAAAAAGCCTTTGTGCGGCTCTTGTAATGTAAACAAGGAGCTAAAATGTCAAAAATGTGCCTAATTTTTTAATTTTTTTATCACGTGTTAGATGTTTAATTACTTTTAGGTTATTTTATTTAGTATTAGATGTTAATCAATAAAACTTAAAACCATAATACACGAATAAAACATTACAACCCATGAATGAGTCATTTGACCCCACTTGGTCTTTATAGGTAGTTCAAAATTTCGGTCTTGCTAGTGTTAAACCATGTGTAGCACACAATGGCGACAGGAATGAAGGGTCTATAATGACTGGTATATTTAAGAAACTGACGCATCATCGAACTGTTGTATGTAATTCGATTTCCATACTTATTCATACGCGTACGGTAGGGTTGACGAAAGTTTTTAGAAGTTTTTTTATAAAAATTTTGGACAGTCGTACGAAATTATTTTTTTATATAGTTATCAACTTTACCAATAGATACGGATCCTGTAGAGTATAAGCTACTCATATGAAAAAAAATTGAAATAAAAGAACAAAAGGTGTTAGGTGTGTTAATGTAAGATAATAAGTATTTGAAAAAATGATTTTAAATTTTCCAACGAAGTCTTCTTTCACTGAGTATAGTATTAATTTTAAATACAAACGAAACCCTATAACTAGTGAAAGACTTTACCGATTTCAGTCGTTTTAAGTTTCCTTATTATATCGAAGCTTACGGAAAGAAAAATGCGCAGATATCTACCAGAAAACTTAACTTCGTTAATTTTATGCCCTATTAACATTAAAAGGGTTTACTAGTAAGGGCTGTTAGTTAGTCAAAATAGATAAAGTAGTACTGTTAAAAACCGGAGCGATTCTTTCCATAATATTTCTACTCTTAGGTGGGTGACAGAAATCATTATTGAGCAATATGAGCACTTTTTGTAGAATTTTTTTGCGTATGAAAATAAAAGAGTATCGTTGTATATAAAACATAGATTAAATATTAAGCACATGAATTAAAAAAAAAAAAAAAACTCTACATTGGCAGCCCTAGAACGTCAAGTGGCAGTTTCCTCGTCGCACGTCACTAGTCTCACAATTATAATGTAATTCAATACAGATTTGAGGTCAATGCCTCTGACCGTAGCGTTTTGATTGATACCAATAAAACGTTTGATTCTATTTCATTAGTCATCGAATAAATATCATTAGTTTTGACTGCTTCATTGTTCTACTGCAATTTATAAGGGCGCAGTATTTAAGTTCTACTATTAACCCAATAAGTTAGTGGAATTGAGGTTGATAAAATTCCCAGTAGCAGCTAATAGTCTGAAAATTGACAAGTGTTTTCAGAGTCACGGGAATGCAGACAGCATTCCCGTGACTCTGAAAACACGAATTTAGACTTTGTCTCAATTCATATTGATATTACAGTTCCTTCAGATTATAAAAGTGCAAGAATAAAGACGTACTTGAGTTTCCACACACACTTGGGCTCTATAATAAGTCATAATACTTTTTTGTTTTTTCCTTTTGCTACTATTTTATTATTGTATTTTGGTGCAAACCTAGGCAAGCACCACTGAATTTTCATGTGCTTAGGTTGTCGGGGCGGCAATCGGGCGGGAAATCATAGTTTAAATATGGAACAGAACTGAAAAAAATATACTGTCAAATAAGTTCTATCTAGATATGACACAAATACACACATATTATAATATAGTACAGTGAATATAAGTTCAAGGCGGTCTTAATACGCTTAACTATCTCTCCCATACAATAATAAAAACAGACAGCGAATGGCACTGGGAATATGGTTGGAAACATACGTAATTTATATGTTTAGGAATACTACCCACTCATCAGATATTCTATCTCTAAACAACAGTACGCAGTATTGTTGTGTTCCGGTATGTAGGGTGAGTGAGCCAGTGTAACTACAGGCACAAGGGACATAGCATCTCAGTTCCCAGGGTTGGTGGCGCATTGACGATGTAAGGAGTAGTTAATATTTCTTCCGTCATTGTCTATGAGTGATGGTGAACACTTACCATCTGGTGGCCCATATGCTCGTGCGCCAATCTATTCCATGAAAAAGAATACAAAACATATGAATATGGAAGAATAATAAAAGAAAAGTTGATGCAAATATTGCTGTCTATAAAAAAAAAAAACCAGGTAGAACGATCAATGGAATTCAATAAACGAAAATCGTAACCATCTGCGGACAATTCCACATCGATTGGTCACAGTGTCGAACCGATACGTTCCATAGTTTTCAAGTAATTGACAGTGACGGATTACAGGATGAAAATACTTTTTCACAAAAGCAAAGTTACGCAGACATGGCCCTCGTTTATCGCGGAATTTCGATACGATGTTTACATCTCGACAATATCGATGTATTTTCAATATTGATACATTCGCTTCGAAGAGGTTCCTATCATCTTTCTTTCACCAATTTCTGATCTGTTTCGACGTAACAAATATGAATTATTTTCTAATCAATTTTAGTTCCCTATAAGTAATTTCCTCAGATTATTCAAAAACCCTTTTCTAAAATGTCATACAATATATTCTCGTATATATTAGGATTTCATAATATCTACATAGATAGTATAGAATAAAGTCAGAATACTTAGATCTTTTAAACTACGCAACAAATTTAATAGCGGTTTTTTATAAATAAACAGAATAATTCAAGAAGAAGAAAGAAAGAAGGGTTTACGCGTATAACATAATATGCTTATTATAGTAGAGTACTTTCTTAGTCTTTTTATGTTCCTTCTTCAAACTGAAATACATATTCTTGGTAAATGTCTAGTCCATAATGAGAATTAGATTAAGAACGACTTTCTATATACATATATGTATGTTGTTATAACAGAGGTAAAATATACTTCTTTTTATCATTTAATGCTAAAAAATACAAGTTTCAATAACTCTTTACTCCATGGTCGTAATTAGATGTATGTTTGCTTTTTACATTATCAACTAGTTACCAAATATTAGCGGAGCTGCAATCCAGCTTGACATGCTTAATAACTTGACTTATAACTTGACTTATAACTTGACTTAATAACAGCCTATAAAAAGCCCAACACTGGGCAAAAACGTCCTCTTTATTCCAGCAAGGATTAGAGCTTTTTCAAGGCGCTTTCCATTTCGTTAGTAGAGAAATAAATGACTAACATGAAATTGATTATAACCGCATGAAAGCTCAGTGGTGCTCGAAGCTTTGCAAGGTTGTCATTGTTCTTTAATATGCAACAATAACAAATAATTTATGTACGAGCCATACTCTTTTTGGTTTCGAAAATAGGAGTATGTACACAATCTATACGGGTGACGGGTGAAGTAAAGTTTTTTCATCAGAAACTTTTTGCTAAATGCTACAAAAGAATTACTAAAATAAATTCTACCACAAGTGTATTCCACCAAGCCGCATTGGCTGTTCTAATAATGAAATATGTTCCAAACCTTCTCCTCAGAGAGGCCTAGCCCAGCAGTGGTAAATTTACAGGCTCTTGTTGTATATAAATTCAATTGGCATGCAATTGTCACATATAGAAAAATATACACTAAACGCTTCATATAGAAAAGTAGCACACAGACGTTACGTTTAAAAACGTTACAATTTCAACCTTGATATTACTTTCATCGTGTCTAAAGAACGTTAAAGCTTTACCACAGAAGCATGAACAGGTACCGCTCTATTACTACAATATTTGATTTATTATTCCAAGCGAATTAGTGGACGTTTAAGTTGTGTAATATTAACTCAAGTCAATTGACGTTATAATACGTGTTTACTCGAATTTATGCATTCATCTGTTCCCTCTCACGGTAGCTCGACTTCAGTGGGACTGTGAAGGTCATTAGGGTCACGCGGTCGGCACAAACAAACAGACACTTTCACAATGTTTAGATATTAACATGCCTCGGACAGTGTTTATGGTGTTTGTAAATATTGTATGTGTAATTAAGCGAAAATTGCAATATCGAGGCGTTTAACGAATTCTAGTAACAATTTATAAATATTTGTGAGTAAGAGAAAATATTTTTTCCAAAGATTTCACATTGCTTTAGGACTAGGTTTTGAGCTTCATACAATGTTCATTTTGATGCTCATGAAATTTTATATATGTAAGCTGTCGAGCCCACCTAGTTGAAGAGTAAGTTTAACCTGAATTTCATCTGAGTCATATAGATTTCCTTACAAAGTATTTCTTCTGCTATAAGGTTTCTTAAAATCTACACATTATTTTAAATATGTAGAAGAATATAATAAGTATATTCTTTGTGCAAAACTTCTGGTGCTGCCAATTTAATTGTTTCATCCCAACAATTGCTATTGTATTAAGTTTCAGTAGTCATGATTAAAATATTGTATTTGAGCGCATCTTCTTTAAATGAAACGTTTCTGAAACTAATTATTATTTACCAGTGTCAGCAAACGTATATCTTTGCCATTTTCAATCATAATATATTATATCTTGAAAATACAAAGCAGTTGATATTTCAACTACGTATATTATATACTAACTAAGAAACGCTATTTCTGGTATAAGATTAGTTTAGTAGTTTTATTCAGATAGTCATAGCATAAAAATATAATTTATAAGCACAGATAGATTTTCTGGCTATAGCTTTATATAAACTAAAGTTTATTTGATTCTTATTCCAATTATTAAATTTCATCTGTACATATATATATTTGGATATGTTTTTCGATATATATTAATTTACATTTAATGCGATCTATTACGTCTCAAAGTAATACTTCAAACTGTTTAAATATCGTTAAAGAAAAACAGTTCGTAAAGTCAATTTAAAAAGGAATAAATTTGCATAAATTATTTTCAAGCAATACTAATATTAACTATAACTTTCTCTTTCAAAAGTAACTATTGAATATATTTGAAAAACTATTTTTTAAATTATGTTATGTAAATATTATTAATAGCATAAAGTTCAAGGTTGATTCAATTCCTTACTCGACTACGACGTAAAAAATGATGATGGTCGTTTTATATTAAAGCGAAGTCAAAGTCAAATTTCATTGAATATAGAATTGTATATATATTGTAATATAATTGCTTATTGGTTGTCAAAAACCTACCATCCATTCGTAAATAACCTCAGATCTGAAAGGAACCGGTGAAAGAAACTCTGTAGAGTACAAAAATTAAATGCAACTGCTACACAAAAGTGTGTAGCGGTTGAAATATATAATGGACCTCAATGTTAGCTGTTATAGGTCATTTTTTATATGAGTGGGAGATTTATATATATGAGTTTTTTTTAAGATTCCCACTTCCTTCCAACCAAATAATAAAGTTATAATCGTACATGGTCACTATAAGAAATAACGATGTCAGTACGCCAATAACCTTGGTACCACTAACACCAGTCTACGTACCAATTACTGGTTCATCCTTTTAAAAGAAACAATATAGCTAAGTACCTATTGCTTTTTGACGGTAGACAATATGATGAGTATGTTCTACCCACACAGATAGTACAAAGCCTTATCTCTTCAGACTCTTACCAGAATCGTGGTTTAAAATAAGAGAACGCTTGTAGACTGTAACAATGTTTTCTATAAATGAATTATTGACTCAATTTAATTTATTCTTAGTAAAAAATCCATGTTCCAAAACCTCTCCGTAATGGAAGAGGAGGCCTTTACCCAGTGGGAAATTTACAGGCTGTTGCTTTACTTTTTTTTTTACTTTAGTAAAAAATTTATATTAATATTATAAATGTAAATATAACTCTGCCTGTCTGTCCATCGCTCTTTTACGACCAAACCGCACAGCCGAATTTGATAAAATTTGGTATGAAGCAAGTTTGATCTCCAAGGCAGCATAGGCTACTTTTTTGCCTGACACATGACAACCAAACCTCAAATGCGAGCGGAACCGCGACAACTACTAATAAATATATCGAGGTATTGAAATGTGAACGCAGGACATATCTACTTTCATATAGTAAGGACTATTACGAAACGGCAATTATTCGTCGTGTATTAAGTATAGGTTTGTAATCCAGCAGTAGCGATTGCACAACCAGCGTGACCGATCATTTAGCTATCGACTCCCTACAATCTTCTCGTCAGCCTCCGAATATTAACCTTCAAACTTTCATTCGATTACACATGAGGAGATAAGAGGCTTGACTTATGAACTTGGAATTTTATTCTATATATCTGTCTATTTGTTTGTTTGTCACGTGATCTCACCTCTCAACTTCTTTTTTGATTTGGAAGTCTGAAGGTCTTGGCACTAAGAAAGATGGTCCTGTGCAACAGAGAAGTGGAGGTCTCTAATTATTATTTAACAAAATAATTTGAATATTTTAATTTTTTGAATAATATCTGTTAATAGTTAGAACGCGTGCATCTTAACCGATGATTGCGGGTTGAAACCCAGGCAAGCACCACTATATATACGTGCTTAATTTGTGTTTATAATTCATCTCGTGCTCGGCGGTGAAGGAAAACATCGTGAGGAAACCTGCATGTGTCTAATTTCATCGACATTCTGCCACATGTGCATTCCACCAACCCGCATTGGAACAGCGTGGTGGAATATGTTCCAAACCCTCTCCTTAATGGAAGAGGAGGCCTTATCTCAGCAGAGGGAAATTTACAGGCTGTTACTTTACTTTACTACTAAAGTAAAGACTCACTGATAATTTTAAAAGTTTCTAATGTGATGTAAATAAACAAATTCTATAGAATATTTAGTATCAGTATTGCACCTGTGCGAAGTTGGGGCGGGTTGCTATTATATTATAAATTGCACGGCCTTTGCCCAGTGGTGGGAATTTATGGTCATGCCCTTAGTGTGTTACCTTGGGCTTAGCAGTAAAAGAGAACGCTGTGAGGAACACTGGGTCGGATGTAATTGCCAGCAAACAGCAATGGTAATCCTTATTTTTTTACACATAAGGTGTATTTTATATAAATCATTTTAAAGTAATTTTGTTGTTACAAAAACAACCGTAAACAGTTGCTCATACGATCTCCACTAATTATTATTCCATCTCCGCGTGTCTAGCTTTTCATCGCGATAAATACCTACCGTTGCAAAATACATACTTAAGTGAATAACACTACCACGACAACTAATATAACTTGAACTCACATCATTATTCATTTACGTATTTCACTATATAATATTGTAGTTCCATTAAAAATGGTTTTTCTAGCTCATTGCATTGAACCCTTCAACTTATTCGTATACATATTGAATTCTAAGCAATGACGGCTCAACACAAATTGGACGTTAAAATCTAGGGATCACACGTGAAACCAG
This sequence comes from Vanessa cardui, assembly GCF_905220365.1. Lineage (NCBI taxonomy): Eukaryota > Metazoa > Arthropoda > Insecta > Lepidoptera > Nymphalidae > Vanessa > Vanessa cardui. The sequence goes on from NC_061143.1 coordinate 4,230,392, forward strand.
TCAATTATGAACTTTCCTGTAGTATTATTTATGAAGAAGCGTGTGAGAATGAAAGTTCAAAGAACAATGGTTGTTTCTATTATGCAAGGCGGAATAATTTCATGGAATTTAGTTAAACCGACACGCTTGTCACGAACGTTTCTGGTGTTTTTATGATAATGTTAGCGGTGTCGTTTTGTAAGGAAGTGTAAACAAGGCAGGAATTAGATAATACACAGCTGTTTTTCAGATTACGCGATAGTATCTTTAAATAGTATGAAAAGCAGTTCGCGTTTCTATGATCTTTGCTTCAAGATAGAATATGTTTTGGTGAGTGGGTTAAGAGTCTCGTGCTCTACCGACTGAGCTAGCCTGACTATGAGCAGAACGCGTCCATCTTAACCGATGATCTCGAGTTCAATCCCAGGCAAGCACCACTGAATATTCATGTTCTTAATTTGTGTTTATAATTCATCTCGTGCTCGACGGTGAAGGAAATGATCGTGAGGAGACTTGCATGTGTCTAATTTCATAGAAATTCTACCACATGGAACAGCGTGGGGGAATATATTCCAAACCTTCTCCTCAAAGGGAGAGGAGAACTTAGCCCAGCAGTGGGAAATTAACAGGCTGTGTACTACCCAAAGGGCTTGCAGGAGCTAACCAAGTAAATATTATCTAGCGGTAAGGCTGTACAACATTTGTGTCAAGGCAAAAGTCTAAACTTAGTATTGTTTATTGTTTATTGACGTTGCTGATAAACAAATATTCAAGACGATGAAATCGAGATAAATTATTTATAATAATAAATATCGGTAGTATTAAAATTAATAGCTGGTATATGATAGCTACAATATTAGGTACCAACCTACCCGTGACCACGAACGCTGTAAAGTGCTCGAAACGTCGGGATGTTAAAAATAATTAATATACGCAATTCAAATCCGTTATAACTAGTTTTATTTCAATACTATATTAGGTGTTTTTAGTTGGCGCTAATTGATACTTAACAACAAATCATGAAATAATATATAATACTAATAATGATAGCATTTAATCATGTTTGTGTCTATCTATTAGTGTAATGCCTCTATATTGAATAAAGGAGTTTGAGTTTGTTACTCATAACTCCTTAATTTTTGGAACGAAAAATATTGAATATAATTATGTTTATTAAAAGTAGGAGACTATCACCATCGAATGACCTTCTGCAATGTTTCTCATTTCGATTGAAATAAAAAACATATTATTGTATAATTATTGACATTAAACTATAGTTTAACTACGATAATTGAACATAAACATGACGTTATATGATTCTTTGTAACTAAACTGTAGTTTAAATAAAATAAAAAGAAAGCTTGAGTCATACTCATTGTGCGATGAGGTACTCCATATTATTTGAATCACTTGTTCCATGCATCGCGTTACTCATGCTGCAGCTGCATACCATATTATTAAAATAACTCTAATCTATGTACATAATTAGTTTATGTAATTACATGGGTCAGGTTTCGATGAGGGGATATATTTATTATGTACCCTTAAACGAAATAAATATATCAATTAAATTTTATGTAAACAGTATGATAGAAATTGGCATTGTTTTTTGGACAACTTGTGTTAATATCTATATTTAAAGGTGATACTAAATATACGAGTAATGAAAAATATAAATTATTTAAAAAAAATTAAAGACAATAAAAAAATAGAATTTGTGATCTGAGTAAAAAATGGATTTTACTCAATTTCAAATTTGTACATATAAAAAATAATTATAGTTGTTGATATTATATAATTATTCATAATATAGTAGTAAAACAAAGTCACTTATCGCTGTCTGTCCCTATGTGTATTATTTGAAAAATTACGCAACCGATTTTGATTCGGATTATTTTAATAGATAGAGTGATTCGAGAGGAAGGTTTTTGTATGTCATACATGAACAATATAGTAAAGAAACACTGATAATTTTAAAAGTTTCTACTGTGATGTCATATCATTGCACCCGTGCGAAGCCGGGGAGGGTCGCTATATATAATATTACGTGTAAAAATTAGGAAGAGAGCTAATTAATATAAATATGCATATTAATCTACCTTACGAATTAAAGCATAATTAATTGAATCAATTAAAAAAACACATGTCAGCGTTTGTTGAGATAAAGCGCGGCGTTCGGTAGTCGCGAATTACATATTCAAAATGTTGTAATAAATAACGTAATATTAAAATTTAGTAGTTGTGCTGTATCTAATGATCTTTAGCGTTAAATATTTCAAAATTAAAATACTGGTAGATATATGATTATAAAAGTTATCTGGTGATTTATTGCCTGAGAAAAAAGTAGTAAGATATCATCAAATCAACGGACAGAGAGGAGAAGACTTTATTATTATTATTTTATGGTAAGTGGTCACCACAGCCACCAACAAAGGCGCTCTAAAAAATATTAACCATTCTTTACGTCTAATGGGCTACCAAATTTGGTAAATAAGATGTTATGACCCTTGTGCCTGTGTATCCTACACTCACCCTTCGAACTGGAACGCAACAATACCCAGTATTGCTGTTTGGCGGTAGTGTCTGATGAGTGGGTAGTACCTATACAGAAGTTTTTTCACAATACCCTACAATACAAGGATATAAGGAATGCTTATTTTTTATAAAAGGGTGAGTCATTTAACTAATGGTACAAGGGATATGATTCATCTTAACTCCAAAGATCAATGGCGCTGTGAAAATGCATTATTAAAAAATAAGAAATATTTTGACATCAAAAAATTAACATTGATAAAATATTACTAATAATAACTATTCCCAGTCTATCATTGAGGCAGTTGATATACTTAAACGAATATAAAATAAACATGTGTAGGTAATAATAGCATATAGCTTTAGAAATTGTAATAATTCATCCGAAATTATGTTAATCTATGCTAACTCACATGATACGCGGGTTATATTGACCGAAGGCGAACTGACAGTTTCTTAATTTGGTTATTAAAATTCGTAATAAACGTTTTTATGTAATAAATTTAAATGATTAAGCAAATTTTATTCGAAATAAAAAACAAATTAAGTTTTCTTTTTTACTAACGACAAAGTTGCCACTTATGGTAAAATGCCCTTGAATTGGAGCTTTTTAATGGAGTTTAATGCTAAGTTACTGTTGCCCATAAATATTGGCGCCATTTTAATATTTTTATATAACTATTAGAACACCAAACTTGGCTTTGGCAACCGATATCGTATTTCCTTAGTGCCTTTAGTTATACTGGCTCACCCTTTAAACGGGAACACAAAATACAATGTATTGCTACTTGGCGGTAGAATATACGATGGGCAGATGCACAGGACACAGGTACCCAGAAAGCCTCGCACAAAACCTTACCGCCGAAGGAAAAGATGTTTTACGCGACACAACGATATTTTACACAAAACAAATACTATAATCAGAGTCGTATTTAAAGGTCTGGAGGCCCCGGGGCCACAAAGCAGTGAGGGCCCTAGACAAACAGAAGCGTGAACACCCTAATAATTATATTATTATGAATTAATTAGTCTTTTTTTTTATTTCAATCAGTAAGCTATGATTTGTTTCGTATTTGTATCGGTAACTTTTGAAATATTAAATAGGAACATTATTATAATTTGACTATATCTCAGTATTTGTTAACTTGCTGAAAACTGTGTCCCCCTCTCATGTGGAGGCCCCAGGGCAGTTGCCCCGGTTGCCCTCCCCTAAATACGGCCCTGACTATAATCGCTATCTGTGCAAAATTATCGTGAGGTTACAGATTTAATCATTTCAAAACATATAATAATAATTAACACATAATCATAATTCTGTGTTAAATTGCTTTAAATTGCCACACATGTGGCAGAATTTCTATGAAATTAGCCTGCCGAGCTCGAGATGAATAATTATAAACACAAATTAAGCAAATTAATAAAATTAAATTAAAAATTTAATTTATTAAATTTAATTTTTTAATTAATAATTTAATTTTTTTTAATTAAAATGAAATTAAATTAATAAAATGAATATTCAGTGGTGCTTGCTTGCGTTTGAACCCGTAATCATCGGTTAAGATGCAAGCGTTCTAACCACTGGGCCATCTCGGCTCCAACAACAACAGAACATTACAAACATAACGGCAATTACTTAAAATTATCAATCAAGCTATCAATTATTTCTTCAACACTATATCACGATGGTATGCGGGAAGGTCGTCCATTATCACGAAATGAATGTCTTATCGCGACGTAATTTTCACTAATTTTAATTGTCAATGAATTTTAAGGGCCACGTCGTATTATAATGATCATAATTTGGAGATTAGCCACGTGCACAAGGATATGTACAAATATACTGGCATTCTCTCACACAATGTCATAGTCCTACGAATTACAATATAATACGACTAGAAGAGAGATAGATAGGTATAGAGAGAGATAGAGAGAAAGATAGTCCTATTATATATATACTTTACTTGATTTCTATTGTGTTCTCAGTTTTCTAGTAATAAGTCTAGAACTAAACATTATGGTAACAAAACTATACAATTTGAGGGAGCGCTAATGTACAACAATCTACCGAAAGAAATATTTAACGAAAAATCTTTTTTGAAATTTAAAACTAAATTAAAAACATACTGTCAAACTTTATAATTATATTTGAATGTTTGTATAAATAAGGTCACCATTAACTATATATATATGTTTATTATTATGTTACTACTTTAAGTTTCCTATGTGAACTTTGTTCTTAATGGGAAATAAATCATCTCTAATCTATCTAAAAGATTACTTAAGATTAAATAGCTTACTTGTTTTGAACGTACTAAACCAACGAGGCTCCAACAAAAAATATACACCAATTATTCTATCTTTGCCGGTCAGGAGAATCTAGTATACCAAAGTTCTATAATGCATGACTATATTACAAGATGCACTAAGCTCTTTGGCTCTGTATTTCAGTAATCATTTAAACAGCTCTTAGATTACCGGTTCAGATATAATTCGTCGTGCCATTTCGATCAGTATTACTCATGTATATTAACTCATCTCAATTAGGCATAGATTAACTAATGCATAGAGAAATTAAATAATATTATAATTTTAATTTTTATGTTTCTTATTAAGTTTTATTCTAAAAATGTACAAAATTAGAGCTTGTAATTTTTATCTCGCTAGATTCTATGGCGTAATGAGCGAGAGAAACCTTATTATTGAATATGCTAATTTCTAAACTTTTGGTAAGCTCATTGGCAACTGTTATTGTATGGTATAACAGCTACAGCTTGTAAATTTGCTTCTGCTGGTTAAAGCACTTCTCTCCCTTTGAGCATATTCCACCACGTTACTCACATCAGACAATTGAATATGCCAGAATTTTGTTGAAATTAGACACCAAATTTCTTCACCACTGATCACGAAATGAATTATAAACACAAATAAACAAGTACATGAAAATTCAGTAGTGCTTGCCTGCTATCATCGATAAGGATGCACGCGTCCGAAGCTCTAGGCTATCTCGGCTATGGCATGTTTTTCTATAAATTAATTAATACAAATCGATCCATTAAAAATGTATTTGTTTTATTGTCCAACTCAGTTAACATAACTATTTTATAGAACGTGTTTATTCGAATATTTTGTAATACTTCTTAAGCTTTTAGCCGAAATAAAAATAGTATAAACATATCCAAGGTTTGAAATAGTAGAATATTTTTATTTAACTTGTTACCAGTTACTTAAATAAAACTTGAAATTATGTAATAGAGATAAGAATACGCTGTCATGTATAATGCTGCAGAAATTTTGGACGTCTACAAATCTTAGAGGCTAAGGTGAAGTGTCAAATGACAAATATGCATCGATTAAGTAAAGTAAAGTAACAGCCTGTACATTTCCCACTGCTAAAATAAGGCCTCCTCTTCCATTAAGGAGACGGTCAAAAACAGTCCTTCGAAAGAAAAACATGGGAAGATCTTTCTTCTCTTACGAACGTAAATGCAGTGTGATCCAGGACTGACTCTTAAAATATGGGATTGAAAACTGTAAGTAGAATTCGTCGCCCCAACGCAAACAAATCCTTAACGTGGCACTGCTTAGACATTGTGTAAAATGAAATTGTTTAGAAACGCAATAGTCTTTGTTCCAGAGATACTTCCAGTCTAAGACAATAAGATCCCAGCCTATCAAATAAGGGTTGCATCAAATTCGTGTGTGTGTCGAAACCGATATCTCAGGGAGCCTTGTGTCCGTAGCTTTACCTCTAATCTGTTGGATCTCAGTACCCGCCCCAACCGGTAATGTTTTCAAGGTCAGTAAAGATGTATGAAAGTGTAAGGTGTGGTCTGTACTTCTTGAGATTGTAATATCTGTGCGAAGGTCACCTCTTACCAGGTGACATATCGCTTGTTAGCTTCTTTTAAAAATAAAACTACTCTAATATTATAAATGAGAAAGGAACTCTGACTGTCCGTCTGTATGTTATACGCACGGCTAGACTACTGAATGGAATTTGATAAAATTTATTATGAGTTCAACTCAAGACTTCAAGGAAGGACAAGGGCGACTACTAGTAAAATATAAAGATTAAAACAAGGCTGTTTGTAGTCAAGACGATTAAAAATAAGAATAAGCAAAACATAATTTCTAATACATACAATGGACACGTTTTAAATGTCTTTGCAAAGTTTAACGATATTAACATTCCGTTGTAGAACAAAGCAACAGCACGCTTTCAAAATATAAACATCTATTACGTAATTACTCTATGTTATACAAAATGTAGTGATACATAAGTGTATCAAGTGTGGCTGTTGCAGACTGAGTGTTTGGGTCGAATTGATTAAGGAAGCAATATTGACCTTAATTGCGTTCGTACTCCAGCACAATTTGGCGTGACTGCGATTTCACGGTTCTGCCACTTACTCGTCAAGATATAAAACATGAGATTTTAACAATAAATGCTTTAAATGAATTTGTTATTACGTCTCGCTCGATGGCGCAAAGTGACTCATGATTTTTATTATCAAATGCGTTGTTTCATTTGAATTTATGTTCTTTGATGAAAAGTTTATTAACAAAAATTGCTGTTTGCAAACTTGTATTCAGTTAAACGTGTTGCATTTGTAACATGTCACAATCACAGTATTTAGAGCTCATTGGGAAATGTTTGTATTTATAAAATTTCGTGATAGTATTTTATTCACCCTACAGGAACCTCTTCTTAGTCAATACGTAGTCAATCACAGGATCTCAAATAAGTGCTTGTGCATGTAACGATACGACCTCCATGGTCAAGTGGTATGTACACCGGTTTTCATGGGTACGCCACTCTGAGGTCCCGGGTTCGATTCCCAGCCGAGTCGATGTAGATTACCATTCGTTTTCTATGTTGTCTTGGGTCTGGGTGTTTGTGGTACCGTCGTTACTTCTGATTTCCATAACACAAGTGCTTCAGCTACTTACATTGGGATCAGAGTAATGTATGTAATGTTGTCTCATATTTACTACTGGTACTGGTACTGGTACACTACCACAACGACAGCCTGAGAATGTTTGGAGCATATTCCATCACGCTGTTCCAATGCGGGTTGGAATAAACATGTAACAGAATTTCTATCAAATTAGATACATGCAGGTTGTGGATGTCGATATTATCCTTCACCGCCGAGCTCGAGATGAGTTATAATAATCACAAATTAAGCACATGAATATTATATACTTGCCTGAGTTTGTACCTGTAATCATCGGTAAAGATGCACGTGTTCTAACCACTGGGCCATCTCAACTGCAGTACAGTACATACCAAACAGCGATACAACGTATTTTACCAGTAATATACTCCATGAGTTGCACCCTAACTGACTCTACCAACATCTCTACATAGTCTTTCTACAAATAAATAAGAGGTATACCAGTCTCTTCCAACAGAGATATCCAATTACTCAGGATGTAAGGGAAAATTATTTAGGCTCAATTGTCCAAAATTAATGCTCTATGTGTTAGCCAAAGCAGTATGGCTAGATGCGCTTACCATTCAAGACGCCGGGGTCTATACTCATTTAATGGCTTGACCTTAGGATCTCTTCCCTTATACAGTTCAAATGGATTGTCTATTGATCAAATTGCTGCCCTAGTTACTAATTAGGTAATTAAATAGTAGTGTTATTTATGACGACCTCCGTCGTCGAGTAGTGTGCTGATTTTCTTCTCTTATTTCCAGTGTAGTCTATGTAGAAAATGTTCAATAGTTTTCTATTTTGTCTTGGATGTTTGTCTATTTTGTGTTGGGGTTTGTGGTACCATCGTTACTTCTTATTGTCCATAACACAAGTGCTTTAGCTACTTACATTGGGATCAGAGTAATGTATGTGATATTATCCAATACTTATAACTTATGCGATGACAGTAAAAATGTATTAGTCATATAAAATACGAGAGTTCAACTAACAATAGCATTCTTTTTTACACATTACATAAAAGGTTTCGTCTTAAAATTCTGATTATGTAGAAAACACACATATATCTAACACAAACAATAAGCAATCAATTTGTTACGATACTTCGACAGTCATTACGTTCCCACACTCTCTATATCACATAATAGAGCGGTTAGTTGTAACTCGCTCCAAAATCAATTATTGTTCCATTAATCAATTTAACTATAACAAATGAAGCTCGCGATCTCAAACAAGCAATTGTCTTTGAAATCAATGAATCATTGACGGAAATAAATTATAAATTGTATTGACAAAATTGTAGTACAAAGAATAATTTAAATAAAAAAACAAAGCTTGTTCTTTTTATGTAAAAAAACAAACGTCATGCACTATTTCAAAAAAGTAAAGTAACAGCCTGTGAATTTCCTACTGCTGGGCTAAGGCCTCCTCTCCTTTTGAGGAGAAGGTTTGGAACATATTCCACCACGCTGTTTCAATGCAAGTTGGTGGAATGCACATGTGGCAGAATTTCGAAGAAATGCAGGTTTCCTCACGATGTTTTCCTTCACCAAGGAGCACGAGATGAATTATAAACACAATTAAGCACATACATACATATAGTGATGCTTGCCTGGGTTTGAACCCGAAGTCATCGGTTAAAATGCACGCGTTCTTACCACTGGGCCAACTCAGCTCTATTTCAAACAGATGTCTTTAATTAATTTTGTATCGTTCGATCTTTCAACGCTGAGAAATCTTTCAGACGACATTGATAGAACAAAAAATCCTAAAACAGATCATTAATTCGGAAAACAAATCTCTGCACAGAACTGGCGACAGAAACTCAATGTAATTTTCCTGTTACATTTTTTCCTTTTTTAGATTCTTACGTATTAACAAAATCCTGTCCTAATTTAGCTTTCTATACTCATTTGTATTGTGTCCATTGGTAGGCAGGACTAACTGTTTTTTAAGAATAGATTTGAGTGCTTCATTAATTTAGTAGTCAACTTGATTGGGGTTCGCAGAGTCTAGAGCGTAGATATAAGATATAATTCAGGAGATCATTGAAAGTATACTAATCAACATAGCCTTGAACATTGGTGAAGCCAGATAGAGACATTGCTAGTCACAGCCCTCTTTTAAACTTGGCTTTGCCTAGAAAAATACTCGAGGGCATTTTATCAAAACAAAATTTCTAGAAGTTTGGACCTTCGTATATCGAAATACTGTAAAGAGCTAAAGCACTTGTGTTATGGAAAATTAGTAACGATGGTACCACAAACACCCAGACCCAAGACAACATAGAAAACAAATGATCTTTTTCTACATCGACTCGTCCGGGAATCGAACCCGAGACCTCGGAGTGGTGTACCATAAAAACCGGTGTACACGCTACTCGACTAGGAGGGTTGTCGAAGTTAATAGCTTTTTCCTTATAATTCATCAATCTATGTTTGTTGAAAACTTCAAACCTATCAAACAAAATATGTCAATCAACACAGATACATGTTATATGTCATATATGTTACCCACGCGTAACGGTTTCGAAGCTAAATGTTACAAGTGATGTTTTATGATTGTAATAAATCTTTTACAATCAGTTAATGGTATATTGGATTGTTCTCGTAATAAAGATACTACAACTAGTAGCCGAGCGGTTGAACCTCTTAACTATAAGTGGTTTAACCGCAGTGGTTGAAATGTGATACGTGTATTTATCATAGCGACATATTTAAATTATTAACCGGTAAAAACCGGAAAATTGCTACTTGTAATTTGTATTTTCAATAAAAAAAAACATCACGTAGAACCAAAAAGGTCAAAGAGATGATACTTTTTTAAATACATGTTTATACCAAGCAACAGTATAACTCATTCAGCCTAACCGAATATCGTGAAAACTGACCCAGTTATAGATCAGTCCATTCACATTCTCGTAAGTACTCACATCCTGATTAATATTTCAGCAGACCGGTAATGAGGTTAATGTTTATTTTTTTGCATACGATCCAACGTTCATTTCGTTTAATATTTCGTTATGTCAACACTTAATTATAATTTGTCTATGGTATTTCATATATCGAAACCAACAGCCTAAAATTTTTCTTTACTATTTTTTTAGATTAATAGTTAATGTAAGGAATATTATTTTGTCCCTCGTTTTAAAACAGCTCAGATAATTGACGATGCGTGAATATGCAGGTCCGTACCTGCATATTCGCGCATAATAAAAACATATATTGAGGACCGTCCCTCAATATATGTTTTTATTACACCCAGGCTTAAAACAGAAACTATAGTACAAAAGTATTGCATATATAATTCAAGAACACAAAATTAATATACATGCCTCAATAGTTCTTCCAATAAAACATTATGTGAAAAGATAAGCTTTTCTACATTATACTTACTAATGTTTAAAATGTAATATACAATAGTATGTTGGTTAATTATAGTGGTATATAATAGTTTATACATATATGATAAGTATATAAATCAATTGCAAAACAGTTAAAGGTGCAAGGGCATTGTCCAGCATTATCCAATTGACCCTTAATGCAGCCTGTCAAATAAATCTTAATGTTAGCTATTATCTGTATCTCTTCCTGTTATAATCTGTAATGGGGGACTAGTCTAAAAAGAGTAGAATTCAGTTTGTGAAATGATCACAGATAAAAAATATTATTAGCGGTAAACGGTGGTTTATATATTGTATTCTCTAAAATGTATAAAGTGTGTCAAATTGTTTTATTAAAAAATAAATTTAAACATCTAGTGCTAAGTGTTTAACTAAAAAAAATATGTTTCAATAATAATACAATATACTGGATAAAGATAATCTTATCCCGTTTTTATTTCACAAAAAAAAAATTAGAAACAGTAGCTGTCACATTTCCCGCCAAATCCCAACAATTATTTTTTTTCAAAATGGCGCACTCTTGACAGGTGCGTGCGTCGCCACGCGCGGCACGCGGCGCCCGTCAACTATTTCGGATCGTCTTTTTTTATACGAATATAACGCCGCCACCCATTCAGCCGACTGACACTTGCTCCCAATCAAACTATTTTGTCTCTGGTATGTTGGAACAAATGTTTGAGCCAATTATGTTAGCAATAGCAAATATGAAAATTGACATTTCGTAATTGTGGTTGTATAACGTATTTCTTTGTGATATAATTTAAATAAGACAATTATGAGTTTGAAAAAGAAATCCTTTGTTAATTTAGGTTATTTACATAAACCTTCTATACAAATATTCTTGGTATTATTCTTATAAGTTCAAAAGATTTATACTTTAGAAATGATTACGCATTGTTTGCCATATTCGAAGACATTTTTCGTTTATTTAGAAATTGTATTGGTTTTTGCTAACCCATAGCAAATATATTATTGGTTAGGTAGCTTGTGCCTACTTGACCTTATATACGGGATGGAAATTTGAGATTATGGAACATGACTAACCAACGTAATCGTTATAGCTACTAAAACTAATTAAGACTTAGTTACACATGTGTTATCATTAAAGATGCTAACTAAATAAATTACTATTTTTAGGTATACGAATTAACTATAAAACTTTTTTTTTACTATTTAATGTAGATTAGTTTTTGTAGTTTCGCGCAGAAACAAAATTAAAGAGTCTACTGATAACACAAACTAAAATAGTAGCAATATTTTCGCAACTAGTTACGATTTTATTTAATATATAAACATGTTTCAATGAAAAGTGCTTTAAATTGCATTTGCACACAAGCAAGGCAAATGTAAGTTATTTGTTTTATATGAGTAGACGAGTGTATCTTTACGACTTGGGATCACCTCCCCACGTATACTGAACCCATTGCCAACTATAATAACTTAGATAAGATTCCAGTAAGATGTAATACAATGAATATTAATGTGACTAACATGTGTTAAATTAAAGGCATTAAAGGCAGCATCATGTCGTGCTCGGCGGTGAAGGAAAACATCGTGAGGAAACCTGCATGTGTCTAATTTCATCGAAACCCGCATTAGAAAAGCGTGGTGGAATATGTTCCAAACCCTCTCCTTAATGGAAGGGGAGGCCTTATTTCAGCAGTGGGAAATTTACAGGCCGCTACTTTCTTATTTTTTTTTAAATTAAAGGCAAAACCTATTTAAGATTTACTTTGCAAGCATAATTTATGTTTACTACTAATAGTATATTGAAAGTAAATATTACAATTTTAAACTACTTTTTTTTTAATTAAATTAAATTAGTTTATTGGCTCATACTTGTGCTAACCCATATGCCATCATAGATTATTTTGCCAATGTAGGAGGCAGAAGACACGAATGAGATTGATGGGTATGTATGAGATAACTAACTAAATTAAATTTTGTTACTTTTTAATATTACTGTCTATTAAAGATATACGTCACACAGTGTTGCCAATTAAAGTAATTCCATGTTTTGTTATGGTGTTAATATTCACACAATATGTCCACCATAGCCATAAAGACCGTTAGAGTGAATGAACTGTAATAAAATTCATAAGAACCGCCGATTAGCTAGAACCAACGGATATTATAATCTTATTTTTCAATCTATATACGAAACTGGTAAAAATGAATACTGTATGGCATTTTAATGCATCGTACAACCATCGCTGATATATCACTACTATAGTCTTTTTCAGTAGACTTAATAATTATTTATCTATAGATATATTAATTTTATAAATGTGAAAGTACCTCTGGCTGTCTGTCACTCTTTCATGTACAAACCGCTGAATCGAATTTGATGAAATTTTAGTATTTAACAAACTTGAACTCCAAGAAATTACATAGACTTTTTTTATGGAATAGGTTGGCGGACGAGCATATGGGCCACCTGAAGGTAAGTGACATCACCCATAGACAATGACGCTGTAAAAAATATTAACAATTCCTTACATCGTCAATGACCCACCAACCTTGGGAACTAAGAGGCTATGTCCCTTGTGCCTGGAGTTACACTGGCTCACTCACCCTTCAAACCGGAACACAATAATACTGCGTACTGTTGTTTAGTGGTAGAATATCTGATGAGTGGGTGGTACCTACCCAGGCGGGCTTGCACAAAGCCCTATCACCAAGAGGCTACTCTTTTGCCCGACAAATGACAATTAACATTCTTAAAAGCGAGCGAAGCCGAGGTCGACTAAGAGTGTTGCATTAAGATAGATCACCATATTACAGCTGCGCGTCTATGGCAGTTTGGTATATTTAAAATCGTCATCGTTATTGAATAGATCAAATCATATATTCAAACAATCATAACAAGTCCAAGCCTAAAGACCACCCTTGGGCTTTGACTGGTTGTTGTGGGCGTTAGTCCATAATTTATTTCTTTTATTCAAATGATTTACTCAACTATTTTCACATTAACTTAGCAAATATTTGGCGAAGAGACAGGTATGGCATTCTTTTTTTAAATAACCGATAAGCAACTGTCATGCAAATACTAACGACAGCTTACTGTGAAGGAACAGCCTGTAAATTTCCCACTGCTGGGATAAGGCCTCCTCTTCCATTAAGAAGAGGGTTTGGAACATATTCCACCACGCTGTTCCGATGCGGGTTGGTGGAATGCATATGTGTCAGAATTTCGATTAAATTAGACACATGCAGGTTTCCCCGCGATGTTCTCCTTCACCGCCGAGCACGAGATGAATTACAAACACAAATTAAGCACATATATAGTGGTGCTTGCCTGGGTTTGAACCCGCAATCATCGGTTAAGATGCACGCGTTCTAACCACTGGGCCATCTCGGCTCAGCTTACTGTAAACAGAATGAATGGTAATGCAAAGATTACCAATGAGAATATACTAAGTAGATAATTAATTATAATTTACACTGATATTTACTATTACTACGAAAACTTCTCAACAAAAGTAAATTAAAAGTTTAATTGTTTTTTTTAATCTGTGGCTTTTAAGAGGACACAGATTATATATTTGTTCTGTAAGAGAAATTCTTGACAAACACGCATGATCTAATGTTTAACCGTCAAATATTTGAATGTAAAAAATATAGGTATCGAAAAGGATCGCTATACACGAGATGTCAGCGGGGTATTATTAATCTATTGTCCGTACTAGGAATCGAACCAAGGACGCCCGCTTCCAACGACACATTGAGATAACTGACATTTGTTATAATCAGGGCTGTCACGAAAATATAACAAAATAATTTAAAGTAAAGATTAAGGGAGCCTTTATCTTTGAGGACCAGGTTTGAAGCTAAATCATTAGTAATGCACATATAGCAGAATTTTATTGAAATTACAAGAGGCAGGTTGCCTCTCATTTTCGTCTTTTCTCAGGTCATCAAAACCCAGGTCCATCCAGGTACTGGGCCATGTTAGGTAAAGGGAGGTGAATATTTCCTGCAATGTCAAATTCAACGGGCGGTGACTTACCAAAAATTGGCCCATTTGTCAGTCTGTCTACCTACTTTAAACACAAATTGCTCTCCTTGATATTAAGTGTTAATTATAAATTTTCATTAGGTTGTCAACCCTAATTATTAACGAATTGCGCGCCATTGTCTAGGTCAAAAAGCTATATCATATGATGCGACGCAGACACACATACACTTGTCAGAATTGATTAAAATATTGTATTATGTCTCATCTATTGTTGAGCGTAAATTGATATCTTTAATTAAGCTTCACACTCTGTATATTCATATATAACGAATTTAATGAAAATTGTACTTTTGTTTAGTATATGTGATACAGAAAGGAGGATTTAATGTAATTGTTTCATAATGAATCGACCACAGACGGTAATAATAAATATATCAATGCAAACTGCGGAAATGAGTAACATAAACATTTTTGATGACCTACACCATAGCAAATATTTAAACAAATATCTATTTTTAACCGACTTCAAAAAAAGGAGGAGGTTCTCAATTCGTCGGGGCCTTTTTTTTTTTTTTTTTTTTTATTTTTTATGTATGTTACCGAATTACTCGAAGATGGCTGGGCCGATTTTGACAATTCTTTTTTTGTTTGAAAGGGCATGTTTTACAGGTGGTCCCATTGTCAGGAGATCAGGATCTGATGATGGGATCCTAGAGAAATCGAGGGAACTCTTCAAATTTTATAGGCACACCTATAGTGATTACGGTTTTATTCAAAGTGCCTTGGTCATATGCTCACGAAAAGTGACATTTGATGAAGTGGAACTGATGATGAAGACCACAAATGGTAATCAGAACATATTAGTAAGTAACTATTTTACGGGTTTAGTTCTATTTCTTTAAGATAGTCGTCAAGCAATTGATGTTAGTAAACATGCCTATGATGAAGTCTAGCTGATGGTGGATTACTAGGAGAATTCCTCAATGATTAACGGCATTGCATCGGGAAAAATAGTATTGTCTAATTGGCGATGAGCAGTTAACATTAGGCTATTGTAACTTAGGTAACGCTTAATTTGAGTTGCAGTCCACATCGCATTGAAACGGCGTTGAGTTATGTTTAGAGGCGAAAGCCGAAATGTACTGAGTATAATAAAGTGAATGACAAACAATTATAAATAACAAAACAACAAAACAACACTGAAAAGCATTAAATAAATTTTTATAAATAAAAAAAAACCGCCTTCAAAAATGAACTAAAAGGAGAAAAATAATCAGTTACATCCATATCCAATTTACGATTTTTTAATCACCTTTTGAAGTCGGTGCCAACAAAGTAAATAAATTCCTATATTGAAATCTTTTTTTTTATCGATAGTAAGGTTTGTCTAATGGTGACATCTATACAATAAATTGATTTAGTTTTTGTATGTATGTATTATGTATTATGTACCTATATTAGCAATGTTGGCACCGACTTTGAGAGGTGATTAAAAAATCGTTAATTGGATATGGATGTAACTGATTATTTTTCTCCTTTTAGTTCATTTTGGAAGGCGGTTTTTTTTTATTTATAAAAATTTATAAAAAATAAATTCTATATTTCTTTCTTAATCGATAGAACTGTGAATAAAATTTAACGTCACCATCGAAATCGATACTGTTAAATATATTAACCAATTCCTACATGGCTATTGACCAACACGTCATCGACCTTGTAAACTAAGATGTTATCTCCCCTGTATGACACTGTGCTCACCCGTCAAATCTTAACTCAACAGTACCAAGTATTGCTGATTAGCGACAAAATATCTAAAGAGTTATACTATCCGGGTAGGGATATGACCACTCTACCTGCTGGTAAGTGGAGTAGTCAACAAGAATGAGCTGCATTTGTCACCCTCGCCATGACAGCTCGCAAGATGCCTCTTGACGTGTGAAGGCACTCAGCTTGTAAGGGGCCTAAGTCTTACCAAGTCACTATGTTTATGCCATATATCCTTTCGTCTAGTTAAGACTATTCGTGTTATTTGAACAGGATAAATTTATGCCAATATGCAATGTTATTATTTTACGCCACAATTCTTCGAATTAACCCATGACCTATAAATGATATGTCAATGAATAACTCTCCATTAAAGCATTTCTTAGAAGACTCATTTAAGTACGATTACTCTCTTATTTTGATTTCGATTTGGCCAATTTAAATTTGTCCAAAGTAATTTTATAAGAGTGTATGTACTGACTATTTAATTCTAAATTGTTTTCATCTGATGAAAAATTAATAGTGTTGTTTAAAATAAAGATCTAATTAAAGCAATTTGATTGTTACTAAATGTATCAAATAATAATTACACATAGATATATTAAAAATATACAAGAGCTCCAAACATACGAATTCTGGTTGTCAAAGTGGTTGCTGTTGATATTGGATAAAAAAAAACGACTTCAAAATTTGCCTGAACGAACATATCAAATAGAATATACGTCTAAACGGTTACCAAATAAAAAAAAATAAACCCTAACGTATAACAAAACGTAAATAATGCTGTCAAATATAAAAGCTTTTCATTTTTCTATTGATGACTTCAACAAGATAGATAATCGAATTAACTCAAATAATAATAAAGTTGATCAAACTCTTGGAATGTAGCGATCAGAAGCCATCATCGCGATGCATTCCACGCCATACTTCTTAGAATAGGGCTCCGTGATTTATTTTTGTAGTCGTATTGATGTCACTGCATTAGGTACGGAATGGCGATGATGTAATTTCAAGCTACATAATTGAGCTATACTATATTTTGATTACAAGGAGTTGACATCAGTAGAGTAGAGTTTTAACATACCGAAAAAAAATTAATTAAAGTTAGATTCTCTGATCAAAATAAATACTGAACGCTGATTGGTTGTCTAATCTGTCATTATCTGCTACCGACCAATCACCATTAAGATTCAAGTTAAATTAGTTAATTTTAATTTAACGAGCGTTTCAGGGATTGGTTTAGTGAGTGAATTGTTTCCTGAGTGCCGAACGATGTATAGTGCAGGGGTGATCTAAGTGTAACTTTTTTGAAAAACAATGCCAAGTCATAGTAAAGACTATGTATATATTTACATAAAAAAGGTTAAACTATACGACACACAATGGTCCTCGCCTATAATTACTAAAACAATACCTTCGCAATCTTCCTTTGTAAAGGCTCTTACTATTATTTCATGTTATTACTGTATAAATATTTCTCTTTACTACCTATATGACGTAATTAAGTTAAAAACGTATGATTGTTGTTACTTTCATCACTATAATATATAACGAAAAGTTAGGCATCAGCTCGTTTTCATACAGGACTTAAAAGGATCTAAGCTTATCTCAAATCAAAGTAGATTATGTTGTTATTATTATTTTATTAATTGCAATTACATTCACCAAAAAGTATCAAGTGTCCTCTTATTTATTTTTACGTTGCCATAGTTACATAATTAAAGTAATTATGTGACTATGGCCAGTTATAACTTACGAATTTGAAACTTTTTAGTGTATATATTACATAGTATTAAATAAATACATCGTAATATAATATATTGGATAATTAACCTTACAGACTAAAATATATGTCGTTCAATTTCGTAATACCTCTTCTTTCGATATTCCATCAAATATGACTTTTCCGCTGTCATGTATACGTCATACTGACGTTTCCAACATCTACGAAAAAAAATCGTAATTAACCTTTTTGGTGCTTCGACAAATATTTAAAAAGTTACTTGACAGAACACCGTATCCCTGGTTGATGGGGTTTCGAACTATAGCACGTCAAAAACATGTATTATTTTCTTTTGTTCATTTACATCTGATTTGCTTTATTTACCCTTATTAAGACAACTTAACCAAAATCTATTAAAAATTAGACGTAGAAAATTATTTTCTAGGGAGATATTGGTAAAATAAACAAAAAAGTGGAAAGACAAAGGGTGTAGCAGGTGCTGCCACAGGAACGTCAACTTATACTTGACAGTCTATATCACAAAGGCCCTTGCGGTGACAAATTACTACTACGAAATAATAAATTAAATGTTCAAATAGAATAAAATCAACAAAAACGAACCAATCCAAGTCATCGACCTCAAAGATATTTACCCATAAAATGTTTAATTGTAGGAACAAATCAGCGTAAAAATATCAATATTATTCCTTCTCGTTCCCTCATACATCTATTAATATATCTATCCTTTTCTATTTTTATTTGGTACGGATTAAATATTGTAAATCCTATATAATCCTCGTATAGGATACAGAAGGGACGTGAGGATAGGTCGGGAATCGAAATATATATTTAGAATCCTTGAGTAAATTTTGAACACAGGTGTCTTAGAAAAACATTAGTAGTTATTTCAGATATTGATACTTTTGTGTTGTTCAAATACGATTAAGTTACTAAACTTGAGATTGGTCGAAGACATACAACATACGTAGCTGACATATTTAAACTTCAATTCAAGAAAACTATTCCTTTTGTATTTTACTACATCTTATAAAACAAAGTCCTCAGAATTCGTCTGTCTATCTGCATGTTCGCGATAAACTCAAAAACTACTGAACTGATTTTCATGTGGTTTTCACTAATAGATAGAGGAATTCATAAGGAACGTTTAGGTATATAATTTATTAAGGTTTTTGTGTAAATAAGTATAAATAGAAAGACAATTGTTAAACGTGTCGGAAAAGAGCAAAAAATACTTATATCCACCTGTGCGAAGCCGGGGCGGGCCGCTAGTAATATATATTATATATATAATGTGTGTAATATTTGTAGGAACAACCTACGTACAAGCACTCACCTTGTAGGTTTTAAAAATGAAAAAATAACATATAGTTTCGTTGCGGTTCAAAAGAGGTCAATTTCAAATCAGTATAGCCATACTTGTAATATAAGCATGGATTAGTATAGATAAGGAACATTCGTAGTAATTATATTCAGGACAGGTCTCCCCTTAATATAAAGCAGGATACACATAAATATTGTTGGGTTTCCGCGTGTTATGTAACTTATCCGGAAACAATAATTTTACCACCATTGTTATACAATCAGTTGATCTCAAAAAACCAAGTATATCGTAGAATATTTTCTATTTAAACTGATTTTCGATACGTTGATTTTGAAATAAATCAATAAATGCAATATTATGGTATTAAGATAAAATATGAAATATCTTTGCTTACAGTAGCTTAAGATCAAAATGTAAGTAAAGTTTATTTAGACAGCCTTTTACAAACTTATTGATTCATCATTGAACACAATTGTTTTAAAAGTCAACCTACCATCGCTTCAGAATGTAGATTATACCGAGTAGACCTCTCAATAAAATCAGTTTAATTAAGACCGAATCTTAATTAAAATTTAATCCGTATTATAGTGATTATAACACTTACAAATAGCTAAACAAAACTGAATATCATTAAAAAAACACGGTAAAATAAATGATTAGATTACAATTTGATAATTGATTTCGTTACAATATGACGTCAAAACATGGAATCGTTATAAATAATTAAAATTTGAGAAGAATTAAAAAATATTGATTTATGCATTAAGGAAATACGAGATGAATTAATGACAAACCCATAATCTGTAATATTGACGCAAAAGATGATTGAGCCAATCAAAACGAAGATACAATAAAATTGAACCAATCAAAATTCAAAGTCAAAAGTATTCAATATATTATAACCAATAAGTAATGGCTAAAGAGTATAATCTACAGATTCGACGAACGACGAACGACGAAATACGCATCACATCTTAAAAGATGTAAATATCATAATCCATAAATATCATATCACAACTTGTGAAAAGAGTTTTTATTAAAGTTATTATGACGAATGTATTACATTTTCCTTCAATCCGAAATATTATTAAAATGACAAATATTCTCAGAATCACTTGCTTCTATATTAAGCTACAATGCGCTGGCGCACTTGCTGATTCACTTAACATTCTTCAGCTTTATGAGTTCAGATTTGTTTTTTTAATATTAAGAAGGCAGACATGCGAAACATTTAAAACGTCATATTTGGATATTGAATTCTCCATGTAAAATATATATTGAGTAAATATAAGTTCCTTTAACCACCTTATTTATTATATGTACAAACATATCTAACTACATAGCTAATACACATAGTATATTAGTTATTTTCTACCAACCATACCTACTGATTGTAGCGCCAAATTATTCTTGCAATCAAACTATTTTTTCTTGAATATACATGCATATATATTTATATTATTCGAGAAAGAATAATTGCGGTATTTCTATGTAACGAATGAAAATGTTTCAAAATGACAGAGCTTCTCAAACTTAAACAAAAAAAATAAAGCCTGTAATATTTATCGTGCTGACCTGAGTCGTCTTTTCCTTTTGAGAAGTTTGGAGAATATTCCACTACGCTGTTGCAATGCGGATTGGTTGCATGTTTACACACATGCGTTATAGCCACTGGGTCGTCAAAATAAATATTGACCAATCAATCGTTACTTAATTATCATAATGAAATTAAAATTAATTAACACATCATTCCGTAATATATGTAGATCTATTTAGATAAAAATGAAATATTTATGATAATTTCATTTTCTAACATCTGTCCGATACGAATTGAATGAGATCTCTCTAGTAAGAGACTACAGGCAGTTAAAAATATAACTTGTTGTACTATATTTATCAAACATTGTACATTCTTTAATTGTCTCAGAAAATAAACTTTGTTTTGTGTCATTACAAGTACATTATAACTTATAGTAATATCTAAAGGCTAACTTAAAAATTGTCAATTTAATCAACGGCTTCAATTATGAATTCATTAAATGACAATACAGAAGTTCAATTCTTATTTGAAATTTCTAAAGACAATGGACGATTGGAGTCACGCGATTGGTAAATTTTGGAATAGAAACCCAGTTACGTTTTAATTTTTTTTTGACGACCTTCGTTGTCCAATTGTGTGTACCGGTTTTCATGTGTACGCCACTCTGAGGTCCCTGGTTCGATTGCCGTCCGAATCTATGTAGAAAATTCATTAGTTTTTTTGGGTGTTTGTGGTTAATTTGTCACTTCTGCTTTTCCATAACACAAGTGCTTTAGCTACTTACAATGAGATCAAAGTAATGTATGTGATGTTGTCATCAAATCAAATTAAATGTTGAAAAAGAGTAACTACTGAGTTTCTTGCCGGTTCTTCTCAGTAGAATCTACTTTCTGAACCGGTAGAAGCTTCACTTAATTGTTATATGACGATTCAAAAGTGCCTGAAAAGTCCACTTGAATAAAGTATATTTTGATTTTTTGATTCATTAATTCATCATTATCATACAAATATAGCTCTAAGTTTAAACAAGAGCTAATGAACTTACTTCTGTAACGCTATTCTGTTGGGACAAACTCGAAACTCACTGCCGGACGGATATGCGTCATTGGCTTAAACATTTTTATAATTAAACCACTTAAAGGAGACACGCATCAAAATAGCTTATCGACAAATGAAAAAAAGTATTTATACGCTGTTTTGCTTCTAAACATTTCAATATGTGCTCGGGAATTAAAGACGTATTTAACGGATAAATGTATGTTTCATACATCCTTTTTATTTTGTTTTTGTTGTTTATAATAAAGAGTTAAATAGATTAATAATTGAAAATGAAAGGTATCGTAGGACATCGAGATGGAACGAACTTGCTTTTATAACATTTAATGATCCACTTATCAATAAATAAGACAATTATAATTACAAAAAATACATATGAAAGTAACTCTGTCTATCTGCCTGTTTGACGCTCTTTGTCGACCAAACCGCTGAACCAAATTTAATGAAATTTAGTATGAGGCAAACTCGAACTCCTAGAACGGACATAGGCTACTTTTTGCCTAACATGAGACAACGAACACTCTAAAACGCGAGTATATCCTCGGGCGAAGAGAGATCGCCTGAAGAAGAATATATTTCCTAACGCGATGATTTTTGCCAGTTCTATGTTCTGTGAGCCAATATAAACCGATCAACAGGCAAGTAACAATACAGCTGACACCTTCAAGGAAGAAATATGACACATAACATCTGAGTCAATAATTGAATAGTGCAAAAATAAAAAAAATAAGACCAGACAGACAGAATTTTATTTGCATATTGACTTAGGTGGGTGAACGAGATGACATTCAAACTGGAACATAACGATAACAAGTCTGGCAGTGGAATACGTGATGAGTATCTGGTAACCCAGGCTTACATAAAGACCTACCAAGAACATCCATATTATATCAATATCAATCAAACGATTAAATTACTGGGAAATATATTAATTAAAATAATAGAATGATATACCAAAGGAACATAACAATTGTGGAGGTTATTTCATATGTGTGTGTATGTTTGTATGTGTGTTTGTGTCTGTGTGTGTGTGTGTGAAACTCACACGCATAGGTAAAAAAAAACGTTTGTTTTTTGTTTCATTGATCAACCAACCAACTTTAACATACACAGATATATAATTGACATATTGATACGAATATAATTTTTATGAAACAAGTAAACAAAATTATATGTTATTATTTAATTTTCCTCAATATAAGGTCACAGTATGTTGTTCTCTTTTGGGTCAAGGCCTCGTCAAAATGTTTACACGTAACACCATATGGCAATATTACTTTTATCGTGAATTGAGGCTCAGTATTACATTCGATTCCTTGGCATAATTAATAGTTCTTTATAATTTTCTTAACGCTTTATAAATAAGGTTCAATTTCCATGAAAAAATATGATTTATTTAAGTGGGTAGCCTTTTATTAGTATTTTTTATTATTAAGTAGGTTTTCATTGACATTTTTAATGTCTTTTATTATGACGTGATGTTTGACTGTATGTGTCTTCCTGACCGATATCGTCTAAAAAAGCCTAGGTTACTCCTTATTACATGAGCTATCTGCCATTGAATATCACCTCAAAATCGTTCCAGTCGTTCCAGAGATTAGCCGGAACAAACGCAGACAAAAATTGTAAAAAATGTTATTTTGGTATATGTACCAAAAAAACACCAATTTTATAATATGAAGGATTGTAGGTATATAGATACCGATCTGATGATATGATTGGCTTGTGTGATGTTATGAAGCCTAACGAAAACTATTAAACCAACAATAATATCTTCTCAATTGATCAACTTTTCAATTTTTCAATGATAGTATAATTTTTGAGTACTTTATTGATACCATACTCCTGATAAACATTAAGGCCTCAGGTCTTATTGCCCTTTATAAATTTCTGTCTGTGTTTTGTCTGTTTACATCCGACTTAAAAAAGCAGGAGGTTATTAATTCGTATGACTTTTTTATGTTTGTTACCTCATAACCTTTCACATTTTAATTTGGGGTAAATTGGGGTTAATTGTAGGGTTTTCTTAGCTGACATCGGCTCCAAACATAACAATAATTATAATAAATAATAAATAGGAGATAACATCACATACATTACTCTGACCCCAATGTAAGTAGCTCAAGCACCTGTGTTATGGAAATCTGAAGTAACGACGGTACCACAAACACCCAGACCCAAGACAACATAAAAAACTATTGGTAATCTACATCGACTCGGCCGGGAATCGAACCCGGGACCTCGGAGTGGGGTACCCATGAAAACCGGTGTACACACCAAGGAGGTTGTCGAAACTACATTATAGAATCATAAATCGACTTTTAAGTAATCTAATATTTATCATTTCATTTTACTTAGGAGGACTCTACTAAATATTTTGAATACCCAATTATTTTTGTTACTTTTTAGTGCATATTAATTTGTTTTAAACTAGTGTTTTGTTTGAAGTCGGTTTTTCTTTTTGTTAAAATTGTTATTTTTTCTTCTAATTAAACAAAGATAAAAGATCCGATACGGCTTGAATAAAACACTTCATTCTTAAACGAATAATTTGGGTTCAAGACCGGACATATAGATTTGAATTTTTACATAATTAATTTGTTTATATGTTAAGTCGTGGTCAGCTAAGGTAAAACATCGTGAGGAATCCTGCATGTGTCCATGTTTGTATCTCATAACCTTCTCCGTTGGAGAGTAGGCCTTTGCAACAGCGGAATATTTACGGGTTTATTTTTTATAACTTTTATAAATGTCACGTGGAAAAAACCTAGCAATGTGCCTAAGGAATATTTCTTCTTTCAGTGCTAGGTTACGGATATTCCAAGGAGTTCGACTCGGCCTAGGACAATCAAACCGTGATGGCCCAGGGGTTGGAACGCGCGCATCTTAACCGACGATTGCGGGTCCAAACCAGCAAGCACCACTGAATATTCATGTGCCTAATTTGTATTTGGAAAACATCATCAGGAAACCTACATGTGTCAAATATCATAGAAATTCTGCCACATGTGTATTCCACCAAGCCGCATTGGAACAGCGTGGTGGAATATGTTCCGAATCTTCTCCTCAAAGGGAGAGGAGGCCTTTATCTCGGCATTGGAAAATTTAAAGGCTGTAGTTTATATCATAGAGTCCTTACATATTCAACAAAAAAAATTCTAATCTTAATTTTAAATAATTTAATATTATAAATATGAAAGTAACTCTATCTGTCTGTCTGTCTGTCTGTCTGTCACGACCAAACCGCTGAACCGAATCTGATGAAATTTGGTATGATACAAACTCGAACTCCAAAAAAATATATAGGCTAAATTGTTGCCTCAAACATGACAACTAATACTCTAACACGCGAGCAAAACCGCTGGCGACTACTAGTGTTATTAATGCTAATGTAAGTATGTATATTTTTTTTTTTGTCTGTTTTTTTTGTTATGTCTAAACAGTTCGGAAATTTTGCATACATCATTTGCATTTCAGGGGTACACGTAATCTTCCAAGTGGATAAAACCGAGGCCGAAAATTAGTTATAGTTTAGACTTAAATACACCAGCGTAGTCATATCTTGACTTGACTTAAACGACCTCTGTGTTAGATCCACATGGTTCAATATACAATATACACGGAATATCGAACTTGCATCGCTTATCAAACTTAACTTAAACATCACACATCACATCATCAGCCCGTTTTTGTCCACTGCTGGACATAGGCCTCTCCAAGTGCACGCGTAAACTACACCTTAGTACCCCAAGCCAACCTCACTTGCCCGTGGTGCATCCTGCCGACCAGCAAATGAGGCTCTGGCGACCGACTGACGGCGGTATAACCATCAACAAAATAGGCGAGGCTAAATACCACAGGCCGGTGACGGGCAGCAGCGTCACCGGTGCGAGAAGCTACGTCCTGCGATCGTCAACCCGCCTGCCCAGCGTGGCGATTATGGGCAATATCCTCCACATGCAGCACTCAACTTAAACGTGAAACTAATAATATAAATGGCTATTCAAAATTCATAAATAATAACCTATACTAATTACTAGTGGTCTTTGGTGGGTTCACTTGCGTTTTGTGGTTGTCATGTGTTAAGCAAAAAGTAGCTTATGTCCTTTCTTGGGGTTCAAGTTTGCTTCAACTAATTCGGTTCAGCGTTACATGAGCATATATGATATTAATATAGATAAAAATATTCTGTATTTTCGTGCAATAAATCTTTTTTTCAGTAAAAAGTAAAGTAACAGCCTGCAAATTTCCCACTGTTGGGATAAGGCCTCCTCTTCCATCAAGGAGAGGGTTTGGAACATATTCCACCACGCTGTTCCAATGCGGGTCGGTGGAATGCACATGTGGCAGAATTTCGATGAAATTAGACACATGCAGGTTTCCTCACGATGTTTTGCTTCACCGTCGAGCACGAGATGAATTATAAACACAAATTAAGCACATGATGCACGCGTTCTAACCACTGGGCCATCTCAGCTCATTTTTCTTTGCTCGTGACCTTCACACTCCATCCATGTCTACTTACGTCATCTCTCCCCCTACTCCCCTCTACTCATGCTCATCACTCTTTTAGTAACGCGTGCAAATAAACATAAAAAAAAACTATAAAGTAAATTGGATCTTTTAAACGCATACAGAGATATGATATAACGTACAATGTTGTCAGGATCGCGAATCAGGCGCGTATCTTAAGGTCGAGTTTGGCTAGCAATGACCCCTTTCGCCATATACGTACTCGGTTGCGAAAACCCACCTTAACATTCCCGCGAACAGATGTTCGTTAAGGTTACTGCCTACTTGGTTGATTAGGCTTAATTTTTTTCATTCAATTATTATTAACTTTTCCACTACGAATGAAGACGTTTTTTAAAACCTTAAAAGGTAGATGAATTTCAAGAAATCTTTTGAGATTAAAGATAAGTAAATATATATATAAATAATATTCTTCATATTATTGAACCGCAATGGCCTAGGGGTTGAAACATGCGTATCCTTAACCAATGGGTATGTATTCAAGTATTATATTATATTCATTAAGTAAGTCGAAACTCTTATATACCAACAAACAAAAATTACTTATGGGAAATAAATGTGTCAAAATATTCAATGTTTTTTTTTTTAATAAAAGCACAGGTATTATAATTTTCAACCAAAGCAAATGTCACTTAAGGCAATGGAGTTATGAAATGTTTGTCTTTTAACTTGTAACTTATTTGTATAGTAATGTCCTCTCTACATGTAAAACAAAGTCGCTACCTGTTGTCCGTACACTTAATTATTTTACAGCATACAACATGTAAATAACATTTGTACATATTTGTCTAGCAAAAATCCAGGAAATTGAACTCCTTAGGCCAGAAAAAAAATATTTCTAAGTTACAGATAATTACAGAATCCATGTAAACCCAGGTCGGATAGCTAGTATAATATATATTAGATATATAAATACAAACAAAGACGAACAAAATAAGCTAAAATATGAACAGTAAGCAATAACTCAATTAGTATTTGACAGGCTTGTTTCTTCACTGATAACTAAATTGTTTATTTATGAGCGGTTCAATACATAAGAGAGAGCGTTTTTTTTTATTAAGCGTAAAAATAGTTTTAATATGAATGTAGATAAATAATAATAATGTTATTAATAATAAAATAATGATCCTTATTGAGATAAATGTAATGTGTTCTTATTTTACCACTTCTGACTTACGTTCAAATTTAAACATTCACATTTTTTTACTAACTAAACATTATAAAATATATAAGATGAAATATGAAGTTTTCATGTCACATGCGCGAGCGCATCATAAAAAAAAACACTCACATTTTTAATAACTAAAATAACAAAAAATAATTGCTCTTTGATAAAATGTTACTGACTTCTTAGTTATTACTCAGTAATTAACGAATTTATTCACTTTTTTCGCAACCAAACGCTCAAGTTTGTTTTGATACTGATTTTGAAGTTGATTATGATACTGAATTTACTGTTACTAGTTGTGTCAATCGCTTCTTAGTTCTACATATAAAAATATTTGGTTTTTCTGTATTCTTGTTTGAAGTGCACATAGCGTATTCAATGCCGTAAACAAAAAGAAAGCAATTATATTTAACTTTCTATGATATAATATCTAAAGTCATTGATTTTACAAACACTTTTTGTATTTTTGAAAATTAATAAAACAATTGTGTGTTTAAAGTATTATTTTAATTATAACATAACAAAAATAAATATTATTTTTATTTAGTTTCCGCCTTCGCTCGTAACTTGTTCAATTAGAAAATTGGTCAACCATCGCTAAGTGAGAGCAATTGTGTCATTTCTATCAATCGAGCGACCGCAAGTTCGATTCTCGCTGTCGGCGAGTTGCTATTCTAAGTACATCTCATCGTTTACTGGGTCAATGCCAATATTACAAATGTTACTCGCGAATTATACAAATCTGCGGTGTTTTCGAAACATTTTCCTGGACTTTATTGAGAATATTACATTTTATTATTTATTAAAAACATTTCATCGCTCGTGGCGCCGCTCGCCTTTATACCCTTACTTTTTTGCCTAACATATAACCAACCCGATTATCATATGTTAGGCAAAAAAGTAGCCTATGTTCTTTCTTTCTTAAAGTTCAAGTTTGCTTTACAAAAATTTTTATCAAACGCGTGCATCTTAACCGAAGATTTCGGGTTCAAAATCAGGCAACCACTATAAATATGTACTTAATTTGTATTTATAATTCATCTCGTGCTCCGTGGTGAAGAAAAACATCGTGAGGAAACCTGCATGTGTCTAATTTCATCAAAATTCTGACACATGTGCATTCCACCAACCCGCATTGGAGGAATGCACATGTGGTGGAATATGTTTCAAACCCTCTCCTTAAGGCCTTAGCCCAGCAGTGGGAAATTTACACCTCGAGTGAAGTATATCTGATTGATTACATTGATGCAGCCGCTTATAAATTTAAGAGCTGGTTATGCCTACACGATCTCCTGAATGATACTTATATCAACATAATAGATTACCCAATCACGGATACTTTAAAATGTCATATCAACCTCATCATCTTATTTGGTTAGTGGCCACTAACGCCCAACATTGGCGCAGCGAGAAGTATTAAAGAATTCCTTCTATCGCCATTGCGCCACCAACCTTGGGCCATGTCATGGCCATGTGTATGTAGTTGAAATAATTCACTCACCCTTAAAACCGGAACACAATAGTACTGAGTGTGGTTATTTGGCGGTGGGAATTGTGTTGAGTGGGTGGTACCCAAACGGCCTTGCACAAAGCCCTACCACATATTTGTTTACGTAGTTTATAAATTAGTATATACTAGTGACCCGACCCGGCTTCGCAAGTGTACTATGCTGATACTAAATATAGTAGAGAATGTTTAAATTATCAGTGTTTCTGTACTATAATGTTAACGTATTATATACAAAATTCTCGCGACTCAATCTATCTATAAAGAAAAACACATCAAAATCTGTTGCGTAATTTGAAAGGATACATAGGGACGGACAGCGATAAGCGACTTTGTTGTATAATATGTAATAATTATATCATTTTATTTTTCGAAATATATGTTTGCATGATATACAAAAGTTTCTTTAAAAAAAAATGCACTTACCGATTTTAATAATTTTCACTGAACTGTCAAAGTCACCATGGACACACACACGGCACACACATACTTTTTATACATATCGAATCGAGTTTGACGCACTGACACTGTATTTAAGTTGTAATGCCGTAACCTGTAACAAAATAATACCAATATTAATACAAGATATAAAT
Organism: Vanessa cardui; assembly: GCF_905220365.1. Classification (NCBI taxonomy): domain Eukaryota; kingdom Metazoa; phylum Arthropoda; class Insecta; order Lepidoptera; family Nymphalidae; genus Vanessa; species Vanessa cardui. The sequence continues at coordinate 4,260,433 of NC_061143.1, forward strand.
CTGTTTTTTCAAAATCATATAGTAACAGGAGGAGTCTGTTACATGTTCACTAAGTATATCATAATTATATAATGCTAGAAAAAGAGAGACTTTTGAAATATTATATATCTGAGTAATGTACGAATGTAGTAAATGTTTGTACATTATAAGAAATATCAACAAAAAGACACTAGACAAAGTGACTTTTGCATTCATTAACCATACGAAGCATTTACATAAATAAAAAAATATAACAAAAAGAAAAACCGACTTCATACAAAAAACTTTTTAAAACAAATATATATGCAGTAAAAACTGATAAAAATAATTGTGTATTCAAAATATTTTGTAGAGTCCTCCTAAGTAAAATGAAATGAAAAATATTAGACTACTAAAAGTCGATTTACGATTATATAACGTAGTTTTAGTTATTGTTATACCTAGAGCCGGTATTAAAAATTATCAAAATCGGTTTACCCAGTGAAAAATTATGAGGATAACAAACATTAAAAAAATACAGACGAATTGATAACCTCCTCCTTTTTGAAGTCGGTTGGAAACGGTAAACCATAAAATGACAACTATGATACTGTCTGGAAATAAAAACATCGTTATCAACAAGTACATCGAATTATACAACTTGATTCAAAAATAGAACGATACCCCAAAAACGAATGGACGACAAATCAGCGCGTTTGACATTTACAACAACAACAACAACAACAGCCTGTAAATTCCCACTGCTGGGCTAAAGGCCTCCTCTCCGTTTGAGAAGAAGGTTTTGGAACATATTCCACCACGCTGTTCCAATGCGGGTTGGTGGAATACACATGTGGCAAAATTTCTATGAAATTTGTCACATGCAGGTTTCCTCACGATGTTTTCCTTCACCGCTGAGCACGAGATGAATTATAAAGACAAATTAAGCACATGAATCAGCGGTGCCTGCCTGGGTTTGAACCCGGAATCATCGGTTAAGATGCACGCGTTCTAACCACTGGGCCATCTCGACTCTCTCTCGTTTGACATTTAAACAAAAAAAAAAGTTTATTTGTCTATTAGGATTTAAAAAAAGAACGTTATTCCAACAGCAACTGGACTGCGCAAACCGGAATACCGAAGTTGTTTTGTGTAGCCGGACCATTAAATATCTCTGCCTATATAGTAATTTTCTTTATCCATGCACCGACCCATATGGATGTTATCAGCTTTCTATAAATACTGCGGCTTCTATAAAGCGCTGTTATTTTTAAGTATGAAGTTCCCCGATAAATACTGTTAATTAAAAATGTTTACTTGTCTGTTACGCGTTTTATCGTTTATGGTATGGGAAGTGTTGTTTATGATTGGATAGAGGCGACATTACTTAGATAATCGATGCACTTGTGCTTGGCACCGGAATCGATTATAGAGAAGCTGTTAAATAAATCATTTGTAGGACTTTAATGTATTTATTCATATCTACACAAACATAATACAATTAGAACACACATTGTACATTTATTTTCTAGTCGTCTACCAAAATGTTGTCGGAAAGATCGCTCTTTTAGCTTTAAGGCCGCCTGTTGCAAGTATGCAACTTTTATTTATTCCCCGTGTAAAATTTAGTTTTGTAGTTTTGGTGCAATAAAGAATAAATAAATTAATCAATAAAATATATCATCATAATCAGTACATTTTTGGGCTAGATTGTAAGAATTATCTTAATACATTCATATTATTATATATATATGAAATATACATAATAATATGATATTTTGAAAAAAAAAAAAATTCTTTAAGGCAAAGGCCTATCCCATTCAGCATATAGTTAGAGCCATACCCCATTTATCTGTTCCAGATTTGATTTGTTGAAAAAATAATATAACACAACCAATACTAATCTTATTATAAAAAAGCTACCAAATAAGCATGTTCGAATGATTACATAATTATTACTTAAAATCCAATTATCCTATCCACTAAACTGGCTCTTATAAAACAATTTATTAAAAAGTTAAACCTATCGATAGATGATAAAAAAAAACAAAAGCAGTTAGAGTAAGCAGTAGCAGTAAGCAGTACTAGTAGCTTCTTGCGTTTAATTACCAAGACCTATCTCTTTTATTCGACAAGTTTAGATAAAATAATAGTTTTCTTTATAAAAACAAAATGTTATCAAATACATCAAATTAGTTTTGAAGATCTGGGGGCAATTATATAATTTATAATCCGCAAAGGCATAGATATCCTAGATAAGAATATACAAAATCGATTATTCATATGCAGAGATTTGTCATAACTTCTAAGCCCAGACGGATTCCGATAATTTCCGATGAAAAATCAATAAGGTGTACAAAACAGCTGTTAATTAAATTTAAATATTATCTATCCTAATAATATAAATCTGAAAGTAAATCTGTCTGTCTCGTTCACGGCCGAACCATTGAACCGAATCAGATTAAATTTGGTCTGACCCAAGTTTAAACATCATGGAAGGTCAAAAGATTACTTTTCTATACCTATGACACTATATTATTCCTATTACTTGGTGGTAAGGCTTTATGCAAGCTTATCTAGGTAGTGGTGGATGGTTCCACTCATCAGATATGCTATCGCCAAACAACAAGTACTCAGTATTGTTGTGTTCCGGTTTCAAGGATGAGTGAGCTAGTGTAACTACAGGCACAAGGGACATAAAATTTTAGTTCTCAAATTGTTGGCAATGGGTAATATACTTATCTTATAGCACCATTGTCTATGGGTGGTGGTGATGACTTATCAAGTGGCCCATAGTGGTCATTTTTTTATGATAAAGGATGAGCCTCCTTTATCATAAAAAAAATGACCAAAAATTCCGAGCCTAACTTTTAGTGGGCTATATTTAAAATCTGTGGCTTCATACATTTTATAGGTGCTTGTTAGAAGATATTTCACTCGTTTCGTCATTGCCAAACAATATCACGAAAGATCTGTCTTGTTAGACCGGCTTAAACTCAAATCGGCTAAATATAGAAACGGTCCTCCCCAATTTTAGTAGTATATTGTTTGTAATAATCCCCGCACTGTTTTGTATAATATCCTTTTTTATTTTTAAATAATACTTTAAAATCCCCCCATAAACCTCCGGGTGTAGGTATCTTTCGAAGAAATCATCTGTGTCAATAAAAAGAAGATGGCAAAAGGCAACACAATAAATTGTTAAATTTATAACAAGTTTCTCATTAAGCTAACCAACAAAAGCCAATCACATAATTTATGGCCAATCTATTTTATTTAGATCAACAATATATAATCCGATTTATTTAAAAATGTACGACTTAAAAGGTATTCTATTTTTAAATTTATTTAAATCGATATTAGTCTTATGAGAGCTTAGATGGCCCAGTGGTTAGAACGCGTGCATCTTAACCGATGATTGCGGGTTCAAATCCAGGCAAGCACCACTATAGATATGTGCTTAATTTGTGTTTATAATTCATCTCGTGCTCGGCGGTGAAGGAAAACATCGTGAGGAAACCTGCATGTGTCTAATTTCATCGAAATTCTGCCACATGTGCATTCCACCAACCCGCATTGGAACAGCGTGGTGGAATATGTCCCAAACCCTCTCCTTAATGGAAGAGGAGGCCTTATCTCAGCAGTGGGAAATATACAGGCTGTTACTTTAATTTACTTTACTTTACTTTAGTCTTTTAGATTTTATATATATACTTTACATAATCTGTGTGTGTGTGTTTTTTTTTTATTATATTTATATAACCATTCATATTACTTAATCATGAAAAGGGAAAAGTTTACAATGGCATTTTTAATCGATGGAAAAATAAATATTATAAATTTATAGCTACTTGGAAACATAAAAATTTAACAAGTTAGTCAAGTTTCCGATATTCAAGCAGTAAGGTGCGCCAGCGCATCCCACGCGCAGCCTTGGCCCGCCAACACTCGCGTTTCCGAGATCGTTCTAACTTTACTTATATTTAACACTTTCTATGAAAAAGTTTTGAAAGTGTAAACAAGTAGGATTCATTTAATTTTTAAATAACTTGTTTTAAGTTCGTAATTTGAGAACCGCTGTTGAGTTATCTCTTGTCTGTTTTAAATAGTATTAGTAAAAAAGTATATATGTAAACATTATATAGACAATTTGTAAGTGGAATTATGTCAAAGGTTTTTTTCCTGCTCTATTTAAATCTCAGCCAACTGCTTTAGATATTTTATAGTGTACAAAATGCATGAGCGCAGACAAAGTACTCCAGATACTTTATCCAACCCAAAAAATTACTAATCTTCTACTAACAGTTTCGCAGCACGTTAAACTCTGGTGCAACTAAGAGTTTTTTTTTTTAAAGAAACACTCGATTTGAGACCAAGACCTCGAGGTCTGCAGCAAAGCCAGTAAACAATATTTTACTATAATTGTATCTTGAATAGCCAAAGCAAGGATCAATCTGAACACTTATCTACCTTATCTAATCAATTATCTCTCTAGACGACCTTCGAGTTACTAAGTGGTACTAAGTGTGAATCATAATAATTATCGTAAATATATCTTATCATTCGAATCAAAATTGGACACTTTTTAATAAGGATTTATTAAAATTATTATGTAGAAAAAAGAGGAAAAAAATATTGCGATAATATTTTTTTTATATGACAGATAATTAATTATGTTATGTCAAAGAGAACTTTGAATTTCGAATTTCAATGTACCTTTGCCGCTTAATTCGCACCACAGACTATTCAAATCAAAACGTCAAAAACGATCCTTGATTTCTCGAATTAATTGAAATACACTGCACAGTAAATGTTCTATTAAATTATCTGTCTCGTTATAAGAGTGAAATAATATATCATTTTGACAAGCCGTGAGCGAATCAATTTGACATAAAATGTGTCAATAATTAAAGCTGAAAGTATTTTAACGTCACGATCTTGGTTTACAACAGAAAAAAAAGTATATATATACGTTCGAAGACAATATAATATTCCAGCGAATCTATTTATTTAACATTTTATTGCATATATTGCAACACAAAACATATACGGTACAATAGCAGGTTTAATGCTAAATGCATTAAAACCTTAGAAAGTGCGTGTGTATGTATTGTGTTTGTGTAGGCGTGCAAAAGAAAAATGTAAATGAATATTTGAAAAAAAAAACTCATGTTTATACACTCACATACATATTACATACATAATTTTATTTCAAAATGTTCGAATTTTAAAAACGAAATTTTCCCAAAATGGTTGACAAATAATACGATACCGTTCTTAATTTTTATTTTCATAAGTAATTAATTCATGACATATTATATGTATTTGTAAACAGTTTATGTAATATACTTTGTATATCTCCAAATCGAAAGTATGATAAGCGTACACTGTTTACTTTGTAATAAACTTAGTTGTTAGCGAGGCAAGGTCGTGATTTCACTTGTTAACGCCCTTCGAGATTTACTTTCATTGAGAGTTTTGTTTATAAGTTATAAAATTAATTTCGACATATCATTCACACTTGGTATAATGTCTTATTACTGACAAGTTAAACCTACGGCTTTACACGCGCGAAATTTTATAAAACACAAAATTTCAATCCGATTTATCCCCTTAGAGGTGTCGTTTCGTAAAATCTACACCCTATTAAGGATCTACCTGACAAATTTCAAGTTTGTGCCCCTTGAAAGAGATATGAATTTAAAAAGCAAATTGAACACAAGAAGACTGTGGTTTTAGCTTAGGTTTGAACTTGGAATCATCTCATAAATTGTCGTCTTATAACATATTAACTTAAAAAAAAACCAATGAGCTATTATAGCTCATTTATATTTTAATTTAAACATAATAAAGATAGGTATAGTTAAATATGGTCTCGGTCTTCGAGGATTAGACTAAAGCCGTTAAATATTTATAAAAACATTCGTATTAATTTATATTAATTTAAATAATTGTATTAACTAACGTGACTGTATTTTTTTTAAATGTTGAAAAAGTGTAACTACTGAGTTTCTTGTCGGTTCTTCTCGGTAGAATCTACTTTCCAAATCGGTGGTAGCTTCACTGAATTGTTAAATGACGATTCAAAAGTGCTGGTAAAAGCCCACTTAAATAAAGTATACTTTGATTTCTTGATTTTTTTTTGATTAAACATCAATGGTTTTGTGATGCTGTGTTACAGACGCTTATGTGCGAAAGAGAAAGAAAATAAATTATTATACATGACAGATATTAATATGTATAATTTATAAATTAGTCGCATATTAATGTATGACTTTTAAATTCGATAGTAGTTCAGTGAAAAGGTATATTGCATCCGTCAAGAGGCAATCAGTCCAAGTACTTAGTGTCATACTTCAATCATATGATCGTTACGCACACAGTATTTATTTAAATAGACAGATTGACAGAACGAATATTATTATTATTATTAAAGTGCCAAATTTCTTAAGATATATCTAATGTTTAACCTCATGTGATCCGTAAAAGACTTGTGATCTTATAAAGAAATTAGTGACCCGCCCCGGCTTCGTACGGATCCTATGCTAAACTATACTACAGAATATGTTCATACACAACGTTCACAGCATTTTGTCATTAGACAATACAAGCCGCTATGTCGCTGCATTTTAAATGTACAATATCTTCGAAAAGATTCATTTACATTACATACTGTACCTAAATAGCCATATTGTTCTATATTAAATTTGTGCATTTACGCACAACGTATTTATGGTAATTAATCGAATAAGGATCGCATCGTAAATAAGCCATTATTTTTTCGTCAAAAGTAATAGAAAAAAGTGGTTATTGTGGGTTATCTCTACGGTATATAACATTGTGGAGTTTTTTGTAAATCTTTTTAAGACCTTCGATCTAGGAGATTATTTTAATATATCTCGTAAAAATCCGTTGTGTAATTTTAAAATACACAGGAACAGACAGCGGCAAGCGAGTTTGGTTGATACTATGTAGTAAAGAGACTTGTGATCTTAGTAACAAATGAAATCGATAATCAATTAGAGATTAAATTAATGCATTCGAAATATGAAAATCGATATCTCCGTGATATTTATATGCTGACTGTACCATTTTTTTAAATCCATAAATGTTAATCGAAATGTCAAAAAAACATGATCAGTTTTTTAAAGATTTCTACGTCATTACAATGACGATAGCTAGAAGCTAATCCTTACTCAAATATCGACTATAGGTTATTACCTAATGTTTTATTTTTCTCTGATAACGGAAATCGTGCGTGAACAGAATGATAAAAAAATATTTATAAAAAAAAAAACACTTTTTTGTTACCAACGGACATCCCATCCCCTTCAAGCTAGTTAATCTTATATAATTTTAAATGCGATATCCTACTTATATTGTACAAAAATTATAAAGAGCTTTAGTGTAATACAATAAAATTTAAAACCGTATTTTCATAATTATTGTAACACAAATTATCAAAATAAAATACGGACGCTTTACTCAAAAGAATTGTGAAGAAACATTAAAAAAATATTTCATAACAATTTTCGTAAGTTATTAACTTACTAGCTTCCATCACAGAGGCAGAAGATGCAGGTGATAAAAAGCCTAATTACAAATTACAATCAAATCCGTCAAGCCATTTTTCCGCGACTAGTGAGATCCAAATTTTCACACAATTAAAATATTAGTAGTATTTACAATTTATTATACAGATATATTTAGGAGCTGAGATAGCCCAGTGGTTAGAACGCGTGCATCTTAACCGATGATTGCGGGTTCAAACCCTGGCACGCACCTCTATATATATGTCCTTAATTTGTGTTTATAATTCATCTCGTGCTCGGCGGTGAAGGAAAACATCGTGAGGAACATGTGCATTCCACCAACCCGCATTGGAACAGCGTGGTGGAATATATTTCAAACCCTCTCCTTAATGGAAGAGGAGGCCTTATCTCAGCAGTGGGAAGTGTACAGGCTGTTACTTTACTTTCCTTTACTTTATACAGATATTAGCAGATATTAGCAAGAACATAATATCTATTATTAATAGATAATTTCTATAACTCTGTATTCGTCTCAACGTCTCAACAAAAGCCGCGATTAGTAACTAGTCCTGACTAAGGTCAGAGCCTCGTCATTAGTCACAGTGCTCACGGTCGCACGCCTTAAACGAACACACATATAAACAGACAAACTGAATATGCTCCTTATTACTTAAACATTTAAGGTCATTATTGTATTACAGCTACGATTGATTCTTAGAATTATGCTTCGTATTCTATTATTTGAAATTTTAAGCATTTGGTTACTAAAATATATTTAATACAATAAATAAATTATATTAATAAAATTTTAAACGAATGACTAAAATTTAAACTAGGTAAAAACGTTTTCCCTGTTTATTTTTTTATTGCCAGCGTTAAAATTTATTTACTTAAAATATCAATAATGATAATCATTATCTATTTTATGGTGTTCTTTTTACAAAAATATTTCTGTGAAACATCTATTATTGGTCTTTGTTACGTCTACATGATGCTATATTATCTACTTCGTTGCTTTATTTTTTTAATAAAAAGATAAATGAGTTTATTTTTGGAATTATATTTTTATTATTTCACTCCATATGTTTCAATTAGATTTCTTTAATTAAAAAATCTCTCAATAACCATCCAATTCAATATTTACATTAATTAACAAAAATGTGATGAAAAAACTATAATAATATAATTAAAAAAAAATACTTTCCTAATTGATACTTCTTTTTAAATTTTGAAAACGTAACTTAATATCACAACATAAAACTGTAGACTCACAATCACTGTCAGTCAATATAAAAAAAAAAACACAATCAAAAACCCTCCGCACGTTCGATACTTGAAACGCATCCGTTCGAAAACAAACATTTTACCGTTTTTTAAATCATATTTACACAATTCTAATCCCTAATCATATAAAAATAAGAATGCTATTATTATATACATTATCAACAGTTTAATATGCCGCGCGTTACCATGGATAAAGTTTAAAAATACGCAAAAATGATCACTATTACGTAATATTAAGTTTGAATATTGTTCGTCGTTTAATTTGATAGCTACCATTATAGTTCCTCAACATTGGATCAGGAAACGAAACAGAAAAAGATTTCTGTATATTTATACACTACTGGAATCTTTAGTGTGATTGTGAAATTTGAGTTACTTAATGTTTCATTAACACCATACAATAACAATAAAACGATGTAATTATTTTTTTTATTTTCGTTATTTGAACGAATTATTAATACTGTTCATTGATATATTTTTTATGGAATAGGTTCACGGACGAGCATATGGGCCACCTGATGGTAAGTGGTCACCATCACCCATAGACATTGACGCTGTAAGAGATATTAACTATTGCTTACATCGCCAATGAGCCACCAACCTCGGCAACTAGGTTATGTCCCTTGTGCCTGTAGTTACACAGGCTCACTCACTCTTCAAATCGGAACACAACAATACTGAGTACTGTTGTATGGCGGTAGAATAACTTGCTTTCAAAAAGCCCTACCACCAAGAAAATGTAGATGAACATTATAGCTTAGAATAGTATGGTATTAAATTTAAATAAATACTCTGCCCTATTAAGTGCTTATGATTACTTGTTCACTTATAGTTCAGTGTCATTATTCATTAAATACAGATATTCATGAAATATATATATATAAATTATATTCCGATCTAAGTTGTCAGATATTAAATGATTCCTAAAAATACTTTAAGAATTTTGAGTATTTTTTTTATTTGAGTTGTACTATATTCTAATGACAGTTTGAATAAGCGTACATTATTTATTTATATTAAGAGCTCATATCTTACTGACATACTACTATTTGGTCCTCAAAGAGACTCTGTCAAGAATTATTTATTATTTCTTAAATCGTCAGCGCGCCAATAACTTTAGAAACTAAAAAGTAATGTATATTGCACCTTAAGTTATACTAGCTCAATCGCCCTTAACATAAGAACACAACAATACAGAATACTGCTGTTTGTTGGTAGAATATCTGATGAGTAGGCTGTACCTACCCATACAGGCTAAAACAAAGAACTGCCTCAAAGTAATATGACACCTATTTACCTTCAAATATTGTAATTTAATTATATTTTTTACATAACAATACTAGCATTATATTCTCAAAAACTATATAGAATATAATGATTACTCTTTTAAAACAAATAAATTAAACGACAGTAAAAGAGTCACATTTTTATGTATTTTTACTAATAGTATCAATAAAGCACGATCATTCAAAGTAATAATTTTAACATCAAATTTTATCAATGATTTAATGTGAGATATTATAATAGGCAATATATGTTTATGTTTACGTTAATAATAATAGACGCCTCCGTAGAAGCCTACAGATTATTGAAGATGGCGCCAAATCATTGCGCAAACGAAATTCGGTCTAGTTATGTTCAAAATCAATATAATTAACCTTATCTTATTTATCAAAATTTGAAATCAAAAAATTAATTTTGATAATATATATTAAAGCGTGTCAATAATCCAACGACATATATTTAATAATATTTAAAAAACCAACTACAAATGATGGCAAATATTTTTTGTATGAAAACTTCAGTTTAATTATATCGTTATTACTTACTATACAATATGAAACTAAGTCCCTTTCCTCCGTCTGTACGCTCAGATCTTTTAAACAAAGCAACGGATTTTAATGCTGTTCTCATCAATAAGAAGAGAAATAAGTTTGTTCGTTCCCATTAAATTAATAAATACATAAGACAAGGGGAAAACTGTATTAAATAATAATACTAAATAATAAGGCATTAATGCAAATAGCTATGCCGTCACAAAAGTGACGTTAAAATGTCGTAATGTGACGATGTTATCAATGTAATTGTGGTGAAAATTAATATTTGGCTGCGCATGCGCCGTTTGATCTATTTCCCGACGAGGAAGCGATGGCCCTTAGAATGTGACCCAGCTATATTTGTTCCACGTAGCGAAACGTACGGACACCTTCCGTTTGTGACCAACATCCGTCGTTTTTATTTTTCCCTGAGGAATTTTAATAAGGAACCTTAGGAAATACACCTTTTCTAAATAGGATATATTCTTGGCATACATTATAAATGACCATTGCTTACAATCTAATTAATTTTATTAATAGAAATTTATGTTGCTTTGTTGTTTGCGGATTTATGTTTGCAGTACTTTATCGCAGATGTTTTTGATAGTTTATTAAAACTAAATTATTCATTAAAATAATACTTTTAGAAAAAATCCTGGATTTAGGTTCGGGTTCCATCACAGGAATGATTGAACACTGATAGTAAAATAGTAATACTGATAGTAATGATAGTGTTTAGATATTGACGCATCATTATGAAATTTGATTGAATGAAATACATTTAATTTGATTCGATTTGACTAAACCTACATTTATAAAGACAATACCAGCGAAGGGAGGTCTTTGTCAATATTCGTTAAATTTCAAGCAACAATAAGTTGCTCTTTCGCCCAAAGTAATAATATGCGTGAGGGATTTCTTATATCCACTAATTGGAATTTATAATCTACTAAATTGTTCAAACTTCGAACGATATCAATGTGGAGGTAATTTGAAATCTTCTTGTTATTAATGGCATATACAAAACCATTAATGATCTCCACTCATGCAACTTGGCCCAAATCTTCGAAACCTCCCGACCTGCTAACCTAAAACATTTAGAGAAACAAATAGCCATTGAATTATTCATGAAGCCCTTCGATTGAGATCAATCGTTTCTCCATTAAAATCTGATGTATTTGAATGACAGTACGATACTTAATGGTGACCATTTTAAATTGCTTTTGGATATGGTAAAGTTATACGGAACTAGTATTAAGTGTGTCAAAGATGCATCTGTTTTTTATGGCCTAGTTCATCGTACCCGAGCGATCGTTTATCAAAATTGGTTAACTTTTAATTTCTCTTCGTTTTAAAAGTGGTGGTAATTGATTTTTATTAATATAAGTTCCCTAATATGTTGCACACATGTTGTTTTTTAATTTAAAATAGGTAGGCAAACAAGCGAATAATCCTTTGATGTAATGTTGTTACTAAAAGAAAAACGAATCTTCCCTAAAATCGTCAACGCGCCTCTAAACTTTTGCTTCTAGTTATAATAGTTCACTCATATGTAAACAGGTTGATAACAAATTATACTAAGCAAAGCTTAAGTATAGATTATTACTAATTATGTTTGTTATTAAACTAATATCATAAAAACGATAAATAGTCAGTCCATTTCAGTCAGTCATTTTGTTATGAGATTGTTGTCTAAATTGGACAAAAGTAGTGTAGAAATAATTTGGCTGAGAGTAGCGTCTGCTCTTGTGAGTACAAAAAAGGGTGCTATCTATATTTCCGAATTTATAGTCCGACATCTCGACGGGGACATAACGGGAGCCATGGGACCAATAATTTAATGAAATGGGAATTTAAACCTCGTTCAGTACTATAGTGAGACAATTCCATCATTACATATAAGTGCTGAAGCAATATTTAACAACATAAAAAATTATACAAATAGTTGTACAAATGTAGGTGTCCGATTATTATTAAAAGCATAAGACTGACATTGACTGTCACGAACGTGCTTATAGATAAACCAGTTTAAAATTTTGCCCACGCAACGATTTATATTAATTGTTACAGAAACTGCCTCATTTTAGAGTTTTTTTAACGAAGGCTATTGTCCAGTTGTGGGATAGTTAATTGGAAATGCAACATTAATCTTCAAGCATAAATCTACCACGAGGTCTGTTATCTTTTTTGGGACGGTATGCTGGGTCACTAATACAGCGAATCAGTTCAGCAGAGATGAGAATATTGCTGGTAGGACTGTGAAAGCCTGTTAATGTGCCACCCACTCGTCAAATACTACCGCCGGTTTTGAAGGTTGAATGAGCTCGTGTAACAGGTACAAGGGACATGACATCTTAGATCCCAACGTTGGTAAAGCATTGGCCAAAAAGTACAGATATAACTTTAATTCTTTTGTAGGTATTATTTGTTTAATAATTGTCGATATAGAAGGGCGTCAATTCTGTTTTTAAAAATCAGAAACATCAATATCGCACACGCACTTCTTGTTATAATAAAATACTGATAAATAAATATAAATATAATTGACATAGTTAGAATTCACTTTACTTTTAATAAGTATACATTACATGTATATATGTATCATCATTAGTGAATACTATTTAAATATAAAAAAAGATTTTAAATATTTGCAACAGATTCCTGTTTTTAAAACTTTTCCAAAGTTTCGTAAAGGATAATTGACAAGATAAGGCTAAGACATAAGAATAAGACAGGGGAATATTGAATAATTTAATTTAATATACTTTTAGATATAGGGCTTCGTGTTATCCCATCTGTGTGATAATTACAAGCAATGACATCACAGCTTACTTTCCAAGGTTGATGGTGCATTAAGCTATGTTGATCAATAAGGGACCTATTTCGCCCAATCAAAAAATAATGTCATATTGACATCAACTCAATGACACGGCGAAAACGGGGTACCCATAACAAAAACATTATGTATCAAACTTTTTTATTTTTTTATTATTTGTCCATTAGGACATGTTAATAAAATCTTAGTATCCTTAATTCACATACTTAGCTATAAGCAATTTAAATGAATAATTTCGAACGGTTCAGAATGTTTATTCTATCAAGAAAAAAATCAAGAAACTCATTAGTGAGTCTCTTTCAACAAATGTAATGTTTATAAAGTTTATATGATTTAAATCCAGTACAGCAGCTGACTGCTGAGAGCCATGAAGGACCAGTAAAGGTCACTCAGAGCTTGATTGATTGAAATATGAAATGATAAATTGTATTTCACAATTCCAAAAATAAATAGCTGTGACAGAATTATTAATTAAAATTCCCTGACATTTATCACAATTCTACGTAATTCCATTATGTTATAATTGCAATATTGAATTGGTAGTTTATTCAATCCTCTTCGAGTTCTGAATATGCAATAATCTGGTCTATATTTGATTTAGATATAATCTACGAATTGCAAAAACCAGACGCTCAATTGGGCAAGACCAAGATTTTGAAAATAGAATACATTAATCCGGACACATATCCATTCAAGAATGAGATGAACTCTCAACAACAATTGCTCTAACTTTCAGACTGGTTTTTGAAAAAAGAATATACGATTCAGCATCTGACCATTAAACATCCTTTTTGAAATGACAACCGGTCAGGGAAAAGCGTTACACTTGAGTACTGAACGAAATTGTGCGTCACTGTAAGATCTGTGTTTACTAGCCTCCGATGTGATTTACTGTTGTGGGCAAATTTTGTTTGATCAATGGGATATTATTATTATTAATCCCACCTTATAGTATACACAATTTAGGAAATAAATTAATTTCAAACTTTTTTTTAATCACTAAGTATTTATGTAGTTGTGCTTCTTTTATTTAAGCCCAATTTTCTCAATAGAATTCAAATTACTCTAATATGGCATACTTGTTATGGTAATAAATTCGAAAGCGCTCTATCTTCTAATGATTAGAGTTTTATAGCAATCGTATAATAACATCCGCAATCTGGGATCATTTTCATTCGAACTAACGCACTTTAAGGGTCATAAAATTAACATAGAAAAACGTAAATTAAATATAAAATCAGATCAGTACCCAAAACACAGTTACAGATCTCAAGACTACGTATAGATGGAATTCATATCAAGCCACCACTATAATCCTCTCCCTTATAAAAAATAATTCCAAAAAGATTTTTTATAATAACCTAAATCAAAACTCAAAATATATTTATTGTTATAACATCAAATTACATATCTCAAAGAGGCCCTGTACCCCTAAACTAGGAGAACCCGTATCTTATGACATATATATATATATATATATAAATAACCGATATTCCAAATTTAAATTTTCTATACTCATAAGTTTTGGTTGTGAATTAATAGTCAGTCAGCACATTTATTCATGAATATGTTAGAATGACTCGTATCTCTACCAAATATATTAAAGTAAACATTTAACAAGTTTTAAGATAATCTTGAAAAAAGCCATTACGTTACGTATCAGATTTTTAAATAAACTACCTTATCAGCTGATAGCGGGTAATGTGTATACAAATCTGAAAACATTTTTATCGCTATCTTTATTGTCAATTACAAGAAATTAAACGCTATTTTATTACATACACGTATCCTATAATTAATTACGAATATTTATGAGTGTTTATAAAATTGTAGAGACGTAATATCTATAATAGACAATTACTAAGTACCACTGTACATTGTGAATATAGTTGATGTTTCTGCTACATTTATTTCATTATAAAACATTATAATTATACTAAAATATGAGCAGAAATTTTAAAAATGTGAATATTGCTTTTAGTTTTTTTTTATTTATTTTAAACTAGATTACGGAAACAGGTTGTATATCTAATTAAATATTTTAATTTAGTTAATGGTATGTTTTAATTGTAAAAAAACAACGGACGATAAATTTGTTTTCGCCAATTTATGAATCGAAAAATAGTTTTGGAATGGATCCCATATAAATCCAAAAGACAAATTTGAATTTGGAATATCTTTTTATGATTTTTTTTTTCATTGCTATCAAATGTTTTAGGCTTACAACGATAGATTGTTTTTGACAAAAACATTATCAATTGATAAATTAATATAACGATGACACATACTTTCTTCATCATTTACTCACGTACACACATTTAAAAAAAATATTTATTTAAAAAAAATAAAAATCATGCAACTCACAACATGGAGTTTACGTTTTAATATTTTCCACAATTCCTGCACCTAAAGAAAATATTTTTAAAATTTCTTATAAATAAAAAAACACATCTCGAAAATTAAACTTCAGCGCAGGACACTATTAGAAAAGAAAACAAAATTATAATCACACTAGAAACATCAATGGCGCGAATTTGTAACGGTCATAATTTAAAACTCGAACGAACGCTGACATCCGTATTCCGAAATTTATATAATAAAAACAAAAGTGACATACTTAAATCAGAAGATTTTCGGTAACGTCAAAGTCATCAAATGTCAAAATTTACCGCGCGTTATATTTTTTTTTTCTCGACACACATGCACACGGTTCGAACGTCGTGAGCGCACTGACGCGCGTCCTTCGACTTTCACTATAACCGTCTAAACGATAATACTTAGTTGTAGTGCTAAGTTAAGTTTAGCTTAGGCGCGGTCTGAATGCCTAGGTTAATTTTTTTTTTTTGTTATTGTTATAAGTAATTGAAGTGATGGAATTTAATTGGACCTGCTTTGTTTGTATTATAGATTGACAAAGAATTACTTATAATTTTTTATCAAATAATATTACATTGTTTGGTCTTAAGATTAGAAGCTTTTCGTTGAATTGGATCATAAAGATTACTTCTTAGAATATTCTTAAAATGGTCTAATTCTAGCCTATAATAATATCAATTGATAAGGTAAATAAGTTTATATAATAATGTTACTTATATTATATATCTATGACAATTTTTAATGTGAATTGAGTTTTTATTGGATTATAG
This sequence comes from Vanessa cardui, assembly GCF_905220365.1. Taxonomy (NCBI): domain Eukaryota; kingdom Metazoa; phylum Arthropoda; class Insecta; order Lepidoptera; family Nymphalidae; genus Vanessa; species Vanessa cardui. Next base: position 4,277,006 of record NC_061143.1, read on the forward strand.
AGATCAGTAACATTAACCCTTTGTAAAGGTCATCTCCAGGTTATAGGCTCCTTGCGATTTCCTTATAGCTCTGCTATATTTTACACTTAATTAATACATTTTTATTTATATTACAGCACTATTGTATGACAGGCAATGTGCAAGATTGTAATGCCAAGATATCGATATATTTATGATATCTATCATTTTATTTCTTTGCCATTCCTCTTAAGAACACTAATAACAAATATTTATTAGGTTAGACGATTTACGCAAGACGGCTGGCAGGAGCTGGATGCGAGTAGCCCAAGAACGATCACAGTGGCGTGCAATTGGAGGCCTATGTCCAGCAGTCGACGAACATGGGCTGTTGATTAAGTGATATTAGGTTATAAGTTAAAATTTTTAGTGGCAACCCGAGGTCTGCAAGAACTCATCCATGATTCCGTGATAAGTATGTAAAGTCGTTGTCATGTGTCTGAAGTCTTTACGGTCGTGTCAAATTGGCCGTTACATCGGATTACGAGAGTGTAGGACTATTCCCACACTGAATGCATCTGTGTTTATGCACACACTTGTGCAAGAGTCGAGATGACCCAGTGGTTAGAACGCGTACATCTTAACCGATGAATGCGGGTTCAAACCCAGGCAAGCACCGCTTATGTGCTTAATTTGTCTTTATAATTCATCTCGTGCTTAGCGGTGAAGGAAAACATCGTGAGGAAACCTGCATGTGACAAATTTCATAGAAATTCTGCCACATGTGTATTCCACCAACCCGCATTGGAACAGCGTGGTGAAATATGTTCCAAACCTTCTCCTCAAAGGGAGAGGAGGTCTTTAGCCCAGCAGTGGGAATTTACAGGCTGTTGTTTTTGTGCACTTTCATAAGTCCTGTTTAGTTGGCTAGTCTTACTTGAGACTGTGCGCCGTAGCTGAAATCGGTCTGAGAATCAACACTATGACATATTAAGTCTTCACATCTTTTTTTACAGCCTTGGTGTTTGGAAGTATGGTTAATTGATTCAGGAAATTATTATAAACTAGCAGCAGCTTTCTTTGTGGATAAAAAAATAAATGGGTGAATTGTGCTAACACGCTTGTGTCAACGCAAAAACCTTTATAAATAATATTTATTTCCGGTACGGTCCGGTTTCAGTTACTATTCGATTATATAGAAATCTTTGTAGACATTACAAACTAATGTTTCAGATTTATTTGTAGGCTATTATTTAGTGTTAAGAATACTTTTGAAGTCCTAAGTTACACTGATAGACAGTCAGGACGTACTTAACAAGTATAATATCATAAGTGAATGAAACTCTATGAACTAATCTTGCTTTATTTAGACGCAGTTATTTGTCTTATTAATATATAGTTGAATGAAGATTATGTTGTCAATACGAAACAGTCAATAACCATATCATTAGTAAACAACGTGACAAATGAGTTAATAAAATGTCGAATATCTATACTTAATATTATAAAGGCGAAAGTAACTCTGTCTGTAAGTTGCTGTTACACGACCGAATAAATCAAATCTAATGAAAGTATGAAGCTTGAACTTTTAATAAGAATAAAGGGTTTTATGCCAAAGAAATAAAGAACCCAAACACGCAAGCGAACCCCGGACTACAACTCGATAGCTAGTTACACACAACAACAACAACAGCCTGTAAATTCCCACTGCTGGGCTAAAGGCCTCCTCTCCCATTGAGGAGAAAGTTTGGAACATATTCCACCACGCTGTTCCAATGCGGGTCGGTAGATACACATGTGGCAGAATTTCTATGAAATTTGTCACATGCAGGTTTCCTCATGATGTTTTCCTTTACCGCTGAGCACGAGATGAATTATAAAGATAAATTAAGCACATGAATCAGCGGTGCTTGTCTGGGTTTGAACCCGCAATCATCGGTTAAGATGCACGCGTTCTTACCACTTGGCCATCTCGACTCTCTAGTTACACACATTTCGTGTAAAATATTTGCGTTATGAAATCCTTTATATATGACGAGAATAGGTATAAACTCGTTATCAAACATGATAATAATTCGAAACATAAGTCTAGTCATTCACGTTCGTAATATCCCTCTTTCCGATACTCCATCAAATATCAGTTTTTGACTGTCATTTTTACGTCATAATGACGTCGCCAGCGTGTACGATAAAAAAAATAAAACCTAATTTAACTTTTTGATGGTTCGATATAATATTACATTTTATATATATTATACTAAGTGTCGCCAAAATCGATCTAAAACGACGAACTATAACGTCGACATTTGATATATCGATATCTAACGATGAATTTATTACTCGTATAAGTCCTTTCTTTTTTTTCTCGCTGAAAAAACACATTACGCGCTTCCCCCACGTGATGGAGAGTGGAGGGGGGGGGGGGTGTGGGACTCCCCGGAGCCCTGAACGCCGAGTGCGCACAAGTACGCCGGGTTTACCCACTAAAAACCAGCGGTACCCTCCGTCTTTCGGCGGACGCCACGAGATCGCTTACGCATACTACCGTAACGACTCGTATAAGTCGTGCTTGAAACTTTAAAAGCATGTGACCAGCTTTACTTGCTTTCCGGGATACAGATCTGTCACTACTTTATATTATCAGGAGGCACTCATACTTGAAGAAACAGTAACCGACACCGTTTTTCGAATTTGGAATTCGAAATTTGGAGAATTGGAGACATATCGCTGGAAACTTGACCAACGACGTAGTTAATTAAATGACTTTAAATGAAATTAAGCGAAGTATTCTAATATAATTATGGATGCAGCTATTGATATTGGAGTATTTCTGATTGCACAAAGCAACTAAGCCGCTAGGTATATCCATCATAATCTTTCGACAACTGCTTAGGGGGTTATTCTAGTAACAAATTGTCACGTATTTGCAACCTAATCAACACAATTATTGTCGTTTAACAGTTTTTATATTCTACTAACACAACGATTCGTTCGAAATTTGAAATAGAATTAAGAAGTTGTCGTAAGCCTAATAAATTAGTAGAATTACCTCCCTAGTCTCTTTTATTTTTAAAGTAAATTATAATCAGTACGCACTATTTAATTTAAGCGCCATTTTCGCTACCAAGTTACTCGTTTATCCAATGTAACTCAACGCTAACGTACTGTACAAATAAGATTATCTTTTATTAGTACGCTCTACATTAATAACAAATAACGTTTAAACTACATATCTCTAAAACCCCCTTTTTAAGATCATATTATATCAAATAACTAGCAATATAATTATAAATATGAAAATCTGAACGAATAAAAACTTAAAAACATTAAAAGCCACGATAAATCATTCAGCAAGCAAAGGAATGAATGAGTGAATGAAGAAATGTTCATTCTTATTATATTAATGATAATCAAAATAGACCATTCAAATATCACATAGACTTAAACAACACAAGTATGAATATTAAAAAAAATCAATAGTTAAACTTCATTAATTAGAAAAGTATTAAAGAATTGTGATACAAATGGCTTATTAAACATAATTTTTTCCAGGTGGTAAGTGATGGTAAATGAAATATAGCCCATCGCTTACATCATCGTAGTTGTCCCATACATCTATAGTTACACTGGCTCACCAGTTACGTACGGTTTAGTTAGTAGTTAATTCAAATATTTTAAATAGCAAGAACCAAATAAGCCACGCGGAAATACATAAAAGAATTCCAACGCGTTTTCCAATGTGACAAATCATACGAGCAAGCGAACAGAGAGACCGCCTTTATGTGTGAAGAATGCGAACTCAGCTACTCCTTACAATGCAGGACGCGTTGCGTTATATAACCATGTTTTCTGCATATTTACCTTACGATTTGCATACGCTTTGTCAACGGAAATAGTTTAGTTACCTACGCTTATCTGTCTATTATTCTGTAGGTATTGAGTCACGATGATTAAGTAAATAAGTTATAAGTATATAGCATTTAGACAGATGCACTGGCATGGCATTGTAAAAAAATACTGTTTAAGAAATGTACTAAAACGGGTTATTAATAAAGTAAGGTATTCATGTCGTGATATGTCAGACGGAAATCTCCCACTTGTGCTCAACCCTGATAGTCCATCCAATTCTCCTTAAAGGAGTGAAGGTTCTGCCCTGCCCTTAAATATTAAGTAGATGATATTTTTACTTCATGAGATTGGCCCGAACATTTCTTCGAATCCATTGTATTGAAGAGAAGATTGCTATAAAGACATGATTATCGGCAAGTGTATAGTAAAAAAAATCCCAATAATATCGACTATATTTGAATTTTGTCTGAAGTGTTATTTACGAGTGTGAAGTATTATTCGTTAAAGATATAAATTATGAAAAAAAACTGTACTGATGATCATCTCGCTGACTACAGCCACGATGGCCATCCCTAAAAGACAACAAAACATCGAGCACAAAGTACACTGATCTGCACACAAACACAATTGTACGTCCAATATTTGTCGTACACGTTCAAAATCTGATGAAAGTACTAATATAACGACCGGAGTTCACACAGTACACTTTCCAAGGAGCTTTAACTTTCAAGTAAAAACGAATATTATTTTACAGTTATAACCTAGGCTTGAACCTATATCTTCAAAAATGTACAACACTGTTGTTAGCTAGCACTAGCCGCTCCAATTTAATTAAAGTATAATAATTAGAGTTTTTAAAAATGAAGTTTAATTTACAATTATAATTGCTCATGCGCAGATTATTTAGGTAACTCGACTATAGTTGCTTTCTACTAAACTGATCCATGTCAATTTACTAGAACGTGTAAATGAATGGGCTTCCATTGAGTTCTTTATATCTTCCAAAAATTGGGTCAACATTATAAATCCTTTATCACATATCTCTTTGATATGGGAAGAGGTCAAAGCTCCGTAGATAAGGATTTGAATTTTAATATTATATTATATTATATATATACTATACTATACAATACTATAGAAATACATTTAAAACTCCAGTTTTAGAAAAACAATTTAGTATTGTTCAGAATCCAACTTTTTGTGACGACGAATAAGTTACCAATTTTTCTTAAGTAGATTGAAATGTCAAATAATCTATCGACAGTAAAATACAAGCCGTTATAAGAACCAGTAACATACAAAGCCTGAGTATACCTGACCGGAGTTCCTGTAAGAATAATGTAATTATAAGTACAATAGAGCGACATAAAGTAATTAAAGTTCAAGGTGAGCCCTTATAAATCCTTGCTCCCCCAAAAACGGTGAATGTCACGAACGAAGGTTTTTTATACAGTACGATATTTTGTCGTTTCGACATTTATTTATTTAAACTTTTGAATACATGATAAAGACAAAGTATTTCAAACAAGTGAACCCTTTCTTTATGTTTATCTCATTCTGTTATTAGTAATTTAATATTAGGAAGAAAGAGATGTCACTAAGTAATACAACAGCTGTATTTTAATGATATGATGTAAATATATTAAAACAAACCTTAGAAATATCATACGAATCATGTTTTTGTCACTTTGATTATACATGCACATGAAAAATCGGTTATGGTCTCATTTTGAAGATCTTCAGTCGTAGATGTGCAGAAAATTTAACAGGGTTCTTGATTGCAATTTATGAATTTGTTACAAGATTTAATTTTCAAGAGCGGAAAAAAGTTACTAGTCGGTAAAAAAGCGATGCTACGACTTTATAAGAAAAAAGTAAAACATAAATAAAATTTAAGTAAATTGTTATCGACAAGCCTCAATTCCAACTGAACTAATAAATTAATGAATTTGAACATGAATGAAAGAATTTTGCACTATTTTGCTCTTACTAGTTGCATTAAATAACAAAATAAAGATTTAATTAGTAAGGAATGTGTTTCGCGCAAAAAGTTGGAAATTTACTTAGCGAATAAAATGATCTGAATATTTATGACTTCGTGGCTTACAATAGCAAAAAAACTAGCAGACACGTGCGTATTCTAGGAAAAACTAGTTACAAATAAAGTTTACTTACCAGGCTTAGTATAAATGATTTCAATCATAATATAATTACCATTTAAAGTCAGTTCAAGACTATGTTTAGAACATTTTATTTAAAATTCATTGTCATTCTTCTGATGGTTGCCAACACCCATCAAATCATTGGTAATATAAGAAATATTTAATATCCCCACATCGCCAATACGCCACTGATGCAGAGAGGAGCAGGAGCCTTTGGGCACCCATGAATTTTGGGAACTTTTAGTAGATATTTATAGCTATGTACAAATTTACTTATAGCCAGACCTTAAGTTTTTGGTGCAATAATTTTCGGAAATTCGTAGAAATCTGATTGGTTGTACAATATTGTGGCTATTATATTATCGTATATCTATTTCTATAATGAAGAGCACGTCTATTATATTTATTTCTATCATAAAAAGCACGTCTATAGTTTTCTATTTTATCGACTATGGACACCTAGCTTTTTGATAAATACGTTAGTTATTTCTTATAAATATGGCAATTGCAAAAACATACATAACAGTCATCGTGAACCCAAAAGTGTGAAAGAAATTATTGGTTCTTCGGGGCCTTCTCATACTGAGGCCCCTTGTGCCTTATTGCAAAGACGGTGATACACCGTTGTTTCAAACTATGACTTTATTTGTTAGAAAAATAATTATTTTGAATTAAATTTTTTCAAATAGAATTGTTTCTTGAGAACGGTTGACTTTTTAATACATTGTATGATCAATTTTCCTTCCTGTTTCATTAACTTGATCTCCATGTTTACTTAGGCCATCAATAAACAAACGATAACTTGTTACTTTGGTTACATAATGACCTCTAATTATCTTCAACCTATTACCTCTACCCCTTTTACTATGTAACTTTATGAATTACTAGTAGTCGCCCGCGGTTTTTTTCGCGTTTTAGGTTGTTGGTTGTCATGTGTTAGGCAAAAGAATAGCTTATGTCATTTCTTGAAGCTCAAGTTTGCTTCATACCAAATTTCATCAAATTCGGTTCAATGGTTTGTATAATATATATTTAAAAATAATTACTTGGTATTAAAGAGAACAGCGCTAAAGGCGGCTTACATGATTATCTATCCTACAAATGATTCCAACCATATGATTTACCATAGTATTTATTATCTTCTTTGATCTATATAATGACCAAGAAACTGATAATATTTTTTTTTTTAAAGAAAAGATAATGGTTTTCGATATGACACTTACTCTGAGCCTAAGCTGAACCTACTACAGCGTAATAGTAACCGGGAGAACTAAAAATACCTATTCTGTATTCCGGAAGAATTTAAGACTAAAATTACAGGAACTTATCGAAATTAAGTAACACAAGTCGATAACATTAGCGTTTCATTTGTGGATTTGTATATAAATACATAGTTCACGGTGTAATTTTCTTTATTGTTGTCAATTTGTCTTGTTAGTCTACATTTCAAAGTGATAGTAATTTACGTTATATTTAATCATTTAACCTATCGAACCCGCATTGGAACAGCGTGGTGTAATATGTTCCAAACCCTCTCCTTAATGGAAGACCTTATCCCAGCAGTGGGAAATTTTACTTTTTTTAAATATATTTTAATGAATCAGATTCCATTTGGATAAAAAAGTCGTGTAGCCTATGCCACTTGTCGTCATGTCTCTTTCGACTTTTTCAAAGGGTGAACAGTTTAATACAAATGAAGGTCATAACTTATGATATTGCTTTATACTAATTTTAATTAAAGTTATTACTTCTTTTCGAAACTGAGATTAAAGTTACCATAAGAAATATAATGATTTTAGTATAATAGTTATGAACAATCCGTGGTCTCCAAGAAACTTATATCATTGAGCATTCCTTTAAAAATACTGTAAGATACAAGTATACGCTATAATTAAAAAATTAGGTTTATCACAAAGTTCTATGAAAAAATATGTTATATGTCAGTATTTTTAAGACCCTTTTTTTTAGTTTTAAGGAAACAAATGATCTAAACAACACATTAAAATGTTAATTAAACAATACTTAAACCATTTAAGTTATAATTTAGATGTAATTGGCTACATAGCAAGAATACGTCGAATATTCTACAACACGATACAAAAAAGCTATATTGTATACAGGGAATTAAATAACAAACAGCGATTGAATGTAACAAAAGCATGTACATAAACACTCTGATTATATAGAGTCATATCATTTCTAACTACAAAGTTACCCAAAAAGATTTTAAGTTAAATAACTTAGTAATGAGATATATATAATAGTTAAAAAGTAAGCGCAATATAATTATAAAAAGGACAGAAAATAAAAGATATCTATTCAATGAAACAAATAAGTAATATATAATACACTTTAAACTTACTAACAATATAAGCTGTTATTAAATTGAGCACATTTATTTTTAATTTTACAAACACACTACATAGAATAAAATTAGTTTTGTATAAATAAATCAATAAAAATTAGGAGGAATTTTAAGTAAAATTGTATGACATTAACACCTAGGATATTATTTAATTTGAAACAGGAACCACTGAAATTTCGTGTTAGGTCTCTAGTAGAGTCAAAATTCCGAAGAGGTCGTAGCTTTAATATATATTTAATAAACCATACTCTTATTAATATTTTCATTTAATCAAAGATACAAAGACAAAGCAATTACGAGCATTGAAGGTGTCATTTATAAAATACTTTCCAGCCAAGCATACGATATGCCTTTGCGACAGTAATTTATACGGTATTTGAATGTTAATTCACCGTCAAGATATACACCCAAGCCTCTCGCCCCACTTGCTCAACTAATAATGTTCCTATTCTAATTAGCTTTCGCGTAAAACAAATTATGCTTTATTTATTATTATTGAGAATTTTCGTGACAATCATTATACGAGTTGTCGAAATAGTCTTTCAAAGAGCTATATTTCTTAATTTTAATAAGTGAACTGAAGTTTTCATATAAGTAGTAAATAGTAATATAAATAAAAGATTAAAAACTTTGTGGGTGGCATTTGTAAAAATATTGAATAATAAGGGACTCAAGTGAGATCCCTGAGGTACCTCTGGGGTCAACTAAATCTAAGTCTACTAATCGAATCTGAAGTACCTACTATAGAAAAAAATCGAATAAATGAACATATAATCCTTCTCTATTGACAATTTTTAGCTTACTTTTCAACCGACTTCAAAAAGGAGGAGGTTATCAATTCGTCTGTATTTTTTTTTTTTTTTTTTTTTTTTTTTTTTTTTTTAAAATGCTTTATTGCACAACACACGGAAAAAAAAAGGGGAAATATAAAACATAAAATAAGTACATGGTGCGCAAAGGCGGTCTTATCGCTTATAGCGATCTCTCACAGACAACCTTTGGTGATAGGAGCTTAGAACGAAAACAGGTAAGTGAAGAAAAATATATGAAAAAATGAGGAAAAGTACAATATAATAATATTTATACTAAGGTATAGTAATAAACTACACATAACTACATACCAATAATACATACATAGAAATATAATATATATTAAAATATACATACATATATACATAAATATAAACTACATATTATTACATACTTGCATACATTATTTAGATATGGATAGGTAATAGTTTCTCAAACGATGCTTAAATATTGCCAAGGATTTAGACTGCCGTATATCAGTGGGTAGTGCATTCCAGAGTTTGACGGTTTTCACGGTGAAAGAGTTGCTGTAGGTTTGTGTCCGACTGCAGGGTGTGACAAGTTTGTTGTCCTCACTAGAACGCAGGTTGTGTGTGCTATCAAACCCAAGAAATTTGAAGCGTTCTTTAAGGTAAGGTGGTGTATGCTCAACATATAAAATAGCATAGAGAAGAGATAAGGCGTGCAAGTTTCTTCGAAGCCTGATTGGCAGCCACTTCAACTGAGACCGATACTGCGAAACGTGATCATACTTACGCAGGCCAAATATGAATCTAATGGCCAAATTTTGCAGCCGTTCTAATTTATTCAGAAGGTCTTCAGTTAAATCAATGTAGCAGGCGTCGGCATAATCTAATATTGGAAAAAGAAATGCATTGGCTAAGCTGATCTTAGCCTTGATGGGTAGTAGATTTTTCCATCGCCTTAAAAAACCAATGATGGCATACATCTTACGACTCATTTCTGCAACCTGAGGTACCCAGGATAAGGAAGCATCCAGAAGTAGTCCAAGATTTCTAACAGTTTCTTGCAGCGGTAGTGTGTGGCCATCAAGCATGATTGGAGATAGGATTTTGTCTTTGACCCTCGACAGAAGCTTAGGACTGCCAAAAACAGCTACTTGCGACTTCCTTGGATTCAGTTGGAGACCGTAAGATCTACACCATTCACTGATCTTTACCAAATCATTATTCAAGGTTGCAACAGCCTCGTCGATACCGTCCAAGGGAGCGGTAACATATATTTGAAGATCATCAGCATATAGATGATAGGATGAAGAGATAAGTGTAGAGAGAGTATTAATGAAAATAGAAAAGAGAAGAGGAGAGAGTACACCACCTTGCGGGACACCGGAAGGGATATCTAAAAAAGGTGAAGACCTACTGTTTGCCGTTATGCATTGCTGTCGGTTGAACAGGTAAGAACGGAACCAATCAACAGCAATAGAACCTATGTTTAGAGATTCAAGGATTGCCAAGCATATGTCATAGTCGATAGTATTAAAAGCATTCGAAAAGTCAAGAAGAGCTAGTATAGTTACGCATTTGTTGTCAATTCCGTTACGTATATCGTCACATACTTTGGTGAGAGCTGTAACTGTACTATGGCCTTTTCTAAACCCAGATTGGAAAGGGCAGAGGATTTTATTTATAGAGAGGAATTGGCTTAGTTGAGAATGGACTACACGTTCTAGCACCTTCGAGAGAAAAGGAAGCACAGATATAGGTCTAAAATGAGAAGGTAACAAGGGATTGGAAACTTTAGGAATAGGAATCACTAGAGCTTTGCGCCAAATAGAAGGGAAAGTACCAGTTGACAGGGAGTAATTAAATATATGACATAAAATAGGTAAAATATTGTTGAGAGTAAGGAGAATAAGTTTTCGACTTATTTCATCACAGCCAGTTGAGTCTGATTTAATACTAAGGATGTGCTTCCTTAACTCGCTAATGGTGACAGAGCTGAATTCGAAAGGAGGGTTATCAGGAATAGGCAGTGTATGAAGAAAGTTGATTGTATTAAGTTTGTCACACATATTTATAGAAGAAGAAGAAAGAAAGTGTCTGTTAAGATCATCAAGTTCGATATTAAAAGAAATGGTTTCCCGCTGACGACCGATTCCCAGCGATTTCAAAAACCGCCAAACCTTGGATGTACCGCTATTATCAATAGCATTTGCAATAAACTTACGCTGAGCATCACGACAGAGTTTATTGCAACGATTTCGTAGATGTTTATATTTTTCCAAGTTGTCAGTAGTTGGATTTCTTTTATATTTGGCCTTCGCAGCATTACGGTTAGCCATGAGTGCTCTAATATCCTGAGTTAGCCAAGGAGCCGGTAAGTGCTTAAGCTTAATAGGTCTTAATGGGGCATGTACATCCAATAAATCGGTTAAGAGAGAATTAAATATGCTAATTTTTTCATCAATTGAGCTGGCATTATAAATAGCATTCCAGTCGATATTGTTTAAATCGCTCATGAAATTGGTGTTATTAAGCTTTTGAAAATTACGCCGCATCACTATAGTTGGCTTCGCTCGCGGAGGCCGAATTCTATAGGATAAATAAACTAAGTCGTGGTAGGAAAAGGCCTCTGCGGGAAACTGACCATGGACGTCAACATGACTGAGAGAGGAAACAAACATTAAGTCCAATAGTGAGGGAGAACAATTCGGAAAAAAATGAGTCGCATTCGTTGGAAGTACATTAAGGTTACAGCTATCGATTATATTCTTAAGTCGTCGGGCACGTTGGTCGTCTTTAATCAAGCAGGTGTTAAAATCACCCATAATTATGGTGTGATCGACAGAAGTTCTAAATTGATCTAATAACATTTCAAAATTATTAAAATAATTAATATTGAGTGACGGACTATAAAATACGCCCAGTAGTAGTTTGAGATGACCGAATAAGACCTCAATAAAGATGTGTTCCGATGACTCAGAGTATTGTGAAGGAGATTTACTTAAAATTGTAAAGGGGATATGACTGCGGAGGTATATTGCCACACCACCACCACCTTTACCTGTTCGGTCGTTCCGGATCAGATGGTAGCCAGGCAAACAGTAAGACGTCGAGGGTAAACTTGGTTTCAAAAAAGATTCGGATACAAGAATGGCATGAATATTTTTACTGTCGAAGGAGGACAGGAAATCAGGGTAATGAGATGGAATACTCTGCGCATTTATATGCACTACATTAAAGTTTCTAGAAACACCGGAGAAAGTTGAGTCTAAAAGAGAATTAAGAGGAAGAGAAGCACTGTGAAAACTATCATCAGTAGATAATACTGAGTCACTAAGATAGATACTATTATCATTCGAGTCACTTACGCTGTGAACGCTTGAAATCATACTATTAATGTAAATACAAGTTAATATTATATATGTAAGTAAAAATAATTAAATAGTATAATAATACCAAAATAAATCAAAATACTAGAATATTGAGTTCTAATAAGCTACTCCTCCATCCCGCCAGCCGTTTGTGAGTAAGCAATTACAAGGATATTTTTTATCACAAATATAGTAAAACATAAGAACCGGATACAACATTAAAACAGAAATAAAAACAAGTTATAAATCAGTGTTTAGTAAAGCACCACACTAAGTAACCAATAAACAAAATAAAAATACGATTTAAATTCTAATAACATTAAATATAAAAAATAAACTAGTAAGTAGAGAGAAAAACATAAAAAAATTGAATTAAACTAAAAACAAAAAACTACCTCATAAAATAAAAATGCTAACTACATAGGCAGTAGTTAGTTTTATCAATGCAGTTACTAAACGCAGATCAAACGTCAGATTGTTGACAATTGACATTATACCTTCAGTCAACAACATAATATAATTATAACTGAACTGAATATAATAATACCGACATGTTAGCAAATTAACACTAATTTTATTCGAAATATAATTATAGTAACTAAACAAAAATAGATGACATAAATTAATAACAGAACAATCTAATGGAGCGACGACAAACTGCTACTAATAAAACGAAAACTTACTTTTTAACGGTTCTCTTACTTCGCATAACCTGAGTGGAGTTGGACGATTTTGAAATTGAGTCGACACCGACAGTACTGGTACCAGCAGCAGCAGCAAGATTAGTTGCCGAGCGCATATAATTCGGCTTGCAATTGATTGAGTTAAGCTCTGCTGTTGTGACGATACGGTGACGCTTACCGTCAGACCCCGTAATGATAACAACTCCATCCTTCGTCCAGCATTTTGAAATTCCGAACTTCTGTCTTGCAGACATAAACAGGTCATGCCTTTCCTTGGTAAGGAACTCCGACAGAGTCACGCCTGTGCTTTTAAGGGACGTTTTTGAATACCAGATCTTGTTTCGAAGCACTACATCACGAAATTTTACAAGGATAGGTCGAGGCTTATCCCTAGAGGAATGACCTAATCGCTGACATCGACTGAGCTTCTCTATGGTAAATTCTGGTACCTTAAGATGGCCTGATATAACACCTGACACTATGACTGGCAAATTTTCTTTTTTGTCTTCAGGAACTCCGTGGAACAGAAGCATCTTCCTTCTACTTCGCATTTCCAGCTGATTGTACTGCTTCGATAATATTTCCACTTGCATCTGAAGGCCTTCTAATGCAGATAAAACAAAGACTCTGAAGGTGTTAAATTGAGCCGCAATGTTGGAGTTTGGACTAGTGGCTGGGATGGAACCCTGAAGAGATTTTTGAAACTCGGCCATCCGTGTGTTGAAGTGCTCAGTCAGGTCCTCAATTGAGTGCTTAATGGATTCCATAGTGAAGTTATTACTTTTCACTCAACTTGTTTAATGTTTTTGTTTTTTTGTTGATTATATTGGTGTTATGGAGATTAGCTGGCAGGTAGGAAACACATTTAGCACATATTAATTTGTATAATTATTATTTTGTAATTTAGATAATTAAAATTAACAAGAGCTCATATAAAAGCGTGTTGTCTTTTTTGTCACCTACCCGAAAAAAAAAAAAAATAAAAAAAAAAAAATAAAAATAAAAAAAATAAAAAAAAAATTTTTTTTTTTTTTTCTTTTTTTTTTTTTTTTTTTATGTTTGTTACCTCATAACTTTTTACTGGGTGGACCGATTTTGATAATTTTTTTTTGTTTGAAAGGTAGTGCTTCCCGTGGGGTCCCATTTTTTTTTTATTTTTTTCCGATGATGGTATCCGTATGAAAACGACGTAAGTCTTAAATTTACATTATGTATGTGCGCGATAAATAGGTGAATAACTCAAAATTGGTTGGCACAATTTTGATGAATCTTTTAAAATTATAAAGGACATACTTTAAGGGTAGTTTGGTGAAAGTTTGGTAAGGTTCTGAGTATAGGATCTGAGGACAAATTAAGGGAACGGGAGGGAACGGAACAATTCTGAGGAGCACGTTAGCAATACTCGGTCGAATCTTTTATTTATGGGTTACTTGGATATTTAAATCACCTTCCGGAACGTGGTTATGATCATGTAATTATCATAATCGAATATTATAATTAACTAGCGATCCGCCCCGACTTCTCACGGGTGCAATACTGATACTAAATATACTAAAGAATTTGTTTGCTTACGACATTACATTGCAAACTTCTAAAATTGTCAGTGTTTCTTTACTATATTGTTCATTTATTATATACACAAACCTTCCCCTTGAATCACACTATCTATTAAAAAAAACCGCATCAAAATCCGTTGCGTAGTTTTTAAGATATAGGGACAGAGAAAGCGACTTTGTTTTATACTATGTATTGACGTAACTCCTAAACGGCTTACAGTTAGGGTGCGATTTGAGACAGAATTTCTTACTGTCTTTAATCAAATTTTGTGCATATGATGTGATGTCATATGATGTACGACATAGCATACGAATAGCTCTTTTGCAAAGTTTTTTTACTGAGGTCGATTACAGCTCATTCGAGGGTGGTACCTTGTAGTTTATGCCGCATGACGTATTAAAGCCGCATTTTCGAAAATCTATTTTTGCTTTATTCGAAAGTTTCTTTTGAAATTGTCCCCGAAGTAGTTTCTGATTCATATAAACGGCACGCTTAATCTATTCATATTAAGAATAAAATGTTAGTCTACATCAGCTTCACTTAAAACCAAAAAAATAAATAAAATTTTAACAAAAAGAAAAACCGACTTCAAACAAAACACTATTTTAAAACAAATAAAAATGCACTAAAAAGTAATAAAAATAATTGCATATTTAACATATTTTTGAGAGTCCTCCCAGGTAAAATGAAATGAAAAATATTAGACTACTTAAAAGTCGACTTACGATTATATAATGTAGTTATAATTATTGCTATATTTGGAGTCGGTGTCAGCCACTTACCTGTTTGTCAATGACAATTTTAAACATTTACCACAACTACAGTTTTTGATATTTTTTATGTAAAGAGAGTATTATAATATTTAAGAATAAATCTATGTCATTATTATATTATTATGGTCATAACAAAATGCCTATAGCTTAAGAAGATTATTAATCACTTCGAATACTTTAGCCCAAGCACTAATAGACACTAAGACTTTTATTAATACAATAGCATCAGTCAAATTAATAATAAAATCATACAGTAAAATATACCTGCACATCATTAACCTAAAGGTGATAGGAGAATATTATAATATGTACGATCGATCGTGAAATAGCAATCAAAAGAGCATTGCATAGACACAAAATTGTTGTATCTGCTCTTTTGAAATTGAAATAAACTTTCTGAGCGAGTATTCTAGGGAAACCAATAAACATAACATTTGTTGCGTAGATTATTTTTACCTTTTTTTTTAAGATGTAGCTAAATTTGTGAATTCAACCCTAACTGGATGATTGATAAGATTTGATCATTTAATCTAATACTTATATTAATAGCTAAAGCTGCACATAAAAACATTTATGGTTTCGTTTTGAAGAGCTTCAGCCTTAGTGGTGCGAAAATTAAGCAGGATTTTTGATTGCATTTTACTAAATTGTTACGATTTAATAAATAATTAATTTAATATAGAGATCCTTAATGACTTGGTGGTAGGGCTTTGTGCAAGCCCGCCTGGGTAGGTACCACCCACTCATCGCTAAACAACAGTACGCAGTATTGTTGTGTTCCGGTTTGAAGGGTGAGTGAGCCAGTGTAACTACAGGCACAAGGGACATAGCATCTTAGTTCCCAAGGTTGATAGCGCATTGACGATGTAAAGAATAGTTAATATTTCTTACAGCGTCATTGTCTATGGGTGATGATTACCACTTACCATCAGGTGGCTCATATGCTCGTCCGCCAACCTATTCCATAAAATAAAAAATAAAAAAATCCGAAAAATGTTACTGACCAGGCAGAGAGTGGCGCTATGGCAGTATAGAAATAAATAAAAAAAATTACAAAAAGAAAAACCGACTTCAATCAAAACACTATTTTAGAACAAATAAATATACACTAAAATGTAATAAAAAAACTTGCATATTCAACTTTAGAGTCCTCCTAAGTAAAATGAAATGAAAAATATTAGATTACTTAAAAGCCGATTTACGATAATATAATGTAAGTAGTTATAATTATTGCTATATTTGGAGTCGGTGTTAGTCAAGAAATCCCTACAGTATATCTATCAAAAAACAAATGAAATAAATTAAAAAAAATATATTTATTTTTATCATTAGACATTATTGATTAAATGTTTACATATGTATATTGTATTGTTTGTTTACAACTATCATATTGCATATATTAAACATCGTTAATCGTTAGTCCCTTTAAATATTAACTATTTTAGGTTCTAAACAAACTCCTTATCATATAAAGAAGCAGACTGGTTGTTAAATAATTAAACTTCTTATCGTTATAACTCGTGCTACATAACATAAATAACGTAAATTTACTTCTAATATTAAAGAATGCATTCAAGACTCAAACTTGCTTCCTTCAAAATTAGCGAGCCTTTCTAAATGAAAACACAAAATATAGGTACAATGTTACCAATATCTAGCAAATATAATATTAGGTAATATATCTCGGAATTCCAATCTCTATGTGTACAAATAACTATTAATAATTAAATGAATAACTTACTCATAAACTATTAATAGTCACAACAGTTAACAGTAAATTAATACTTTGAGCTGAAATGGCCCAGTGGCTAGAACGCGTGCGTTTTAACCGACGATTGCGGGTTCAAACCCAGGCAAGCTCCACTGAATATTCGTGTGCTTAATTTGTGTTTATTCATCTCGTGCTGGGCAGTGAAGGAATACATCGTGAGGTAACTGATCAAAGGGAGAGGAGGCCATAGCCCAGCTGTGTTAATTTACAGGCTTTTGGTTTATGTTATTGTAATATTTTACTTAATTCAAAAACTATTGAACGTTCCCGCAGAATTGTGAGTAAACAAATATATTTCAGATCAGTTTATGCTATATGTAAATATACATAGCCGACATTGCAAACGATTTGAGGTCGACGAAACGTAAAGCCCTATCTCCTTAAGGGTGGAAGCTTTTTACATTGCAACACTTAATTGATACTACTATTTTTAAATTTAAATCTGGTTTATTTAAATGTATAATATTATCATATAAAAACTGAATGACAGACTTTTAAATAATCTTAAATATAATCGCAGCACATTAGTACATCGATATTGTTGTTTATAAAATAATTGTATTATTTATTCATTCAGTTATAATATTTATTCATGTTATAAATATAAAAATAGTTTATATTAAATAACAAATGACACGTGATTATATGAAATCCTGGCTTGTTAAATCAAGCAAACTTTGTTCACTTAGTAAATTACTTTATTGCAGGGTAGTAAAGTAGGGTAGGTACCATCCAATCATCTTCTACTGGTAAACTGCAATGTTCAGTATTGTTCTGTTCTTATTTTAATGGTAAATAATCAAATTACACCTGAGTTCTCAAATTTTTTGATAAGGTGGAATAATTAATATTTCTATAATAATGCCTATGAACAACAATAACCATAGGATAAGTTTCATCAATACCCATTTGTCAGGCTGCCTACCTATATGACTTGAAAACACTTTAGTGTATTGTTTCACCTGGCCTTAGTTTAATTATTTCAGGATTTCTCGGATCACCGTTACCTCTTACTACATAAACTGTTGTAACTCCTCTTAAATCATCAGCATTATTATTTCCGTTATAGACATACTTATTTTGATTTTGATAATAATTATTATTATATACAAACTTATTATTGTATGCATCATTTGTTAAATACTTATAATCATTATAATGAGTGTTACTGTTGCTTTCAGGAAATGTGAAGCCTCTTATTTTTCTATCATATCCTTGTATTCCCGTCATACTTTCCTGATTACTATCAGGAAATTTAAATACATCAACATCTCTAGCAGAATTTACATTATCTTTATAATAATCATTATATTTATATACATCATTATTTATATAGTACGTATTACCATTTTCAACTGTTTCCGGAAACATCCATTTCGTATTGAAATCTCCAGAATTGACAAAGTCTTGTGATGTTGGGTTATTCTGTATACGTCGTTGAACTTTATCTTTTAAGATTTCGGTTTTATTAGAGTTTTTAAATCGAATATTATTATTACCATAAGGAAAAGCCAAACCATAGTTTTGTTGACCGTGACCTTGATAAAGATTAGGTTTGTGAAAACCATAATTTTGAGCGAGGTTAGGATCATAAAATCCATATCCATTTTGCGGTTGGCCTTGTTGATGGAGACCATAGTTCTGAGTAAGTTTGTTATAAAACTGTTCAACATTCTGCTGTCCTTGCTGAGGTGAATTAAAGAACCTAAAAAACAAAATCTCAATAAAATACTTAACATTAATAAAATTATCTTAGTAATTTATATTTTAATGTTTTAAAACAACACTTAATTTCAAACATCGTTAGGAAACCTGCATCTTATTTCAACGAAGTTCTGCCACAAGTGAATCCACCAACCCGCATTGGAGCAGCGTGGTGGAATATGCTCCAAACCTTCCCCTTTAAAAGGGGGAGGAAGCTTTAGCCCAAAGTGGGAAATTGACAGGTTGTCGTTGTTGTTGTTGTGATTTAAAAATAGGCTTGGGAATATTTTGCTTACCTGAAGAATCCTCCATTATGGTTATTTAGGTAATAGATGAGTTGTTCCGGATCAGTTGGGCATGAGGGGTATGCGTAGCGACAGGAGGCCGTGTTACCGTTCGAGGACATCCCCAGAAAAACGGCCCGTCCGAATACAAAAAGTGGATTCGAACTTATACCATTATAAGCCGACAGAAGTCTAAAACAAATAAATAAATATATGTTAGACGACATCACATACATTACTCTGATCCCAATGTAAGTAGCTAGAGCACTTGTGTTATGTAAAATCAGAAGTTACTAATGTACCACAAACAACCAGCCCCAATACAACATAGAAATTTAATTATCTTTTTCTACATCGACTCGGCCGGGAATCGAACCCCCCTCGGAGTGGTATACCCATGAAAACCGGTGAATACACTACTCGACCATGGAGGTCGAAATGATAATTGTTAGTGGCAGATAAAATGCTCTACTTTAAAGTAGGGACGTGAAGTGTCAATCTCAATAAAACACCAATATTTTTCTTATCTATAATTAAATAGAATGATTTTGATAGTTAACTAGGTATATAAAATCAATCAATTCAATACAATCTGTAAATATTCAGGTAAGCCTAAAAGTACCTCGATAGATATTAACTTGTATTGATTTGAAGGAAAGGCGGTGAAGGAAAACATCGTAAGGAAACCTGCATGTGTCTAATTTCATCGAAATTCTGCCACATGTGCATTCCACCAACGCGCATTGGAACAGCGTAGTGGAATATGTTCCAAACCCTCTCCTTAATGGAAGAGGCTTTAAAATATATTTTATTATTACTGATAAACGTATTTCACAGATGTTGAAAATTATTAGTAAATTTGATAGTCAAAAACTTGTTAAATAATACAATAGTTAAACAAATCGATAGACATTTTTATCATTATCGTTGTATTATTGATTCATATATAATACATTAAACTTTGAACAAGTTTATAATACTGTTTAAATATAATTTGTTTATAAAAGCATCGTGTTATAACTGTGTTGACAAATCTACATGTTCTTTATCATAATTTACTTTTTAGGATACACTCAAATCACTTACGTTAACAATGGCTGTATTCCTGACAGCGTCTGCAAGATACCTGAGCTGCCCAGAGTTTCTCCACCTGCTGCTTCACATAAAAGGCGAGGTACACACTGTTGATCATCATATAACGCTATCGATGTTAATGCATCTGTTACTGCTGATAACGCGTCAGATGCTATAGAAGGCCTCGGTCGTGGCGGTCCTAGTAAAATTTTAATACACACAGATAATATCAATATTCAATGTTATACAGTCGGGGTAAGAAAAGGTTCGTCACCTTAAGATCTATTATCGTGTGCTCAGTATGAGCCATAATCTGCTTTACCGATCGAAAATATATGACACGGAGAAAACATATTTTGATAATTCAGTAAAAGATGTCATATCTAATTTAAATTTGTAATGACTAATTGCTCCATTAAAAAAATACAGACGAATTGATAACCTCCTCCTTTTTGAAGTCGATTGAAAAGATTTCATGTAAATATGAAACTAGTCTTAGCTAAAAGATGTTACACTATTTTGAACCAAGCTATCACACTATGTAAGTTTAATTTTAAATGCAGTTGTCAGTTTAGTGCTTTAGTTTCAAAAGGTACTAAGAGTTTCAAGTCTTAAATTTTTTTGTTTTTAATTTGAGAACTGACGAAGGTTTTATTACTCTAGCTGTAGAAGATTTCAACAATAAGCGCCTTATTTAAAATAGTAGCAAACAATATTGACAACATTAAAAGTACCTATAACGTAAATATCAAATGTATTCAAACATAATTAATATAATAATTTTTATAATCATTATGTTTTAATTAGAAAGAAAAATGCAAGTCATACTTTAGCCTTTATGACTGAATTATGTACATTGATAGGAGTACCATGATTGTTAAAGACGTTAATACATGCTGTACTTACTATAGTATTGCCCTCCATAACCAGAATTTGGTATACCATTATACTGTGCTAAATCCGGTCGTATAGGTAGGTTTTGTAAGCCGTAATATTGCTGTCTAGGTTTCCTTTTCCTGCGTCTCCTTTTTTTTAAATCGTCTTTATTATAATCATGAAAATTAACAAAACTATTTTGTTGGTTTTCATCAGAATTGGATTCAGAATAATTAATGTTTGAATCATCTTTAAATTTCACAGTTTCTTTATGGAAATAATCATTGTCGTCAATATTGTCATCTTCAAACTGTTCTGAACCAAATCGAACTCGAGCCATGGAATCATTTTGCTTAAAAATTTGTCTGAAATAAAGAAGGATATGTCCATAATTGGTATTCCTTATAGCTTAAACGATCAACTTCAAGTAATCTTTCAAATACTTACTCTAGCAATTCACTTGGATCGTAGCTTGCTATAGTTTTATTGTCAGGCGCTTTAGCAATTGCAAACGTTAAAATATATAAAAATGCAAAAGTTGTAATTAATCGACCCATTATTTTGACTTTAATTCTTGCAATAATGAAATTTTGCTGTAAAAAAGAACAAAAATAAATAACAAATTAAAGATACATTATTAATTGAAAACACAAGACACTATTATAGATATTTCGTTTGTAACGGTTATATTGCGAAATATTTTCAAAAGTGATTAATGTAAACTTAACACTTTCTTTGATTAGACAAATATGAACATATTAAACTACTAAAAATAAACTAAACAAATAACGACATTAAGTAACACAAATGCAGTGAGGAGGTAGGATATACATTTTGATTATTGCTCGATTGGCTGTTACCGAAATTTGCTGCACCTGTACTTCCGACGAAAAATGTACTAGATCCGTTCAGCACAACCTCTTGTATTGATTTATTAGGTGACTGATTGTAATAAGTTGAATGAGCAAAGGTTCCCTCAGTATTTTGCTACTTAACATTCCAATTTAAATGAAAAAAAAAATTATTATGGATAACTTGGGAAAAAGGTGTATCAAATGGATAATTTAATGTTGATCTGATTCTTTAAATATATCATGGAATAAAACTGGTATGCTTAGTTTCGCCTACACTATTCATAAATTTTAGTTATTTTCTAACAATTTTTTAATCTTATTTTTCTTGCGTAGGTCTTGACCTGAATTAGTACCTTTTCAAGGCACTTAGCGATAGGTAATTTATTGTATCACTAGTTTTCGTTTGTATTTACTGGTTTCCTTGTATTAAATAAAGTTATGTTAATGTTTTTGATATTAATTAATACAAAGAAGTCTAGTAAAAAAATAATTTTCTAGAAAATTTTTAACACTGATTGATTTTTTAACATGACATTGATTAAACTCTGCTAATTGAACTTGTGCATACAATGTAAAGTGCATATATGTAGTTTAATCACCATCAAAGAAAACAAGACCATATATAAAGGGTAATATAAACTTACCTCTGCAAAGTCTGCACACTATAAGTTCAAAAACACAAATGTGGCAAAAATTTCACTCTTCCATGAATATAGAAAGTCGTATGATATCATTTTGCGTTTCTAAATATATAAACGCCCTATAAGGTACGTGTGTCTCAAGATTAGGCGTACAACAGGATATGTAATAAAAAGTCACAATAAGCACATATAGTCATATTACGGATATAAGATGATATACTATAAATTTATTTTCACAAGGAACAATTTTAGGTCCTTTTCTATTCTTGGTATATCTAATTGATATTTTTGGTATTTGTTATGTTGTATTGTTTGCCGACATTAAAATAGTACGTTATGAATTTAAAATAATACATAATATACCTAATATGTTTAAATAATTTTAGTTCAAGTGCCAAACAAATTCAATTGATAGTGTTAACAACAACAGCCTCTAAATTTCCCAATAACTACTGGACTAAGACGCCCTCTCTCTTTGAGGAGAAGGTTTGGAAAATATTCCACCACGCTGTTCTTATTCGGTTTGGTTGAATACACATGAGGCAGAATTTATAAGAAATTTAACACATGCAAGTTTCCTCACGATGTTTTCCTTCACTGCCGAGCACGAGATGAATTTTATAAACACAAATTAAGCACAATAATGTTCAATGGTGCTTGCCTGGGTTTAGACCCACTATCAGTTAAGATGCACTATTTCTAACCACTGGGCCATCTCCCCTGTAGTCTTAACACTTTTATATAATAGTTTGCAAATGAAGGCTCACTTGATGCAATGTGATTTACCCCAGCATTTGAACATCTGCACTAACAGGTGAGTTATAGCCTCAGATTTATTTCTCATTTGTTTCGACTTGATTTTGGTGTGATTTTATCTCGTAAAGTTTTTACACCTGATCTATCTCCGATCTAGAGTGGAATTGGCTGTCCCATTGGCTTATAGCTGTGATGTAATCGAGTGTGAACGTGCGTCACTGATATAATGTCAGCGTGGGCACGAGTGCCCATTGCCATCAAAACAACCTCAATCTAACCATAGTACCGATGCTGTATGTTTAGCTTCTCTTCTGGGTAACCATTTATTTTAATACAAGCACATTGTACCTTTGTAAAATATGTTCGGTCTTTTCTTTTTAGTTAGAAATGGCTATCTACAAGATCTGAATTCTTGACCAATATAGTATCAATTTATCTGCAAATATGAACCCTATTTTATACATATACTAATATCTCGTAATTATCTTAGTGGGAACGATACTGCACTATTTGAAAATGTTCACATGACGTCATAAGCATTTCATTGAACAACAGTTGTGGAGAGTTATTATATTATTATGATATTACGATTGATAGCAAGGGGAAATTAAAAATCTTGGAACATAATATTGTCGTGGTCATTATAAAATGTAATAAAATCCATCTGTCTATAATGTAATTTAGGTCATAAATCCAAGGTACAATAGTTTATATCGATTCAAAGATATCTGGTTGCCTATGCAAAAGAACAATACAGGTTGCATTTTGAATTGGTATCGTTTATCGACTTAGCGTTTGTTCAAAGTTATGCAAGTCTTGTGTTTTGATCGTATATTAATAAGAATAATAAAAACTCAGGTAAAAACTTTGAGGAACAGTACCCTAGACAGAATAGCTAAGTCATTAATATGAAGTCGTTAAACGTTTACGGTCACAAAAAGCGTTGAAAATATAAACGCCGTAACTTAATGTCATTGTCACCGAGCAAAATTTTTTTATTCTATATTTAAATATATTTAACGGATACTTTTTTGACAAACACGACAGATGATCACAGAAGTAAAAAAAACCAAGCCTAACTACTACTGTGGTTACTATTTTACAAGGTACTTATTAATAATTTAAGTTTTTTTTTTATAATTTCCGTAATCATTATTTTCTCCTGCAACAAATATAAATCCATTACTCTGGGAACTTGGGAACTTTATGTTATGTCCATTACTAACCTTGGGAACTAAGATGTTATGTGTCTTGTATGTACTGGCTCATTTTTCTTACAAACTAAACCTATCACAACAATACTATCCAGTCCAATTTATACAAAATGAGTCCAAAGATTATTATTAGTCAAAATTGAGTAGCTATAAAATAACAAATGGAAGTAACGCAGATCATGTGAAGACAGTTTTGGAGTTATTCGCGGACAATTCTATTCGCCACGTGTACGACACAATTATTTTTCATTACATTTTCCTTTATCGTTGAGCAAAAGATGTTTTATTAACACTAATTAAACATGTAAAAACTTAATACTGACTGATCGTATTTGAACCTGAATTGATAATAAAAAAAAATTATACATTTGAAAAAGGAATAAATCTGATATCAAAAACAAAATATTTCTAAAATTAAATTAAATAAAACCTGAATACATTAATTTTTTTTAAGACGGTTCTCAAAAGACAACAGTTAAGCAATTGTTTTGACGCCTATAAGCGCTCGCTGTACAAGAAAGTGTTAATATAAAAAGTGGGCAGACCAGCTTACTTTAGTAATGACATTAAATCAGATCGGTCTCACATTGACCTTGGCTATTGTTTCAACACACACCGGTTAGCTTAAGATCATATTGTGCAATACAATTTGATGTGTTGATGAATTATTTTTGACTTTCAAATAAGTTCACTTAGATTTTACTAACCACTTGTCTGTCTTTTGATTTAATTGCATCTATCTTTATTAAAATCATATATTTGAAAGTAGCTCTGTCTATCTTTCGATCTGTCAGTCTTTCACTACCAAATTACCGAACCGAATTTGATGAAATTCGATATGAAGCAAACTTGAAATCCAAGAAAAGACATTGGCCACTTTTTTGCCTAACACCTGACAACCTCTAAAACGCGAGCAAACCGCGGGAGACAACTAGTTTTTACATAATTAAAACTGTTTTATGATATTTTATTAAATTCCTGCTTTAAGAACTCACAATCAGAACAGAACCCTTTTAATATGTTACACGAATTTTTAAGTCATACGTATTTAGTTGAGGTCATATTTAAACGATCTTTAAACCCACAATTTTATATATTTTATTTAATAATGCGCACCAACAATAACTTTACTAGTCTATTACAAAATCGTAGATAATTGTGAAATAATGTATTCTGTGTGAACTCATCACTCGTAAAATACACGCACAAAACTTAATATGTTACAAGTACCGGTATAAAAATAAACCAAACAAAATAATCGTTATTTATAAAGTCTGTTAGACATATACTACATTTTTTTAAAAGTTATTAAAAACATCTAATTCAAATCTCAAATAATAATTAGTATATAATGATATTATAGTTATAAACACAAAGAGATAAAATTCTGTAAAATTAAAATATAAGAAATACAACCAAGAAAGTAACGTGACTTTTACGACCTCTCTCCTGAAATATTGTAGTTATAATATTGTACTTATTGAATTAGTATAAGTAAGCAATGCATAAATCAAGTACTGTATTTTCCAATTTTAATTCTTATAAATAAAAAAATTGCTATCAGATGGTTTGACATTACTAATTACTTTGCGCTACTAACCATGAGATCTGTGTTATTTTCCTTGTGAATATAATTATACTGGTTCAATTACCTTCGTATAAAATCATGTAGATACAAAACATTTTTATGCTCTTCTGTAACCAAAGTCAAAGTCAAAAATCTTTCTTATTAATGGTATAACGAAATAGTCCCCCATATAATACAAGGTTAATTCCACGTCTAGCAATTGGAAGCGCTCAAGGTTTTTTTTATGGTATAGGTTGGCGGACGAGCATATAGGCCACCTGATGGTAAGTGGTCACCATTAACCATAGACAATGACGATGTAAGAAATATTAACTATTCCTTACTTCGTCAATGTACCACCAACCTTGGGAACTAAGATGTTATGTCCCTTGTGCCTGTAGTTACACTGGCTCACTCACCCTTCAAACCGGAACACAACAATACTGAGTACTGTTATTTGGCGGTTATAATAACTGATGAGTGGGTGGTACCTACTCAGATGGGCTTGCACAAAGCCCTACCACCAAGACTAACGAGTTTCCTAATGCAGCCAAAACAGTAAAGTGTTGCCATGTATTACTAAACTAAAAATCGTTGCATCCATTTAATATGTGCCATTTCTGTGACCATACTTTTTTCATATTTTTTATTACAAATTCTTTTTTCCTGATTGTACTCTATAAATATTTCTACGGTTTATTTTGGCATTGTTTTATGTATGTATATCTCATCAACGATAAATTTACCTCTGATTATCGACTGACCGAACATTTTAGCTCTAGCCATTATTATTGTTTTAACTTTGCTACGATGAGGAGAAGGAAATCTTATCATTTTACAGCAGTAGGTGGCCTTGAGTAGTAAATAAATAATTAAGTTTTTGTTTAAATAAGCGACATTTGAAAATAAGTTACAAATAGTAATAATGATATTGTATAGATAGTAATAATAGGATACGAGAAATACACTAGGAACACGTACTATATTACACTAGGGCCAAAAGTTGACTTACTATCAGGTAGCATATCATATGGTTGTATTGGTCTGTTCCAACCATAAGTGAAGCAAAAGGCAAACAAACAACTTCTGACAGCAGATTAACAAGATATCATTGAGAGCTTGATTAATTTATGATATTCACTATGAATTTGCAAAAAATGCCATTTTGAAGGTCAACGAAACTGTTATCGCAATTTTGAAAGTAGAATTAAAGTGTGCATAAGTGTAATAATGATGTACCTATTATGAATAACTAGCGACCCGCCCCGACTTCGCACGGGTCAAATGTGCAACTTAAGCGCAAAAATATTAAGACATCACTTTAAAACTTCTAAAATTATCAGTGTTTTTCTTGTATGTATTATGCATATAAACATTCCTCCTGAATCACTCTACCTATAAAAAAATCTCATAAAATCCGCTGCGTAGTTTTAAAGATTTAAACATAAGTATATAGGGATATAGGAACAGAGAAAGCGATTTTGTTTTTATACTATGTAATGAAGATATATTAATCATTATTCCTAGTAGTGCAAAATATAGTAATAAATAATTAAATCTTAGGTCTGTTTATCCTACTACCCTTGCAATATATTATATATATGAACTATTCTACCTACACTGTTAACTATTGTCACCCGATTTTCACATATGTAATAAAGCGAGCTGTCTAATTGCGTATTAAACAACTCCTTAAATTAATTTTCTAACAACAGATAAATAATCTAATTAGTGTTTACAGAGATTTGACACGCACGTTTTAATCGTGCTCAGGTGTATGAAATGTCATTGTGCTCAGTTCTACAGATAATATTTATTCTCATCCAAATATTTATTTTAAAGCGATTAAAATTTATCACACACAAACGATTAAAATCTGTATTTACTTAGAAAGGTGGGTCAAAGTATATACTTATAATCCAGATGGAATAACAATTACCTCGTTTAATTTGACTGATTTTGAATAAAAAAGGGAGGTCTCGATTATAATTAAAACAAAGTCAGAGCTTAAGACGTCCTAATCGATATTCGAACTTTGTTGGACGATTTCGATAATCCTACTTAATTAATAGTGATTATTCATTTTTGTAAAGGAAATAGAGAATTGCAAATTGATATAATAAAAGTTTTACTGTGAAAGTCCGGTGTGCGTCATCATACATCAAATTTAATTATTATTAAAACAATTTATAATTAATGAAATAAAATTAATAAACATGGAGTAAAGAAAATAATGATAAGGTTTTATACTTTATAAATTAAATTTTCTTATTATTGTACCAATTCTTAGCAAGGTATTTAATAACGCCCACACGCATTGGATCTGAGGGCTGTTGGGTATATGATCGTAATTAATCATGCTAAGCTTGTCGCAGAAGAAGGCCGTGGATCGGGAGTATATCGGCAAGTCCCCGCTGACAGATCCACTAAAGAAAACCAGGGAAAAGGCGCCGACGCTTCGCGCATTTTCTTCCCTCACTGTAAGCTTCACCTTGTGTAGGGATTTTTTCTATACAGCTTGGTTGCCCTAATAGGAGGGCCAAAGGTCATAGCGTCGGTTTGGCATGCGTAAGCGATTCTGAGATGCCCCCCGAAGAGGCTTGTGTAGTCGAACATAACATTCCAGTCGTTCAGATCTTGGCATCGACGAGATCCCACGTGACAACCAGCAACCGTTTTATGGGGGAAACGCTTCAGAGAGTTGTTGTCAATTACATAAAGATACAATCGAAATATAACGAGTTAAAAAATCTACTCGGTGGTAGGGCTTTGTGCAAGCCTGTGTTGTTGTGTTCCGATTTGAATGGTGAGTGAGCCAGTGTAACTACAGGCACAAGGGACAAAACATCTTAGTTCCCAAGGTTGGTGGCAGATTGACGATGTAAGGAATAGTTAATATTTCTTACAGCGTCATTGTCTATGGGTGATGGTGACCACTTACCATCAGGTGGCCCATATGCTCGTCCGCCAAACAAACCATAAAAAAAAGGAATCAATAAATCTCTTACAGTGTGAAGTCTAATTAAAAAAAAAAAAACATTTTAATTTAAAGAAAGATTATAACATAAATAAAAATACACAAACTAATTCTTTAAAATATGAATATTTCAGTATTTTGGATATAAACTTATGACTTATCAGCATCAACTATCCGTCCTTGCGAGAAGTGGCTCATTATTATGCTACAGGTGAACTGTCGAACCATTCGTTTGACTATATACCCGGAAAAATGTATAGTAAGGACTAATCTCAATTTATTGAGTGATTATTAGTAGTTGACATTGACGCAAAGTACTATTTTCCTTGTAAACTTTATTGCCTCCACTAATATTCGGATACTACTATTCAGCCGGCTGCCTAATCATGTAGTATTCTAAGCATAGAAAAGAAAAAACACAAAAATAAAAAACCATGCAAAGCAATCCATATCTAGATGATGTAAAGTAATCTTGTAAGTCACTGGGGATGCTATGTTATGGCCAAAAGATTTCTTGTAAAGAAATAAACACATATGTAAAAAATCTTCGAAAGATAAAATTAGTGAGTAAGTATGGATGTGACGTGTAAGTATGGAGGATTTGAAAATGTAATTGAAGAAAGTGTAAATCGATAAATCTTGGCAATTTCTTCGACATATTATATCTTCAATGGACTCCCATTCAATAAATTATGGGAAGCACTTGCGGCACTTCACTATCGATTCCTCAAAGAAAGTTCTACGGATGGCGCCCCACCAGGGTTCTATTTTGTGGCAATCCCTATCCCACGGCACAAAATGGCGCCAACTTTTCGCCGTCGAGACATAATTTTAACAAAAAAATAAATCAGAGAAGCAAAATACTTTAAATATGTATATTGAACGTTGAATTTTGATACCGCTTTTATCGTATATATTTTTATTCGTACCTATCACAGAAGGTTGCCTTGAAATTGAATAATTTTCAAATTAATTATGATGTCCTACTTTTATATCGTGTTAGAGAAATAGACACTTATTTAACGACCTATTTAATTCTATCATTATCAAATAACATATTGGACGTTTAAGTATTAGTCAGTGAGATTAGTTTAGCCGTAACAAAAACATGCGCTTGAATTGAAAACGACTCTTTACCTCAGTGATTGTGTTGTGGCCGGTTTGTTCGGAAGGCTTACTTACCTCCTTGGTTGATACATCATAGTGCTCAATATTTTTTTTTATTTTCTGTAAGTATTTTTTTTTTAATAAGTTCCAAATTTATATTCTTTTTTTAAAATTAACGCTCAACATTTATGAAAAATAATTTAAATTTGGAATCTGATTATTATTCTGTTACGCTATGCATTAGTACTGAGTAATTTGTAACAATCATAAATTATTTTTTATTCATTATATCATGAATTAAATTTGAACGAAAAATCTTTTAAATTAAATTTAATTAAAAGATTTTTTGACGAGATAAAATACGCAATACAAAAGACTTGAATTACAAAGTCAAATTGCATATGAATATTGTACATACATCGCTTATAAAAATATGGTCAGTCAAAAACTATATTGTATTTTTTATTTCCATTTGAAATACGAATACCTATATAGATTTTCATACCAACTTTATTACCTAGAAACACGACCAAATCTGCTATGATTATAAAAAACACTAAATTATAAGTCTGGGTCTTTTTATCGTCGTATATAAAATATGATAATTTTTAATCAATAATTAAGATGTTTTTTGCAAACTTTATGATGATACAGAAAGATCCTTCAAACCTAGTGTTTGTTTTCTCTTAATTGATATGCAACGAATAAATAATACTGCGTTGTAAAATATCGACAAATACATTATTGAAAGTATTTTTTTTTACGATTTTAAATGTTCTTTATTAATTATATATATACATGTTTCCACATCTTTTGATAAATCACAGTTCTCATCGTCCCGGATTCTCCTAGAACATAATAAAATAGTAAAAAAAAAGTAAAGTAAAGTAACAGACTGTACATTTCCCACTGCTGAGATAAGGCCTCCTCTTCTGTTAAGAAGAGGGTTTGAAACATATTCCAACACGCTGTTCCAATTCGGGTTGGGGGAATGCACATGTGGCAGAATTATAAACACTAATTAAGCACATGTATATAGTGGTACTTGCCTGGGTTTGAACCCGCAAACATCAGATAAGATGCACGCGTTCTAACCACTGGGCCATCTCAGCTCAATTTAATTAAAGTAGTATATTTATTAAATTGTATGTTCCTTTTTCCCATATTAAATAATCAACCGATAGTCTTTACTATTTAAATGTAAAAGTAACTCTGCCTGTCTGTCCGTCACTCTTTCACGATCAAGCCAATGAACCGAATATGATGATATACGGTGTGAAGCAAGCTTGAACTCCAAAGAAAGGACATAGGCTATGTTTTTTACGTAACTCATAACAACTAACCCCTAAAGAACAAGCGAAGCCGCGGGCGACAACTAGTTTCCATATACGTCAGAAGAACATAAATTCCCTTACCATGACCTGTGAACTAATTTCGGAGGGAAATCCACTACGGCTACTCTCAAGAGCTAGCTGTGAAGAAGGCATGATAGTTCACAATTGAATCCGCAATCACAAGTACACTGTCATTACCTTAATGTCACAATCACGTAAATCTGATAGGAGTAGAAATAGTCCCGATAGCTGTGTGAAGGCTTTTCCGAGACTTTCTGGTGACAATGCCATCATCTAAACTCCGCACTGCAAATGAAACATGTTTGAACGTAAACGCCAATTTTATTTTTTATTTTTGTAGTTTCAAACCTCAAGAGAGATTCGCCAGTGGTTTGAAACTAAGACGTCAAAATGAGGACTTAATGAGGCATAAGAACAAAAGAACATAAAAGTTGAGACGGCCTAGTGGTTAGAAGGCGTAGATCTTAACCGATATTTACGGATTCAAGCCCACGCAAGCACCACTGAATTTTCAAGTGCTTAATTTATGTTTATAATTCATCTCGAGCTCGGCGGTGAAGGAAAACATCATGAGGGTACCAGCGTGTATCAAATTCCAAAGAAAAACTGCCACATGTGAATCTACCAACCCGCATTGGCACAGCGTGTTGGTCCAAATCTTCTCCTTGAAGGGAGAGGAAGCCCTTCTCAGTAGTGGGAAATTGACAGGCTGTTGTTGTTGTTATAAGAACAATTATTTCAATCGTGAAATGTACGAAATAATCCGAACAGTTCATAGTATATCTGCAATCTTCTTTATACATCAAAGTTATATATTAATTCTATCATATAAGGTCAACGATTTTTTTGTTAATTTCAAATAACTCGTTTTACTTGACCGGTTATTGACCCTTGCGTAAAATAAGTTATACTTTTTGTAACAACTCTATGGCATAAAAGAAAAAGAAACTTGTATTTGAATGTCATAAATCAGATAAGATTACAAGAAAGTGTTTATTTTAGTATATTCTACACAATATAATAAAAAGTATACCAAGGTTCCGAGGTGCGTGTTTAGGGTTACAATTTGTTTTGGTAGAGGTGACGTCTTACCATCACTCATAGTTATTAGTTCTACAGTAAGAATTTTTTCATTGAAAAAAAATATATATATATATATATATAAACTTCCCCCAATAGATTCGGGAAGGAGTAAATCCTAGCTGAGAACATTATTAATAATCATATGTTTATATACGTATGAAAGTTGGAGCTATGAAATCGTTCGTAGGATCGTTTTATTGATCGAAATTTCCGAAATTATTTTCTTAGTGACTCACTAAGAAAATAATTTCATAGAAATTCTGCCACATGTGTATTCCACCAACCCGCAATGGAACAGCGTGGTGGAATATGTTTCAAACCTTCTCCTGAAAGGGAGAGGAGGCCTTTAGCCCAGCAGTGGGAATTTACAGGCTGTTGTTGTTGTCACTAAGGAAGGATATTTTACCGGTAAGGGTTTTAAATCAGGGTTGAAAGTTTGTATGGGAGTTCGTCATTTTTTAAACTAGAGAAATGCAACTTTATTTTTGGTATACTAATGAAAAATTAATAGATACGTATTTAACGTTTCTGGATATTCTACCCTAAGTGGTAATAATATTACATTTTGTTTATATTTCAAAGTTGTCTTTTCTTAAATTTGTCTCTTAAATCGTTTATTTATTTAAGATCTCTTAAATCTTTAATGTAAAGTCTGGCGTGAGATCTTCTTTGATAGATAAGTCTCGCAGATTTATCAAGTTGAGATGTGTTTGTAATTCAGAATTCTAGAAGACATAACATTAGACCAGAGGTCTTGTTTTCACTAGTACGCTGATAGAGCATGAGTACATGTTATACGTTGTATTTCAAAAAATTATAGAGAGAGAGGTTGGAATGGATACTTCTCCACTTAATATTAAATACCTATACCTTATTGTACAATCCCAAGTTAATAGAAAATTGTTTTTTTTTTTATATTACGTAGTAGCACAGACATGTTGACCGTGGATTTGGTGTCTTATCTACAATTTATATTCACTATATTTTAATTTGTCTGCATATTTACGATACAGCGTACCAATCTAAGGATTATAATCTGCAATTATTATAAAATAGCCCACTTAATTTACGCACAGCTTACTTTATTTAAATCTGTTTAGATATTCAGGCGCCAAACTGCAAGATTTACTACTATTGTGTTCTTTGGGCACAAGCGACGTAACATCTACAATGTAAGGCAATGTATCTTATGGTTAAAAAATTGATGCCACTTATAGAGGTAGTCCAATACGCATGTCTACGAATTACATAAAAACAAAATCTTGCCCCAGATCGCCGAAATATAATTAACCGATCGTTAAAATATATCAAATTGCGCTTAATGTATTTAGTAAATATTGGATGAATGTTATGAAATAATTATAAGGTTATATTCACTGGATATAGTATGATAACGTAATCAAGTCGCTGCGGGTCAAGACCGTTGAATAACGGTTAATAAAAGTTAACGTAAAAGGATTTGATATTAAATCAAGCCAAAATGTTAGAAGTTCAAAGTTAAGTTCATATATAGAAAAGTGTTGAAATTTATACCTATCTGTTTATGAAATGTTCAATGTTAAAACAAATTGAATTGTTGAGAATCGAAATGGGTATTGCGAAATTAATAACATGAAACAACATATAGTACGACACAACTTAGACGTAGCATCGGCAAATTCAATAAAACCGATTACTGCCGATTTACACAACTATAGAAATAGCTCTCATCGCGCCATTCGACGCTATTCGTCGCTATAGATTATCGCGTCAGTTCAACCCGAGAAGCAATTCTTGTCAAATTTACGAATATATTAGCTCATATGATATTACAAGTTATTACATTTATGTAAAGAACATATTCACATACGAAATAAACATTGATGATTTGGGATAGCTTACTTAATTCAGATGTGATCGGTTTTACGAATTTTGGCGATGCTACATATAAGTTGTGTACGTCAATATTTTTAATTTATAATCCTATTCGATCGTCGTATGTCGTGAGAATGGAATTAACATGACGGATAAACTTTACAATCTGCCGTTAAGCTCTCTTAAAAATGTCTTTGCTGGGTTTCATATTGATCGTTAAATAGACATGAATGTAGATTATAAAAACGTAATTATTTAAACGATAAGTCAAAACGAACATATTGCATATGCTAGGAGGTCAATACAAAGATTCTGTCGCACTAATAGTGAATGAATGACCTCGACCTTATGAGGCTTTGAAATGTCGACAATTTGAAACGAATGATAACAATTTGCATTTGTTTATTTTGCTCTCTAACGACCACGAGTCTGCACTCCCGCAATATTTGTATAATAGTAACAACTATTAATTTCCCACTGCTGGGCTAAGGTCACCACTCCCTTTGAGAAGAAGATTAGGAGCATATTCCACCACACTGCTCCAATACGGGTTGGATTTACATATGGCAGAATTTCATTGAAATTAGATACATGCAAGTTTTCTCACGATGTTTTCCTTCACCGCCAATCTCAAGATGAATTATAAATACAAATTAAGCACATGGAAATACAGTGTTGCTTGCCTTGGTTTGAATTCGTAATTATCGATTAAGATAGACGCGATCTAACCACTGGGTCATCTCGGCTACTATATTTTTATATACCGGTTTAAAAGTTGAATGAACCATTAAAAATATAAGCAAAAGAAACAAACCACAGATCTATAAATTGGTTACAACTCTATTATTACCAAAGGCTTCGGATAGAGGTGGCTCAATACAGCCAATTAAATATCCTATTAAAATGTCTTCAAACAATTACTGAGAATAGGAATACTAAAATCTTGTAATAAAATGTTTGAAATAGTTGATTTTAAATAACAGACGCATAAAAGATTGCACGTTGGTTAACCACGATTACCAATCTATCTTACCTATTAAATTTGACTAGCTGAGAGAGAGACTTTTTGTTTTGTAATTATTATACACTAATTGTTGTTGTAATGGTCTTAATATCATTCGCTAATTATATTATGTACTGTATAAATCTTGACCGCGTGGAATGGTGGCAAGAATGCTAGCAGCATTTCAAAATTGAATCGCAATTCCGATTCTCTGGGCAAAAAACGAACCAGCCCTCCTGTCACCAGTGGAGGCAAAGAGGCGAGGTATATTTTTGATGCAGCTTTTTGCACCACTACTCCAAGGGCCAAGCGTTTCGACAGCGTTTCGCGGTCAAGATTTGTACAGTAACTAGTTTTAATTCATATTTGTATATAGGTATTTAAGAATTTAATGTTATTAATTCTTATGTTAATGAAATGAATTATGTAAATGTACAAAAAAATTATGTTGCAAAATATATAGCGATAGTATCATCAGCCTACTGCTGTCCACTGCTGGATATTTTAGTATTTCAAGTTTAATATTAAGATTCACGAGTTCACACCGGTCAGTTATACACCGAGTTTTCGACAACGCAACGTCAATACATCATATAAATATATTGTTCAATATGCGTTCATATAGATGATAAAAACCCAAACCAAAATGTACAAGTAATAATCGTTGATTTGATTGCTTTGTTGGTTGAAAAAAGTAACTAGGTATTTTTGCCGGATCTTCTCGATAATACCTACACACCGAACAGGTGATTGCTTTATTTTTATGGTTCCGTAGTCTTCTCGGAACCCTTATAGTTTCATGTCTGTCTGTCGTGGCTCGTTCTCCGCCGAAAATTGGTGGAGAGATGTATACTGATAATCCAAAAATTGGTTTTTAAAATTATCGAAAAATAATTATTTTTTACCCTCCCTCCCATACAGCGAAGAGTTCATTCGAAAAAAAAATTCGACTTACCCCATCGTGCGGGGTATCGTTAAAACGTTATCTTTAAATACAACAAAAATTGCCTTGAAACCATGTGGATCAAATCCCCTAGTCACGAGATATACTAATACAAAGTTAATATTAGAGCCTCCTCCCTCTTAACTTTTGAAATACTATTACAATAATTCTGAAAAAAATGTGCTGTATACCTCCAAGTATGTACTTTCAACGGAAACTATAGCGCACTCTGTATCATACATAGTTATTTTTAAACAACTCGACCAACTTATGACGTGCAGTTGCCCTAACTAAATGGATATGTATGGAAATAACTACCTAAAAATATGAAAATAAGTAGGAATGTTACATACCTACAAACAGAAGTGGGCCAGGGAAGAAATAGAGATTGCTAAATTTCCATCTTATTGCCTATCTTATGGCTACGGAACCCTTTTATGTGCGTGTCCGACACGCTCTTGGCCGTTATTTTTTGGATTATTTAATTTTGCAGATTGCTGACTCATAAGTGCTTCTAAAACTTTCGATCGAATCGAATTCATATCATATGGTTTTTTAACCATTTCTCTGCATAGTCTTTCATTGCACATGCGTCTAGCAAATGAAGTCAAGGAGAGTAAGAAAACATTATTGGCAATTCATTAGTAATTGCTAACAAAATAATAAAGCTTTAAGTAATAAATGTTTTAATGATGCAATTAATATGTATTACTAGTTTTACTTTACTCGCGCGAAATATGTCAAACTTTACAGGAAGCACACCAATCGTCATACCCTACTTTATCCTCTCGAGGTGAAAATTAAAAAATTGCCCATGACCTTTCCAAAGACTCAAACTATCGCCGTGAAAAATTTTATCAAAATCAGTTTAGCGACTTAAGCGTGAGGAATACAGAGTTATTTTCGCATTTATGATATTAATATTGAATATTCTTAATCTCAGCTAAACAAGTAAGATCGTTATATATGCATATGTATACATTGGGCGGGTTTACTGCGGAATTTTAGTGTTTTCTATTTTATTTTATTTACAACATCCACTGACTCACAGTTGCCCGTGCCTTTTTTCCATTCTACCTTCCTATATTTTGGCGTTTTATATATTTATTACACATTAGCAGATATTTTGTAATCTCGACCGAACCGATCCATGATCCATCTGGAGATGGATCGTGTCTTCTCCATCGCTCGTGACATTGGCGAAATAATCTGTGCCTTTTTGGCAAAAATAAAAGCCACAAAAAAGCAGATCTTCGCTGGATCATTCATAGGCTAAAATATGTAATAAGTTAGGCTTCAAAACTATTCAAGAACTATCGAACTATCGAAATATATATATATTTCATGTGTCAAATTTGTGGGTATAATTCATCTCGTATTCAGCAGAGAACTAAAAAGGCCTAAATGTCATATGAAAACCTACCAACCTAGGTTCTAAACATTTGTTCCAGACAGGAGTCATGGCCTTCACTAACATTGCTTACTATTAACTCAACGCGGATTTTAATAATTGTAAATAAAAATAATACATTTTCGGCGTGATACATCTACCACGCAAAAACTTAGATCGTCCTTTTTTTTCTTCGTGTGACAAAGACTATGATAATGTGAATAAACACAAATAAAAAGGCCATGTATCAATACTTATTGCATTATTGTCATTATTATGTTTAGTTAAGAACTTATGTACAAAAGTAGATGTAGATGCGATTACGAATCTGATACCGAAGTCCTCATTTACCTTTGTATACACACATTGATATCATTTGTATCGATAGCACATTGAATACAAAATAACTGAAAGTTAAAAACTTTATAGCTATATAAATATTATAAATGCGAAAGTAACTCTATCTGTCTTGCTCTTTCACGATCAAACCATTAAACTGAATTTGATGGAATTTGATATCCAGTAACCATGATCTCCAAGAAAGGATAATGACTAATTTTTTATGCCAAACGCTTGACATCCAACCCCTTAAACGCTAGCGAAGCCGCTTACTACAATTAGTTTTAAATATTTAATTTGTGCGTACAATCTTCAGATTGTGCGACTTTGTTTAAATATACTAAGATTAGACGTCACAGACAATATTTACTATACAATAACACTTTATTGAGTTAACTTATTTAATTCTTGGATTAATGATGACAATGAAGATACTACTACTATATTTAAATGTAATAAGGAAATTAAAAAAACAATATTTGCACTGCGCTTAGTGAACTTTTTAAATTATTATGTAAATTTGCATTTAAACAAGTAATCGCGCGCGGTTTAGCTCGTGTTTTAGCGTGTTTTTTTCTTGTCCATGCCCTTTCTTAGACTTCAAGTTTCCTTCATACCAAATTTCATCGAATTTGGTTCAGCGGTTTGGTAGTGAAAGAACGACAGACAGACAGAATTACTTTCGCATTTATAATATAAGTATAGATTAAAACAAAAAGTGATGTTATAAGGTCTTTTATTACTGTCGTATTTCTTTGCAACCTTATCACTGAAGTAGCGATCATTTGTTGATAAAATTTGAACTGACATATCTTTAGAATACGACCTTTAGTGACGCGGTCGCTTCCACGTGAAATGGCATAAACATGAAGCCGTATATAATTAAATTATTCTACAGGCAGAGTAAGAAAACCTTCGTCAGTTTTCAAATTCATTCCTTTGTCAAGTCTTAAGCTCTTAGTACCTATTGAATCTAAACATCAAATCATTGCCACGCAATATGCCATTTTCAATCGGTAAAGCAGATTATCGCTAATACTGAGCACACGAAAATAGATCTTAAGGTGACGAACCTTTTCTTACCCCGACTGTACAAAATCTAGCTCTAGCTATCAACCTTTATCCTTACATATTATTTTAGAATTTGATTTTATCAGATAACGCACGACCCACCCCGACTATCGCACGGGTGCAGTACTGATACTAAATACACTACAGAATTTATTTATTTACGACATCACGTTACAAACTTCTAAAATTATCAGTGTTTCTTTACCACATTGCCCATGTATTGAATACAAAAACCTTCCTCTCGAATCACTATTCAAAAAAACAATCGCATCAAAATCCGTTACGTAGTTTTAAAGATTTGAGCATACAAAGGGACATAGGGACGAAGAAAGCGACTTTGTTTTATACTATGTAGTGATATAGATACTCAAACTAAATCTACAATGAAAACATTAATAAAATATGACATTAAGACGACTTAAATAGTACCCTATTTAAGTTTATGATTTGGCAGATTTTATATTGTAGGTATAAAATACTTATTGCACAAAATCTATCCCATCTGTGAATTGATTTTAATTTTTGTTCGACAGCCCGATTTGTTAACTTTTCTTGGATATTTTGTGACGCCAAAAAGATTTTTCAACTATAAAAAAAGATGGTTTTGTAGCTTCGTATAAATGCCGACTCATGTCGGTGTGTCGGCAGGTTAGGTGTTTAAACTGACGTTGTTAGCTTCCATTTGTGTGATGCAAAAAGGCTCTTACATACCTATATATCCTTCATTGTAATTAAACATTAAAAATAATATTTAGAACGTAACCAAAGCTATGAAGAAAAAACAAAAACTATTAAGAAGAATAGCCTCATTTACTAATAAGAGTAATCTTTTATAAAAATATTCATTTTCCATGAACGTTCTCTCGGGACTTTAAATTATTCTTTAACAATTATTTGGGTTCCTGGACGTCTCAAGACTCCAAAACTTTTGTGAAATCGAGACTTTATTATCAAAATCATATATTATTTCCAAAAGTATTTAATTTGTTAAGTATTTTGTTCTATTCTGTCACTGAGACTCAATTGATGGTTATTACAAAAAATAAACTACGATTTTTTTACTTTATTGAAAGTCGGTGAATAAATATGCATGTATTATTTTTGCGGAATTTTAGAAATATTATAAAGTCATATGTAGTGCATACAATTATGTATACGTACATGTACATGTTGATGTTGTTAAAATTGTATAGTTACATTACTAAAATATTTTTTTATTATTAGTAGATAAAATATTATATAACTTATATTGGATATCAGTATTATCATATAATATCAAAAGTTCCGATAGCTTCAGGTCTCGTGTACGAGAACATAAACAATTTAAGATAAATATTTATTCTTGCAGATAACGACGATGATCGCATAGCAAAACGAAACACAAAAGAAATAAAAATGGTCCAAAGAATTATCACACAAACTGCCCAAATCAAGAAGGAAGACGGCTTAGCGGATTTAATCGGACAATTCGGAAAATGGCAGTTCATAGTGATAGTGACGGTTTCCATCGTGAAGTTATCATCAGCATGGTCTCAAATGGCGATCCTGTTCCTCACACCAAATTTGACATTTTGGTGCTCGAACTTCGGTGACAATTCGACCAGTACTGGACAAAACATGACATGTTACGACGATTGTATTGAATACTCATATGACACATCTCCATTTGGGAATACTATTATATCAGAATGGGATTTAGTCTGCGAACGAGCTTGGTTGGCGAGCTTCACCCAAATGGTCTTGCAATTTGGCATCTTGATTGGCAGCATATTGTTCGGATTTCTCTCTGACAGGTAAATATTATTACAACCTTATATTTATATCTTAAATGTATCGTTTGAAATTCTGCCACATGTTTATTCCACCAACTTGCATTGGAACAGCATGGTGGAATATGTCACAAACCTTCTCCTCAAACGAAGAGGAAGCCTTAGCCCAACAATGACAAAATTTACAGGATGTCATTGATGCATTGTTGCCAGGAAAAAAACAATTGAAAAATTGGTCTTGTCTGATCTGATCTACTGGCAAAACATTGAAAAGAGCGTCAGCTTGTGCAATTAAACACATGAATAAGGATTAGTTTATAATGTTCCTTTAGGACTTTGCATCTATAAATCAAATAGCTAATAGAGAAATATCCTCCATATGGTCCTATAGTCATTATATATACTTAAAGGTAGCGTAATTAGTTATCTGTATTGAGGATAATTGAATGTGAATTCTAAATCATTCGTACATAAATTAAAACGTATGTAAACGTGACAGGAAAAAACTACTATTCTATTGAGACGCGCCGACAATAAATACAATTTAACTGAACGTTTTTTTTTATCACCTGTTGTTATAAAAACAGAAAATACTTTGGATTTTCCCAAGTTCATTAAATGGTAATGTTTGTCAGAATTTAATCTGAAATATGCAGGTTTGATTTTATTATGGTACTTAGTACAATACGTCAGGATATTTTTAAAAACAGAACATTTATTGGTTTATTGCTTTATAATATTGCATTATTTAATATTCACATCAAAACGAATTATCTTAATACTAATTTGGTATCTTGATAATAGCAATATAAACAATAAATAATTTGTATATTTTATCAATATAATTTAACAAGCAATAACAATTATATTTTATCACAAAGATATATTGTACCTAAAATTTTAATAGCTTGACGATCAAGGAAAAAGAGTTCTCTATTAGGAGCTTTCATTCCATCACGTGATTTACAACAATGAACAGAAAAGTCAAAGTACCCTCTTATTGAATATCAATGTTAGCAATACAATTCAAAAACAATTTAAATCTAATTACTATTAAAAATTGATTAAAACATTAAAAATGTAAACCTTTTTATAATCATCTAATATTTAATGATTCCTTACTTAATCTGTCATGAGATGGCACTTCTGCCTAGCAATATAATAAAAAAGTAACCACCGAGCTTGCATTATAAATACAATACAGTACGTTACTTAAATACAGATAAACGCATTAAATCGGAATAGTGCATATCTTGATTTGAACCGAACAGACTTAAAAGCGTGTTTTTTTTTTCGATTTATCGAAATTTTATTTTTGTGGACTTTTAGCAATGGAAAGAATAACATTCATAAAGCCTTTCCTCTCAACCATATTTACTATTAAAATATAACTTTAGGAACTAAGTCTAGTCTAACTAATTATTATATATCTATGCAATTCTCAGTAAGCCAGAAGGCAATACATGAATAGGGTTAATTGTAATAGGTTGGGGAAAAAGTTTCTTCGTATTTTATATGAAAATTTAAATAGTTTTTTTTATAGTTTATTTACATTTGACTAAAGTATGTAGGTGCCATTTTGTTCCATAACTTTTTGCCATCTTGTTGGTAGTGACATGATCCCATTGCTGTATAAATTTTGGGGCTTCTGATCGAAAAACTGCGACAAGTGGTTTTGGCAGACCTCTCGTGATGTTAACCTGACACTGCCTAAGGAATTCTGCAGAAACCGAAACAGATGAAAAACTGAAGGTGCAAGGTCAGGACTATACGGCGGATGCATTAATACCTCCCTGCCAAACTCTCGTAATTTTTGTTGAGTGGCTAAAGATGTGTGAGGTCTAGCGTTGTCATGGTGAAAAACCACACCCCTTCTGTTGATCAATTCTGGCCACTTTCTCTCAATTTCTTGCTTCAATCTCATCAATTGTTCGCAATACAGTTCTGAATCGATGGTCCTGCCGGGCGGTAACAGCTCATAATGAATGATGCCCTTCCAATCCCACCATACACACAGCATTACCTTGTTGCGAGTTAATCCGGGTTTTGCCACAGCCTGTGAAGCTTGACCGGCCTTTGACCATGATCTTTTTCGCACGTTCTTGTCGTATGTGATCCACTTTTCATCACCAGTTATCAGCTTCTTCAAAAATGGTTCGGTTTCATTACGTCGTAATAAAGAATCACAAACAAGTACACGGTTAATTAGGTTTCTTTCAGTGAGTTCATGAGGCACCCATATATCGAGCTTTTTTGTGTACCCAGCTTTATTCAAATGAGTCAAAACCGTTTTGTTGTCAATTGCCAGTTCTTCAGCTACATCGTAACTACTAATATGCCGATCTTGCTCCACTTTTTCAAAAATGGCATCAATTTTGTCCGTAACAGGGCGATCAGAGCGAGATGCATCTTTGATATCAAAATTTCCGGCTTGAAAACGCTTAAAACAAACTTGCGCTACTCTCACAGATACTGCATTAGGTCCATAAACATCACAAATTTTTTTCGCGGCTTGAGTTGCATTTTTACCTTTTTTATAGTAAAATTTTAAAATGTATCGAATTTCTTCTTTAGATTCACTCATTTTAACAACAACAAAAACAAATGAAAATCACACAAATTCCTAATTTGAATTTGGAAGTGCCTTCTTTAAAATTAAAACTTTTTAATGATACCAAAACCAGCCAGATACAAATGGTATAGCCAAAGAGATTTTATTACAAGTTCATACATACTATATGCGAAAAGACTTTTTCCCCAACCTAATATATGCAGGGCGTCACGGTAGCATGCGTAAGCGATCCCGTGGCGTCCGCCGAAAGACGGAGAGGGTACCGCTGGTTTTTTAGTGGGTAAACCCGGTGAACCTGGGCGCACTAGGCGTTCAGGAAACCGGGGAGTCCCACACACCCCCCACTTTCCATCACGTGGGGGAAGCGCGTAAAGCGTTTTTCCAGCGAAAAAAAGGGTTAATTGTATACATACAGGGAATAAAATATTTACGTTTTATACACTAACCCGAATTGGAGTAACATGGTGAAGTAAGCTTCAACCTTCTCCTCAAAAAGAGGATTAGGAGATTTAGCCCAGAATAAAAAAGAATGATCACAGTATTTCCCAGTTGCATCCCATTTTATTCTATGACTAACCAATTGAATCCATCTAGAAAAGTCAATATTCGAAAATAAATCAAGAAAGTTAATATCAAGCCCTAGCACTTAAATGATAACCACACAATTGTGGATACCCTTCAGATAGTCTAACGCTCGCTTAAGACCTAATAATGTATGGCAATATCAATTTGGTACTGGAAAGAAATCTTGAGACGCAACCCCTTGATTTCCATCCTGTACTGTCATGATGAGTGTAGCGTATTCGGCATTTACTATAGTATTTATATTTTGTAAATAAAAGATTAGGTATTTGATATTTTACGATAACTTGATAAACGATCCACAGGTGTCAAACATATCAGATAAATATTTCTACTGTCTCATACGTACTTAAGGCGTTGGATTTAAAAAGACATCTACATATGAGTTTGGATAATATCCGACACGATGATAAGAAGCGAAAATATCATCGCTACATAGTATTAAACAGAGTCGATTTCTCTGTCCCTATATCCCTGTGTATGTCTTTTTTCTTTTTTTTTCTTTTATGGTATAGGTTGGCGGTATAGCATATAGGCCACTTGATGGTAAGTGGTCACCATCACCCATAGACAATGACGCTGTAAGAA
Source organism: Vanessa cardui (assembly GCF_905220365.1). Lineage (NCBI taxonomy): Eukaryota > Metazoa > Arthropoda > Insecta > Lepidoptera > Nymphalidae > Vanessa > Vanessa cardui. The sequence goes on from NC_061143.1 coordinate 4,321,874, forward strand.
ATATTAACTATTCCTTACATTGTCAATGTGCCACCAACCTTGGGAACTAAGATGTTATGTCCCTTATGCCTGTAGTTACACTGGCTCACTCACCCTTCAAACCGGAACACAACAATACTGCGTACTGTCATTTGGCGGTAGAATAACTGATAAGTGGATACCTCCCCAGACGGGTTTGCACAAAGCCCTACCACCAAGTAAATCCGTTGTTTTAAATCTTTAAAACTACGCAACGGATATTGATGCGGTTTTTTAATTAGATAAAGTGATTCGAAGAGGAAGGTTTTGTATATAATACATGGACAATATTGTTAAGAGACACTAATCATTTTAGAAGATTGTAAGGTGATATCGTAAATAAACTGTAAATTCTGTAGTATATTTAGTATCAGTATTACCCGTACGAAGCCGGGGCGGGTCGCTAGTTGAATATAATCTGATTACAACGCAGCGAGCTTTATTTTCATGGCCAATAAATATAAATCTATTTTACAGTATATGTTCTTCTCCTGGATACATATTTTCGTTTTACACTATGCCGCTTAAGTACGGAATTCCTTTGCCGCTAAGTATACAGTCTTATATTTACAAAATACAAACATAAGTTAAGCACATTACAGTACTATTGTGTTCCGGTCTGAAGGTGACAAGGGACATAACATCTTAGTTCCCAAGGTCGGTGGCATATTGACGAAGTAAGGAATAGTTAATATTTCTTACAGCGTCATTGTCTATGGCTGATGGACTACTTACCATCAGGTGGCCCATATGCTCGTTCGCCAACCTATAACATAAAAAAGAGGGAAAAAAAATCGACTCGATTACACACTGTGCCATCTCGACTTATTTTTGATCGATCGAAATATACTCACTATAAGATTAGTTATCTTCATGTAAACAAACGTAAAAGATATGTAAGATATAATAATAATAAGTATTGAATTTGTTGCGTAGATAAAAGATAAACTTTGACAATTGAATTGAGATTACAATCATATTTCAATGATAAGACAAAATTGGTACTTGAAACCGATACACGTGAGCAAAACAATGAATACTTTAAAACACTTTTACAGATACTTTTCTTTGGTGGTAGGGCTTTGTGCAACCCCGTCTGGATAGGTACCACCCACTCAGTATTGTTGTTTCCGGTTTGAAGGGTGCCAGTGTAACTACAGGCACAAGGGACATAACATCTTAGTTCCCAAGGTTGGTGGCACATTGATTGATTGAGGAATATAGTTAATATTTCTTACAGCCTCAATGTCTATGGGTGATGGTGACCACTTACCATCAGGTGGCCCGTATGCTCGTCCTCGCTCAGCCTATACCATAAAAAAAATCATAATAATAATACAGACACACTGAAATTAATACTGTTCACAAAGAAAGAGAACTTAACAGATATTCAATATTTAAATAAAGATAATGAAGCTATGCTCGTTTATCAATAAATAAAATTTTAACAAAAAGAAAAACCGACTTCAAACAAAACACTATTTTAAAACAAATTAAAAATGCACTCAAAAGTAAAAAAATAATTGCATATTTAACATATTTTTGAGAGTCCTCCTAGGTAAAATGAAATGAAAAATATTAGACTACTTAAAAGTCGATTTACGATTATATAACGTAGTTATAGTTATTGTTATATTTGGAGCCGGTGTCAGCCACAGGCACACGCTTCAACAATCAAAAGAAAGAAGCGATACGAGCCTCTTGATTGACCCAGTATAATATCGTATAAAAGGTATTTGTAAGAAACATTTCTTAAAGTATTCTCGTATTGTTTTTTGATAGGTATAATATAGGGTTGGCTGACACCGACTCCAAATATAGCAATAATTATAACTACATTATATAATCGTAAATCGACTTTTAAGTAGTCTAATATTTTTCATTTCATTTTATCTAGGAGGACTCTCAAAAATATGTTAAATATGCAATTATTTTTTTACTTTTGAGTGCATTTTTAATTTGTTTTAAAATAGTGTTTTGTTTGAAGTTGGTTTTTCTTTTTGTTAAAATTTTATTTATTTTTTGATTTTAAGTGAAGCTGATGTAGACTAACTATTTTTTCTTAATATGGATAGATTAAGCGTTCTGTTTATATGAATCAGAAACTACTTCGAGGACAATTTCAAAGGAAACTTGCGAATAAAGCAAAAATTGACTTTCGAAAATGCGGGTCTAATACGTCATGCGGCATAAACTACAAGGATCCCTCGAAAGAGCTGTAATCGACCTCCACAAAAAAAACTTTGAAAAAGAGCTAATATATGTCGTACATTATATGACATCACATCATATACACAAAATTTGATTAAAGACAGACAGAAATTCTGCCCCAAATCGCACCCTAACCGTAAGTCGTTTAGGAGTTCCGTCAATACATAGTATAAAACAAAGTCGCTTTCTCTGTCCCTATATCTTTAAATCTACGCAACGGATTTTGATGCGGTTTTTTTTAATAGATAGTGTAATTCAAGGGGAAGGTTTGTGTATATAATAAATGAACAATATAGTAAAGAAACACTGACAATTTTAGAAGTTTGCAATGTGATGTCGTAAATAAACAAATTCTTTAGTATATTTAGTATCAGTATTGCACCCGTGAGAAGTCGGGGCGGGTCGCTAGTTGATTATAATATTCGATTATGACAATTACATGAACATAACCACGTTCCGGAAGGTGATTCAAATATCCAAGTAACCCATAAATAAAAGATTCGACCGAGTATTGCTAACGTGCTCCTCAGAATTGTTCCGTTCCCTCCCGTTCCCTTAATTTGTCATGGATCCTGTGCTCAGAACCTTACCAAACTTTCACCAAACTACCCTTAAAGTATATCCTTTATAATAAAAAACGAATCATCAAAATTGGTTGACGTGATTTTGAGTTATTCACCTATTTGTCGCGCATATACATAATGCAAATTTAAGACTTATGTCGTTTTCATACGGATACCTACATCGGAAAAAAATAAAAAAAAAATGGGACCCCACGGGAAGCACTACCTTTCAAATAAAAAAAAAATTATCAAAATCGGTCCACCCAGTAAAAAGTTATGAGGTAACAAACATAAAAAAAAAAAAAAAAAAAAAAAAAAAAAATACAGACGAATTGATAACCTCCTCCTTTTTGAAGTCGGTTGAAAAAAGAATGAAGGCACCGTCTTATATTAAGCGATGAACAGTAGAAGTAAGTAAATATCGACCAATAATAGTCCCATTTAGGTTCGATTAAAAAAATATATTCATACGTATTAAGTACAATCCTATTTGTCGCTATGATACTCAAAATAACTATGGAAAAAGCCGTTTTTAACATTAATTTCCATCAGAGATTTACTAAGATCATGAATATCATCTTAGTAAATTTCTCTCTCTTTCTTATCCCTAGGGATTTTGGTTGTTAACAAGTAACATAATTACTAATAAGTGTTTCTAATTGAAGTTTTATTTTGTACTTTCAGATACGGCAGAAAAAAAACATTTCTAGTATCAATCGTCGCCCTTCTCGCATTTGGGTTCGGCATACCATTTTCACCTAACTACATAACCTTTACCGTCTTAAGATTTTTTATGGGAATCGCAACAGCAGGGACGATGGTTATATCTTTCGTGATCGTAATGGAAACCGTTGGATCGAATTACAGGGAAATATGCGGCTGCTTATTTCAAATGCCATTCATAATTGGTTTCATATTGATACCCGTGTTCGGATATTTCTATAGAAATTGGGACGATTACAGTTTGGCTTTGGCAGTACCATCTATTATTTATTTGGGCTACTTTTTCATGCTGTCCGAATCGCCACGATGGCTCGTCAGCGTTGGTAAAGTTGATGAAGCAACTAAACTGGTGACGAGCGCTGCTAAGTTGTAAGTATATATTAGTATCAATATGATTTTTAACAAATTGAGCAATTTATATATTGTTATAAGCCATGAGCAAATTATGAAAATGAAGATTAGAGGAAAATATTTAGGGAGTTAATTTATAGAGTTTTGAACATGAACAAGAAAGTTTTAGAGGATATTGGTACGGTTAATACAATTTAGATTCGAAAGCAAAACTATTTAATTCTAAATGAATTATTTCAATCACATAATTACTACCGAACTGCTACTTCTGAATATTTGATTGATATATGATATATACTATGTTTGAGTTTGTTTAACAGTACATAAATAATTCCAGCAATGGTCTTCCAACATCTAAAGTAGAAGAGACGCTGAAAAAAATGTCTGAAAAAATCCAAGCCGAATCAACTGCTGTGAAACCAAACTACAGTGATCTATTCAAAGGCTCCATGCTGATTAAGACCGTGACATCATGTATTATTTGGATGATAACTGGATTGACGTACTACGGTTTTAACCAGTATATTAGTCAGACTAGTCCTGACCCTTTCTTGACTGTGGGGGCAATGGGACTTATTCAGGTGAGATTGAAATCGATGTCTCAAGTACACTTGTTATTGTTATCTAACATTTTGATTGTTTAGATTTTTATATAATATCTATTGCCAACTTCATTGGTCTTGATCCTACTTATAATACTTCAGATCCAGATCAAAGTTCAAGCCTCGACTCGGGCTAATAAATAAACAGCCACAAATCAGGATGTTGTATATTTAAACACTCCTGTCATTCAGAAATAATATCAATGGTTAAAATTACATTTTGTTTCACACAGCCTTAAATTCATATCAGAAAACCTTTAAAACGCTTTTCAAACGTTATTGAGTAAAGTTTCAATTAAATTTAACAACTTAAATTCCAAAGTTTGGATACATTACTAACAATGTTATACACGTTGATAAACATTAAATGATATGATAATTATTTCTTTTACAGGTGCCATCGATTTTGGTATCTATTTGGCTGCTAAAACATTTTGCGCGCAAGTTGGTAGTCATCGGATTCTTCATATTGGGAGGGCTTTGTGTGTTAGCGTTAGGTGTATTGCCAGATACCTTCTGGATTACATTAACATTAGGATGCATTGGCATCAGCTGTGTGTCACTCGTCACTACATGCATTTATATTTATACGTCAGAATTGTTTCCAACTGTTGTTAGGAACATGGGCATGGGTGCTTGTTCAACTTCAATGCGAGTGGGGTCTATGATAGCTCCATTTGTTTCAAACTTATCAACAACCATACCCTGGATGCCGAATGTTATATTTGGCGTGTCACCAATTGTTGCCGCGTTGATTTGTCTCTTGCTTCCAGAGACAAAAGGTACAGCTTTGCCTGATAGTTTAAAGGAAGTTAAAGATACCGCCTAAATACAATAAGCCAACAGTGATATTAGAAATAGCAAGCCTCGATTTCAATGCCAAATTTGTAGTCCTGGTGTGTAAATAACTTATCTATAAAAATAACTACCTATTCATTAGACCATTAATCGATTTTATCTCTTATTTCAAATGAGGAAGGATGCAGACATGTGACAATTTCCTCCGATTTTATGTAATCGATATCAAAACCGAGATAAATTGTAAACAAAAGCTGATAACTTGATAACGCAGGTACATACATCCTGATAATTTGAACTCGTGTGACGTGAAGATGTACTTGTGATTATACTGGACCATATCGCAGCTGTTATCAGTATATCTTGTTATGTAATTTAGTTTCAATGACAAACAAAAATATTTTTATCTTAAAAAGTTTATCTTAAAAGACAGCAGAAATATCTGATGACCACTTATAACCAGGTTCTTCTAAATATTTATTATTAAAAAAATAAAACAACAAAGATAGTTCACGATTGAGATTTAGACATATAGACAGTTTAGTTTGTGATATTATTTTCTTTTCTATATGTATTTGAAACGTATTAACGCAAAATCATAATACTTTTAAAATACAATAATTAGTTTTGTTCAACATAATTTTTTATTTATCTCAATGATTGTGATAAATTTAAAAGTTATTTCTTCATAAATGTAATAGATGCTATAGAAACTTCTCTAGTATTTTTTCCCACTTCTAATCGCGTACCTTAATCTTTTATTGTTTATATTCAATTATATTTATATTACATATATATAATTGGAAGGCGGGCGAGTAACCTAATTACCTAATAACGGGTCACCATCAATTTATTCCTTAATTATCATCGAATTTTATCAAATTTTTGTCATGATTTAATGAATTCTAAATCTTAAATAAGAGTGATGTTTTTCTTAAGGGCATGGATGTAAGTGAAATGTTATAAATTGAGGTACGTTACGTCCTTAATCCAAAATCCTTACCAGAAAAACTTAAAAATCTACATGTCTTAGCAGTACCGCTTAATTTTAAAAGATAATTAAAATTAAGATTAAAGAAAACAATTCGTACAGACGGCAAATTCAATTTAATGTTCGTTGTCAATAGCTTTTTTCATAAAATAACCATCAAAAGTTTTTTTTTATTTACATTGGAACATTGTATAACTCAACACTAAGGGAGTCTTCGGCATATTTTTGCATAATATATTTTTAATTAGTTTAATCCATTTTATAAAAATATATCGCGATGCAACCAACGTCAAGGCTCCTTTTTCTTGAGTATAACAGACGCTTATTTCTTTCCCACTACAACACCTCAGATGACATTGAAAAGAACTTCAAAGTTTGAATTTGACCTTATCCCATGCCCGTCAGATACCAAGAGCTCATAATCATGGCGTCGACGCGGTCGGGCGTGCCTCATTAATATTACATCTACACGCTCGATGCAATTAACAATTGACAGGTACGCCTCTGATGTTTGGAAGCTTCAGGGCCGACATGTATTCGCTAACGCATCTAACCTCATCCTCCTTTGACAGCTTCAGAGCGATCTCGGAATAAAGGTCAAAGTTACGATGTTCAAACCACCATTCCATATATCGATAGACGGACTATAGGGCCAGTATTGAAGGGCAAATATTTAACGCTAGTGAGCTTACAGTCACTGTCCCTAAGATACACTTTTATTTTATCACAAAGGATTAATACACTATATTGCTGTGTTTCGGTTGAAAGGGTGAGTGGGCCAGTATAATGACGTAACATCTTAAAACACGGTTATATACTCAACTTAGTGACACTATAAATTGTGATTACAGATGCTTATATTACCTAACTAAATCGTTCATTTGTTTTAAAAATACAAAATATTTAATACAAAGTCCTATTTTATACTACCAAATAATTATTACGTATTTATGACATTTGAGATAAATGACATTACGAGATTCAATCTTGATTTATGAACCAATTGTTTATCTGTTTGATTAAACTTTATTATTTTCAAATAGATAATATAATACTTAAAGCTTATTTGTGTTTTAAATAAGCAACCGAATTAATTGTTTATTGTTAAGGTTATGTGTATATAGTTAAATTGTATTAATTTAGGTTATTTGTTATAAAATCTGTTATTAATAAATTGTAAACATCGAAATTGTCTTTTATTTAAAACAAATAACACTACTACGTGCCACGATAAATATGTGAACTGTGGAAGATTATCATTAAAAATGATATTAAATAATCGTTAAGCTGAGATGAAGAGTTTTAGTCATTTTAACTTACAGGCATTGTCCGCACGTTTAGAGAATCGATTCATACAACAAAAAACAACAACAACAGCCTGTAAATTCACTGCTGGGCTAAAGGCCTCCTCTCCCTTTGAGGAGAAGGTTTGGAACATATTCCACCACGCTATTCCAATGCGGGTTGGTGGAATACACATGTGGCAGAATTTCTATGACTATTACTATTTATTATTTGTCACATGCAGGTTTCCTCACGATGTTTTCCTTCACCGCTGAGCACGAGATGAATTATAAAGACAAATTAAGCATATGAATCAGCGGTGCTTGCCTGCGTTTGAACCCGCAATCATCGGTTAAGATGCACGCGTTCTAACCACTGGGCCATCTCGACTCATCATCAATCGATTCATAATCGACCTCTTTTCACTTTTTTATTTTTATTTTTTTTAATGTCGCACTGCCACTTGGCACCTCATTCTTGTTTAGAGACTTACCGTAAAAAGTTTTTAGTTTGGCCGCGGGTGGGTGGGAACAATGTATCTTCGAATGAAGCGACTCATATAATAATGATCGAACTTTACTTCAAGAAGTTCATTTGATCGTATATTTATATGTTCGTCGCTTCATTCGAAGATACAATTAACCAAGTAGTTGTTCAGAGATTGTTATTATAAATTATGTAGTCGTCTCAATAAAATATTCCTATAACAAATAAAAACTTTTATTCTTTACATATACGTTAAATAAACAAAATTATTATTCTAAATTTAATATTAAATTTCTATTATTAATAAACATTACTAATTCCACAAACGTGCGAATGTTCCCTCATCCATTATCGGACGATTATAAAACAAACGACAATGATGATCTGGTCCAGCCTGCTGTCTTTCGAATAGAGTCAATGCAGACTCCTCCTAATGCTGCTGCCAATGTGGAAGCGTGACGTGTACTGTGAGCACTAAACACAGATACGTCAATGCCACTCTCCGATTATTGCTTATTGTTTGAGAAGAAACTTTTTTGTGAAGTTTAATATAGCTCAATAACAGGATCTGTGTTCTCTGGCCGCAACTCTGAAGTTGTTTGCAGGTAGGCTTCTAAAGTTTTGGCAGGGCATATGCGTGGGTTGTCCATAAAATAAGGTAAAAATAGAACAGGCTGGTTCCGATTAATTACTGATGTTTTTATTATGTCAAATATTGTAATCTTTATAACGGAGGGTGTCTTATTGATGTTAGTGACTTTAATAAGTGATAACGTTTGAACTAGAGATGTACATATGGCTAATAAGATTGTCAATTTTTTCGTTAATTTGATTAAATCTAGATCATTATTAGGGTACCGAGTGGAGACAGTGTCAAGTACCAACTTTGGATCCCATGTTGTAGTGTATTTAGGTCGAGGTGGCCTTTGTCTATAAATCGCTTTTAATAAACGCTTAATACGTTCGTCTGATCCGAAATTATTTCTCAGAAGTAATGATAGGGCAGATCGATGATTATTAATAGTACCATATGAGGCACCCTCGTTAAACATTTTGCCTAAAAATGTAATTATTGCTGATAATGGTTCTGCATGAGTACTAATAGAGTATTTTGAAAATGACCACCACAATGTAAGTGACTGAATATTGTTTCATTGTATTGTTTGAAATTGAAGCTAACATTAAATCTAATGCTATCTTAGGAGTTCCTAATCTAACAAATGCTTCCCTGAAAGCTTTGCGGCCCCCAGGGAAAGGCTGCGATGGAGTCGGTGACACGAATTGAAATTTGAACCTAAAAGATCTTTACTAGGTTCGAAAATTATTATATCTGATATAATCATTATATTTAGGAGAGGTAACCACGCTTGTCCAGGCCAATACGGGAATACCAGAATACGCATAGCTTTGTCAGTAATAATTTTCCTCAAACATTTAAGCAAACGGTGGAAATGCATAGAAAAAAATTGGATACCGGTTGATTGTGAACGCGTCGAGTGTCATTGCATCGGGATCTGGTTTCCAAGAAATATATTGGATATATTTTGCATTGACGTGATGCAAATAGATCAACTTGCGGTTTACCAAAGGAATGAACTATCATTGGTATGCCCAAACAGCTAATTTCCATTCAGTATCCACATTAGATTTTCGTGATTCTTGGTCAGCCTCTATATTTTCTTGAGTATTAATATAAGATGCAAATAAAGAAATCTCACGCAATTCGCACCTCTGCCAAATTTCTTTAGCTAATGCATTTAAATGAGGAAATCGAATCCCTCCCATGCGATTTATATAGCATAAGGCAGTTGTATTATCTACCCGTATCAGTATTGAACAATTAGAATGTGATCTAGCAAAACATTTTAATCCTAAGAAAACAGCTATTAGTTCTAAACGATTAATGTGAAAAGATGATTCTTATTCTCTCCATCTTCCATTCACTCGTTTTCCATTACAAAAGGCTCCCCAACCAGTTTTAGAAGCGTCAGTAAATAATTCCAATGCAAAATTCGTATCACATTTTTAAGATGTTTTAGTTGATAATATGTTTTGTTTTCACCAATATAAGTCACTTAAACTAATGTCAGTTAGTTAATTTTAGTTTCAAAATTTACATTTATTTTTAGTGCTAAAAACTTCTGACGTTCGAGAGTTCTGGTAGATATATAACCAACCATATTTGACTGCTGGACAAGCAGCGGTAAGAACTCTGATAAACTGAGATTGCCCGTTGTACAACACTTTTAATGTTCCTTTGGTTTCTTTTGAATTATTTTTTTGAATTTTATCAATTTTGTGTTACTTTCTTTTTTTTTTGTTTTTTGTTTGTGGTGTGCAATAAAGAATAATTCATTCATTCATTCATTCATAATTCTCTGATAGAACATCTTGGCAATAAAATGAATTTATTAACTAAAAGCAAAATTTTATCACGTTTTTCATCTGGTAAATTTAAAGTAATTTCTACAGTGTTATATGCGAAACCTAAAAACTTAGAGAGTTCAAGATTACTTTTATCAAAATTGATAACAAAACCAAGACACTGAAGCAACTTAAGAGTTTTATTAACGTTATCTTGGCATTCTACATACGTATTTCCTATACAAAGTATATCATTAATATATGCAACTGATTTATAACCCTTTTTAACCGACTTCAAAAAAAGGAGGAGGTTCTCAATTCGTCGGGGCCTTTTTTTTATTTACGTTAATAATTCATGACTTCTTGCATTAGCTTTGTGAAAACACTAGGCGCTACTGACAAGCCAAAAGGGTATTGCATTAAATTAGTATATATGGTGGGATTTTTAGTTAGAACTCTTGCATCTTAACCGTCGATTTCGGGTTCAAATCCAGGCAAGCACCCCTATATGGATTTGCTTAATTTGTGTTTTTATCATCTCGTGCTCGGTGGTGAACGAAAACATCGCGAGGAAACCTGCATGTGGCTAATTTCATCAAAATTCTACCACATGTGCATTACACCAACCCGCATTGGAACAGCGTGGTGGAATATGTTCCAAGCCTTATCCTTATTGGGATAGGAGGCTTTAACCGTAAAAAGCAGTGGGAAATTCTACTTAAAACTCTACTTAAAGTACTACTTTAAGTAGAGTTATTATATGTTAGGCGGTATTATAGCTTCTGGATAAACTCATCTGGATCAATTAGGAATTATCTAAAAATAAATACACGAATACACAAACTATCTTTTTATTGTTTAAATTTATGAACCTTGTAATTGTATGGTCGTGACTTCTAATTAACAAAATTAAAAATTACATTAAGCCGGTGACAGACTTTCTATTTCTAATTTTCAAAATTTATTCCGCATTGGAACAGCGTGGTGGAATATTTACCAAAACTCCCAGAATTGGAAAATTTACAGGTTTTTGTTGTTGTTGTTTTATTCATAAAAAATATTAACGTTACTGCATAAATTAAAATAGCAAATACTTATAATAATACAAATAATATAAACTTGGCCTGGCTTACTGTAGGTGGGTAACTTGTTATTTATTCTAACACATCAATTTTGTTGTATTGTGTTGGAATTACATGCACAAGATGTTACCGAGACACTATATAAGATTAAATTAATTACATTAGCTTATAAATAATTATATTGATTGTTCGCTTAAAAACCAACTCCTGCCTCGCCTAAAGCGAAGGGCTCTTTTGATGCTGTACGTAAGTAGAAATTGCCACGTAATCTGAAAGATGATATCAAATATAAATTATTTAAAATAAAATGAATAAGTTCAATAAACGTCAACGTTTGAGATTTTTCGTAAAATATTTGTTAGTAAATTAATCATGCTGGCAATTCTAAAGCTTGTTATGCGGCTTCGTCCACGCCTTATAAGAGTCGGTTTAATTCAGCATGATAAGAGCATTTCATTAACTTTGTTTCTTGATATTTACCCAAAATAAGACTCTCGCAAAACCTCGATTATTACATTATATATTTTTTAAGGAATAGGTTGGCGGACGAGCATATGGGCCACCTGATGGTTAGTGGTCACCATCACCCATAGACAATGATGCTGTAAGAAATAGTAACTATTCCTTACATCGTCAATGTGCCACTAACCTTGGGAACTAAGATGCTATGTCCCTTGTGCCTGTAGTTACACTGGCTCACTCACCCTTCAAACCGGAACACAACAATACTGCATACTGTTGTTTAGCGGTAGATTTGATGAGTGGGTAGTACCTACCCAGGCGGGCTAAATTATTGATAGATTATCAAAAATAGACACAATTCTTACTCCGGTGTAGCGTGAAGACCCATGTGAGCTGTTCCACTGCAGTTCCCTTTGAGAAAGGCATTGTAATTGGCACAATTTGTAGCGACAAAATTGCCACCGATTACTGACTCCGCCCAGTATCGCCATGAACGCCAGTGACTGCAGAAATCTGAAATAATTCAACATCATACATATACAATACATACATTTTCCAAATCCAAGAGTCCCTTCGTGAAAGAGAAGATTAAACAATCAGTAAGCAAACCAAATATCGTATACGCGAAGATCTTTGCCATGAATTTAGATAATTAAAAAGCTAACTCACTTTCAACCGTTAAAATAAGTGTGATAGGCGGACAGCCTGGTTGCGGGGATTTCCCGTCGTTCGGCCAGAAGTCCACGTCTCCTGTGCTGAGCGGAGTCCCGTACTTGCCACCGTCTGTGTGTATGATGTCCACGAACACTGCATCATCGGAACAAATGGGACGGGTATCGATCGGTGGATAGAAACCGGGAAACGCGGGATCTAGACCGGTCAACCTGAAAACGATAACAACTTTTAGTTAATAACTAAATTTATTATGACTAATATTTCATAACAGTTACATGTGATACTATTGATGTATGAAGGCATGGATCATGCAAAGGGGGTAGAAACGCAGTAGGCTCGCTCATTTGTGTGATCGTACTGATAAATATATTTTGACAATTGCCTGAGAGAAATCAAAGAACAGAAATTCAACAAATATACCGAGATATGTGAGTGTGTGTGTACTGTGCAATGGCAAAGGGTCGTAAATAGGCTAACTCCTAATAAAAATATTGAAATAAGAATGTTATGGAAATTTGAATTTTCATTTAATGTGTTCACGTAATGATAAATATATTCATTTATTTGATTCCTAAACTACACGAAATCAGATCCACCAAATGACTCAAACGTTCCAAGCAAATCAATATCAAACTAAACGATCAACGAACATATTCGTCTCATTTTTCTCATCAAAGATGTTTAGCTGATGTCCAGCATGGGTATACTTATTTGCCTTATATGAAAAAATATAGTAAAGATTATTAAATATTATTCGCACAAATTATGCGATAGCGTAAAAACTCTGTCCAAGTGACGATTGCAATTACGATTAAAGAATTCTACTTTAAAAACTCAGTAAAACCTCTTTACCTGAGAAGAGTAAAACCTCTTTTCTTCAAAACTCTCGCCGCAACCGCTGCTACATGGACGCCTGCCGAGTGCCCGACGACATGCAAGCCTTCGATAGACAAGCCATTTTTCAGCAACTTGCCCAAAGCTTTTCCTGACTCTTTTCCTACCTTAAAATATAGGCAATTTGTTTCTTTACCAATGACAACATAGCAGTACAAATTACTAGGATAGTTTTACAAGTTATTTACGTACTTTATGTAAATCTTGCAATCGTTTCAAAATGCAGAATTAAGTTTATTTTAAATCATACCATGTAATTGACATGGAAATTGCCGAAATTATATTCGAATAATGTCCGTTAAAATTGACACGACTCATGTGGGACGTCGCTCAATACAAACACCGGCAATTCCAGTTCTTTGTAATGTTCGTAATGAAAACAACAAAAAAGTTGCATTCAATTACATACAAAATTGGTTTCTGACAAAAGAAAACTAAAAGATGAACCGACAAAAGAAAAACAATTTTTGTCAATTTTTAAGATCTAATGTTATGTAAGTACAAACTAACTTATCATATATCACCGTATAAAATGTGTTTTTTAATTACTTTATACATTTTCTTTGATAAAAAAAGATCGAGCAAAAAATCAATTACGTCTAAGAAAATGATTGATAGACATAGTATAAATCGATAGCCTGGTCTTATTACACATCAAAATACTTTTTTTAACTTATAAATAATAAGTCCACTCACCTTCTTAACATTAAACACAACACTCAAATAGTTTCCGAACGCGAGGTTCCCCCAGTCCAACACCAATATATTGTGATCACCGCGTTTGACATAAGCGTCAATCACGTGCAAAACGCTCGCATCGCTGGCAGTTTCTACGTAACTATAAAATTAAAAAATAATTATATAAATTAAGTTAATTATACATATATAGGCGACATAGGCGAAATCGACACCTACCACAACTAGATACTACTCCTAAAAGTACTAAGGAATGTAAAGATTCATTATATTAATTCATTTATAAATTTATTTTATTGCACTCTTTATTCTCACTCTTATAGTCCAACGGAACAATAGCCCAACAGGATATATATGAGGTGCTTTACGCGCTTTCCAAGGCGCCTGTAACATTGCCAATTTCCTTAATTCTAGATTACTTCTGAGATTTTTTTAAAAGATATAGAACCTTTAGCAGCCCGACCTACTTGTAGTAAAGGTCAGGTCAACCCGAGCTTTGAATTTAGAACCTCAAGAATCTGCCTTGGACAAAATTTACTAATGATTTTTTGTATTTTTATGCTATAATAATTATGTTCTCAAAACTATATGCTTATTCCGACGAATTCATAAAATCTTTTTCATTTCAAAGGCAAGCAAAAAATAATATGAAATTTACTCACCCATGAACATAAAACACTGTCGGTTTCTGAAGGTCAAAGTCAGGATTATCCAAGAGTGATGTTATATTCTCAAAGCCGAATGTAATCTGTTGTCGAATCGAATGACTAAAACACGAGAACAATAAAGTTTTAGTTAATGTTAAACCATATAAAACTATACCAAATTTCGCAGTAGCCTTGAATATAAGATTAAGGCTAGTTTATATGAAGCTAAACATATAGCAAAATATAGCCTCGATATATACATTCATTAATTATAATATTAAAAATGATTTATTGATAAATTAATAATCTCTCCTTTTTTAAAATTTTGAGATGACAACGGCATAAATTAAAAAGTATGTTTGAGTTTAATCTAAGGACGTATCAGTACGATTAAAAATAAATAAAACATCCAGTTATAAAATTAATAGGTCATTGTCAAAGTCATTAAGCAAATTACATAATCTGTAATCTTAATTAATCAGATAAATTAACTTAACATTTTAATAAAGTTAAAGTACAAGGGGATCCGAGTCTCTGTAAAGAACTCGGTATGATCTCAAATGTCAGATCTTTTACATATTGTTAACTATTTTTCGCCCGTTGCTTCACCTATAGCCATTGAACTGTCACATTTCACTTGAATTCTTTGTCGTTTTTAACTTCCGACGCAAAGACGACGGGGTGTTATAAGTTTGACGTGTCTATGTATGGTAAATGTGTATGTGTCTGTCTGTGGCATCGTAGTTCACAAACGAATGATCCGATTTTAATGCGGTTTTTTTTTGTTTGAAAGGAATATCAGTCGAGAATGTTCTTAGCTTTATTTGGTGGAAATCGGTTCAGGTTTTCAAGGTCATCAGGTCGTTTTTTAGGTTAGGTTAGCAAGCATATGTGGGGTCTGACATTTGAAACACTAATGTCTTCTTGAACCACTGAGCTGGTCTGCTGTTAGGGCTCGAAGATAGGAGACGTAACCCTGGACTGCCTTTTAGTAAACCCATCGAGTTTGGGCTCATTGATTTTGTCTTGTTTGGTCAGGGGTTTTTTAAATTTTTTAATTTAATTTATCTTCAAATGGGAACATACGGCATGTATTTAATTTTATGAATTATTTGTCTTTAAAAACGTAGACATATTGTATGAAATACAATAAATGATAAGTAAATACAAACAAAGCAAGTCTACAACGGGAGAGCTTGCTTTTGTTTTAATCGTCTTTTAAATTATATATATCCACATATAATGTTTTTAAATACAAATTATGTAAGTGACTGTTTTTTAATTAATTTTTAATATTAAACTACTTGTAGTTATAGAGCATTTCAGTTGAAATATTTTATTGTGACCGCTTTTTCTCACTAAAAGGGTACACGATGCTTTTATATAAAAATATATCTAGTTCCATCCACTAACACACATTAGAGCAGCTTAGCAGAATAATTTCTAAACGCTATTTACTACTATATAAATTATGTAAACTTACTTAATATAAATAATTCTTGTATCATTTATGTTCGATGTCCGTCCTTCTGGAACTAGAAATAAATGATGAATATTAAAGCAATATACTCAATACATAAATAAGATAGAAGAAGAGATAAATAACTGGAAACATCATCAAAAACTCTTAGGGAAGGATTACACTTGCGCGATGATTAGGTAGTTAATCTGAGAGCAATGAAAATAATAGCAAATTTTCGATAAAAAAAAAGCTGTATAACATGCGCTTTATTAAATAAACAAATAAACTGGTTGTAATCAACAGTCATATTTAAAGAATGTTTTATAAGAAATAAAAATCTTACCCGGCTTAAAGCTTCGCAGTATCTGACGAAAACTATCCTGGGACAAAGGCACGTTTGTGTTCGCCCGGCATTGAATAAGAACGAATACTGCAAAATAAAGTGATGTTAATGGTATACATTTGTTTTAGTTATGGTTCTCTACCAATATTCCAGAGGTTTGCAATTTTAACATCCTCACTGTCAGAGACGGATTTAAAGGTCTGGAGGCCCTGGGGCCACAAAGCAGTGGAGGCCCTAGACCAACAGGAGCGTGGAGATCCTAATAATTATATCATGGATTAATGGATTAGCTTAAACTTTTATTAATTTGAATCAGTTAGTATTTCTCGACTGGTATCGGTAACTTTTAAAATATTAAGTAGTAAGATTATAATAATTTGACTATATTTCAGTATTTGTTAACTCACTGAAAACTTTTGTGGCCCCCACTTATGTGGAGGCCCTAGGGCAGTTGCCCCTGTTGCCCTTCCCTAAATCCGGCCCTGCTCACTGTTAAATACAAAAAAAATCAATCCTTATACGTCTTTTGTTTTAAATAAGCATCTATCTCTATTTACATATATTTTTTGGAAAACCTAATTAAGATTTTAATAATTAAATTAAATCAAATTAAATAAAATATAAAATCATTTTGAACAATACTATATACAATGACCGATACCAGAATATAATAACAATGCAAATACTACGTATCATACTATTTATTACGTAACATTACAAATACGGACTTAATTATGTATCGTTAGATGAGAAAAATAATTTATAGACTCCTAGACTAATGATAAATCCATTTTTACCGTACTTATACTGAATATATTATTGTATTATTTGGAAGACTTTTTTATATAATGTGTCCTAGCTCTACTTATTGTATCAATAGGAAAGGCGTTTCACAGGGGAGCATATTAGGACCGTTTTTGTTCCTTGTATATTTTAATGATCTCCCACCAATATTAAATAGTTCTTGCGTAGTATATACAGAATTCACACTCACTAAATTTAAAAATATAAAAAAAAAAATACGAAAACGACAGAGATAAAGCTGGGATTTAGTTAATAACACCAAGAATAAAAAAACATAATTTTAATCTCATGAAAACTCAGCAGTGGCCGTATTTAAACGCCCGACCTTCGGTAACTATCCACGTGTTGATTTACAAGTTCATCACGGCCCAGAGCCTAAAAATCTATTGTAATATTGTAACAAAACTCAATGATATTACCATATAACACTAACTTACCAAACAGCTATTCAAATATGAAAGCAACGTTAAACACCTTAAACAAATATTAGGGTAACTGAATATTTAATATGATATAGTTCTAGATTATGTGTTAATATTATTACATAAAGTAATTATAAATACGAGACAATTATTGACATAAACAATTGTTACTCACGGAATGATTTCCTGGCCGATACTATGCGATCTTGAATTCTATAAATTATGATTATACTCTATAACCCAAGGTCTTTAATAGCTTTGTAAATCGCGCTTCGAGATTTCAACGAGCAATAGTTACTATTGTTAATAATATAGTATGAACTATTTAATTATTATATAAACGTATGTCCTTACTAAAGTACGTAAAATCACAGCAAATAATTTCGTTAATCTAAATATAAAAAAATATAATTTCAAGAAAAACTGGCTATAGCATCAAAATATTATAAATCAAATTTATAAGAAATGCATCACTAATTTTCATTTACTTATTACTAATCCCATTTTTACTATCCATCTCTTGCCTTTGAAATGAAAATATAGTGACGTCACCCACACGAAAGGGATGATAATCTGTCCACTAACAAGTTGGCACAAGATATAAAGAAAAGTTCGAAATCTTCTTAAATTAGAAGATATGTGAGAAAATTGACAGTAAAACATTTACAGGATGTTATTGTTTTTAAATTAAGTTTTACTTAAACGAACCGTAATTACAAAATTTAAGGATGTCTTTTATATTACTATAGGCTAAAAGTGTAATGAAAAATGTATATACATACATACCTGCTAAGAAAAACACAATATCATAAAATTTCACGTTCATTTTCACAATACATATATTATAATTGTAATTATTTTGTTATGATTAATCAGTTCAACTTTATTCTTATGCTATTTAAAAACAAATTATTTTTATTTTTAATAATTTAAGTAAACGATACAAAACACGTTATGTCCATACAAAATGTAATTAAAAGTGTTATCAAATCATATAATATTATATCTAATAAAAAAAATAAAACAGAGAAATAAAATCGGCGTTACAGTATGATGCCCTTGTAGTTAAAAAAAGACAAATATATATTTCTCAACATCAACCGCTAATGAGCGAGAAACACTTGTCTCGCTTTGGCGGTATTTGCTATGTATATTAGTAATTTTAACATTAAAAATATATTAAGCCTACGTCACCAATCTTAAAAAAATAATGCAAGAAGTTCATTCATGTTTTTTTTATTTTGAATTTCAATTTTATTCTTTAAGCTTGTACACATAATAAGTGAACGTCTACAGGAGTTAAACAAGGTCTTATTAATAAATTATTTCTATACTTATTAAAACATTGCATAAAATGATTTAATTATTTAAAACTAAATTATTATTTAGCAAGAACAGTTTAATATTTTACAAGAAGGAAACTCTTTACCACGGTGTTTTAAGGTCAAGGTCTTTAAATAATCAAAGTTTAGCTGCTAGGGCTGTTTACAATCTAGCAGCTAAAGATTCCCTTTGGGACGTTATAACGAAAAAATATTTGGTCTTGTTAAAATGGTAAATAAAATTCAAAGCTACTGGTTCGGGAAATAGATACCGAGAAAAGCAGACAAGTAACACTTTTCCATCATTTTAATTAAAGAGTATGTCAAAAAAGTACAATTATATTTTTATATATTACCCCTAAGCAAAATACTCTAAGATATATTATGCTGCGGAGCTAAGTCTGAACGGCTGTCAGGAACGGTATATGAACATTCAACGAAGCTGTTAATCTTTATTGAATCCCAGTAAGGCATTAAGCCATTATACATGATCAAAGCAAACGGAATAAATTTTTTTTATTAATTATTAATGAAATAATTTAAACCATCTATTTTTCAGTATCTAAAAATCTGTAAGGTTTCATAATGACAATTCGTCTCGGCATCTGTAAAAAGTAATGCGATATCTTCAGAAAATCTTTCAATACCATAAATATCTTTAATATAACAAGGAAATTCACTTTTATACTACTAAAATAGAAAAGGACCCAAATGATATCCTTGTAGAACACCTTTTCTAAGTAAATATCCAGAAGACTTAATTCCATTAATTAGTATAAAGCAATACATGCGATACACAATCAAATGGCTTTTACTTCTTTGGAGTTAGGAGTTTGTCTCCCCTGATCATCTTCCTCGAAGAATACCGGGAAGAAGATGCTCCTTCATTCCACCACCAGACATAAGATGGTTCTCTGTTACAGCCCCGCGTAGGCGAGCCAACCGACTGGACGTCAGGCAAGCAAGGTGTGTAGGTAAATAACCCAGTTATAATCACTAGGACGCTCGGCTGTACTTTTTATGTCCAAACGAGTGACTACTGAGTTTGTTACCGGCTCTTCTCGATGGAGCCTATATTTAGAAAATACATTGATTTATATAATTAAATAACTAGTTACTACATTAGATTAGATTTTTATCTAAACGAAATATCATTGCAATTTGATCAGACCATGATCGAACCTTGCCAGTGTTCTACAGAAGACTGCATAAGGCTACTCTAGGTCGGATCGTACATGCATACTAATTAGGCGACCCATCAGCGGCACTAGGGTAGTCGTTCAAAGCCGGTCGATGTTTTTACAAACAAAGACAAATAAAAACACATGGACATTTTCATTTTTTATACTGTTTAATTAGGAAGGTCAATTGTGTTTAATAATCTAAAAAAACAGTATGAATAGTGGAACCTTTTTTGTCACAACCCTGACAAAAAAAGGGTTCAAGAAATACTATATAATCATGTTTATATCTAAATCGTAATCAATGGAAAATTAAATACATGATTTGTATTCTGGGTTGTATTATTATATCGTGTGATGTTATTTCGTTTTAACGTTCCTTAACCCACTACGTGGATCTACTTCATTTCAAGGATTGGTATATTCAATGTGTGTGTCAAAAACATCATCAGAATTTTCCATGGTGTTTTCTGTCACCGCTAACACGAGATGAATTACATAAATACATGAACAGTAAATGGTGACGCCCTTATTTGAAATTGAAATCTTTGAAATAAATCCCACATCTATCCGTTGCGTTAACTCAAAAATCAATTTCATTTGATTCATTCCAGTCATTAAAGCTCGTCGATTATGTTATTTATATTAAAGTAAGAAAAAAATCATAAACTTGACAAATATTTTATTTCACATTTACACACACATTTAAGGAATGTTTATAAACAATAGAGTCTTACTTACTATAACAATATATTATGCTCAGAATTACTCTAAGAAAATTTGAAGGAAATACCAACATAAAACTTTTATGCTAAAAATAAATTAACTAAAATTTGCATAATCTGTGCTCAACTTTGACAACTAAAAATCACCATAATAAACGGTTTTAAAAAAAAAGAAGAAAATTATGTGAATAAAAAAACTTTTTTAATTTTTTAATACTAGAGATTGGTGTAGAAAATGTTTTTCATAAAAATAAAAATTAATCAATATTGCTAGAAAATTCTATTGATATAAATTACAGTAAGCGAAGTGGTATTATTATTAATAAAATTGTTAATAGAGACCAAACTTTTTCAAGACTATGCTACTGTAACAGTAAGCTAAAAACGATCTTTTAATTTATTGTATTCATTTTTTTTTAATTTTATTATTAGTATATGAAACACGTAGAATTCAAGCAGAAATATCAAGTATTCATAAGTAGTTTTTATATTAAATTTGATTACAATACCTAATATACCTTATTTCCTTAACAATAAATTTTATATTGCGTTGTTTTTATAATCAATTTTATTGTAATAAGTGAAAAGTGTTAATTACATATAATATCAAAACGAGTTATTTAAACTGTAAACAAATATTCTACAAATGCAACCTTTCTTAGCTTCCCTATAAAAAGTTTTTATATTAATAAACTATTATAAATTTTTAATCTGTTACATAGTTTAAATATGGAACTAAATTTTGGATTTATATATTTATATTTTACATTATCATATATGGATGCTACAACGTTTCAAACGCAAATTTAATCCTCAATAATAAAACATAATATTTACAAACTTACAAACAATTGACGCATTAATTACATTTTATAAAACAATAAAAACAAAATAATTTTAGTGTGATGACGTCAAACTTTAGAAACAACTATATATGACTACTTGGAATCAGGGATGTTATAGATATGTCATTTTGGATCTACATGGAGACGGATACATAAATAAATTTTTACCGGTTACAAATACGGTTACGGATACAAAATAATTTTTAATTATCCGATTGTTTCGGAAAAATCATAAAAAAAATAAAAGATTTTAATTTGACTTTTATTTGTAGGCTATTATTAAATAGGTTATAAGAGAATAACAAAAACAAAATAATCAGAGTTTTATTTTTTATCTGTTTCAGTTACGGATACACTTTTAATTTCGGATTTACGATAGTTTCAGTTATGGTTACGAAAATCCATAACACCCTGGTATAAATTAATACCATAAAATTGTAAACTTTGCAAATATTGATAAACTATTACACAAGCCTTAACCTTATGACTTTACAGTCAAGTTTAAGTGAAAGTTAATTGAGTTCTCTGGTATTCTGTTATTTCCGAATGTATTATAAATTATTTAAGGTCGACGTCATCCCCGAGTAGGTCTTCGCATTCCTTTTCCCATTTATCATCGTTTGTCTTCTCAGCGACCACTTCGTACTCATTCAACTCAGCTTCCAACTCCTTCTCCCATTGTTCTGAAATATTTAAACATAATTTGTAAATGTGGTTTTAAACGCGTCACCTTTTCGATGCAATATGTGGTTGCAATAGTGCTAGTAACAGTAATAGTGTGCATCAAAATAGCAAATCTTGTTAGCCAGTACTCATGGCACATTTTTTCTTTGACAGTTGAGTGTTGCCAGAAAATCGACCCAAAATCAATATTATGCTTATGTACATTTAATTTAAGTAGAACCCATAGATCGTTGTTATTTTATTAATTTATTATTATATTATATTTATATTTTATTATTTTATTATATAATAAACTCGTTGCTTGTCGAAAAAATACATATATGAAAAACAGATATAAAATTCCTGAAAATATTTCACAGGTATTTTTTCTAGTGGCAACCCTATACGTTAGAATATTGCAACCACATATTTCAGTATTATTTTTTAAGAAACATATTGGTACCTTTAAGTGCAGAGCTATTTTGTCGTCTCAATCTTTCCTTATTCTTATTATTTTTAAATCTCAGCAAATTGTATATTTATATGAGTTTAGATTATCAGAAAATTACAAATAAATTACTGTTTATATATTTTTAGCTAACATATAAGATAGAGGGACCTATTATAGTATCGTGTGATATAAAATAATAAGGCCAATATTATTTTAGAATAATATAATTATTTCAATTCATAATAACTAACTATAAATGCCATTAATATCTATAATGTTATAATTTCACTAAACATTTCTTAATTATTGACGATTGAAAGTGTTACGCCTATGTCGTCACTATTATATGCGGGGTTTATCAGCTGAATTGCTAATATATTCATTATTTAAAAAAAAAAATACTGGAATAAGGACAGGAAGCATCGAATGAGGATTTACCTAAACATCTACGTCTTCCACAGATAAAATATCGGGAATATTCGAAATTTGAAATTATACATTCTATATCGTTGCAAAAATATTTTAAAAAACACACAAGCCTCGTCGATTATTAAAACGCCGAGACTTAAGAGTGCTTATTACTTTTTGAGCATTTCAAAATGATTTGGTGTCTACATTATCACTTGCTATTAAAAAAAACTTCAATATTCTCTAAAAAGGTACATCGAAAGATAGACATTTTTTTTGTTAGTCAGTATTATTTTTTTTAAGACACCGAATTTTTAAATATCGAAACAATTTAACCATCAATTATTGCTACGAACGTGTCAGCTAAAGAGAACGAAGAAGATAAGCCGGCTAGGGTAAATAGGCCTGCCATTATCACCTGTCATCGTTTAATTACATTACCATCTTAATTGTATCAACTAAATCTACACAACATTATAAACACTTGGATTATTAGACATATAATGGAGTCCTAAATTGTAAATAATTATAAAAGAAGTGATTCGTGTTGTCAGATGCGATCGGGAGCGCGGCTGCGACGGCAGTTGGTGAGTTAATTGACGGTCACCGTTGTGATATGTGACGGCTATCATGTATTGAAACATTTCTTTATAAATTTTGATCATCGTTGAAGTCTTATTTGAACTATCTGATACCTTCCAGAAATGTCTACCTTCATTTATTTAAATTTTACTTTGATTATTTCCACCTTCACTATTTTTTTTAAAGTTGAAATATTTGCTTTCAATCAAAATACAAATACATTTCCATATAATTTCCTTTAGTAACATCGTTTAAGTAAGAATTAAAAAATCATATTTTCTGTTATAATATTATAAATGGAAATTATTTTTAAAGTATACTCAAGTCATATCAATTTATCTATAATTGCCATCATACTATTTTTTCTTTACCATAAAGATTAATAACTCAAATTCAAAAAAGACACCAACAATTCTAGGATATCATTTCCTAACATTAACGGCGATAAAATTCTGACAACACATCATGAAGGAAATAGTTTCAACATTGCTACGTTAAAAAAATAAAAATTAAAAAAAAAAACAAATTACCATTAGCCTTGAAATAATTCAAACCAACTTTGAGTAATACGACAACAAGTACAAATAAAAAATAATCAAAAAGCACGCTTAAGCGGAGGGCGTAAAGTTCAAAATCTTAGTAGCAATGTTAAAACCACTTATAACAATTCGTAGCTACAGAACAGTGTTATGTGAAGTTATTTTTATATGATCTTAATTACTTATGCATATACATAACATTCAGTTTACATTGAATTACTTTCCATAGAGAATAATTTTAACACTATATATTTAGAGTCACTTTGAAAAATAAACGTTCGCTACTGAAATGACATCGTTATATATAAATATCTATCCTGTCACACAGATTAATGATACAACAGAGGCTAACTCTCATTTTAAGAACATTATGAAAATAGCTATCACTGTAAAGCTACAGGAGTAAGATATTTAAAAAATAAAACTCGTCATATATATATATACATGTAGCTTGATATTATATAGGATAAAAGTTATATATTGTCATGTAACATCCAATTATATAAGTTAAACGACACACGATATAACAACAAGAATGTGGATATGATAGTATAGCTCATAAACTTTAAATTTATAAAATAAAACAGTAGGCCACGAGACGCATAAATTTTATACATATATATTATATATAAAACTTTAAAACAATATATTAATATAAAGAGATCAACAGTGACACTTGAATTGATAACGCCATTGCGGTCCGCCATATTAGTTTTGGTGACGTCACATGCTTTTAACGAAACCGGTTATAACTGGTTTCTTTAATTTCTGGTTTTACATAGTTGATAATAGTGTTGTAGTAGAATGGCGTTAAAATTTCATCGATTTAATACTATCATGGCATTACCTTATCAAGATCAAAACAATTCGTTAAAGGGAATTATATAATTAATGCAAGCATCTATTATCGGAGAGCTTCGAATACCATCCAAAGAAATAAACTCATATTATTAAATTAATATCAAATGACGTCAACAGTGATTCCGTTAAATGTTTTATTGATGCTGTGTTATAAATGTCAAGCTATCGTTTCAAACGGATAGTATGTAGAAGCGACCGAGGTGTTATAAGTATACGAATAGTGATACGATGCTCCTTGGTGTCCGTGCCTGGCTTAAGCTGCATTCCGAAAACGAAAGAAATACATTAACACAATCCATATAAACATTTTATTTTTTTCAAACTAATCAAAGTAGATATAATTGGGATATCGTTTAAACTGTATTTATAATCTATGCATATTATAAAATTGGACTATCTCTTTGTAATATTAGAATATACTGTACAATTTTTGTCAGTCTGTTTGATCCAGCTGATCTCTGGAACGACTGGACTGATTTTGACGGTACTTTCACTGACAGATAGCTGATCTAAAAAGAGTTGCTAAGGCTCCTTTTTTAGAATTTTAGAATTCTACATAATATAATAATAAAGTCACTCTGCTATGTAAATTTTATTATATGCATAGATAATATAATCTGCGAACTAATCAATAATTTTAAAAAATTCAAACACGCACGAAGTCGGGGCCACAGCTAGTCATTTCATAAACGTCATTATATAACGAGTGCGTAGAAGAAATGCATGCTTCAAAAAAGCAACATGTATTCCTCAAAGTTGGTTCAGTGAAATAAAAGTAATATTAATTCGTATATAATTAGTAATGATTTTCGACAACACAATGGATACTAATAAACGAAACAAATGATAAGACAAAATAACTCTGGACGTAAAAATACACAAAGAATAATCAATACCCGTACTACGAACGCGTCTTATCACGTTTGCTCTACGGTGAAAAATGTATGGAGACGCCGCTTCTCAAAACATCCGCTAGGGGCGCTGTTCGTTATAATTCCACAATTCGTTAACTAAACGTGATAAATCGCGTTTAAGACGAGGTAGGAACTAAAAAAAGCTTTACTATGAAAGTAAACATAATAGGAAATTAGTATTGTTAATAAGAAAATGTACTGCAATTTTGGTATGATTATTATTATTGAGATTTGTTTAGTCTGTAGAATCATCACAGCTCCTTACCATCGGTATTTTCTCTATCGACTTTTAGAGATTTTATTCGTTTCTTCGCATCGGCTATTGTATCTTGCGACGCTTTCTCTTTAGATATCAGATTTTCGCTGGCCGATTTATCATCTGGGAGGTTCGGGGAAAACAAATGCGGTGAAAAAATAAAAAACAAAACAAAAAATATGAAATTTAACAATGATTTTACAAATAAAAAATAAAATAAAATCGTAACCAAAACATCTAGCGATGGATATAAATAACACTAGCGTCATAAATTCTATGCTCTCATATCTGGTGTGACCTATTTCGTATATTCATACAATGAATTAATTAACTTAGTTACGTCTCGTTTCCAAATACAACTTCACCCACGTGAGTGGAAGGAGGGGTGTCAGGTGTTCATATGTGAATTCGTAACAAACTCACTTTCACAATATATATTACTTAGGATAAATCATCTACAGTATTATTATTAGTCATTTAAGACTCTTTTTTGAAACAGTCATGTCTTTCATCAGAATAAATATGAACTCATAATAATAATTTAGTTGTGAGTTCAATGCGATCTTATGTAACCTTTATCATCAAGAAATGATCAAGCAACATAAACCAAACTAACATACATATAATACAAACACTCCTTGACGATAATTTCGAATTTACATATGGAAATGTTGAGTGGAAAATGTCTGATAAAACATTCCAACTCTTTTGTAAAGAAATTCAACCAAACTTCAAACAAGGACCTTATCGTAATGGATCAACTGACCTTGGGAATCCTCAGCGCTGGACTGGCGTCCGCCAGCAGCGTCGGCCTCGTTGGCTTGGCAGATGAGCGACACGCGGTAGAAGTAGTTCCGCCAGAAGTTCTCCTCCGTGATACTGAAGACAAACATATGAACGATTATGATTTCTTCATACAATTTCAAAACATTCGGAATTCAATCACGATAAAACTAGCATTAATGCAACAGAATTCTATGGAAACGACCATAATACTATGAGATTATCATAAAATTTTCTCTACTAAATTAAACGCAGGCCGACTAACAAATGATTTTACTAATGGTCACCAACGCCCATAGATACCACAGACCTGCAGTAAATATTAGATTTTTCTTGTAAAATCAATTCGTCACTAAGATTGTATGTTCCTTGTGTTCATAGTTTTACTAATTCATTCTCAAAATAAGAACTAGATCAGTTGTAAAATTTCAAATATAATATGTAATGGACGCTTGAGTGCTAAAAGTATAAAATCTAGACTTTTAGAGGATTGCACACCTGACCAGACTAAATTGATCGCGTCTTAACCGTTTCAAATAAATATTTAATTCTACTATATTTATGAGTTTATTTTGAGGCTTCTTAGGATTGAGATGTGTTGCATGTTTATTTAAAAACCAATAGCAGAACTTACAAATTTGCTTTGTACAAACTCGTTTGGGTCGGTACCAAGATTTATCAGATATTCTTCCGATAAAGAGCAATACTTAGTATTACTTTGTACCGGTTTGAAGTGTCAACTAACTACTAACCTTGTAACAGACAAGGCATATAACATCTCAGATCCAATAGGTGTACGTGCATTGGTGATGTAAGGAACATACCATTAAGTAAAACGTACCAATTTAATGATGTGTCCGCTTCTATATCGTATAAAGACTATGTAACACAAACTTACACTTTGGGTACCAGATCGAAGCGCATCGTAGAGAGGTTAGGATCTTCGTTCATGATGGAAACAGCCACTGGGTACATCTTGTTGTAATCGAAGTCGAATTCAACGCCCGCCGGCGGTGCACGGACGAAGTTCCTTCGGTCCTAAAGACAAGATCAATTTAGATCACTTCAATATATTGAACAATAATCTCACCCTTGAATACATAACACTGCGGAAATAAATCCTGTATCGAATATTATTATTTGAAGCGTTATCGAAGTATCCTGACCAATTTCAAAATGATTGGTCTGACTATATCTTATATTTTTGTAAACAACTCTTTTACAGTGTTTCTACTGGCAATTAGCGACAATCATACTGATATTTTCTTCTTTATAAGGGCAACAAACAATTTGAGATAAAATAAATTAAATAGAACCATAAAGTCAGATTATAGACCAATCACGTTTCCATATTAAAAACGATGGAGCTTGCACGTTTAAGCTGAAAAGATGAAAAGTGCTTATTCAATTTTATGGAAAAACTTTAACACATTGTTATTGATATAAAGTTACATTCGAAGACCCGTTATAATGTAATGATTTAAACCAAATTGCTACAAAACACGCAATATGGACTCTCTCCGTATAAATCGCTTACGGCAGATGTATGACACCTTAAACCAAGCTTCTACAGGAGAAGACAAATCGAAAAACCTATGATAATATCTCAAAAACGTTTCAACTAGCAAAAATAAAGTAAGAATTCTCAGACTTTAAATTTTAAACTCTTAATATACTTACTCTAAATATACTCCAGTAATTTTCTAGTGTCTTTACTGTATTTATTGCCCATGTATTATTTACAAAAACCTTTGTCTCAAATTATCCTACCTTTTTAAAAATAACCGCATCAAAATCCGTTAGTAACTTTAAAGATCTAAGCATACATATGGAGAGACAGCGGTAAGCGACTTTGTTTTATATTATGTAATAATGATGAAATATCAAATCATACTATATGTATTATATATATTATATATTCATTAAAATAGTCAATTTACTCTATGATTCTAAAGACACAAATAACAATCTTTTTTTAAATCTATAGTTGACAAGACCACGATACGATACCTCACTAAAAATGACGATAGAAAAAAAAATGGAACAATACAAAAACCCTACCGCTCGTTCGGTTGAGTTGACTTCGCTCATTATGAACCGGGCACATCTCGCTAATGAACAATTTAAGCGAACCTCATCCAAAACCTCAAAGTCAACTCTACGTAACAGTGCTGACTCTACGCATGCTGTGCACCGCTGACATATCCAAAAAAAAATGAACGCATCATAACATGCAATTATAATATGAAACGATAAACCTAACATTTAGAATGGTAATAACTAATATGAAAAAAAAAATCGTGAGTGCTTCGGTTGTAGTAAATAAAAGACAAAATTAAATAATCTTTGACAATAATTAAATGACAAGAAATAAAATTCCGTGGGAATTAAAACACCAAACACAATATACCTACGTCTAAATAATGTTATATCAAAACGCTTTTTTCCTTTCATGACCATTTCTGCCTATTCACTCTGCTTTGAGCCACATAAAAGAATTGCGTTCTAAAACTTCGCTCCGAAAATACTTCTTGTATATACGTTACACATAAATATGTGGAATACACGTATTCGTATTTGAGATAGTCAGAATACGGCACTAGAGCTCTAGAGAAGAACGTAAGCAATAAAAGCACAAGTTTTCAGTCAACTTTTAGTATCGTAATTCTACCTCCCTGAAAGTGCCACACAAGATATTGTATTAGAAGAATTAAGAATTTCAATCAATAGACTTACGGTAGAAAGAGAAAGACACTCTTCCTTGAGTGCAGCCTCGTTGGGTGCTCCGACCCATGGTGGGGCGGCGGCGCCACCGCGACCTTCCTGCCCTTTGATGAAAGCATCTTGCTCGCGGTTGAATTCACCGAGGATGCTCTGTTGACAATATATTCACATTAAATCAATAAAATCAAAAAAAAAAAATAATAAACGATAAAATAACATTAAAATATTTTTAATTAAATACTTCTTGGTGTATTATTTTACTTAAAAACAATAATAGTATTAATGTTTGTATATCGCATTCAAAATTTAAATTAACTTTATTTTTAATTACTCCTTATTGATGCTATAACATCCACCCGGCCAGGACACGACAATTAAGAGACTAAAGCATGGTTTTGTAATTATAAATTAAGTTACGTTTACACACAAAATGTTTATTTAAATAATAAGATATAACCCAATTTTGTTTTATATTACATTCGATTGTGTCTAGAACATCTCATATTATAAATAGCCTAAGGCAATTGAGAACACAAATAAGAGGATCTTCGGTAATAATTCAAGAACATTCGAGGAGAAGACAAACAATTGACATTTATAAGACTTCATTTTCCGCAAAATGTCTTTATATTTTTATGAATAGCTTTTTCCCATTTATATTCGTTTATTTGTAAATCCTATTATTTACCTCTGTCATATTATATCTCTAATCATATTACATTTATAAAACAAATAAGAACTAGCGCGCACTGGTAACTTTTGTCACGGTGACTGTTTCGTCACACTTGTCGAGTCCATGAATATGTATGAAAGTGCGGGCACGTTACGACGTGACAATTGGGTGACATTTGTGTCTGCATCTGTACATATTCACGGATTTGACAAGAGTGACGAAACAGTCACCGTGACAAAAGTTACCAGTGCGCGCTAGTTCTAATAATGCGTATTTATTTTTAAAACTGACAGACAGAATTTCCGAGATTAGAAGCACAACATGGTTATCACATAAATCGTATCCTTTGAACCGTGTATCCCGGATATATATATATAAGGATGTATTTTCCAAGAGAGATTATATTTACTATCGACCCCCACCGAACTATACTTGCTAATGTTTCTCGTACATCTTTGCTTAATGTCTGGTAATCCCTTGATATATTATTTACAGTAACATAGTTTGTATATTTGACATGTAATTATAATAAATTTAATAGTATTTATTTTAAGCAGATTTTTCAGTGCTTATTCTTAGATACAACTGCTATTGTTTTTTCTTTAAACAATGCAAAATCAATGTTCCAATTTAAGGAATTCCTAATATTCGTATTTACGCCTTCGATTGCACTTAAAGCTGGGGACAGCAATAGTCCAAAAGATCAGAATCGAACCCACGACTTTTTATAACGCTACACGGCCCGTAAATCGTTACGTATAGAAGCCGCATTTCAGTGTTATTAAAATAAACCGCATACAAAAATCTTATATATTGCTACATACTATATAATATCAATGAATGATTATGATTAATATGAAGATATATTTGTTTGAAAATTATCCTTTCATCGCACTCACAGAAAATAAAATATGTATCAAATAGAAATTCTTAAAAATATATACAGTCTAATCTAAACCCATTAACACGAGCGTACAACTCTAAAAACAAAACAATTACCAGACACAAGACCAAATTACATTCATACTAATATAATAACGGGGTAAAATTTGTTTGTTTGTATAATTGTATCTCTGGAACTAACGATCCAATTTTATTTTTTCTCGAAAAAAGCTACGTTTGTCCTAAGTATTACAAGGTATGTTATATGTACATAATATCAATTCTTCTATACCAATATTATTAAGAGGAAAACTTTGTTTGTTTGTAATGAATAAACTCAAAAACTACTGGACCGATATAAACAACTCTTTCAATATTTGAAAGCTACATTATCCACGAGTAACATAGGCTAAATTTTATTTTGGAAAAATAGGGTCCGAAATCTACGCGGACGAAATCGCGGGCAGAAGCTAGTTATTAATAAATTGAAACCGCGTCAAACCGGGGCGGGTCACAAATTATCAATAAAAAATCAATAGTATCATTATTTATCGAACCATACACATTGACGGTGTGTATGGTTAGATAAACAGTTACACATCCAATAGCTACAGGAATGATACGTCATCCGTCTTTTGTTCATCTACCGCTACGCTCCTGATAAACGGGTGACAAAGATGGATGTGTTTCAAAGTTCACAGGGGACCAATGGTATCACGTATCGCAGAGGTCATTAACCGTGCACTGAAAATATATCAATAATAATTGAATTCGTTTACGTTACATTGTTTTATTACACGAACTTTGACGTTCAGTCGGTACAAATATGTTGCAGCGTTTTAAGCTACTTGTAAGCCTTCGCAATGCGTTTTCGCTAAAAGAATCGGTAATTTCTTTCTATGTGACTAGTAAGGTGGAACAATTATTCTCTCTTGTGACGAGGTGGTTACGGCTAACCGCACTTTACATAAATACTATGTTAATACAATTAACATTAATGAATAATAAACTAGTTAATCCGTCGTATGCATTAAAATGTATCCTTAATTTGTTTAAAAGAAAATACGCTAGGACTTATGCGCCTACCCTTCGCTATTTATGGCAATAAATTATTTTTTATGCCAACACAAATATTTGCACTTCAACAGAAATAATAGTGAAAATGCCTAAAGTTAATATTTTAAATAATATATTAATTGGTGGAATACCACCAATTAATATATGTGGCAGCTTTCACGCCACCACCACTAATATAGTGGTGGTGGCGTGAAAGCCTTTTTAACCTCCCATTCATATATTCTATAGCTAAACAATAATACTTAGTAGGTATTGCTGTGTTCCGGAACACAGTTCGAAGTGGGAGTGACCCAGTTTTATTACAGGCACAAGGGATGTAACGTCTTCGTTGCAAGGTTATTGGTTGGTTGGTGCATTATAAATATACGGAATGATTAATATTTCTTGCCATTGTCATTGGACAGTATCATCACAGCTTAGCCACTAACATTTTGATGGATACAATGTACACTCTTAAAACAGTATTCTAGACTTTCACTAATCAGAAGGTAAAATATGTAGCAACCCTACTTACTACAATATCTATATTTTTTTTATTTTCACCGATAGACACATTGATTCACGGGAAACGATTGTAAATAATTTCCGAGCATATCGCGCTATAAATCGAATAAAAGCCGTGCTGGCTGAATGCTTCCATATCGTGCGCTTTGTAAATCAATAAAATAAAAAAAATTAAAAAACAATATATAAATATACGTACATAATCGCGAAAATTTCTATCTACATAGCCCTAGCTAGTTTAAAGTAATCACTACACGTTTCACATAACCTTTTAAATTCTAATATGATTCGATGACACGAATATACTTAACCCTTACGGGTAAGTCCGTAAGTCTGACAGGTCACGTGCCCTTACTTATTGGAGATTAATGTCGGCGTCACACGTAGGTCTTCTCTGATTTATTAGTTATATTTGTCTAAATCATTTCATTGGGTTAATTTACTTTTCTACTACTAATCCTTCGTCAGTCTTCAAATTAATTCCTTTATCAAGTCTTAAGCTCTTAGTATCTTTTGAACCTAAACATCAAATCACTGCGACGCAATATGTCATTCTCGATCGCTAAAGCAGATTATCGCTCATACTGAAAATAGATCTTAATAGATCTTAAGGTGACGAACCTTTTCTTACCCCCACTGTACATATAATTTTTATTCTGAGTTTCTTTCGACGGTTCCTCTTAGGTCAGGGTGTTTCTTTTTCCGAAACGGTGGTAGTGTTTAATTTGACCATCAATAAGTAAGCGTAATGCTTCTATGTCGAGTAAAGGAATTTGAGTTGGAGTTCATTGTATACACTATGCTATGCGAAGTTTACACATAAGTGGGAACTTCGCGTTCAATACATTATTCAGTTAGTTCCTGATAGACGATTCCCATACCGGATGTGTGCCGGAACATCCGCTTCCTCGAGGTTTATGCACATATGTGACTAAGGAATGAGTTTTATGAAATAAATTGTATTTATTCATTCATTCATTCATTTGCTTTTGCTATTTAATACATGTTTTGTATATTCAGTACAACTGTGCAAATATAATTAAACTTGTGTAATTTATCGCCTAAAAGCAAAACTGTTGTATTTATTGTGTTCCAATTTGGATGGTGACAGTTAACCGACAGACAAAATGTTATGTTCCTTTATAAGATTCAATATCAAAATTTGTGGTGGAGTGGATTTGAGGGATTGATAATAAATGTTAAAGCGCCACCAACCACTGACCATTAGGGGTCAGGAATCATAATTTAAGATTAGGTACTTATTAGTAGTAGTAGTAGTAGTATGAGCGGAGATAGCCCAGTGGTTAGAACGCGTGCGGATATACATTTTCTTATACATATATTTTCGAGTATTTCCCTTTAATTTGTAACATTTTTTTACTAAGTATTAACGTTGGTTTGTTGAATTCAATCATAATTTCTCATTGAAAAATATTATAGAATATCACGTTACCACCGACCATTACGTCTAATAAAGATAGACTGACACATTTACAATTACGAAGCAAAGTATATATTCTCAACAAAGTCTTATAGAATAAATAAAAATACGTTATTTCGCCCTGTAAAAGTACGTGATATATGAATAGGGGAAAGTGTAAGGACAATAACAACTTATCAGCGACAAAAGTTCAGATAATCCTTATTTAGCCGAAGTAAACCTAAGACTCGGAAAATACGAACAACAAATATATCGGTACATATCTTTATGTAGGGAGATAAATAAATCAAATAGACATCGTCTTCCAAACAATGTATTTCAAAGTTTAAACACAATAATTATGCTTACTGTTTTCAGAGAGTACTTTGTCAGTAACGACTTCGTCGAAACGTCATCGAAATCAATTAAAATTCAAACCCAAATTGCTTTATTCAATATAGAAGTATTACACTTTCTTATTGATGGTCAATTGAAACAGTACCACCGGTTCGGAAAAGAAATTACCCTGACCTGAGAATAACCGGCGAAAGATCTCAGCGGGTTTTTTTTTGTCTCATATATGTATTATAATATAAACAAATAATATTAATAAAACGTATAATCGCAGTTAAAACACGATTATAATGCATAGAATAAATAACATACGTCGCGATGTTTTAAAATGTATAAAACTCATATTGATTGGAAGCAGATAATGATACATGTATAGATAATAACAAAAATAGGACCTACACTTAATGTGGTTCATTTAAAATCAGATACGTTGAGGCAAACTAAAACAAAGCAAGTTTCACATAAAGCTAGTACATAACAATGTATATTTGGTCCGACCGTGTGTTCAATGGTTATCGATAATATTGCGAGCCGGGGAAACGGTCGCAATATCAATAGTACTATTTACAATACGAATACAGTTGATATCAAATACTGATAAATGGCGAATACGATCGGATAATATTCACATAGGTCTAATTTCATCAATTCCTATTGCAAATACCTTGTCAGTATTGGTTTTACTCATTTAGTATTATTGATATATCATTTATTTAACATAATCATTCATCAACAACAACAACAACAACAACAGCCTGTAAATTCCCACTGCTGGGCTAAAGGCCTCCTCTCCCTTTTTGAGGAGGAGGTATGGAACATGTTCCACCACGCTGTTCCAATGCGGGTTGGTGGAATACACATGTGGCAGAATTTCTATGAAATTTGTCACATGCAGGTTTCCTCACGATGTTTTCCTTCACCGCTGAGCACGAGATGAATTATAAAGACAAGTTAAGCACATGAATCAGCGGCGCTTGCCTGGGTTTGAACCCGCAATCATCGGTTAAGATGCACGCGTTCTAACCACTGGACCATCTCGACTTCATCAAACCATAACAAATCAAACCCATAACATTTTGATCATTACAGCTCCTATCTTTTACTTCGCATTCTTGCTGACTGTCCTGGTCGTCCTCGCATTTGGACCCCACTTCCACTATAGGTAGAGTGGAGTCATATGCCTATCCGGATAGTAGTAAAAAAAGGCATTTACAAACAAAGGAGTAAAGTCCTTTTACAATATTATGAACTACAACCGTTATTGATTAATATATTTAATTTACAATACACCATACCATTTAATTTCCTATAACCGGTTTAATTTTACTCTCAAAGATTTGATAGCAATTTCGAGTTGAAAACGCCATTTACTCTAGAATCCATAGTGAATATCGTAGATTATTTAAAATCTCGACAAATTTCAAAGGAAATATCACCGTCAATTCAATGTAATTTCTTTTATTTATCTTTACGTTGTTTTGAAGTTGAATTTTTATGTTAAGTTGCGATCGTACTTAATATAAATGCGTGCAAAAGGCGATCCGGTAAAAATGTCGTAGAAATGATTCACAAAGGGTAGTGAACAAAAGCTTTTAAATTTGCCACAGTATCACTGCGACCCATGTCAAGTGCTCAAAACGAGTTGGAGGAGACTGTTTTATTGTTATCTTTTTATACACTTGTAACTCGGAACAATCGCACGGTAAAGTTAATCTTAAAACATTTCAACTAATTCAGTATTTAAATTTAATCTTATTTATGCAATTCATATATATAAATGTGAAAATGTAAAAAAGTCTACTCATTCATTAAGTTAAGATAATACATAGATTATAATCAGAATACAATACGATCAGAGCCATTGCTTTGATATATAAAAACGTAGAGCTATTTTGCGATTTGATTAAAAGACCTTCTCATAAAGACATTCACATTTTTTATACAAAATAACCTGATCTTTGTGAAAATATCTTTGGGTACTCAACAATTATTTGACCAATAAATAACTCTACTTAAAATAGTTGTTGTTCTATTTAAAAGGGTGAGTAAACCAGCATTATTACAGATACAGAGGATACATTATTTTTACTCCCAAGTTCTTACAGCATCAGCCATATTTCTTCGAGCATCAATTTCTTCAAGCAGTGACCACTTAGGTGGCCCATTTGCCAAAAGTAAAAAATAAAAACATGGAACCGTGGCCATAAGAGGCAAATATGCAATGATTCTTTATGTACAATTACTATAAAGTATTGCCAGGAATGTCAAAGTGTTGCCAACAATATAATTTCTGACCCTATAAGTTACAAACGCCAGTTTCTGATGAAAAAATAAGCTTAAAAATATCGGTAATAAATTATAAGAAAAGTTATGGAGCAAAAACTTCGATGTATACAAATCGTTCATGGGACATTATATTAAGATTATATTAATTACACATTCGATTTGTCAAACTAACACTTTCAAATAATATGAACTTAATAATTTAATATTAATATTAATATAAAATCGCTAAATAATATACTAAAAGTGAAACCCTTTACATTCATATTCCGCCGTGGCATTGAAAAAAATAAATACAGACCTAAACTAGAATAGTTCAGACAATAGCTTTTTAACAAAGGGAGTTTAACATTTAAAGCGTTGTCTCCGGGCTGTTACACGCCAACACTGTTGCCGTTATAAAGCAATGGAAAGATATTTTATATTTATATTTTTCAAAAGTATTCTCATCGCGTTGTATGTGCAGCAGTAACGTTAGTTTCTGACATGAAAACATTGAACTGAATAAATTCTGCTATACTCAGTATGCAGCCTTTTGTATAATTAAATAATATGTTATCTACAGTTAATTTCAATAGTGAAACATACAAAGTTTTTAGCTGCCATTCTGACCAAGCTTCATCAAGTTAATTCTCCACCTATTTGATGTTTCAAATTTAATCATTTTTCTTATTATAATACTAGTAAACTTATAATGATAAAATTATTAACATTAAAGTATATCGATTATATTATATATGTGATTTCATAATGAACGTCTCTTTTTAAAGATTTTTGGTTAATCGCAAAGTAAGGTCAGACAACATGCGCTTTTCTAGAAAACAACCTAATTTTAGACATATTTTGTATCTATAATTCAAATAAGCATTATGAACATGAAAACAATAATTTTTCGTCACAACCTAAATTCCAATAACGCGAAGCCGCGGTTATTGCTAGTTTTTCTACAAATGTCGTATGAAGCTGCAAATATACGTTTTGGGACGTCACACTTACCAGATGCCACTCTCTTTGGCAAAGACTTTACCTATGCTTCAGTAAACATATACGGGTTGTAGAGGCTCTTACGCGCTCGACTGAATATTCCTATCAAAATCCCTCATAAGATTCCTACGAAGGCCTTTTTTGTCACTATACGCGGAATTCGTTTTTATTTTCAAATAAACAATACTTTATTTCGAAGGTTGGAACGATTTTCCTTAAATTTAATCTTCTACACCCGTCATTTACCTCTATATTGCCTAGTAGCAAACTTAACTAAGATTACAGGGTTATTAAAATTTCCTCGAGCTTCAATTGTCTAATCATAAATCTGTTTAAAATGAATGCATAATCTCAACGAATCCTTTAAATAAATAAGATTATTTTATTAATAACATTAACAACGGACACCTAATTTTCTTTATCGCGTTAATCTTAAATTTTCATTGAGATTTCGGTTTTAGTCTTATAAGAATAAAATCTTTGAATTAGCGAGCTTTAATGGCGCCGTTACCGGTAATTTGAATGAAGATTATCTGCGTTTTTCAAAAAAATTAAAAGCGGTGTAACAGCCTGTAAATGTCTCCCTGCTAGAACTCTTTATCTTCGAAGCGAGATAAATTACAGTATAGTGAAAAATATTATAATTATATTATAAAACACATATATAAGTGTAAGCCTATAAAGTATTTTAAATATATAATTTATATATAATCATTACAGGTTGTATAACTTCTAGCTGTTGAGTTATATTCAGTCACAGAATTAGATAAATGTAATGAATACTTTTTGATTTGACATGGGAATTGTTAATCTGTCTTTAAATATGGAAGATAATGGATGATTATTGTAAAGAAAACTGTAAAAATAAATATTGTAAACCATATTAAATATTGTTAATTATTTGATGTTCCTGTTCTGAAGCTGGGTCTACATAAGGTACATTATATATTAATGTTAAACAGTGGCAATAAATACCACTCACTCGTACTCCGTAATATGTATTCAAATGAATGGCCTATTTAATTTAACTCATCCTGAGATATAGAATAGATTTTAAGTCGAAAAATTCTCAATAGCATCCAGGGTTTAGAAAATTGCCAATATTTTGAGATATCGGTAATCCGTATCTGCTGTGCTTAATTTTAGTCCTATCGATTATGTAATTAAGGGAATCGAGGGTGCACCACAACATCCACTATTAAATATCGAGTATTAGCGAGTATTTGAATTTTTTATGGTATAGTTTGGCGGACGAGCATAAGGGCCACCTGATGGTAAGTGGTCACCATCACCCATAGACAACCACGCTGTAAGAAATATTAACTATTCTTTACATCGTCAATGTGCCACCAACCTTGGGAACTAAGATGTTATGTCCCTTGTGGCTGTAGTTACACTGGCTCACTCGCCCTTCAAACCGGAACATAACAATACTGAGTACTTGGCGGAAGAATAACTGATCAGTGGTACCTACCCAGACGGACTAGCACGAAGCTCTACCACCAAGTAAAAAAAGACGTTATGAATATAAAATAATATTCAATCGTTATAAAATGCTTTGAAATTATTAAGTTACTAAGATTATCATCGTGGTCATAAGGAGGGACTACTTACTCAATAGTCATTCGTTTACGAGCCAAAGGCTTCATTCCATATTCATGTAAATTTTCACACCAAAAACGTCGCTTCACTTCGAAGGGTCGCTGAAATAATGACACTAAATAAACCCGACCCGTTCGAATATTATATTCAATTTTATCACATTTACATATCACTATAACATAACATTTTGATGTGTTTACATTGTTTTTAAATAAACAATAGGTTATACAATGATGATGACCTTTACAAGTTAAGAATTTTAAGAAGTACCAAATGACTACGTGATATTTTATTTTATATGCAGAAACCATCAGTTATGATTATTCCCAAAATATTAACACATTGTAACATATCCATTCACCTAAATTCGATTTTTTATATCGAAACAAAATTTCAACCCAATTAAATATTAGTGACTGAGTCAAATTCAAATTTTAAAAAATATGTGTATATAATGTAGTTAACGTATCCGTTTTCTCGGTATAATATTTTTTGTCCGAGAAAATTAATTTTATTGGCTTTCCTTGGTGCTCCATTTTATTCTCATATTTTTATGTGAAACATTATGTAGCTTAGTTAACGTCGAGCCTGCAAAACCAATAAAATGAGTATGGTTCAAGATATTGATCTCGGTAGCTCATAAAGCTGTCGATAAAGACTGCAATCGTGACATTTATAGCTTATATAACATTTACAAATTATTTATGTTTAGTATTAGCTATACTATGTATAATAATATATAACTCATCTGATGAGTGGCGAAAAACCAAAACATAATGATCTAAGAGCCGATTTTAATGAAACTGTATCATTAGATGTTTAGTTAATCTATCAGCATGTGTCTATAGGTTCAATTTATGGGACGTACTCCTGTAATTTCGGCGTTGTACATCTACGATCATTTAAAAAATTTATGTATGCTTAGTAGAATAATATTCCATATTCTATTTTCATATAAGCTGTAAAGAAAGGTCTATAATAAAAACATGGTCATATTTTTAATCATTGAAATTTTCACCAATACGGCCAAAAACCCATTTCGTTCAATCATTTTGATGGCGAATTTTAATAAAACTTGGCAAAGTAAATCTTGCATCAAGTCCGATTCCAATAATACTTTTCTCGCATAAAAGGAACAAAAAATTCATTCTCCATGCTGAAAATCCATAAATCCACGCTGACGAAGTTTCAGACCGTTCATAAATAATAAATCTGGGTCAAATCTTTAAGCTATGTGATAAATAAATAATCGATGAGAGTATCGAATGAGCAATATTTGAGACTACTTTGTGAATGTATTTTAAATATAGATATCTAGATTAATTAATATACATAAATATATATGTATTATTGAACCAAAAATCTTACTTGTTTCAACATCTTACTGTATATGCAATATGCAGCTTATACTTAAAATTGGTTTAACTTCTAGACTGATTCTTATGTACTTTGACATATATAATTCGATTATGTCATGGAATAAAATAAAATGGCTACACTTTACGCCTGGTATGGGCGATAACGTATATTTTATATAATTATTTGAGTCTGAAAGTAAAAGTGAAACGCCAAGAATGTTTCATCGACTTTAATATCAGGCATGTATTTGCAAATATGAACATGGTTGGCAGACACAAAAGACGGTATAATATACGTCATTCAACAAATGAGTAGCAAAGTAGATTAAGACTTGCAAGAGAAGAGGCTTTCAGGCAGAAATTTATTTTAACTAGCTACATGTTAAAATTCTTCTACAAGTTTCAAATTAAATAAGTTGTTATAACATAATATATAAGTGGCACAACTACAGGCACAAGGGACATAGCATCTTAGTTCCAAAGGTTATTGGCGCATGATACATCGTCAGATGTAAGGAATAGTTACTATTTCTTACAGCATCATTGTCTATGAGTGATGGTGACCACTTACCATCAGGTGACTTATATGCTGGTCCGCCAACCTATTCCAAAAAAAAACAATAAGTTAACGCCATAGTATAACTTTAATTCATAAACGAAACCTAACACAAAAACCTTCCATATGTTAGATAACTACCATCAAAGAGACATAACCGTTAAAGGAGTTAAGCCGGTGGTCACGTGGTAAATCTGTCAGCCGTAATGCGAGAGTAGAATCGTCGTTAGCCGCCGCTTTTATCGACTCTTCACATTTCGCTTTAGGTTTATTTTATTTTGTTTGGTTGTAAAGGGAATGGCGTAACTTTAATGGATTTTTTTAATGTAAAAGACCGATATACAGTCTGAAAAATAGAAAGCCAGCGCCTTTGTTTTAATAATAAGTCTATTTCTAGACCTATAACTAGTATGAGGAAAGTGTTTAAGCACGATGTTTACGATGTTAATCACGCAATATTTGTGTAATAAGTTTTGATTTGTCGAAAATGGCCAAAGATGACCAGGTTTTAGATTCTATGAAGATTAAAGATTGTTTAATTGTAGAATATTGTACAACAGTTCGTGGCTTCAGGGAGACGTGTAAAAAAATTGAAACAGCTATAGGCCTGTTGACTTCCAGGCAGGATATATTAATTTAAATAATTGTATTAACTAATATGACTGTATTTTTTTAAATGTTGAAAAAGAGTAACTACTGAGCTTCTTGCCGGTTCTTCCCGATAGAATCTACTTTCCGAACCGGTGGTAGCTTCACTTAATTGTTTGACGATTCAAAAGTGCTTGTTAAGCCAACTTGAATAAAGTTTATTTTGATTTTTGATTTTTGGTAGGTTATTAAAATAATTTTGGGAAACAAATCTAAAAAATAAAAAATATACAATTACCTACATAAATTATAAAACCCAATAAGCGCGATTTCGTTAAGCTCCACTTAATACATTAGGATATTTTCGGCACGACACGATTCTTTAATCCAAAAACTCACAGCGTATTTTGAATATGTAGCAATTTATCATGCATCAGAATTAAGCCAACATCCATATCCATGAACATTTTCAAAAGCCCCCTTCGATCCATAGCGTGAAACCTTCATTTACATAATACATATGTATCAGCTAGTTTACGCATTATAACCTTTGCTTCGAGGGTTATTTTATCGTAAAATATATTCAGTGAATTTGATAGAAAATGTGCCGCAACATATTTCCATCTTATATTCAAACTTAACTCGAGAGACCAATTATTGGCTTTGAAATGCCTTAGTTACGGTACAGAATTAGAAGCAGACAAGATTTCAGAGCTTCTAGTACTAGAGCACCGTAAACTCATGGAACTGTAGCACTTTTTTATTCAGTAAATGTTAAATATGTAGGTAAATACGTACTTGCAAGCTCAAATAAAATATACTCAATGTAAATAAAAATATGACCCTTGTGCAAAGCAGCGTTCGTTCTTATTAACCATATAAAGTATATTTTATTTCCACATTCAACGATAAATTCTCTTTCGCAAAGATTTGCGCGCATTCTAAAACAGTACAGTAACGTGTTGATGTGCGCATGTATTTTTTGAATTATTAAAATTTAGTACACTTGTTATATGGCTGTTATAAAAAGATATAATGAATGTACTCGGTAGCAGACATAACATTACCCATTAATTTAGAGAAAAAAATTTAAGCTGAATTTAAATGAGTATTAATAAAGTTTAAAAAGTTTAAAGATCTGGCATCTCTATGGTATCTGGCCTTGGCCACGTTGGCCCAATATTAACGAGTATCTTGCCTTGCGTAATAACTACGTTACTAAAAAATAACATAAGAATAGATTATTTTCTAGCAAAATTGTAAGCTAACTACAAGCTAAAAAAAATGACAGATTTTATCACAGTATTATGGCATTGTCCGACCTCCAGCCACAATTAGCACGAATGCACTTCTATAACACTAGAAACTAGAGAAGACTCGTAAAACTTTACGTTCTTGGACCGCAATAATGGCTCAGTAACTGCGAATATTATTTAAAGTTTTTCATTTTTATAAAAACAAATGAAACGAAAATATCAAGGCTACTAAAAGTAACCAATTTAAACATCTCTTTTGTACCAAAGAAAATATCCATTATTAATAATATTTTAAAGATTTTAGATAAGCAAATACCTCCCATGATGAGTATTCGTCACACATAAACAATGGCACTGTATCAGTATCTGGAAGTATCAGTCAATGCAATATCTGAGATGAATTTAATGTAGGACATAATTTATAGGTAACACATCGATGGCGAGGAAAGGTGGGGGAGGGCGGCTGATTCATTTTACATTCAGGGAATTGAAAATAATGCTAGATAAGAATAAGACCATTCCAATCGGCCTAAGATTTGAGTGAACCGACGTTACAAGATTATTTTAAAACGTATGTAATAAGTAAAGGTTAGCCAACGATTTCCACAAGAAGCTCGATAAAGTCTTCACGAAGAA
This sequence comes from Vanessa cardui, assembly GCF_905220365.1. Lineage (NCBI taxonomy): Eukaryota > Metazoa > Arthropoda > Insecta > Lepidoptera > Nymphalidae > Vanessa > Vanessa cardui. Next base: position 4,366,179 of record NC_061143.1, read on the forward strand.
CGTTGTAAAGAACAATAGTTACTGTTCCGTTGAAATCTTCTAAAATGTCGGAAAACTCGTTAAAATGGCTGAGTTGGCACAACAAAAGATATTGTTCAAATTACTTTGAGTGATTCGCCATTGTAAAAGCGTTGTTTCAGAAGCAATTATTGTACACATAGAAGGAAAATTTCACGAGCAATTCACACCAACAAACACCTCTAATTGTACATTACGTACCTACGTATAGCTATAGTCCAATATCTACAATAAACGTGAAAAAACATAAGTAGTCCATTTTGCGGAGATTCATCTCAAAAAAGACTACGCATGTTCTTACCAAACGTATATATGTGGTAAAAGCTTCTGTAAGTACCTTTATTTGCAACTTAAAATGAGAAAACTGTCTTTGTATCGTATTGCCTTGTATGGCAAACATTACAAATATAGAGTTTCGAATTATTTATGAATTAATAAAGTGGTATATGTGAAGACTGCCAGCATGTGTTTCAAAGTGTATCAAATTATCTGAGCTAATCACGCCCACTCCCTTTGAAAATTGTTTTATAAGCAAGCGACATACAAATGACAGCCATATATTTTCCAATATTCGGAAACAGAAAACTGAATCGTGTAATGGAATGAACGGAAACGAATTGAAATATATCAATGAATATAAAACCATATGAATACATAAGCAATTAATTTTTATTTCAATAGCCTGCAGCCATAAATAATGTTGTCACACTTCATGTTGTTAAATTCAGTAGTTGGTTCGCTGCCAATTGCCAAACTGGATAAACTGAAGCAGGACTTGATTTTGTGGATGCTGATTGTTTTAGCAAGAATTGATGTATGGCTTTATTCGGCCCAAGTTTTTGATTTGTCCTGAGAGCATTACAGATTTTTTTTTTAATTACTGAACCAAATTATTTTCACAAAAACATAAGAAGCTCGAGAACGAGTCCTGAGCGAGCAAAATTCTGACGATTCTTTTTAATCAACTTTAAATCTCATTTCGAAAACATAATCGACCATATTTTCAACCATGTTCGATAAAATCCCTTTCAATGTGACTTCTGTGTAGATAAAATTTTAATCTATTCAAAGAAACTACATTTCACAGAGTATAAAGCTTTAAACGATAAGAAAATCAACCACAATAACTTTATCATTACGTCATTTTGAGAAAAAATAAATATTTTAGGCCATATAATCTATAGCCTTCAACTGAATCATTTTACATAGGTAAACGCATAAATAGTAAATACTAAATAGAGGTAAAGGCCATTACGATACAACTCCAAAACAAACTGACAAAGTTATACGTAACTTTCCACTAGCAGAACCGGCGCTAGAGTTAAAAGGCATTATAAAAGTTTCCCCATTTATATCAATTGTTGTTTCGGAACTAGCGTCAGTTTCATATAAGTCGATTATTAAAAACGATTCCGCAAACATGTATCTTCTTTCGAGAAATTCGTAGAACAATATATAAGGTTAAGACAGACATATAAACTCCTGTGACCTTGGAAAGATTAAGCTTTGAATATCATACAGTATCATTATCTATTTTATCAACAGCAAATAATAATCCGGTAACACTTAAACTGTTGATATGCTGTTTGCTTTTTTTTATATTCAATATAAAATCGAATAAGTAACTTTTTAACAATCACTTATACATATATCTATCATGTACATTGTACCCGTTTTATTTATCATATCGGTAGGCGGATAAATAAATAGGTCATCCGTTGGTTAGTGGTCAACGCCACTCCTGAGAAATGGTGCTTTAAGAAATATTAACCATTCCTTACATCGCAATCTTTGGGATCTATGTATGTGCTCTTCAAGCCGGAACACAATAATATTAAAAGTAAAGTTGATTGCAAAAAGCCCTACTAAAAGTAAAAGAAATAAAGAGAAAAAACATTAAATGTAACGAACATATCATTCATCAGATTAATTAATATAAAAAATCTACGTACAAATAAAAATTTATTAATTTAAAAATTCTAACGATCCTGCAAAACGGAAACCCGACTACTGTCAAGCGCTTCAGACAAAATTGGAGATTTTTCGCAAAAATACAATCGTGAAGATTGTCAATTAAAAACGGTTCGTTCGTTCTGTTGATCTTTTTAACGATGAACTTTTTTATAAATATAAGTTTCAACTTATATGTATAAAATAAATCAATCGGAACCATTTTGAAGAATTATCAAATAATTAAACTTTAATACACTTTTTAACATCTTAGAGAGTCAATAATCCTTACGTACGTAAGGAATATGTTATACAATGCCAATAATAATCTGCCATTTGGGAAAATACCTGCATACCATCTTGCATGGTGGACCATGTAAAATTTGGTACAAAAATCAAGTTCAAGGCAAATCAAGATGATAACTTGTCTCAGATTCAGGATCGATATCCAAGACTATTCATCCAACTTCAAGAACATCTAAGAAAGTTCAATGGCGTATTTATCCTACGGCCAGGGGCTCGTGCCCGGGGCGACAAGCCTTATAGACGAACTGGGCCTTTCATTATCATTACAATTTTTTGCTACATTTTGATTTTAATTTTTAAAATAATTTTGAAGAACCTACTTAACATCCCATAAATATTCTAAAATTTTAATACACCTGCCTATTCTTAACTATAAATAATTTAATAAATCCTATATGTAATATGTCTTTCTCCTTAAATTTAAGGTTAGTTTTTGGGTCAGTCAACTCTTAAGAGAAATGCAAGCTAATCACAAATACACTTAATTCAGAAGTAAGTTTGCCGAGAAGTATTCACGGATAAAAGAGAATCATCGGATTAAGTTCTTAAGTGTACAAAGGCCTGAAGATGAAGTTAGTTAAGTTTACGGATTTCTTTTGACCGTTCACAAGAAAATGAAGTTCACGCTTGTCTAGTCAATAATCTAAATACAAAGCGAGTGAAACTGTGAAGGGCATTACTAAAATATTATACTTAATCTTTCTTGGAAACGCAGTCTTTCTTATGATATAAGTTTTATGGTTTAGGCAACTAAACTTAGTAGTTGGCTTAGTAGTTTCCGTCAGGCATAACAAACATACATCTTTTAATTTATATGTATATTATCACAAACACATTGGAGTTTAGTTCAACCTAATTCGTTATTAAAGCTGAAGTCAGAAAGACAGAACGATTATTCCACCATATGGAATACTAAATGTGTTAGCTTGTTTTAATCGTTAGCCTAAGCCCAAAGGAACATTTGTCTAATAATTGTAATTCATTATCATTTATTAAATAGGTAATTACAACATAGTACCATATAATGCCGTAGTCCGCCTGATTCGCCATCAGTATAATTACTACTTTTTTGTTATTATATCAGTGTAATTCACTTCTAAAGATGGCGCTCTATTTGAATCCTGATCAAGAGCTCTTAAAAAATATTATTTTATTATAATAATCCACCAGAAAACAGTCTTATGATTATCAGTTCAAGAATCAAAACAAAAACAGTTAAGATTTTAGAATCCGAGGTTGACAGTGTAATAAGAAAAAAAACATAAAATATTAGACGACGTTAACAGTCAGAACGTATAAAATATTAGACGTTTATAATGAAAGGACTAATCTAATTTAGAAGTAAAATTTAAGGAAACAATTTATAGTACAGTAAAATATATATCCAGCATATACAACCTTTAATTTCAAAGTTATCGTATTCCAATTGTATTTCCAAAAGTAATTAATTTAATTGGCCATATTTAAAATAAAAAAAGAAATGTAAATAGTATTTTCAAATCACAAATATTTTGTTGGCTCGGAAATTCTGGATAGAATATAGTAGAACTTCTAGACCAGTAATAGTCATAAATATTTCCGTCCGTATTTATGGAGCCGAGCTGACGGCCAACCAGTTTATAGGCGCCTGATATATTATATAAGATATAAGTTTCAATATATGTATATACATATAGAGGAAGGTGACGACCAAGAAACGATGGATGGATTGTGTGAAAGACGATATGGCTGAAAGGAACGTTACTTGTGAGATGACGTCAGACAGAGATGTATGGATGTAGAAGAAACGCTGCGACATATACATACATATATCATACTGAAAGATACAAGTAAAAACGACGTAACTAAGAGAAGAATGTCTCAACTGCCTGAAAAAGTTATTTCCACTTGTTATAAAAGTCTGTAAGAAAAAATTCGACCCGACCGGAATATTTGTCAAGGTACAAAGTCCTTTATCGACTTAGGAAACTCGTTAGAGAACACTTAATAAAAGTCCGTTATGCCCGAAATATATTTATGTATGTAAAAGCGGCTCCGTGAAACTTTTAATTTTATTCATTTCTTTAGAAAAATTACAAACCAGAATTTATTATTTCTATTTAAATATTCAAATATTATCCGTATAAGTTAGTTTTGGACTGTATCATATTCAGGTAATGACAATACTCGTATATAAGCGACATACTACAAGTCAGAAGCAGGAATATATGAAGAAAAAAAACATCTCAAAGAAATACCTAAGCATGAGGTTTTATTTAGCTTACCCTGAATTACCCTGAATAAGCAGTATGGTATTGACAAAGTAAAAAAGATAGAAACCCATGTCAATCGTAGGTGTTTTAAAAGTGCCGATTAAAGGTTTATATATTTCGCTCATGTATCCAACTAACAAAATCCAAAACGCTTTGCCTACCCTTATGGTGGCAGGGAAGCACTTACTCGATTTAACTCAAGAGGAAAATAAAAAAGTTACTATTTGACCATATCCATTTCATGCCCTGTATCTGTTGCACCGACCTCGTATACATTAAACAAGGATAGAAAACTGACGATGACGAGATAAGTTTTATTATAGTAATATAATACATTAACCAGCTCAAGAAATAAAAAGTCTAAATATTTAAAAACAGTTCAAACCCAGATACAAGTACATCTTATACGCTAATTAGGCTAAATTGCGCGGAACCTAAAATGGAACACAATTAAAAAATACTTTAATAATAATGTAATCTTTACTATATTTCAGCTTTCTATTAATAAAATAAATAAATTATACTAAAATACAATGTTCATACTTGGTCATGAATATATGTTAAACATGCCATGTTCTGAAAACCAGCTAGGTTAAGTAATAAATCCGAGCGAGCTCGTAAAACAGCCTTAAAGCTAGAGAACAAAGGGGTCGGTTGCAAAGATCGTAAATTAAATGGCATAATGCGATCTGGGGACCGCAAGAGGTTTAAAATAGCCATTACAAATAAATCGATAACGCTAACTTACATTTTTGTGTTCACAACATTAGCTTATTGAGGAAAGAAAGAATTCGACAGATTATTTAATAAGTAAAATATTATCAAAGAAAATGCCTCTACATATCTCCTAGTTTAAATAAATATGAATGACTTTTTACTATAAATGTCGACAATATTTCTAATATTTCTTCACGTAATAATATATAACATATATTTATATTCATATTTACAAAAAGTATATTTATATCTCAAGTAGTATTTGGGTTCGTTTACACCTATTGCTATTTTATATCAGTGTCAACAGTGCGTGCAGAGGCTGAAAGGCGCCGACTGCTTACGTAACGTGGCGTATTGATCGCATCCCCACCCCTCCCTACCGAGCGACTCGGCGCTCGACCAATCAGGGAGGCGGATTTAATTTTAATTTGATAGCCGTTCGAAGCGCGCGTCGTCCGATTCGTCAGCTCATTACGCGAATACGTATCATTACGTATTTTAATACACATATGTACAAATTAATCGTTTGTTGTTTTATTTCATCCCACTTTTGTCACCACAACGTGTATCGAATTATTGCGTGCATAATTTTAAAGCTAACAAGCAATAAATTATAAATGTTAACGCTTATTCAACACGCTAACACTCAATACGTCATATTTAACCTATTTTTACGTATTATATATATTAAAAATTAACATAAGTACTTGTAATGGACAATTATTATTGATCACCACGTTAAACCCAACTAAACTTTTCATATTCACATCTCTATAAACGAAATTCTCAGTAAATTGTAACTTTGAAACATCAGAAACTCGAAGTTCTCCAACTGCCTTTGTTATTACAGCAAAGAGCCTCAAAGCGTCTCGAATTTCTTAGAGGCAGACATTCGTAAGAAATACTTGTATAATAAGCTTATTCTTAAATCTTGTCTACAGTCGAGATGTAGATAAATTCTGTGATGAAGGATGGCACTTTTGGGATTATGCAACTACAAATCATCTCGGCTCTTTTATCGAAATAAAATAAAATCATTCGATGTTAGTGCAGAAAGAAAAGTCAATAGCATCACATAGAGAAAAACTCCAAAAATATTTTACACTGGTTTAACAGATAATGAAAGAAAGTAAAATCACGGCTATAAATGCAGAGGAAGGAATGAATTGATAAGTCGCAAATCACCGCAACGCCCACACTGGCGCCAAATTTAGTCTGAGTCATTCAATCTGATTATGTCATTTTTGTTATAGCATTATTAGCTTAGTTTAGCAGATTTAAAAAGAAAAGAAAATATTTCTATATATGGAACAGTATTCACAATAGTCTCATAAATATGTCGTTTATTCCAAATTACATCCATTTGGAGATTAAACGTCCATGCTCCATTTCCATAGAGCTGATAAGATCTCGAGTGGAGTATACATTTTAAATTTACCAGAATAATCTCGTTAAAAAATTGTAATGAGATTTACAAGCTGAAATGTTGATTGAGTTTGATTTAGGTGAAGCCCAAGGGTCAATTTGTCTACCGACCCTTGACGAACTTACAGATGTCCAGCCTCCGGGAATCCAATCTCTTGATAATTTCCGGAAACCCAAATAAAAATAATAGCTACATGGCATAATATAGCTCTCAAAATGATTGTTATCCAATAAAACGTACATTTTATAGTAAAAGTCAAAAATTAATCCTAATTTAGACTTATGGGCACAGACCAAATCTACATTCGAAAAGAATTTTTGTTACTTAGCAATCAATAAGCATTAACTAATTTTTTTAAGGATACTAATTGATCTAATTATTCAACTTACAAATTTATACCACTAAAAACGAAAAATTATATTCAATTTATCTAAAAAGCTTTTACCTACGAAGCTTTAGGATCATTTATCTAAAGTGCCTACAATAGACATTTATACAAGTCAGGGAAGGTCATGAATAAGTGATGTTGGTAATTAAGTAAATGAGAGCTCAGTTTCGGCTACTCAGTACGTTTTAATAGATGTCTTAGAACAAAAAAAAGTAAGAAGTAAAAAACAAACAACAAGAAGAATCCAAGTTAAGTAATAGAGATTATTACCTACGCACTTCGCAGACACTTGAACATCGCATTTACGAAAGTAGTAGTCATAGCTCTATCTTTGTAGTAGCTTTATCGGCAAGATAAAAGTGAATAGGTATTTTATAAAGCAAGTATTCCAGTATAGACAACATCTTTAAATTAAAAAGTAAATCATATAGATAGACAAGGATAATTTTTATGTACAATTGATTTTCAACGCAAGGTCTTTCATTTGAAAAAAGAAATAAGAAGAAATCAAAATCAGCGAACAGAAAGATTCCAAGATAACAAAATCAATTCATCCTTCGTAAATCCTGAAGGTAATCGAGGTTATTACGCATTTGTTAGACCTTTGAACATTTCGGATTTACGAGTGTTCAATGAGCGTTATCTACAAGACACGGGTGGGTGCCCATCAATCCATCCTTCCATTTCCTCTTAGACCGCATCAATACTTACATTTAAGCGTGATCGGTCACAGTGAAGTAAACAAAATACCGTAACACATTTTCAAGTTAGATGAAAATTTATTAATAGACTAATTTAATGTTCTGAACATGTTGATTTTTAATGATCTTACATTTGAATTTCCTAAGTACTGTTCCCGGATAAAACTACATTCATCATTCATCGATCAATCGGAAAGATTTACAAAATCAGATTTCCTATTTACGCCATTTTTCTTTCACATACTTAATGCAAAAATTGATATAAATAATAATTTAAACGATAAAGATTATTTTCTTTTATTGTAGAACAAAATTATTAATACAAGCAAAAGAAGATTTACTAGTAGATCATTAGTGTTGTGTTCATTCAAACAATAATTAATATTAAACGTAGAAGAAAAAAAATCAAATTGAATCGTACATTTAATAAAGAAATGCTTAGGAACTGGGGAGTGTTTGCGTGAAACCCAATAAATAGAACTCTAGTTGCCTAAGCAAATAAACCAAGCTCCGTATTGCCTATAAGTCCTATTGCTACAAAAACAGACGGTCAATCTTGAAAAAATAATAACAAACTAATTTCATATACATTCAGTGGAGCCAATTGTAATGAAAAATACAGTACATAATATTAGGTCGAAGTTTTATTAAATTTTAACACGCCAGTTTACAAAATTCAAACATATTTTCATGACTGCCTAAGGCCATCTTACAATTTTTTAAACGAGCAACCGTCATATTTATACATTTACCCTACTATCCGTTATTCGTAGCTTATCTACTGATCCATAGCAAGCTAATAATAGTGATACGCCTCGCATACAGTTCTATTATCCACAAACAAAACGAAAAGTTTCTCGAATATAACCAAGCATAAGCAGTAAAAGCATTAAGTATCCCATCATATTAAAAAAAAATACTACAAGGGTAGTTAATACCTTTAATGCGAAAACATCTACAATGACGTGACGTTTAACAATGTATCGCGCAAAGTTATTAGTATAAAGAAACATCTCTGAAATTATAAATTAGTACGAATTTCGTCAACACAAAATAAATCACATGTGTATAAGTAAATTAATATCAAATTCGACTTTGTATAAAATCGTCTGTAGAGGTAATCTTTAAGGAGACTCGAAACTCACCGCAGAAAACGAGTGTGAAATAGAAAACGGCTATGACAATTATAAAATCTATAGGATACCACAGTAAAGTCAGACTATCTACATTTCACAAAGTGAATTCTCATAGAATAGCTACTTATTCTTTATTCACTGCTGGTTAGTTAAAGAAGCATAAAAATATCGAGTCAATCAATACTCTCGTTGGGCTTATAGAAGCTGAGATATTGATAAAGTGGATTAAGCAATCTCACAACTTAGGATTATGACTTACTCCGCGAATCTGGAACACGAAATCGATATAGACGAGAGCCTTGTCTCGATATACATATTCTAGCTGCGAGTAAATTTTCTCCTTCGTAAGTCATTTTTATTTCAAACTTTATTTACGTAGTTTTGTAACTAAAACGCTCGTCTTGGTATTTGTATCGTGGTATTAGTATTGAAACTCAAGGGAAATAGATTAATCTATAATTTTAACAAACAGAAGAGCATTTCTGATGGTGGTAATTGTGTGGATGGATAAACTCATGAAACTGTCGAAAATAATATAAAAATCAAGGTAAATAATAATGTAAAAAAATAGTAACTCGATTATAATAAGGAAGAAGTGCTAGGTTATTTACTAAAAAAAAAATTAAAACTAAATTATCATATATAAAACTAGAATTATTATGAATTATTATTTTTAGATAACACTAAAACATTTCCAAACAAAACAGCTTATAAACACTAAAAATACGTGATATTTAACACGGTGAAGAAAAATGGAAGATACCATTACAATTCATGGCACGACACAATAGTCATTTGTTACCCACAGCACATTACCTTCATTAATGATCCGGCAGAAAAACGGACTAAAGATTAAAATGAAAAAAAAAATAGTAAAAACATGCTAACTTTGAAACAAGCCCCTTTAGCAATGACTGAACAAGCACGTAACACAGTAGCAATAAGAACTTTTCAATAAAGCGATACGTAACAAGATAAGTAGACGATTATCTACAACTATCGACCCGCCCCGGCTTCGCACAGGTGTAATACTGATATACTACATACACTACAGAATTTGTTTATTTACGACATCACATTGGAAAGTTCTAAAATTATCAGTGTTTTTTTACTATACTGTCCATGTCTTATACTACTTACAAAAACCCTCTCGAATCACTCTATCTATTAAAAAACCGCATTAAAATCCGCTACGTAATTTTTAAGATCTAAGCATACATAGGGACAGACAGCGGTAAGCGACTTTGTTTTTACTGTGTAATGATAATGATAAGAATAATACCATCAAAGACATCGCTCTCTACTACAACTAAATAAGGAGCTAATTAAGAATTATTAATTGAAACATAACACTTTGAACCAAGTTACCAAAAATAGCTAACACAAATAAATTCACCCAAAAAAGGAATTAGTGCATATAAGCTAATCTTTCGTCGGTTTGCCATGAGATACCGTTCAAGGACGTTTCTGAAAGTTTGATGTATTCCAAGTGGAGTCGAAAAAGACACTTGACCCCAGGGCCGTAGCCAGGATTTCATTTCGGGGGGGGTTCGTGCTCCAGGAAAAAAAAGCAACAGGTTTATTCTATAATAATCATAAATATATTAAAATTATACATCATTTATACACATTTATTTAAAAGACAACCGACGACTTATTTTATGTAATACGGGGCAAACGAGCATGAGGCTCATCTGATGGAAAGTGATTACCACCACCCATGGACATCTGTGGGGGTTGCAGGTACGTTGCCGGCCTTTAAGGAAGGAGTACGCCTTTTTTTTTAAGGTTCCGAAGTCGTATCGGTTTGGAAAAAGCGTCGGCGAAAGCTGGTTCAACAGAGTGGTTGTGTAAGGTAGAAAATGTCTTAAAAATCGTGCTGTTGTGGATTTTTGAACATGAATGTGGTGTGGGTGAAACTTTGTATTTTGACAAGATGTCCGAAGGTAAAATTCAGCAGCCGGGATTAATCCGAACAATTCCTCGGAACATTCCCCGTGAAAAATTCGGTATAAGATGCAGAGCGATGTAACATCTCTACACAAAACTAAAGGATCAAACAGATCGAAAAGGGCTTGATCGTCGATAATTCGAGCAGCTCTGCGTTGGATACGGACAAATGGAAGGAGCTGGTATTGGGGAGCACCCGCCAGGTGAGGTGTGAGCAATAATCCATGTGGGGTTCAATTTGCGCCTTGTATAGTTTTAGGCGATGGTCTTGCCTGAAATACTGTCTTGGCTTGCTGAGCACACCGAGCTTTTTTGATGCCAATTAGGCTTTGCGTTCCAATTGACCGCGGAACTGAACGAGGCTCGAAAAATCCACGTCAAGTATTCCAATACTAGCTGTAGCGGCTATTGGAATCTTCTGAAATCGTGGAGATACGAGAAATGGTAATTTTTTTAGCGGCTAACGCGCAAACTTGCCTCTTTTTGGGGTTGAAGTGGACTAATTTTAGCCGGGGGTTCCGAAACTACTAAGTGAGCCTAAGGGACTGCTAAGGGAGATTACTTCCCCGCCATCAGATATTTTAATAGCAATCATATATGAACTAAGTTTAGCCGGCCCCTGTTCGCGACTTTGTTTAATGAAGACTCGATTTCGGTTTTCTCCGACGTTTTCCCGAGAAATATTAGCCCGGCCGGTGTACGAGTTGTCTAAAGTACTGTCGTCTGCATAGCAGTGAATGTTACAGATTTGCAGCAAGTCACTGATATGCAGAAGAAACAGAGTGGGTGGAACGCAGCCTTGTGTAACATAGGCATTAAAGAATTTTAAATCAGAACATGCACCATATATAACGACTTTAATGTTCTGATCTGCCAAAAAGCTGGTGATCCAATTGCATAATTTCCAGGGAAGCCCATAGGAAGGGAGCTTCCAAAGAAGCGCTTTGTGCCATACGCTATCAAATGCCTTCGCTATGTCCAGACTGGCCGCCAATGCCTTCCCCTTGATCTCAACTGCTTCCGCCCATCTATGACTAAGATAATCCAGAAGATCACTGTCTGAACGCTCCCAACGGAAACGAAACAAGGAGGTGATGGCTATTGGCCTATAATTGGACGAGTCAAAGCGGTTGCTTTTTTTAGGGATAGGATGTACCAAAGTAGTTTTCCAGGAGTTCGGCTGGAGTCAGCGACTATTCGGTATAGAGCGCCGACTATCCGTTTTTTAATAATATAGTATGAATATTCTCAATAAAATATACAGGGTTATTGGTAATTCGACGTATATCCGTTAGGAGGTGATAGGGGTGACTATTTGCAATAATTTTAACCCCCATATGCAACATCCAAAAGTGAACCAATTTTAAGTTATCACGTTTTTTAGTTTTTCGCAAAATTTTTCAAAAAAGCAACTTCAAAAATTTATTTAAAAAAAAAGTATCAATTAAAATCTATTTTTTTTTTTTGTTTTATAAAAAACGTTAAAAAAAAATTAAACACTGAATATTTTTCCATATTTAAACAATAATTATCGGTGCAAATTTAAAAATGCGAGACGAAAAACTAAATATAAAACTAAACATAAAACTGTAATGGCACTCTGTAAAAGGTGATTCTTTAGTATCTAAAATTACTAACATGACATTATGACAAAAAATTAGTATCTTAATATAATGTGAATAAGGGTATGATTATTATTGCCTCTAGTCTTTGCGTCTTTGATTTATTGTCGTATCTAGACCAAACGGATTAATTTTCTGAAGAAACCGATAAATACTTACGTTTTGTTTGTTTAATTAGCGCAAAATATTTTTTTGATAATACGATAGCGGTTAGCGAAAAAATTTCGGGGGGGGGTTTGAACCCCCAAAACCCCCGCCTGCCTACGGCCATGCTTGACCCGGTTCATACTTACCAACGGGCTCATTCGTGAAACAAGGTCAAGCTTCTATGGACAAATACTGCTAGCATTTTTACTGAATAACTTATATATTAACACCCGAAAAATAAAAAAAAAAACTAACATCATTTATCAAAGATAATGATGTTATTTGAAATATGCTATATCATAAAATCGATGAAAAATTAAACTTCAGAAACTTCGACAATGTATGTAAGGTACAGTATTTTATTTCAGAAAATAACGATGAAACAATACTGTAGAATACATTATTACAAGCTATAGCGTTATATAGCGAGTGTATACCATTACTCGGAATCAATGATGCGAGAGAATAGAATATTCAGCAGATCGACGAAGTGATAAATGTAGAAGACATTGAACGTGAATATATATCACCGACGTCATACAGTGACGAGACTGAAAAAAATTTGGATACGATTAAGTTCTAACAACGGCTTTCTAGATCATTACCTAATATCATGAATCATTTAAATGGTACTAATAGATGAAAAGATATTTCAATGCTTTATAATAATCACACGAAAAAAATATTATTAACAGATGACGTAGCGCATTTCAGAGGTTTCAATAAATACAATTTTAGGCATTGTTCAACGAAATTGTTGAAAATTTAACAAACTTGATATGAACATATTTGCTACAGTATCTCCTTCAATCCAATACCGTTTGATATTCATCACATTTCTGATATGATAGATGATCTTCTGAGCTTACGAATATTGCGCTCGCACGATTCCATTAATATTCTTATTACTCCTACCGAGTATAAAACTTGACATGTAATGGAAGACGGAATATTATTAGCTCAAGTTTAATTCAAAGACAATTTACTGAGAAGAATATTTTTGTAACAAATATTTAATTTGCGAAAATAATAAGAATAGGTATGAACCATTATTTGTCACGTAAAACAATGAACTCAATAATGACGACGAACAAAGTAATCGAATCACATATAATTGATTCCCAATAAAATAATGAAAGACAATTTGAAATAAAGACAATAAGAGAGGGCAATTTAAAACGCTTTGCATAAAACGCTGAAAGGTCAGTGGCGAGAGGAAATTAGGTCAATGCGATACCAATAGCGGTCGGATGCCGGAGAGAATTAATTGAAAAACCTTTTTACCTTTTTGCAATTGAATACTGGCTCGCATCTTTCAAGGTTTATAGATTTAAATCTTTGATATAAATGGGGGACATATATGTCATCGCCTAGCTGTTCGGTGTTTGTGACAACGTGAATTTTTCTATTATTACGTTTCCTTCTCCAGTTGTTTTCGGGTCAGATTCGACTTTAACTTTTACTGTTAGACCAGATGAACGTTTTAAGTCGTTCTTTATAGTAGCTATTTTATTAAGAATAAAATCTCCTAAATTTGAGGACAATTTAAATTATTTACTAGCAAAATAATGTCAATCGCTAACCGTAGAAATGTTCGTATATCCGCCTGGACTTGTTCAATCAAACAGTTTAGGAGTTGTCATTTGTGATGATATATATTATAGATGCTTATGTACACCCTGCGAAAGCAATACACTAGTATATACATAGATCAACTAGAGTCTCGAAACATCATACTTTTACGTTTTAAATTGAAGCTGATTGAATAACCCCAAACATACAACGAAGTTGCGGCGTCAGATGATATCCTTTGACCGAGAGCCTGCACTCTCGTTTGAAACTAACTCTATCTCATGTAGTTCAATCTCGTTAGGTTCGTTGTAGCGTAGGTAGCAATTATGTCGAGACGAAAGTCAGGAAATGAGAAGTTTACATGGACGTATTAAGGCTAGATACGTGTGTATGTATAGTTTTTCTATAAGCTTTATACTTTTTTTTTACAAGAACGATATGATTTACAGTTCTCTTATCAAAAAGTCTTTATATAATTGCCAAATATTATAAATATTAATGAAACTAAATCAGTGTGTGTGTGTTTTTTTTAATAGTGGAATGATACCAAATCCATGATATCCATCCATATAGATGCGACGTCATAATATCATCGTTTCAAATTCCACTCAGAAAATATATCAGCTAAAAACTGAGCAAATGCATTCATAAGCTTTGCAATCTCTTCAAAGCCTCCTAATACGAGGATGTTAAGTTGATTACTGTAGACGGAGAAGCTTTATAGTTACAAACTGGGGCTCTAATGTGGCGTTCGATCGAGTTAATCGCACGTAATGCGTCCATTACACAAGTCTTATTTCCTGCTCTAAGATTAATCGATGAAAAAAGACCAAGGGAAACTCTTAACAGCTAATAATTGCTGAACTTCTTAAGCATCTATAAAATTTTTGAAGTACCTATGGCATAAATAGTTCTATAAATATAAATAAATAGATAAATCTTGGACAAGATCACATACATTACTCTGATACCAATGTAAGTAGCTAAAGCACTTCTGATATGGAAAATTAGAAACACCCAGATCCAGGACAACATAGAAAACTAATGAACTTTTTCAAAATCGATTCGACCAGGAATCGAACGCGGGAATTCGGAGTGGTGTATCCATGAAAACCGGGTGTTACACACTACTCGACCACGAAGCTCGTTCATTTTTTTAAGAATATTTATTCTTACAATAAATATAAATAAGTATAAACAAAACGACTAGAAGATACAAGGTTCATAATTCTGTGAAAATTACATAGAAATTGAAACGAATTCCTTTGAGAATACCGAATAGAAATTTGATTATTTTCCTGTACTCAAGTTTAATTCAATTTTTCCCGATAGATACCAATATTCTCGGATTCAGTAATCGAATTTACTTCCAAGATATTAAATTACCGTCTGTAAGAATCCAGTCGCATTCCCATGTCATCTTATTTTTCTACTTTCAATGATGACATTTTAAGCCGCGTGGAACCGACAAAGTAGGATAGAGGCATATCAACCAGTTTGTATCGTAAAAGCCGACTGCGGAATTTTATATAGAGTGCATTCAGCAAATAGCAATCGAGTAAATAAGCACTACAACCAACCGCATTGTTACGTAAAACCCATCCGACCAATAAAAAAGAAGATAGGCCGGGAATAAATATCCGGCAAATCTTTTGCACGCAATTTACACGTTGCTCCAACCGCAACTACACGATAAACAGGCCAACGAATGGTAAATTACGATGACTATTGACAAATTACTCCCAAAAGCATTTGTTTTACAGATATACAAAATTGACAAACAAATTTATATACCTCTATAATGTTTTCGTATCGGGTTTAAAATAACATGTAACACTCAATAAAAATATTTTTATGCAATCACCCAAATAGGAATCTCTAAAGTGGATATAATCGGTGTTCTAAAGAGTTTTTCCTAAGTGACTAAATGAAATCAGACAAAACTCAATACAACATAAAAAAATAATTAGAGTAACTGTTGGTGGGTATATAAGCATTCTATGAAAATAAGCTTACGTAAAAACACTCACTAAAACAACAAAAAATACAATCTTGTAAAGAAAACTGATATCATATTCAAGCTTAAAGCAAATATGCATCTTTACAAGCATAGGCTGTCTTATGTTAACTAAAGATCTTTCAACAATTAGTAATATCCTGAGACAAAACCAGCAAAGCTTTTAGTGTGTTATCCATGGCTTGCATCACTCACCTCCATTATTAGTATTTTGACCTAAATATCAAAGTGCACTTAGCATTTAACTCTTCAAATGCGATCTCCTAGCGACAATTCAACTTTTGTGCATTAAGGTTGCGGGCAATTAAGTAAATGGACGTGCCCGAGGATTTATCATCAATTATATCACTTTGTAACTGTAACCATCCCCTGTTTTGACCCCAAAAGGGGTTGACATCTACAGATACATTATTAGCACTCTTCCACACCATTTATGAAGCATACATTTAAAATTTCAAGTCTCTTACTTCAAAAACTTTCATACTAAATTCAAACCTCCATTTTAGTGGAGTTTCATAAAACCCGTTCTTAGCGGATGTCTACACTCTATAACCAACCGAGCTAGCAAATTTCAAGTTTGTACGTGTTCTTGCTACTGAGATTTTGTGATTAATCATTGAGTGGTATATTAATCATAACTGTAAAGGTAGTAGATAATTTCATCACATTTTGATGATTTTTTTATTGATGGGACGTTCAAAATTTAGGATTAAGCCTTGTCAGAAAAAAAACTTCCTTACAAGATGTACAGACAAACGAAGACTCTCTTATTCTATCTGAAGTAGATTGTTGTGAACGTCTAGGAAACTTAAATATCAATGATTGACCATAAGTGACCATACACAACTTTGAGGGACAAAAACACTCAATTTCATTGTTTATGTAACTTGTGTAACCAAGTACACAGAGATTGTTTTGACTATGAACGCATTCATAATTTACATCACTGACGTCACCAAAAAAAACCGACCAATCGGGTAAATAATGATATAAAAAAAACAAGGTAATAAAACAGTTTCTTTGAACCCTGTTGTTAAGAACTACAAACACCTATAACCCGGTCAAACTGTTAACAAGCATATTATTATAGTGTTATAGATTGTTTGATCGTTTGCGTGTCGAATAAAACTTGGTTTCTGCTCCACGTTAATCCGTCTATAGCTGCATTAATAGTTTGTAGCCATTTGGCCAGACACTCGACCCAAAATTGTGCCACATCCACCGCAATCGATCACATTGTACCCCCGACTATTCCATAAACTAAAGATACCATTCCTATAACACAAAATATACAGTAACAGTCTGTGAATTTAACACTCCTGGGCTAATACCTCCTCGCGCAGTTAGGAGAGGGTTTGGAACATATTCCAACACGCTGTTCCAATGCGGGTTGGTGGAATGCACATGTGTCCGAATTTCAATGAAATTAGACACATGCAGATTTCCTCACGATGTTTTCCTTCACCACCGACCACGAGATGAATTATAAACACAAATTAAACACATATACGTGGTGCTCGCCTGGGTTTGAACCCGAAATCATCAGTTAATATGCGTTCTAACCACTGGGCCATCTCAGCTCTTCACGAAACATATTTGGGTATAATGTCGATTGTAAAATTTAATCGCTATTGATATTGTTTCACTGTTCGTTCATCCAAATAAATAAAATACATGAAGCTACAAGTTGCAACAATTCACCTTCAAAAAGTCCAACATCTTACTGAGACAGTAAATAATAAATCTACGCTATATTTTTTACTAATTACTAAATGCTCTTAACACAAAAAATATCTCAGGCTCCTACTACACCCACAAGTTAAGATGGGGAGGCTTAATTCTATTATGTCGGCTCAACACGGCTTTCTACAACTAACTCTACATCTATTAATTATTTACTTTATTGAATTTATATATCCATTACATTCGACGGATTATTTTTCATTCAGATGTTGATATTACTGATCAACACGTCACTGATAAATTGTAACCGCTTAAAATCTACCTCCTTAGATTAAAGGTGAAATCATCCAATAAAATCCAGCAATTTCTGACTGATCCGTAAACATTCCCTTTTTTTCATTCGGTTCACTCATTACTGGAATGCATTTCAATGTGTTTTTACATTTTATTCTAAGCAATTATTCGATACAACTGATAGGTCTTCGTGCAAGCTTTAAAAACAAATGTACAATGTATAATCTCTATCAAATCTATATACAATATACAGTTTATTAATGATATATTTTGTCAGATGGAACGGACTGATAAGTGGGCCATAGGATGTACCCTTACGATCATTCACATCATAGCGCTGACTATAAACATGGCGCTGTAAGAGATATGAACCATTCCATACAATGTCAATGTGCCACCAACCTCGGGAACTAAGACGTATGTCTTACCTCTTGTGTTGCAACCTACACATCAATCAACATCACACAAAATCCCCTTTCCCCTATCCCCCTACATCTCTCTTGTCTTTCATTTATATCTCATATATTTTCTTAAAATTATCGATTAAATATATAGTAAAAAAGGTATGAACTATTTATCCTACAAACAGACCTAAAAATACATGCCAAAAGAACAATGCGGGTTCCATACGTCATCCCTTTAATCATGTTAAAAGTCGTTCCAGAAACCCGTTCCGAATAGAAGCAAACCTATCTATCTATATCTATTGGCCTGTATTCCAACTGCAACGCATAGTCACCTCTGTGACAGTAAAAACAAGAGCGATAATAGAACATGACTAGAAAACTAAACAATGAAGCAAATGTCGTCCTTATTACAATACGAATAAGAACTGTTATTATCAACGTTATACCGAGTGCACGTTCAGGGAAAAATTTACCAACAAAAATGTATTATTCCATAACAATTATAAAAATAAATTATAAGGCGAACAAGTGTTATTATGTACCATAAAAAAAAACATCCTTTTACGAGAATTTTTAATGTATTAAAAATAGAAAGTCTAAATAAAAAGGGAATATAAGCCCTTTTGTTGCAAAATAATGTGCCCAAAAACAGATGCTGGCGGAACGCTCATAATGATTATGGGCAAAATTTTATGTTCATAGTTGGTATTCATGGATTCATCATTGATGGGATATTCCAAACGTTTGAATTTTTCCGACTGTAAATAAATTTCAAATAGATTTTAAATAACATTATTTAAGTGATATTAAACTTTATTTTCAGACACAATATTAGCTTATTGTGTGTCACTATGTCATCTAATCTCAGCAATCAATTTTAATTGACTTGGGTGTCGTATCGATTTGAAAAGTATATATAATTATACGACGATATGGGTAATGAATGGGTTCACCGAATCAATCTGACGATTGAGCCAACCGGCAGGAACCAAATGTATTATAGAACTCATAATACTGGTTAAAGCTTCTAGGTTGGGTTCCGTACATATCACTGATGAAGGCGAATTTTGTTTTCCATACTACAGAGCAATTCCTTATTCAACATCTTCAAGACAACTAAGATCTTGTCACTCATATATGACTATCTTCAAAAATGAATTTGTTATATAACTAGCTATGACCCGCGACCTTGTACGCGTTTGGATTTAACAAAAAAGATATTATTTTAGCCTAAGTTACTCTTAATTGTATCAGTTATAATACCAGTGAATGTGCCGTCAAAATCGCAGGCAGGACAGGCAGACCAATATTGTAAAAAATATTATTTTGGTATATGTACCGTGTATACATACATATGCATTGAGTAAAAAAGGGCTATTTTAATATTACAACCAGACACACCAATTTTATTATATGTACAGATATAAATTGCAACGCATTTCGTTAAGAAATTATATTATACAACCTACCAGCCACTTCACAAACATGAATAACGCCACGGGTGGCATCCATTACGCTACACGCTCAAATTCACTTATTAAATGAATATACATATACTTTTACATTAAATACATTACCGATTTAAGTGTATATAATAAATCATTTTCACTTAGGTTTCGTAATCTGATTATTTCAACAGAAATATTGAAATACAATTGAAGTACCCTTAACGAAAACGATACGATACTAATTTGGGAGAAAATGGGAAATTGGTAATACCTTTAATATTTTGGTCTAATTACTTGGTGAAAGGGTATTTGAGCAAGTCGTTTTGAGTAGGCTTCTAATTGTTTTCCGGTTTGAAGGGTGAGGGAGCCAGTATACAGGGACAAGGCATATAACGTCTTACTTGCCAAGGTTGATGGCGCATTGGCGATGTAAGAAATGGTGAATATTTTTACAGGGCTAAGTTTACCACATACCAAAATGTAGTCTAATGGATTGTCTGCCTACCTAATATTTTACCATTTTTTTTAAATATACATAACCTTGTTCTACTATTATTGAAAAAGGCAACATTTTAAAGTTCTTCCGGATTTCATGTACCTAATAAATTTTGGCCTTAGTATTGATGAAACCTAAAAGCACGTTATACAATCACACTAGCCTAATGCAGTATTATTATTCACATACAACAGTAATGTAACACAGCATTAAGTAGTCGTATACGTTCCCTTTCCCATCAACCGAAGTAAAAACGACATCCACTCAACTATTTACCCTTGAATGACCTCTAAACTTCCTCTAAATCACGACAATAAAATCTAAGCTGCCGTTTCAGAAACATTTCTCCCTAGCAACCTTTAGATAGCCGCTTTTATTTCTAGTAATGTCTGACCCATAGTTTTTGGAACATATATTAAAAGGCTTAGATAAAATAAAATACATGAGATGTTATAAAACTATAATAGCCCAAGATATTTTACCTGACGATTCAAATAACATGTCTTGGGGTATTATGAGAAAAAGTCAATAATAGTTTGGACAACATCCAGATTTAGACAACTAAAAAAAAATACGCTTCCGGACAAAAACCTCTCCTGCTATGGAGAAGGTCTACACGCGGCACCACTACGACTAATACGAGCAAAACATTTTACAAAACTTCCAAATTCACCGATGGAATACCAAGGGTTCCATATAATCGCAACTTTATGATGGATGAAGAAATAAATTGAATCGCCTATATGTTCTTATACAGATCTTTTAATGCGTATTCTCAATTATGACTGAAGATAGAAGGCAAACTGAGTCTTGCCGATGTTTATCAAGATATGAAATGGGCATCTTCTAATAAGATTTGTTTATTTTCAAATTGTTTCTTTCTTCTGGCACATAACATCTAAACCCATTGAACTGTACCTTTACTTACTTGACATAAAATACAGTAAAATTTTGAGTTTCCTTTAAGCAAAGGTAATCCATTCGATAGTATTCGACGATAATAAATCTTACCTGAGCTACGCCTTTTTTATGCGTTCTTCCAAATATCCATTTATAACTCCAATATAAAGTCAGAATTTTTTAAGAAAATCCACTAATTCAATTGAATAAACATACTTTTCACCAACTATTTCACGAATAAATATCTTCACCTAAATGATGGAGTTAACTATTTTGAAATGAGTAATCCAATTTCCTTCGTTTGTGCTAAAGCGAGGACGAGCAACTGAATTATCCGTTCTCGTCGGGGAGACCCGAGTAATGAAGGCAATGAGGTTTTTAGCTTTGGATGAATATACACAAATCCTTTTATGTGTAAATAATTGACAACTGACTGGCGCAAAGGTCACTGGAAATGCCTTGTGGACTGTTACAGCGAGGGTTTAAGAGTCGTTACGTAACGCTAGGATAATTCAGAGATTCGATTCTAACCTCGATTTAAAGAGTCAAAGAGTAGAGTAGTTTTAAGGAGTAAGTCAGTGTATTGCCATTATTTTATTTCTAGTTTCCAAAAATAAATTAAAATCATTTCGCGATGATCATTTATCGATACAATCTGAATGACGTTTTAGGCGTTTTTTCGGCCTACATAAGGAGTAGTAAACCAAAGCAAGGTCACTAAGCAGTAAAGCGTTTCACTTATTTTATATTGAACTAGCAGGTACTTGTTACTGAGCGAACCTTGGGAAATTTTGCTGATCATTCTGTATATGACGATTAATTTAAGGCGAAATATATTATCTATGTTAATTTATTTTACTGTTTCTTTCATAACCAACTCTTAACTGTGTTTAAGCTATTTACGTAACCGGGTTAAATTGACACAATTTTGCCATATCAGCACAACAGTCTGCGAACACAGTTGTAATTATATGCCCTACAAAAAAGATGTAATTTTTATCGGTGATATCGATTTAAACGTTTCAAGAACATTTCAATAGCAAGTTAAGAAAGGTTTTATTTTTATGATTATAATAATCCCGCGAAGTATTTAAATAATACGATTAATATAAGCTATTACTCACATTCTCCTCGACCGTCTTCTTGATCTTCGCACTGGCCTCGCTGACCTTAGCACCAGCCTTATTCACCGCCGAGTAGAGGAAGTTACCCAGCGACTTGGCACCGGCCACAGCTTTTGTGGTCACTGCCGACACATTAATTGTGATATAACTATTTCGATTAAACGTTTGTCAAATCAAATTTCAAGTCAAATTTGTCAATCAATTCGGTTGCATTTTTTCGTTACCTCAAAATTCCATTTGAGAACTTATTTAGAAAAATCCTTTTTTGGGAGAGTATTGTTAGAGTTAGTTCCGTTTGTGTCACGACTAAATTTGGAGTCGTTTACATTTTTTTTTTAGCTGAAGATAATAACAAATCATGTATGGTATGGATTGGGTTATTATTTTGGGTTGGGTTATCTTGTGTTTAAGTATAATGCAAGGTGGTATCACATGGTTCCTTTTTCGTTCATTTTGTTTTGTCCCCCAAAATGACTATGGTGTCATGTGTGTAAATAAAAAATCAAGCAATCATCATCTGTCAGATGATTTAATAATGCACCGATTGACTAATGTTGGATATAAAAGTATTTGGCATATTTACCAATATTCACTCGAGTTTACATATCTTACGAGTATATGTATCTGATATTAGCCATATCACCTCTAGACATTTTTTTTACAATTGTATAAGGCAAACTTTTTTTTATAAGGCAGACTTGAATGTAGACACCTAATGAATGGTTTAAATACGAAGTTTCGTTTTACGATACATATACATTTTTTTTTATTGTAGAGACGCCGCGATTAAACACAATAGAGCCCGTCCTACATTCTTGGCGCGAATAGAAAAATTACGCAGATTCGAAAAATATTTTCATAAAATTTGAAATGCAAAACTCAATTAAACATAGAAATATAAATTATAAAAAAAAACGCATGGAAGATTATTTAAAATTATTGAATTTAAAAATGGAAAAATTACTTCAGGCCATAAGTTGTGCACTTAGCGAAATTAGCAAATTTAGGTGGAAAAAAAGTCACAAAACAGCTTTCGTAAATCACTTTGTGACAAATATACGTAAGCCACAACCCCTTTTTTAACTTTCACACGGTCGTTTAAACACCCTAGTGAATTTTCACCGTAAACACCCCTTACACCACTCCACGTTATTACCCGTAAAGGGAGGGATTATATAAACATTTTCAAGCCTCAACATTATACACCAATGACGTATAGAATAAAAAGCGAAATCATGCCAAAATAAAAGCTGGATGTAATTAAAATAAACTTACTCTAAAAAAATAAAAATTACTAACACTCTTGCATATCTGGTACGTCGATGGCGTCTACATTGAATAACTTTTTACTCTGTGGACCTGAAAATGTGCATAACAAAAAGGAATGGTAAAAACTAGCCAACTACTAAATTAAAAAAAAAAACTATGAATTGTATTACCTTGTCTATATTTACACAGATGAATTTATTTTCTTTTCTACTAACGTAATGTTAAACAGTAACAGACAAAGAAACAAAAAACATTATTTTTAACTACGAGGGGAGAGTCGACTAACAAGTACCACTTGTATGAAATAAAGCATAATTATTGAATTGTTGAAATAAAACAAAAAATAAAAGGTACTGGCAATGTATGGTGAATTCGAAACAATCTACTTGATTTTTTTTAATCTACCTTTACAATATACATCTAATAGCTTACCGTTACCAACACCGGCGGGTTGCTCTTCGGTCGGAGTGCCTCCAGTGGATCCAGGCCTGCTGTCAGCGCCACCAGTCGCACTAGCAACAAGATACGAAAAAGGTATTTAACCTTGAAAACGCAAAATTACTTAATACCTTCTCGAATTAAAAACCGCAGTCTGTTAAAAAATGTGTTTTATTAAACAACAATGAATAAACTGGAAGTCAAAAGATCGATCGACTTGGTACGATTGTTTGCTTCATATATCGATTGAAATACTTAAACTGCGTTCATTTTAATGTTTTCAAACACGCGTATTTATGAAATTTCGTTAAATAGTTGGCGATAGTAAAATGGATTTATGCGCGATAGTAATTTCTTTTATTATTTGAAGGCAACGTGAGATTGCATGATGCGATTAGTCCATTAATTCACAAACTCTTACGAGATAAAACGTAATCTGTAGAATAAAATAAATAGAACGCGTAGAATTACGCGAAATCACTATTTCTATACCAGAATATCTCACCATAAATAAAATCAATCGATATATTTTAATCGACTAAAAAACGTGATGACGTAACACAAATGTCACCACATCCCAATACAATCGAAATGAAAAGTATCTGTTCTTTATTCCCAACGTAATATTTAGGCCACGCCCTTTTTCTAACGTGCAAAGTTGTGTAACTAGGTAAAGACAAAGTTGCTTTAATTAAAATTACGTTTAACATAATTTGACATCATAATGATTACTAAAAAGGATTTAGTTCCATCTATCACCAACAGCTGACAGATGCAGTATCTTTGTCATAAAACAAATTCCATACTAAAACATAATAGTAAGGAGGGTAATCATTAAGTAATACCAAATTATTCAAATATTCTTCCATTTTTGGTAGCTTTTTACAAACCTAGTTTACAAATCTGGGATACTCTTACTATGTTTCACTTATTTTATTTAAATTTATTTTGGAACCTTATGTAATCAGGTCCCTCCCAAGTGTGACTCCTTACATAACAAAATTTATATCATAAAGAAGGAACAATTATTTATGAAGAGTAAATTAACATCTGCATAACTATATATTTTAATGAGAATTCATTAAACTCATAGCAATATATAGCATACAATATATCCACATACATCAAAAACATCTCGGAGCATTGCATACAACTTTACACTATATTATTCAGTAAAATGAAATGAAAAATGAAATTCCATAAATTTCTAGAAATTTCTATGCACTGCTCTATAGATGTTGAAGAAAATAAAATATAGTATATACAAGACAATGCATAAAAATGATAAAAAATGGGGATTGAGCAGAATAAATGAGTTTACTATCCCGTTTAATTATTCTATTTAAAATCTAAGCTAATATCACATACAATAACCAATTTAATGTATCAATATAGAACCTTTTTTTGAGGTAGTTATTGAATTAGAATCACAGAAGTATGATTTAAAAACTATTTTTTAAATCATATTATATAAAATAAATTATTGTTATAAAAAAATATTCAGAAATGGAATCTAACAATTATGAAACAATGTGAGATCTATTGAGATTTTTTCCTTTTATTTGAGTAAATTGATAACTATACATTACATAAGTGACAAAAAACAAGATCTGGGTGTGCCAATTAAGAATCATAAGATGCATAGTGTGCCATAAGCTGATAAAATAATAAAAATTGATGACAAAAAGCTTCCATTTAACACTATTTTATGCATTAAATTTTTCTGTGCTCTATTTGTGAAAGTTTAAATTTGGAAAAAGACAGTAAAATTTAACTGGTATGCAATTTCTTATCCTGTTATATAACTCATTGGTTCTGAAAAAAGACAATGACCTCTTATGAAAGGAAATCTTAAGTCTTTTTTTTATAATCAAATATTTCAAAAATGGATCAGAAATGACACACCATATTGAAAAAAATTGCATAAGCAAACTCATTGCTTCTGTCAATCCCTCGTACCTATTATACCTAGAGTTATCATCATCATCTTTTGCTTCTGGCTTGGGTTCAGCAGCAACCTCAGTTTGCTCAACAGGGGCTGGTTCATTGGGGTCTGTAGGTGCTGATTCATTTTTCCTAAGACCTGGAATAGGAATCCCTGATCCTAGCCAACCGGTCATCTGTGACTTCACATTGGTGATGAGATCAAGTTTGCCTGCTCCTTTGGTTGGGCTGTAAAAAAAATTCATTTGAAAAATTATTGCATCATTTAAAAAAAATAATAGTAAAGTAAATTAGAAATGGTCTGGTATTAAAAGAATGATAACTCAAAGTAATTAAAAAAATTACGAAATCTTTGGTTAATGTAACTTGGCATTGAATTGGGTATATACCACTTGACCTAAATATCAAATTTTACATCCCCTATGTTGGATCAATAAGTACATTATGCAACACCCAGGAAGAAAAGATACCCTAGGTAGGCTTTGTTTCAATTTTCTGGTATTTATTCCCTTCATTTCGCTTTCCAATACGCTATTAAAGACGAAATTTAATAGTGAAACATTCCCTTACGAGATCATTCTCATAAGAAAAAAATAAGTTTCGAAATTAAAATAAAAGACAAAATCAATTATTTCGGACTTTCTGCATTACAATATCTATATATTAAAAATAAAATAAATATGTAAACAAAGGATCTATAAACCTTTGTTTTTCGCCCTCCGCTGTAGTCTCGCCTGTCGCATCTTTAGTGGGAGTTGGCACTTCTTCGTCTTGGGGCTCGCCTTTAGCTGCTCCCATCCAAGAACTGACCTGATTAGTGAGTCCTGAAAACATTTTCACTGCCACAAGCTAGCAACTACACAGTACACGAGCACTCTTCTTACTACGCTGCGACAGTTTCGCACATGACACACGCGTCGTCTGCGAGGCGCCCGTAGAAAGCGTGATCAGCTGAAAAACTAAATGGAACACCGCAATCGACCAGTGAATTTAGGGAAGTTTTCATTGCGCATGAAAACTTGCGCAGCTTGCGCTGTTATTTTGCAAATTAGAACTCTATTCTATAGATAATATATATCTATATGTGCATGTCAGGGTTGTACATCATCGACAATTTTTCAACGTTGACTGAAATAAATAAAAATTTACAACTTTACAAATTACATTTCCATTGTATATTATAGTAATTCCTATTTAGAAGTCAACACATTGAAATGTAATGTATTTAATTAATAACTGATATTTTTATTTGAAAAAATAACATTTTCGAATAATGAAAATATATTTTCAACAAAAATAAAACTAATTATGAATCTGAACAAATGTTATGGCCATAGTCGTAACCATAGAGTATATATTTTATTGACAAAGTGACAAATGACATTAATGTAAAAATAGTGACGTTTTCAGAAGAGTTATTATTGTATTCCTAATTTTTGTTTGTACTATAAATTTGAGGACCTGTTATTAGTCGATATAAATGTGATGTTTAAGGTCCTGGTGGCTTTTATTCTAAAATTTCATTATATTGCAGTGTTCGCTAATTAAATTTTAAAATGACTGAGACGCGTCGTTTACAACTCCATCTGGGGAAATGTATCGAAGATTTAGATAAATTACACAATGTTGACTTTAAATCTAAAAGAGCTACAATGTAAGTTTTTTATTCAATTATTTAAAAATATTTTAATAAAAAAGTTTGTAAATTTTAATAGCAAAGTTTTCTTACACTTATAGGTTATGCAAAACAGCTCAAAAACTTTTCGAAACTGCAGAGGAGGCCCGTGAAAAGGGTGATGAGGAGTATTCCTATGTACAGTACATGAAATACCTACGAGTAGTTTCGTATATAAGCAAAGATAAAGATTATTCAAAAGACAAGACTTACTTTAACAGTATGATTGGAACAAAAAATCCAAACAAAGCAATAGATGCAGCGGAGAATTTAAAAAATAGCTTAATTGTGAGGTAAAATTTTTAATTTAATAAACACATTACTACTATACAATTAAACTAAGTATCAAATCAAAATATTATAAGGTAACAATTTTATAACATTTAAAAATCAATAATAATTTAAAGCATAGAAACTTTTAATAGTAAACAAAGTAAAATTAAAAGCTAAATTTGAAAAAATGACAAAAACATTACACTTCATTTGTCAATATTTCAACTACAATGAATTTCTTTTAAAACTAGATTATGTTTCTGATTTTCAGATATAAAAAAGAAGAACAAGCGCAACGCTTACAAGACATAAAAGAGAATGAATTAATCAAGCAAAAAATTGATGAAAACAGAAAGAAAGCAATGGAAACAGTGGTAGTGAGTGACCCACATGGAGTACCAGGTAACACTTATAATAATACAATTATTAATTATATTTTACTTCATCATAAGACTTAACTAAGTGTAACTGAGTTTCTAGCTGGTTATTCTCGGTAGAATCTGTATTTTGAACTAGTGGAAATTCAATAGTACTATGGACCTGAAATAAAGTATATTTTTATTTTGATTTGACTTAAGTCTGTAAAAAATTTAAATAAACCCATTTCATCACACTACAGCTCTGTTGAACTAAAGTACTTCATTATTATTAACATTAATATTTTCTTTGCATATTTGAGTTTATGTTTGTTAATAAATCATTGTTAAAATTCTCTCATAAATACAACTAGCTTTTGTAATGAGTTGAAATATTTTTTAATATTTGTTATTTCAAAAAAATAATCTTTCAATGCTTATATTTGCTAGTTACAAAACCTCCTTTGTTTATTGGTAATAAAAAAAAGTGTAATTAAAAAACTATCATGTGACTTAAGTCTATACAAAACTTAGCTAAGTTCATTACATAACACTTGGCACCGCTGTTGAACTATTAAGTTTAATGGATTCTTTTATGAGTACAAAATGAAATATTACACTATTCATATATATCTTATCTTTTATATTCTTTAAACATAGTGGTTAGATCACTATACTTAGAAAATGATAACTGTTATAGGGGGCTGTTTTATGTCTTAAACAATTTGGACTTTGCCTAATAATTTATTTTAAATAAGTAACTTTTGAGAGTTATCTTAATTATAAGATGTTAGTAACAAAACATGTAATGTCAACACATTTTTTAAGGTTGTAAACCTTATAACATATAAGTGATATATATTTTATTTTAGCACTTCTATGGTTATATAAATATGATTAACTACAGCAGCCATATAAATATTTTACTTACTATCACAAAAATGTATTAAGCAATTTGAAATTAACACTTTTATTAACAGAGGCAACTCTGTAATTTGTGTTAAGGTTTTCTGTAAATTTAATATCAATTATTTTCTATTTCCTATATTTTATTTTACCTAAATTTTTAGTCATTCAAATAATACAATTCGGATGTAATGTAAAATTATTACTGCCTAATAATATTGATTGTTGGTATCATGCCCCACATACAAAGTGTAGGAGACACATTAAAATGGTTTTATTGATAGTGATGGGTGCCAAGCGCAATCTTAATAGTAAATTTATTCAGAACACATAGACATATTGCAAAATTTATTTTAGTTCCTTAATTTACTTAATGATAATACATATTTATAGTAATAATACATTTTGTGTTTTTTTTTTTCATATAAATAATTGCATGATGGATCATAGTTATATATTGCACTTTTCACCTGTCTGTTCCAAACAACCAATTTGTTTGAATACTTTTTAGATAAACCCAGATATTTTGAAATCACAATGTTTCTTACTAATTGAGAGAACAATAACCTTACAGGGGTGCCCATTGTTACAATTCTACTTCTACAAAATAGTTTACAAAAAGTTGTTTCATATTTTAAATAATGCCTGTTATAAATAATTTCCGATTTTATAATCAATATTCTTGATATAGAGATTGTTAAATTCACTGCAATTTTTCTTATCTCCAGGTCTTGAGGAAGTGACAATCAAAAGTGAACAATTGTACACTTTACTAAAAAGTGGAAAGTTGAAAGTTATGATAATGGACGCCAGGCCTGGAAAGGACTACATTGAGTCCCACATCAACCACCCAGCTTGCATCAGTGTACCACAAGAATGTATATCACCGGGGTAAATTATGCTTGTGATTATTATAATTTATCATCACTGCAAATAAAATATGTGGAAAAATATTTAAGTAAGATAATACAGTGAAACCTAACCAGGTTTCACTGTATCCGCATTAACCAATGCGGATCTCAAGAGACCAAGACATTTATACCAATTATTAAGGGTTTCCTATAATCCAGTTTTCTAATTAAACAGGTTTAAAATTATAGTTGTCTCACTTACAGAGGATCCCGCTTACAGAGGTTGAAATGTGCTGTTATTCCATTTTTAGAGTTATGGTGTTATGAATTTAACTTATGACTTAAAATAATCGGTTATGTTTGTTGCCACTTGATTGCTACTTGCTGAAAGCTGTTTCTAGATAGAAATTTGACAAAAATATTATTATATTAATTCTATTATCAATATTTGACATGTCAAAATACTTGTGTAAACTTTATACAGGTTATTGAGTTAAAAAGTCTCAATTATAGAGGTAAACATCGATAAAGTCTTACAATTCAAATCTCATTTAACCTTTAAAGGTTCAAAAAGTCCCATTAACAGAGGTAATTTAATGAAAAAGTGCCGGAAACTCATTAGAGTTCTCAATAATAGAGGTTTCTCACTTATCCAGGTCCCACTTAACCAGGTTTCACTGTAATTGTAATTTTCAGTACAGTAACAGCCTGTAAATATCCCACTGCTGAGCTAAGGCTTCCTTTCCTTTTGTGGAAAAAGTGTTGAGCTTATTCCACCATGTTGCTCCAATGTGGGCTGGTAAATACACAGGTGGCAGAATTCCGTTGAAATTAGTCACATGTATTTTTCCTTAATATATTTTCCTTCACCACTGAGAATGAGATGAATTATAAACACAAATTAAGTAAATGAATTTTAATCACCGGGCCATTTCTTCTCTCTATTATTATTAGTATATGATATAAAAAATAAATAATGAAGAATGACATATAGTAATCAAGTTAAATAAGGGTATGGAACATTTTCCACAACACTGTTCTCTGGGTTGGTGGAATGCACATGGGGCAGAATTTCGATGAAATTAGACACATGCAGGTTTCCTCACAATGTTTTCTTCCACCGCTGAGCACGAGATGAATTATAAACACAAATTAAGCACATATATACATATATAGTGGTGCTTGGCTGGGTTTGAACTCGCAATCATCGGTTAATATGCACGCGTTCTAACCACGGGGTCATCTCGGCTACATCTCGGGTTCCTCTATAGCAAGAGATATCTAGTTTTTTAAAATCTAACAACAAAACTCTTTATCTAACTAGACAATCAGCACATGTATTGGAACAGAGCTTGCCAGCGGCTTCAAAACCGGTGTGGGCTGAACGAGCGTCCATGGATATAATTGTTATGTTGGACTGGAGCAGTACAGCATTCATACCAGGAATGACTCTGCATTTATTGAAAACTATTCTGCTTAAGGTAATATTAACTTAATACGGTAAACTTACCTATAATCCCGTCTAATTTTACTTTCTTTATTTTATCTAATAAGCGATAACTAAAGGCTATATAAGTAAATAAATATTGAATTATTTTAGAAATTAATCCCACCTAATTTTACTTTCTTTAATATAATCTAATCTAAAAAGCTTTTAGTTATGGCTATATAAGAAAAATAAATTATTTTCTTTTAGAAATATTTTTCTTAAATATTTTCCGGCATTTAGGCATGTCACTTCAGTCCACTAGCTGGTAAATGGTAGTGGAGTCCAAATGTGAAGATTGCTAGTAAAGGTAGTATTAACTGTATTAGTCGCCCTCAACATGCCAACCCTCAAATTTCTTAACCTCATTTCAAGGTTATAAGAGGAAGCAAACTTCAATTTATGTTTCTAAATATTTAAATACGATAAAATAATATAGTAGTGCAGCTAAAACACTTGTTAAAATCTAACCAATTAGGTTTCGATTCGATTTTTGTTTTATCTGTATGACCTTATCTAAACTCATTCTAACACCACAGATTATAAAAACCAATAATATAATTCAGGTCAAAGTTTATCTGTTTAATACTTTTTTGGATTATAACTCTGTGTGTAACCATATCTCTTTTTTACATTTCAGTGGGATGTAAAAGTTCAATATTCAAGACAACCGCTCGCTTTAAGCGGCGGATATGAAGACTGGCTTTTGAAGTATCCAGCGTTCACGACGAATCCTCAAGTGATACCCCCGTCGCAGGAGAGCACGCTTGATGATATCATGTTAGGTGAGACATGTTTGCCATTAGTTTTGACAAAATTGCACCTGATCACGTGGTTTCACCACCTGATGGTAAGTGGTCACCATCACCCATAGACAATGACGCTGTAAGAAACATTAACTATTCCTTATATCGTCAATGTGCCACCAACCTTGGGAACTAAGATGTTATGTCCCTTGCGCCTGTAGTTACACTGGTTCCAGCAAAGCAGATAAATAATAAATATTGGACATCACATACAGTACTCTGATCCCAATGTAAGTAGCTAAATCACTTGTGTTATGGAAAATCAGAAGTAGCGAAGGTACCACAAACAAACAGACCCAAGACAACATAGAAAATTAATGGACTTTTTCTACATCGACTCCGCCGGGAACCCAGGATCTCGGAGTGAAGTACCCATAAAAAATGGTGTACACACGGTGCTTGCCATACATAGCATGGTAATGATTGGGAAAGTCCCAAGTAATTAGGTTCAGAATAAGCGGTACCAGCTGCATCGCTTGACTGTTTAAATAATATTGTAATGAATAAATTTTGAAGGGGGCCAATTGTAATATATAATTGGCTAAAAATAAATTTACATTTAAAAAAAAATATTAATTTTCTTCGAGGCAAACTAAAAATTCGGTAGAGCTGGACAAGGTTTTTTAAATTAAACAAATCCTCGACAGAAAGTGCTCCGGAAGTCAGTTAAATAACCCTTCAACATTACAAGTAGATTTACAAAAAGGCAAATCTATGTTATAAATTAATTTATTCACAAGAATAGAATATAAAAGAAATAATTTTAACAATTGTAAAATCTTAAATTTAAAGAGTAACAAAATCGGGCGCCTGGATGTTTACATCCATTTAAAATACATAAAATTTAATTAAATATTATAAATTGTAAATTTTTCAAAGTTAACAAAAAATATTTTAAAGTTAGACTAAGTTATGTTATTAAAAGTTTCTCCAAAAAAAAATATTCAAGTATAAATTATTAGAATTAGGTGTAAATAAAGTTACAACAATGTATAAATATTATTTTTAAAAAAAAGTTTGAATGCCAAATTTTCATAAGATTATAAAATGTATACTAAATCCCACGAAGTTCCAAAATTGCGGTATAAATAAATATGTAAAAATTACATACCGAAATCCAGAAGTTAAATAAATGTTATAAAGTTTTCACTTCCTTTACGGTTTCTAAAATTTAATCTCCAGGAAAGCTTCTGTCCAAAACTTCAAAATATCCAAAGAAATAAAGTTCATAAGTTCTTCGAAAAGCGTTGAAAATACTCCACTTCAAGATACAGCCAATGAAAATAATTCAAGGAATAATCCACGATAATACAGTTTTACAAAATAACTGTAGAAAATAAATTTCGAAAATACCCATTGGAAATAAACTGTTGAAAAAAATTGTTGAAAATAACCATTGAAAATAACTGCAAAAGAGAAACAATTCTAATTAGAACCTAACACGAATTTCGAAAATCTATAGTTTCACTTTAATAATTCAACCAACTTACCCGGTCAATCCCGGTTATTTTCCAAAAATAACAAAATGCATCATGGGAAATATTCTAAAGATTCCCTGTAAAGAACCACAATCGTTGTTACGAAACAGAACAATTGAAATAAATTCAAATTTCGAAGAAAGTTTTTCGACTTACCACGAGGCGACAAATATCCAAATTAATTTTTGTAATCCGACGTGGATTTACTTCCAATTATTTAAATTAAGATAAATATCGTGCCTTAAAACTTCAATTTTCAACAATATTCAATAGTTTAAACCAAATAAAAGTTACAAAAACTTTGAAAATAATTTAGCGTCACATTTCGACTTAAAAGGCGGAAGGAAAGTGAGGTCTTAGACAAATGTCAAAGATCATCTCAAAGATAATATAAAGATAATAAATCACAATTAGGTCAGGAACGCATAATGCATAAAAAGTGCATTTTTATTTTAAATGTCAAATTTAGCGGTATTTTTAAATTATGCATAAACATAGCCTTAGAAATGATTGTCAAAGTCAAATGACAGATGCCATCCGATAACTTATGTTAGAAATTTAAAATTATTTTTTTGAGGAAATTATTTAAAAATGGATGAAACATGTAACGTGCGCCACAATTACGTTACAATATGTTGGATAAGATTATTGATAAGACATTTAATATCATATTTTTAGTAAATCCAGTCAAATGGCTACAATTTACTTGGTGGTAGGGCTTTGTGCTAGCCCGTCTGGGTAGTTACCACCCACTCATCAGTTATTCTACCGCCAAATAACAGTACTCAGTATTGTTGTGTTCCGGTTTGAAGGGTGAGTGAGCCAGTGTAACTACAGGCACAAGGGACAACATCTTAGTTCCTAAGGTTGGTGGCACATTGACGTTGTAAGGAATAGTTAATATTTCTTACAGCTTCATTGTCTATGGGTGATGGTGACAACTTACCATCAGGTGGCCCATATGCTCGTCCGCCAACCTATACCATAAAAAAAACGAAATATTGTTGAATTAAATTTAAAACTATCACATTTAATCTCTACAGATACAGAGTTTTGAATATGAAACGATGACAGATATTACAATTGACGGTAGAATCAATAGATAAAAGGAATTATGTCATTTCAGACGGAATCGACTACCCCAACTTTTCGGATTTGAGTCCACCGCCGGCCCCGGTTAATCGGGTCAACAAACCTGGAGAGCCAGCCGTAGACCGGAGTAGCAAGGTAAACATTTATTTATTTATTTTATTTAAATACTTTGTAGTACACCACAAATTAGACAGATTAGCCTTATAGTAAGTACACATAAAGAAAAGATGGTACAACCGGCGGTCTTATCGCTTTAAAGCGATTTCTTCCAGACAACCGAGGTGATATGGAGTAGTAGCCAACAGAGAGATAGTAGGTGGTTTAAAATAGACTACATAAATAGATACAAATAATATAGTACGTACATAAAATCCTACATACATGTAGCTAGGTACATAAATACATTTATACATACATATATACATAAAGTCATACATAAATACATACAAATATAAAGATATATACAAATAACAAATGGTATCTAGTCGCCATTCAGTGTGAGAGTGTGAGGTAGTAATTGG
Source organism: Vanessa cardui (assembly GCF_905220365.1). Classification (NCBI taxonomy): domain Eukaryota; kingdom Metazoa; phylum Arthropoda; class Insecta; order Lepidoptera; family Nymphalidae; genus Vanessa; species Vanessa cardui. Next base: position 4,401,828 of record NC_061143.1, read on the forward strand.
TAACATTGAACTAATAGCAAGTGTAACTCTGCATTATAGTTATGAATTTCATTGTCAATTTCCCTATTCCACCAAAAAGGGCAAAAGAGAAAATAACATACATCGTAAGGATGGTTATTATTTCTTAAGGTGATGATGTCCTATGGGCGTTGGACTTTTGGTGACTCATTTGCGAGTTAGCGTACCTATTTTAAAATAAACTAAGCGACCCGACCCGACTTCGCACGGGTGCAATCCTTGATTCAAAATATACTACAGAAAGTTTGATTGACTTCTTTTGAAGACCTTTACAATAATGTTATTTTGATTTTGTAGGGTTTGCAATGTAAGCACAAAAATGTGTTTATTTACGACATCACTTTAGAAATCTCTGAAATTATAAGTGTTTCTTTACTATATTGTACATGTATACCATATATAAGTTAGTAACCTTCCTCTTGAATCAACCTATCTATTAAAAAACAACAACAGCCTGTAAATTTCCCACTTCTGGGCTAAGGTCTACTCTCCCTTTGAGGAGCCTTTTTTGGAACATATTCCACCGCGCTATTCCAATGCATGTTGGTGGAATATACGTGAGGCAGATTTTTTATGAAATTAGATACATGCAGCTTTTCTTACGATGTTTTTCTTCAGCGCCGAGCACGAGATGAATTATAAACACAAATTAAGCACATGAATATTCAGTGTTGCTTGCCTGGGTTTAAAACCGCAATCATCGGTTGAGATGCAAGCGTTCTAACCACGGGACCATCTCGCATACTGGGATACTCTGTTAGAATCTATTTAAAAAACGCATCAAAATCTGTTGCCTAATTTTAAAGATGTTAGATGTAAGACTTGGTGGTAGGGCTTTGTGCAAGTCCGCCTGGGTAGGCACCACCCACTCATCAGTTATTCTACCGCCAAATAACAGTACTCAGTATTGTTGTGTTCCGGTTTGAAGGGTGAGTGAGCCAGTGTAACTGCAGGCACAAGGGACATAACAACTTAGTTCCCAAGGTTGATGGCACATTGACGATGTAAGGAACACTTTATATTTCTTACAGTGTCATTGTCTATGGGTGATGGTGACCACTTACCATCAGGTGGCCCATCTGCTCGTCCACCAACCTATACCATAAAAAAAAAAGTAAGCAAACACAGGTACAGAAAGTGGTAAGCGACTTTGTTTCAAAACCGTGTAATGATACGTTGTGTATGTGTGTGTGTGTGTGTGTGCAGTCGGCGGCGCTGGCGCTGTACTCGGAGCGCGCGCGCGGCGTGGCCACGCTGCTGGAACAGCAGGAGCGCATCGCGGACACGTCGCTCACGCTCGAGATGGAGCGCCTCAAGGCCGAGCAGGTACGCCGCCCCGCCGGGGGGGGGGGGCGCTAACGATACTGGCAAGGGTTAATGACAGACCCAATTGTTAGTTACTGATTTGTATGATTAAAAGTCCTATATTTGTCTTAGATTTACCTTACTTTATATATAGATATAGATTTATTTTACACTTGGCAGAAAACGCTTAGAAGGACATTAATCTACAATACTACTTAATATTATAAAGAGGAAAACTTTGTTTGTTTGGTTGTAATGAATAGGCTCAAAAACTACTGGACCGATTTTAAAAATTCTTTCACCATTCGAAAGCTAAATTAATCCCGCATAACATAGGCTAAATTTTATTTTGAAAAAAAATAGGGTTCCGTAAGATATTTTGGGTTTTTCGGACAAAAAAGGAAAAAATCTTCCAAAAAATATATACTATAAAAGATAGAACTATAAAATGTTCTAACTCCGGTCCTTAGAGGGCATAATGGCCTCCGACCCTAAGAACCTCATCTTCATCTGGCTGAGGTGTTGTGATCACGAATTTGAGGTTTATCACAATAGATCTAAGCGCCGGTTGCAGTAATTCTTCAAATGTGACCGTGCATCAGCAGTAGGGATATTAGAAGACTGATTATGAACCGTCATCTACGCGGGCGAAGCCGCGGGCGACCGTTAGTTAACAATAAATTGCTGTTATATTATGTATGTAATGTTTGATTAAAACATAAGGAGTAATATCATACCACAGATAAATAATAAATATTCTTGTTGTTTACAGTTATCACAACGTATGTCAAATTTAAATTAATGAATCTCATTCTTATTTTAAAATGCCTAATTAGAATTTCATCGTTCCATGAACTGATTGGCAGGACTGGGAGGATATCCGGCAACATCGTGAAGTTGAGCAGCGTGACGAGATGCGAGCCATGTACAAGTTGCGCGAACAGGAGATCATATCGCAGCTCATGCAACTCGAGAACAAACAGTACGACATGGTATGTATGTCTTTGTGCGTGTAAATCGTGAACTTCTTCTGTGTTTTTATTAAAGTTAAAAAACATCTGTAGGTTATCTGTTATCTATCTATATCCAATTAATACTTAGACCATTTCACTATATAACAATTATGACAGTTATCTTATACAGGGTGCTCAATACTATATAAAATGTATTACTTCTTCGTCTAAATTGAATGATTTTTAATGGTATTTTCGAAACCCTTAAATTCTATTTGTTAGAATCAATAGTAGTGCTTTTGGTTAGACTCTGTATATTTAATGAAATGAACTCATGGCGTATTTTAAGCGTGTGAACGACGTGTGTTTTAGCAACGCTCATCTTCAGCGCTGGAGATATTTATTTCAGCGTTTTTGTGCGTAAAAATAAAACGCGTTACAAACACGCGTGTGAAGTGGAAACTTGTTTGATAGCCATACAAATGGTCAGAGTGGTAGACTATAGCGAGTTTATATCAAATTTCGTTTGTGCGTATACGCACGTCCGCGAGTTTAAAACACGCTATGTGTTAGGGGCCTTTGATCTAGCTTAATATCTTGATAGCCAACTTATAGTGACATGTTATTTCGACGAGCGTCCATTTAGTTTTATATTATAACTAACGTCGCATATTACCTTATGTCATTAATGATAGTGTTCTGTTGTGTTCATGCTGTCGTCGTAAACGGCTTTGGAAGTTTATGTTAAAAATCAATATAAAGTGATATGTAGAAAGAATTCGCTATTCTTCAAACAGATGTTTCTGTAGAAGCGAAAGCAACATAAGTTAGTCTCGCATTTGACGATCTATCGTCAGGTTTTGAACATTCTCAATAAATAACGTTTAATGTTAAGGAACAAGAAAATCTTTCTCTCCGCGAACAACTCGAAGAGTATCAGCGGAGGGAGAAAGAAGAAGCGGAGAAGCTTGCAGAGAGCATCGTGAAGGCGTCTGAGGAGATTCCCGTCGACGACGACGTGCAGGGTAACTAAGATCGTAATTAATAAAAAAAAGATATAGATATTGATAAAACATAGCGTTTTCGCGCGTCACACAGCTGCCCCTAACGCGTGTAACACTGCGCGTGTCCTCCTGCCCTTATCCCAATTTTAAATGGGATCGGTGCAGCATTTCTCCTTCCATACATCTGTCGGACCTCATCTCACAAATAACATTATTTCTAACAATATTGTCTTTCTCGCAATCCATCCATCGTTTCTTTGGTCGTATAACACTACGCCTGTGTGATAGCTGTATTTAAACTACCAGCGGGTCTTTGTAGTCTCGCGAAACGCCGTCATCGACAAGAGGTTGCCACATTTCCTTATTATTTTGATTAAATAGTCAGTCTCGTATTTTTTTAAATACTTAGTCATGTATGTAGGGTATTTTGACTATAAATAAATAATCATAACATTCATAACTAAATATCGCAATAAGTACGTGTCGTTAGTTTAACGGCATGTCGCGAGCGTGTGCGGGTGAGGTCGCTGACTGTGTGTGTGTGTGTGCAGTGGCGGCGGCGGCGTCGCGCGCGCGAATCGCGGCCGTGCGCGCGCAGCGTGACGCTCTGGACCGCCGGCGCGAGGCGCTGGAGACCGAGCGCAAGCGCAAGCTGGCCGAGGCGCGCGCCAAGCGGAAGCCGGGCCGGGTAAGACACGACCCCCCCCGCGCCCCGCCCCGCGCGCCGGGCCGGGTAAGACACGCCCCCCCCCCGGTGCCCCGCCCCGCCCCCGCCCCGCGCGCCGGGCCGGGTAAGACACCCCCCCCCCGGTGCCCCGCCCCGCCCCCGCCCCGCGCGCCGGGCCGGGTAAGACACCCCCCCCCCCGGTGCCCCGCCCCGCCCCCGCCCCGCGCGCCGGGCCGGGTAAGACACGCCCCCCCCCGGCGCCCCGCCCGCCAATGTTTTTTTTTTTGGCATAGGTGGCAAACGAGCAGGAGGCTCACCTGATGGAAAGTGACTACCACCGCCCATGGACATCTGCAACGTCAGGGGACTTGCAGGTGCGTTGCCGGCCTTTAAGAAAGGAGTACGCTCTTTTCTTGAAGGTTCCCATGTCGTATCGGTTCGGAAAAACCGCCGGCGAAAGCCTGGTTCCACAAAGTGGTTGTGCGAGGCAGAAAATGTGTGAGAAATCGCGTTGTTGTGGATTTTCGGACATCAATGTACTAAAGCTTTCGCCCGCAGGAGGACGACGGCGACGCCTACATGGGCTCTCCCACGGACAGCCCCGGCGCGACCGGCCTCAACCGCTCGCAGTCGTCGCCCAACATCGCCAAGGTACGTCACTTCATATCCTGATGATCTATTCCTTGGAGGATGGAAGATAATATTCAACATTATAGGATTGTTAAACACAAAAAATATATTTGGTAACAATTCCGATGATTTCTTCAGAATGCTAACATATTCGACTGGAAAAGTTTCCAATTCAAAATCACCATCCATTCGCGCTAGTTGTAAATATGTATATCCAATTGGGAGATTCCCTTTTAAACATTCATTTTATGAACTTGCTAAACTTTCACCCTGAATATAATATTAATATATTGTATACCTACTGGATCTGGCATCAATAATTGTTACTCTACTGAAAGAAGTCGTGAATACATAGTAATATAATGATCTCGCTCCGGTCACAGGTGTCATCGGACGAGGACGAGTCAGCCGCCCCGCAGTTCGACCGAAGCACGAAGCCTCCGCCCCCCAAGATGGCGCCCTCCTGCGAGCTGCACCAGCGGGACTTCCAGCCCGTATGGGGCGACGTGGTGAGTACGCACGCACGCACGCACGCACACACGGACGCAACACTTGACACGTGACCGCACACGTGAGCACACAAGGTTACACAACACACGTACAAAGCATTGCTACACACGTATATACTTCACACATATGACACACACACATCCACACAAGGTTACACAACACACGTACAAAGCATTGCTACACACGTACATACTTCACACATGTTACACACACACACACGCATAGACCCGGTTGGCTTAACGTTGAAAATTTTAACCTACCGCTCACTAAAAAACTGTTTGATTAAAGTATAAGGCAGCGTCGTATCTGGTTTTAATCAAATACGTAATAAAAACAGTTGGACCGAAGGCGGTGTAATTGGAGGGTACCGTGTACACGTAGCCTTATCTTTTTCGGGTTTCTTACAATATAATAAATAAATAACGCGTTAACGATAATATAATGTTTAAGCTCAATTTGTTGTTTTATATCCCGAAACCTATTATACTTCTAAATATAAACTAATATGAGCCCAGTCGTATACGTTTTGGTTATTAAAAATGAGTGGTCACCTTATTGATTATTCTGCTTCGTATGCTGCTACGTATAGCAGCAATTGGCTATAGTTATATTCTTTAGACTATACTATTACGAATTCCATATATAATCCTTATCCTAATTTTATTTGGGGTCGGCGCAGCATGTCTTCTCCTTCCATACTTCTCTGTCAGACGTCATCTCACAAGTAACATTCTTTCTAACCATACCATTTTTCACACAATCCATCCATCGTTTCCTTGGTCGTCCTCTATTATATTTAATTAATACTTTTCTACGTATTACAAAACAAAGTTTCCTAGTCGCTGTCTAAATCTGAAATCGATCAGCGAAAACGTATATTCTATTCCAATTATAACAGAAAAAAGCCAAATAAACAATATTTAATAGCAAATTGACCCGATATCATTGGTCGAGAGCTTGATTAATCTATGAATTTGAGAATATATGGCGTTTTGAACGAAACTGTTATCGAAATTTTGGATGTAAAATTACTGTCAAAATAAGTGCAATGGTGTTGTATTAAACTAAACATATTAATCAATTACGGTTGATTATCTCAAGATATACGTAAATCTAAGTTTTGTTCCTTTTTTTCCTACTTACATTGGAATAGTTTTGATTGGGTTGTCTGGAAGAGATGGCTAATAAGCCATAAGTCCGCCCGTTGTACAACACTTTTAATGTACTTCTTTTGTTTTTTTTTTTTTGTATTTTATTAATTTTGTGTTACTTTCTTTTTTTGTGTATTGTTTGTGGTGTGCAATAAAGAATAATTCATTCATTCAATAGTCTATACGATTTTTTAACAGGATGGGGTGATTTATAAGGAATATTTTCCTTAAACATGACAAAGAATGTTCAAGACTACATACGAACGCCACGTAAACCAAGTTATATATAACGATTATAACGATAATAAACTCTTTATTGAAACCTTACTACCTTATGGGTGGAATATTCGATAATAATTAATATTATGATTGAAAATGTTTTAGTATTATAAGTAGACAGCTACAACACTGTATCTGGTTTTAAATATGTCCGAATAGGATTATCCACAGTGTAAGTTGGGATTATAACGTTGATGTATTCATTGCATTTACATTTGATAGAATAATAACAATAGGGTATATGACTGGCTATATTTTTAATTTCTAGTACATATTTTCCGAAAAATATCATATTTTAAATTCCATATTTAAATAACGTGCGAAAACGCTACTTGCACAATATGGCGCTGCAATGGGGTCGGTGAAGTCACTTGCCAGTATTTTAATCTGTTGTACATATTGTAGGCAAGCATCATAAGCCCGACCAATCAGGAGAGTTTTGTCTCTCTCAATAATTAACACTTTATTTTTCGCATTGTCAAATAGATAGGCTATGTAATAACATGATTAGAATAATATTAATAATAATAACAAACTATGTGCCTGTATACACGCGTGAGAAGTTTTAATTACAATTTATTGATTATAATAAAATTATAATTATGGTAAATGTAATTATGTATATAACACTTGGTCACAAATTTAAACATACATAATTTTAGATTTGTAAAGTAAGATAAGATGTGAAGTTGTCTATTTCGAGCGACTTGGGACCTATCTTGGCGGTTTTGCGAGCAACTTCACGTAGCGTTCTTGTCATCTTGTGCACGCACATAAAATTTCACTCTCAATTTTTCGAACGGGTTTGTAGGTCCTGATTACTGAACTCACATACGAGCTTCGAGAATGTGGCACATTTGTTACCAATGAACCGACAACATGGAATTTGAATATAATATCAATATAAGTAATTAAGGTTTCGAAAATTTTCGTCTGTCCCAGCTAATGTGAACGGCTAGACCGTTTTAGACGAGACTTGCACTGGCAGATAGCTGATGTAATAAGGAGTAATTTAGGCTTTTTTAATTATATAGAATAGAATAATTAAGACAAGCAATGTCGAAATACTGTCCATACAAACGACTTAATATCACAAAATCTGCATTACATTAAAAGTTAAACGCGGGCACAGCTAGTTTCAAATACGTCCAATGTCTAGAAAAAGAAAAGTAATCGCATTTCGTGTATATTTTATTGAAATTGAACCACCAATTAGAAGAAGGGAATAAATCCAAAAAAAAGGAACGGAGATAATAAAAAAAAACTTCATAACTTCTTGCTTTCAACTTGTAAACTTATAGAACATCAATGATTGTTAAGAATCATCGTGATTTATTCACCGACAGATCTGCCTTAAATGTTTAATATTTAGCCCTACGTCTAAAGAATGAAAGAGTGTATAAAAGTGAATATGTCGAAAAATGGCGTTTATTCCCTTCTTCCAATTGGTGGTTCAATTATTTATTATAATTAACGACCTTCGTGATCGAGTTGTGTACCGGTGTTCATGGATACGCCACTCCGAGGTCCCGGGTTCGATTCCCGGCCGACTCGATGCAGAAAATTCATTAGCTTCCTTTGTTGTCTTGGGTCTGAGTGTTTGTAGTACCGTCGTTCTAATTTTCCATAACACAAGTACTTTAGCTTAAATTGGGATCCGAGTCATGTATGTGATGTTGTCCAATATCTATTTCGTAATTTGAAATAGTTAAATTGAATCATTTCCATTTTTTGGATTCAGAACGGAGATGGCCCAGTGGTTAGAACGCGTGCATCTTAACCGATGATTGCGGGTTCAAACCCAGTCTAGCACCACTATATATGTGCTTAATTAGTGTTTATAATTGATCTCGTGTTTAGCGGTGAAGGAAAACATCGCGAGGAAACCTGCATGTGTCTAATTTCATCGAAATTCCACTAACTCACATTATTGGGAGAGTAGGCCTTAGCCCAGCAGTGGGAAATTTACAGGCTGTTAGTTTTTAATGGAATCACAAATGGAAATGAATCTCTCGTTTCGCATTTAAACCAATAAACTAAGCGAATTTTGTGATTTCGTGCACGTGTGGCCGCACGCCGCTGATGTGTCGAAAAGATTGCCGCCGAGTCACATTGTCGGTCTCGTGAGTGTACTGAGTGCTGTAATACGTACACATGTGATGTGTTTGTTTGTATGAAACCTCTAAGGCCGACTGATTAATAGTAGGAAAGTTTTTATTTCAATTAAACCCCGTGATTAGCTCAACTATGTATCAAATATGTTCTATATTCGTAATTAAAAAAATAAATAATCTAAGAATTATTAATATTCCTATTGACGTCACAATTTTCCTTAAAGCTTGTGCAAGAGGACGCTGTAAAAACACAAGAGGTCAGAATTGAACCTGTGTCTTTTTATATCGCTATGCAACCTTCAAATTATTGCTTTCCTACTGCTGAGATAAGGCCTCCTCTTCCATTAAGGAGAGGGTTTGGAACATATTCCACCACGCTGTTCCAATGCGGGTTGGTGGAATGCACATGTGCTCAGCTCAGCTCAGAATAAACGCGAAGCCACGGGTGATTACTAGTACATATACTCGTATATACGGTAAAAAAAGATAAATCCCAGTCGTTACAGGAGTGTTTCAATCAAATTCGATAACCCTTCAATCCTGTAGCGTAAAAGAGAAATAAAATCCCAAATGTAATATTTTTTAAATAATAACAAACATATCCGGTGGCGTGAACTAGTCAAATGTAACTGACCGTGTCCGGTTAAGCCAGCGACTGAAACCCTACAAATATATGTACAAGCACGTGGTGTTTGAAAGCCTACTGAATGTGCACAGATCAACATTTTGACGTAGCCTAGTTATTATTGGGTATTAGTGTGTTACTGTTATTGTTATGCCGAGCTGGCCCAATGGTTAGATGAACGATTGCGGGTTCAAACCCGGACAATCAAAAAACATCAAAGCTTCAATGTTTTAGACTAATATCCACCACACGTGTATCCAATCCGTATTCGACCAACAGCAACAAAAACAGCCTGTAAATTTCCCACTGCTGAGTTAAGACCTCCTCTCCCTTTGAGGAGAACGTTTTGGAACATATTCCAACACGCTGTTCCAATTTGATTACTGGAATTCACATGTAGGTTTCCTCACGATATTTTCCTTCACCGCCGAGCACGAGATGAAATATAAAAATCAAATTACGCACATGAATATTCAGTGGTGCTTGCCTAGGTTTGACCCGCGATCATTAGTTAAGATGCACGCGTTCTAACCACTGGGTCATCTCGGCCCCTATAGAACAGCTTAGTAAAATAAAGTCATCTTCAAACAGAGAACTTATCCCAGCAGTGTGATTACATTATATTTCATTAAAATAGAACAGTAAACACTTTATGATGCTTTCACTTTTGATTCGACGTTTAATTGAAAGTTACAAATAAAAAAAGTCAATTGTTCTAATGGACGATAACCGACGTAGTAATGAAAGAAATTCTTCCACAGCCATAGTATTAATGAAATGAACTCTTATCACGCGAGCGAACGAACATAACTGTATCGTTAATCTAACAAGAATGACATGTAAATTCGATGGAGATCTATGGTACGTTTCTAAGGCTAAGGACAATGTTGCAAACAAAAAATTGGCTAGAAAAAGTGGTGAAAAAGTGGTTAGAACGCGTGCATCTTAACCGATGATTGCGTGTTCAAACCCAGGCAAGCACCGTCTTTATAATTCATCTCGTGCTCAGCGATGAAGGAAAACATCGTGAGGAAACCTACATGTGGCAAATTTCATAGAAATTCTGCCACATGTGTATTCCACCAACCCGCATTGGAACAGCGTGGTGGAATATGTTCCAAACCTTCTCCTCAAAGGGAGAGGAGGCCTTTAGCCCTCTATGTAAATAAATATACTAACCAATATTATTATTTAAACACTCGAAAGTTTTACATGATGTATATGTAAAATAACTTAATTATTCATTAATTTAATAAAGGTCTACTTATTTGCTATAGTTAAAAATAACTACGGGTCGTTATAGTGGAAACGTATGCCCTGAGTTTATGAGGTCTAAAGCTTGGTTAACGCTACAAAAACTCTGAAATAAGACGTAATATTTTTTAATAAAAGTAAAAGTTATATAGTCCTTTTATTTTATTATCAAACATGTGTGGTACAAATTATAATTTAGAAATTAAATACTTAATATTTAATTTCTATAAATTTCCTTAAAAATTCAATGGATAACTAATACCGAAGTAATTATCATCTAATCATACTTTTAACATAACAAAGCTAAAAAGCCATTTTTTGCTTTTTGTCAAAGTCAAAAACATTTACCGAACGATAACAAAACAAGGTGCGCCTCGAAAAGAGGAACGAACGTACGGACAACCTATTTAGCCCTGTAATCCACGCGCCACAATGTACAATTACCCCTATATAGGGTGACAACACATCACAATATTCCTTGTAAATTAATAAGCATTTAATCAAATTTAGTTGCACCAATTTACAACATACTCAAGTAAAATTAAATTTAAATTTTGTAAATCATTCTAATATGTATAAGAAGTAATTTAATTAAAGTTATTTAGGAAAATGAGAAATGTCTACATTAAAACATTGTCACCCTACCGCCCTAACCACCCACCCCACTTACTAGTTATCCCTGCATTGGACACGTGCTTCAGTTCCAACACAACTATGGTCACAGCAACTTGTCCGATCAGTTAACACTTATTCCATTGTCTATAAATGTAACAAATCATATTTAACCGATAAAAGTCCCTAAGATTAGTCCCCAAAGTTCAAATTAATTTATAATCAAAGGTGCGAGTTAAGCTCTTTTTAAATTTAACAAAAACAAAATCGTAAATAAATGTTGGCGACGGTTATATCGACAATTTTCATGATATATTTAATAGTGTTGATTGTTTTGGTGTTCCCTTTGTCGAAATACAAAACGAAACCGTTATAAAGTTGATTTGTTCCGCGTTTAATATCACAAATTATAATTAAAATAATTTAATAAGTCGTAATAGGATTAGTACAAGTTGAAACGCATAAACAATAAAAATAGGAAAGGCCTTGTAATTGAGGCTGTTCTATTTTCGAACGAAGCGACAGTCAATTGTTATTTGGATAAAAAGAGTGGTCGGATTTTAAACGAAATATTACAAGAAGTTTCCACCATTCTCCGCTACGAACAAAAATGTATACCGCTGGACGCGGCCACTATGGTGTTAAAGGTCAAGGTCAGGCTCAAGTACTCGCAAAATCACATCATATGGCTTTTCAAAAGAGTGAGTTTTTATTTGTATTCATTTATTACTCAATAAGTTGACACAACACAAAGACTTTACAATGGTTTTATTTAAAAAAAAAATGACGTCCCCTAATTGAAAATAGTTTTTATTCGACTGTCGTAGTAATTAGATCTTATTTACCCAAAAGAGACAAAATTTAAATAATTTGATCCCACTGATTATTGTCATACGAACTTCCGACACAGATATACATCATTTTTGAAGTATGTACCTACTTCAAATCCTATAACAGGTTTTATTTTGATTACATTTCATTGTAAATTGATAAAACAATTTAAAATGTTTTTTTTTTTTAATGTCAAATACATTAGTTCTATATATACGGCCAGTAAATATTGCCGCTCTCTCGAATTAACTATTTATTATCTCTGCACATCTACGGCTCTTCAAAATGAAACTATAACCGATTTTCTAAGTGTCCCATATTCACTATGACAAAAATGGGCTTCCAGTATATTAATATTTAAATTATAATGAAAGGGGAATAGGATTCAAAAGATTAAGTAAAGAAATGCTACCTTCAGTTTTCAGTCTGATCTATTTGGTCCGTAAAAACACTGGAATATTTCAAGTTTAAAAAAATGCCTACAATTTTCGTACCATGATTTAATTATACACTTCATTCCATTGCGTGCCGTTAGGTAATGCTTTGTTAACAAAATTAAAGTTTTCGCAATATTTCATCTTGCCCCTTTTGGAGGACACAAGCAACCAAACCTGTATACTAAAAGTCTGTATAACATTTCCCTTTCAAAGTAAATACTTCCCGCGAATACAAGTGTCAAACTGTATTTATCTAGTTTTAAAGCCTAAGTAAATAATTGGTAAATTTTGATTTCTGACTGTGATAATACTATATAATATTCATAAAATACCTACTCCATAAAATATTGAAAACCTGTTGTACCCTATCAATATGTATTGTTGATAAAATCACAACATATTTCGATGCAGAAACTTTGTCTAATGTTATCCTTAAAACCAAAGACAAAACATCTACCAAAAACAATACTTTAGTTTATCCTCTAAACTCCTGCTACGTCACACTAAAGCTAACCGAAATGTATTTATATAAAAATAGTAAACTCAGGGTTTTGTTTATTAAATACTGACGAAATATCTACAAAGAAATCGAGAATATTAAATCTTATTTTGACTTATACTTTTTTACGACTAGGCCTGCCTATTTGCCTATAACACTTTAAATCTTCTTCAAATTTTATCTTCTTGAGTATACTTCAAACAAACGAGAAGATTCTTTAACACTCACACAACAATACACAATGTACTTCACAATGAACATACGAAATGAAATCGTATACATCACTTACATAAAGTTAATAAAGAATATTACTGACAAATTTCCAGGGTCGCGGGTTGACAGGTCTGAAGAATCTTGGGAATACGTGTTACATGAATTCGATAATTCAGTGCCTCAACAACACGGCTATACTTTTTACCTATTTCTGCAACGGACAATACCTTGAACATATTAACAGGTCAGTTTAAACATATTTTGTGGGTAAGATATTATAGAGACTAGAGTTTTTAGAATTTAGGTTCTTATAGATGTATTGCATATTGCGGTTGCTTTAAAAGGTGCAATGTGATCGATTAAAAATCGATAGGAATATTTAATCCCTCAGGTCACACAGCACGCGTGGTGCGATAGCGGAAGAATTAGCCGCCGTGGTCCGCGCGCTGTGGTCCGGCCAGTATCGGTTCATCGCTGCTAAAGATTTACGGGTACGGATTAAAATATATCAGTCCTTGCTCAATTTTAGGTACCCACCATTAATTTGCCACACAATTAAAGTAAAGAAAATAATCTGTAAATAATCCGCACGGTTTGGTCGTCATATTTTCCTTTACCGTTGTAAATAATCTTTGGCCAGTTTTAGTCCTACTATTTTTGATCTTCGGTTCAGTTTATCATCCTCTGTTTATTAGGCTAGCTTAACCCTACTATTTATTTCAAAGTAATGAAAGTCAATAACAAAATCAAACTGGTAACTGCTAGGTTCTTAAGCGATGCATACTATGTTCTATTAGTTGTTTGGTTGTAAAAAGGAAGTTAGATCCATTAATGTTGGTCCGGTTTGGGTATACAAAATGTCCCTCTATTTAGAACGAGGTTGGTAAACATCAGCGAGCGTTCCGCGGCAGCGAGCAGCAGGACTCGCACGAGTTCCTCACCATCCTCATGGACTGGCTCCACCTCGATCTTCAGTTCACCATCAAGCCACCACACAAGGTGAGAATTTATGTATTGACTATATTATTAACATGCCTATTTATCTATCTGCCTATATAAAAATCATTGCATCGGTATAGAACGACACAACTTAGGTGTAGCATCGGCAAATTGAACAAAACCGATTACTGTGGAATCACGCAACCAATAGAAATAGCTCCCTATCGCGCCATTCGACGCTATTCTTTGCTATAGATGTCTTGAAATAGACGTGTCAAATTGACGAATATATTAGGTCATATGATATTACAAGTTATTACGTTTGTGTAAAGGTCATATTCATATAAGAAATAAATATTGATAATTTGAGATAGCGTACTTAATCCGGATGTGATCGGTGATTTACGAACTTTGTCGATGCTACATTTAAGTTGTGTTCCCTGTACTTCCAATTTATAAGCAAAGAGCCGGATTTAGGGGAGAACAAGTGGGACAACACGAGAGGAGATTCCCGTGCCCTTATATATGTGTAGATATCTAGATATAGTCAAATTATAATCATAAAACATACTATTGATAAACCTGTCTAACTGATATGAAAATGTCAAACTTTTGCTCCGGCGTCTCCTCTCCTCTGTGGTCCCTGGGCCTCCGGACCCGTAAGTCCGGCTCGGTTTACGTGAACTGAAACAGGTCAGAGTAGCGAGTAACGGTCGTGTGTAGGAGACGCTGCTTAAATATGTGTAGATATCTAGATATAGTCAAATTATTAACCGTTGAGTAAACATACTATTGATAAACCTGTCTAACTGATATGAAAATGTCAAACTTTTGCTCCGGCGTCTCCTCTCCTCTATGGTCCCTGGGCCTCCTGACCCGTAAGTCCGGCTCCTTCTGCGTGAACTGAACCGCAGGCCAGAGTAGCGAGTAACGGTTGTGTGCAGGAGACGCTGGGCGCGTCGGAGCGCGCATGGCACGAGTACACGAAGTCGAAGGAGAGCCTGGTGCTGCGGCTGTTCTACGGTCAGATCCGCTCCACAGTGCGCTGCACCGTGTGCCTGGCGCACTCGCCCACCTACGACTCGTTCTCCAACCTGTCGCTCGAGCTGCCGCCGCACGCCGCACGCTGCACGCTCGCAGTCAGTGCCCTTTCTTATCTGTGACAACAACAACAACAACAACAACAACAGCCTGTAAATTCCCACTGCTGGGCTAAAGGCCTCCTCTCCCTTTGAGGAGAAGGTTTGGAACATATTCCACCACGCTGTTCCAATGCGGGTTGATGGAATACACATGTGGCAGAATTTCTATGAAATTTGTCACATGCAGGTTTCCTCACGATGTTTTCCTTCACCGCAGAGCACGAGATGAATTATAAAGACAAATTAAGCACATGAAACAGCGGTGCTTGCCTGGGTTTGAACCCGCAATCATCGGTTAAGATGCACGCGTTCGAACCACTGGGCCATCTCGACTCAACAATATTACTATTATGATTCTGATTCTTCTCGGTAGAATCTACTTTCCGAACCGGTGGTAACTTCACTTAATTGTTAAATGACGATTCAAAAGTGCTTGTACAAGCCCACTTGAATAAAGTATACTTTGATTTTGATTTTGACGTGCTCTTATTTTCTAATGATGGCTAGCTTTTCACCCGTTCTTCAAATGGGTAAAATAAATCTTTGTAAAACCCTAATATTGAGCGACGAATATTTTGTATATTCAAAAGTTTCATCAGATTCGAATAAAAAAAGAAATTGTTTTATATGACAAATCTTGGTGAATAAGCTAATGACCCAACCATGGTAAGATGGTCACGACTGCCATAGACAAAAGCACTATAAGACATGTTATGCTATACATCCCCAACCTTGGGAATTAAGATAATGTTTCTCGTGCCTGTAATTATACTGGCACACTCATCTTTCAAACAAAAACACAACCATACAGCTTTTTAGCGATTGAATATCAGTCATTAAGAACATATAGGACAATCACGTGTTTTAATCTATTCATAATATAAGATGTCTCTGTATTCTTAATACCCAGGACTGTTTAAACCTATACCTGAACGGCGAGACGATACCGGGCTGGAACTGCCCCAACTGCAAGGAGAAACGCGACGCAGTGAAGAAACTCGACATATCACGACTGCCGCCCGTTCTGGTCATACATTTCAAGCGATTCTACGTCGACCCCAAGGAGTACATGTGCAACGCGTACAGAAAGAAACAGACGTACATAGACTTTCCACTGGAAGACCTGGATATGAGGCAGTTCTCGCTGGATTGTCCCGGAAACCCCCTGTATAATCTGTACGCTGTGTCGAACCATTACGGGTCAATGGAGGGGGGGCATTACACTGCATATTGCAAGAGCAGTGTATACGGAAAGTAAGTATTCTAAGATTAATAAATAATAAATATGAGACATCACATACATTACTCTGATCCCAATGTAAGTAGCTGAAGCACTTGTGTTATGGAAATCAGAAGTAACGACGGTACCACAAACACCCAGACCCAAGACAACATAAAAAACTAATGGTAATCTACATTGACTCGGCCGGGAATCGAACCCGGGACCTCAGAGTGGCGTACCGGTGAAAACCGGTGTACACACCGCTCGACCACGGAGGTCGTCAAAGATTATTAGTTTTTTCCTTTAATTTGAAAAATACATCCCGTGAATATAAGTATAAATTGCTGAAATGCTGCAGCGTTATTTGGAGGCGAGTTACAAAAATCTTTTCTTTGAAAAAATTAAGGTTGTTAAATTGATGATGTCAAAGCTTATTTATCTCAAAGCAATATCTTCTGTAATAAAATTAGACGTGCGAAAGTATGTATGTCTGTTGCTCTTTAAACTATTGAACCAATGATGATCAAATTTTCTATGAAGCAAGCCTTCCTAGGAGAAGAAGGACACCACGTGTTTACGTAATAATCTAAACCTATACTAATATTATAAATGTGAAAGTAGCTCTGTCTGTCTTACTACCAAACCGCTGAACCGATTTCGATGAAATTTAGTATGAAGCAAATTTGAACTCCAAAGACATACGCTACTTTTTTGCTCAACACATGATAACCAAACCCCTAAAACGAAGCCGTGAGCGACAATAGGCTATTTGACTGGTTTTTAAAATCCATTTTATATTATTTAGTAAACGTTAAGTGACCCAGTAAAAGAAGATTTTTTTATTTCTAGTACATATTTGCCAAAAAATATCACATTAAAAATTCCATATTTAAATAACGTGCGAAAACGATACTTGGACAATATGGCGCTGCAATGGGGTCGGTGACGTCACTTTGCTGTATTTTAATCTGTGGTACATGCAGTACAAAAGCAAGGTTTACAAGAAAGTGACTTCATCATAAGCTCGGCCAATCAGGAACGTTTTGTGTCACGTGACAAACGTTTAAAAAAAATGCATTTTTACTAATTGATTTTTGAATAAATTAATTATCATTTTTAAGTTTCGTTAGTAAATAACCATTTTTAAACTCTATAACTGATTACAATAATTCACGATTTATTTTTCGCATTGTCAAATAGCCTATCAGTGTTTATTTATAAGGACATTACCACATCGTGCCACTGTTGCCCCCAGATGGTACAAATATGATGACCACCTGGTGACAGAAATCCCCGCCAGCGAGGTGCGCTCCAGCGCCGCATACATTCTGTTCTACACGTCGTGTACGCGCTCGTGATCCCCCACCACTCTCTAGGCACACGACCCATTCTCGATCACCACTTGGGGGTACTTGATTAATGTATTACGGGAAACGAATATCGTAAATTGTATTAAAATGTTACACGTTTTATTGCGTTTACGATGGAATAATTACTAACTTTTAACATTGGATGAGTCTACGGTTACAATTCTTTTTAAATGTGTATAGATATTCATCAAATTTTAAAAACAGTTGCCTGTTTCGTAAGGTAATTTTGCCGATACCAATATGGAACAATTTTAAATATTCAGTTTATTGTTAACTCTTTTTAAAACGCATATCTATTTGATATAGATATGACCTTGAAACGAACTTCAAGTCGGTTTTGAGTATTATCAAAGGCAATGACGTATTTATCAATCGGACTAATTCAATTTGTCAATGAATAGTTAACCTTTCTCATATCTCGACTTAAGTGTGAGGGAGACGGAGATATTTTTTTGTATGCGTCTGACACTACGAATGTTCTAGATTCTAATTACCTACACAGACTGCAAAACCATGCAGTTATAACTAACATAATCTTGTAGGTTCGCATTTTAGTGCGAATATGGTTACCCTTATAAGAGATAACTAAACCAGTCGCTTTGTCTCTGTATAGAGGATGAATATCGATGCAGTCCATTGTCTATGCCTTTGACTATCACGCAACCAACGATTTTATTCAAATTTTAAATATCTACTAATTTTTACTACTAATTAGTAAGCATGTACGATATTCGAACTATGTGATATCGATTGTTTAACGGATATTTAGATTAAATACCGGTGTTGACATACGATTTCAGATATCGCCATCTTTGTTTAACTTAACATTGTACGATATGTGAGAAAGAGATAAAACACATCAGTTTCATCTTTTTCTCAAATTAAAAAAAACCATTTTAATAAGTTTTTTCGGATGCGACCAATATTGTATGGAAGTAAGTAGTGAGTTGATTTACCCAGATATGATATCGAAATCGACTTAACTTTCGCTTCATCTCTTTCACACAGATGGGTTACTGTAAAGTTAAAAAGAGATAGGGCGAATACTGCATGAGTTTAATATTATCGAACTTTGCTTTGACGTACTAGAAGATTATACACAGTTTTTTAGATGCGGTGAAAACGGTTACTCGTCAACATACAATCGATAACATCTGATATTCCGACGACATCCAATTTTAGATTAGTTTCGATATATCGGACACATGCCTACTAATTAGTCGTTGGAAAGACGTTATGAACACCAAAATGATAATTTATATTTAATTTTTAAACTCATTCGTATCGTGACTATATAATAATAATATTTGTTGTGATTTGATGTAAAATATTTACAACATTAGGTTATACAACTGCCGCCTTATCCTCTATCATCTTGCTATTGTCTATGTTTAGTCAATTCATTAGTTTAAAACTGTAACATAATCTGTATCTAATTCTTTTATGAAACCAAATAATCTATGACAAATATTGAAGTGACTATATATTACATTTGGTAATATATACATATATACGGTTATATTCATTTGATTTTTAAATTAGTACCAATAGTTATTTTATTTATGATACAAGTTACTTATTATTCTTTCGAAATATAAATATTTGATTTAAAATTAAGGATATACATACTCATGTAGGTGTTAATCAGGATGCCTGGATATATTATTATTTTGAATGCAATATTTGGAAAGCTGAATCTTAGTATTTCGATTACAATAATACTACTGAAAATAAAAATCGAGCACGACAAAAAGAAACTTTAATCAGAATAATTTAATATTTTTGCCTTTAAATTTTATTCCTTCCAAAAAAAAAATCAAAATCAAAATAAACTTTATTCAAGTTGGCGTTGACAAGCACTTTTGAATCGTTAATTGACAATTAAGTGAAGCTACCACCGGTTCGGAAAGTAGATTCTACCGAGAAGAACCGGCAAGAAACTCAGTAGTTACTCTTTTTCAACATTTAAAAAAATGTTGAGAAAGAGTAACTTGGGCAAAGGAATAAAATTGACGCATTATTCAGTGCATAATGCGTATATGTTGTATTATTATTTACCAAAATTATATTTTCACACAAATCAGCGCAATGAACGATTATTAATTAAATAACTGATAAATAAGTCCCTTTAATTATTTAGCAGAATCAGATTTGACTTGCATGAGTATGAATAGGCTTATTACATTTTTAATTACCTTATTTTTCTTATTCAGTTCGAAATAAAATGAATCACACCGTACCAAATAATTTCCAATTCATAAATGGATTTTAATATTTGTCTTCCTAAAGCAACAATCTATACATAATGTAAATTCAGTATAATTACATTTATAATTTTTATGGATATCTGCTTATTCTAAAGTTAGAAGGAAAATAAATATTTTTGTATTTCATAAAAGTATTGGCTGTATAAAATGCTTATCCCATTTAATGAAACTATTTATTATTAATATAATTTAACTGTATGCGAGATGTCTGGTGGTAAGAAGAAAGACTGAATAATGTGTGGTTATTTATAGCAAAACCCTCGAAATAAATGTATTTATTGCAAATTTCATTGTATAGAAGAGAAGAGAAATGGACCAAAAACAATTCATTGTATTATCCCGGTCTAAGTGCTATGATGTTATTCCTATAATGGAGAAATGACAATCAAAATTATTAAAGCATTTAAAACATTATATTTCTACATCTGGTTCATGAAAGAAAATAATTATTATTCACAATTAAATACCGCATCATAAAATTTGTATTTCCATACCAATCAAATCAATGCACTAATATTGCATTGTTTACAGTAAAGTAAACTTAAGTGATCCATTTTTGGTTTGTATTTCAATGTTTTAACACATTTTTATATAATACCAGTAACAGTAGGATAGAATACTATATGTCCAATTAAAAGAAGGTTTTCTTTTAACCAGATTTGGTTTTCTTTACAAGGAATAATAAACATGCTTCATACCCCTTTTGAGAGATTTCTTAAAGCACACTTGATAATTTACACACAGAAGGAATATTACAGTCAGTAAAAATAAACTATTCAATCAATTAATTCACATATTAAATATCACAGATACCATTGTCCACTATGAAACTGTTTCTAAATATATAAACCAAATCATAATCAATGGAAAACTTGTGCTTATCGTACAGCATTTGAAAGGTACCATTCATGTTACAAAGTTACTATTTGTATGTGTATATTGGTTTATTTCTCTGTAATGGATATTGTGTCGCTAATTATTACATTATATAACGAATTTTAGTGCCTGAAGCGAATACTATTGTGGGCTTTCGTGACGCGAAGTATTATCAATTAGTGCCATCTCGCTAAAACCTTTCCGTTAAGATAAGAAAAAGGGAATGAATATTTTGTTTATAAATGTTGTTGTATGAAATGATTGTACATACATACTTAAAATTGATTATTATTGTGTAAATGTAAGACAAACTTTATTAAATTCTTTGTTATTATATATGTATTTTTTATTTCATCCATCCGTCATCTTATTAAATAAAAACATGATAAAAACTTACAAATAATAATAAGCAAGAATCATATTAATCCATATGTGTACTATGTCATATTTTTACTTAAATATCTGATAATAATTCCCTTTCCTTGTTAGATATAAAAAGCAAATAGTACAATAGTATATTTTATTTTGCATTCGAATATAAATAGTTTATAAATAAATTTTTTAAGTAGCTTATTTTTATTAATGTTAATTTTGCTTACAGATTACATATCATATAGTTTCTAATGTCATATTACTGAATTCTTAATTAAATTGTGTTGAAAATAAGATGTTAATTTAATGTAAGATCATAATAAGTTTTATTGAAATCTTAATTATGTATGTTAAATTAATATCCAAAGTTATTCTAAAATTGGAATGAAAGAAGTTTGATTAATATTTTATACTTATTTATTTATTTTTGTGAGACTTAGCTTGCCCATTCATCAACATGTTCATATCAATAAACATGTCATCATCACTTTCATCTTCGTCTTCCTCCATATTAAACTCTGATGTGCTGGGATTTGGCCCTGTAACAAAGATTTAAATTATTTTTTAATGAAGAATATAATAAAATGAAAGAATTATTATATAATAATAAGATAATTATAACTATAAAAACATACTCAATGATGGTTCAGTGACCATCAAGTCAAGTTCTTCATCATTGCAGAATGTTTCGTTAACTGAAAACACCTTATCTTCTGTTACAACATCACTCTTCCCTGTATTCACGTGCTGCATCATGTATACTGCTGAAGTTGTGGCTCTACTGTCTTCATTGTCTTTTACGATTGGTCCCGGAACATCCTTTTTTGTATTGCCCTTAAGTTTTGCTTTTAAGCTTTCGAGGTGCAGTCTCTCTATCTTTATTTTATCAAAAATCCCAAATTATTATTAGTTTTACACAAACATTAAAATATAACATAAACAATTCAAATACTTTTAGTTACATGTGACAATTACTTTTTCAATATATGATTACCTGTAAACAATTCCGTTGATTTTTAATCTTCGTTAAGGCGTCAACTATCCATTTCTCTTCGGCTAAAAGCTGAACTTCTTCAGATACACGATATCCCAGTTTTTGATAAACATTTTTATGCGTCATGAGAATAAAATTAAATACATCCAAAAATGTATTGACGTCTAATCAAATAAAATATTTTTAAATTAAAACATAATGTAATGTTTACAAAATACACTTGGTCGTAAACAAGAATCCTCTGTTAATGACAGATGTCATATAGTGATCAAAACAGAGGGCAGATTAAAATTATTCTTACCGGCCAAAAGTTAAAACTATGTTTTAAAAGAACAGACTAATTACTATACGACTTTATAAATAACAATAACAGTTAGCAATAAAATCAGTTAATATAAATGAATAATTATTAATAACAACAACCAGCTAAACTGACAAATTTTCTAAAAATTGGAAATTGTACGCATAAGCGGTAAAACTATTTCAATGAAATATGAAAAAAATACAAGCAATATGGTCTTTTAAAGAATTTGTAAATAACTTTAAAAGTTACTGTTTAAATTTAAAATTAAAGTAAAACCATAGACATTTAAGACTGTAGAATGAAACAATAAAAATGGAGGGTATTTTTAATAAAATACTGTAAAAGATAATCCACAAGTAACATAAGTGGTTTCAGTAAGTAGCATGTTAGTCGTTATTCAAACCGCGCAGTGAGCACTTCCTCAAACTGTATTCATTCAAAATGGATTCCGAAGCAGACTCCAATTCAGAATACTCCGATTCAGAGTCAGAAAATGAATATGACCTTTGTTCTAGAAGTGTATCTAATTCGTGTGGTCTCCCATTCGATCCTACGTCACTTGAAAACATTATTTTAACAATAAGCGATCAATTTAATTTTCGTATACTCTTAAACGACGGCAGAGCAAAAAGCGCTTTTCTTGTTACTACGGGGTTAACACTAGCTGGTACTTTGATTGGCAAACATTATGGAGGCAAGATTGGTGCAGCTGTCGGAGGCGCAGTAGGTGGCGTTTGTGGTCTTGGAGTCGTTGGTAAGCAATATTTCCCCTGTCCCAACATTTAGATCATTTAAATTTGTTTCGAAATTAATAACCAATTCTTATATAAACATAATCATACACCTAGATAAGTAGAAAATCAAAATTTGAATTCCCAGTATCAGTATTTATTTTTAAAATTCATAACGGTTTTAGTATTCGAAATGTTTGAACGTAACGTACTTATATTAGTTATGCCTGTAAATATGTTTGATAATTTGACGGTAGTTATTTTTCTTTTCTTTACGAATAAAGTTAATTATAAAATTTGAAAATAATATTGTAATAATATCTGTGTACGTTAAATTTAAAACTACCTACCTGCCTACATTCTATGTTATAATTGTTTTAAATAACGTTACAGCTGTATCGATGCGTGAAATATGGAAAGATATACGAGACAAATTATCGGAGTTATTCGACATCGTCTACGATTACCTGGCAGGTCTAGGAATCAATGATTACAAGAAAGCTGCGAAATTTATAATGCAACACAGCGGCAGTACCTCTCAATTAGCTATGGTTGTCCTTCAAGTTACTTCAGATGTTCTTGGAAAAAAAGTTTTGTCTAGTTTGACTGCAGGCTAAGGTTTTATAATATTGTTTAGTTTACGTGACCTCCATCCACGTAACTACTACTGAATTGTAGACTTTTTTATGACTATTGAGTTTCGACTAATGCTTGTGACTAATGTATGACATGACATGGATTTACTTGATGTTAAATTAATTAAATATTTATTCTGGATATAAGATGCATTTGTTACAGTAATTTATACTTTTAGGACTACTTTTACTGTCTTCTTCTTTTGTCATTTTTTTCTTCTATTATTTTCTATTTCTGTATATTTTCTTGCTCAAATTATAATAATATAATAAGTAATAGAGTAATTATAAGAAAAGTATTTGTAGTAGTAATTAATATAAAATTGTAATTATTTTATTTAATGTTTTAATGTATTATAATGTAGTATTATGTACACATGTAATGTTTAAATATGTATTAAAAAAAATAATTAATTTTATTAAAATAAAATGATATTACATAAGAATAATTTGTTAAATTTATTATCATTCATATTGTCTTGCCTTGTCTATTGTTATTATCGAAATAAAATGTGAAGTTTTTAGCGAGATTTCGTTTTTTTTATTTCATGTGTACCTTCCTAAGAATGTATATTTCGCCGTTGTTCTTGTAGTTTTTCTTTAAATGTTTTAAATTATTGGTAATTTTAAATAATGCACGAGGCACCATATACTTTTTGCTATATTTATAAAAAAAAAATCATGAGTACAATCTAGGTACCTCTGAAGTATTAAATTAATGATCAGTGACCGTATTCTTCAGTCATCAGTATATATACTTCAGTCCTTAAACAAACTTCGAAAACATCTCTACTCGAGTAGTACAGTCCGCCATGTCTTTAAGAGTTATCGATTTGTGATGCGACCATTTTATACTGGTCGTTAAATGTTTGACATACTCCTCACATTTCAGTATTTTTATCAATTTGCAAGATATATATCGAGAAATGCAACCAACAATTCATTTAGAAGCACTTATACAGCTCACACTATAAAGTTTTTTCATAACCACTCTTAAAAACTGTTTTAAGTATGTTCTATATTTATCGGCGTATCGTATATATATTGTTCAAAATTGCATATCAAGATGTATGTAATCTATACAATGTAATTTACAACTCACATACTATGAATTATTATTAAAACACGTAAAAGAAGCATACGGTTCAATAATAATATTCTGTTATGACCCAATAAACAATAATGCCTGAATTTTATCTGCTATCCTGAATGCTATCTCTGCTTGGAATAACTATATGCTACTGTCGCTTGCTCGATTGCTCGCCTTCCAATTCGACTAAATTAATTATGGAATAGGGAAGATGTGATATTTTTGTGTTTATTTAACTAAAACACTGTAAATTTACGGCAAAAAATCGGTTAAAAATGTCAATTTAAACTTCTGTGCGAAAACGAATCTATATTTCGTATAACGTACGTTTATATAGTGGTAGTACCACGCTGGTACGTCCGGGGAAGTACCACTCACTCACTTAAAATCGGCGTATAGTGGTAGTTATGTTCCCTATTGACCGTAATATCTCTATTGAAAACGTCACTTTGGCACTTGTAGTCCTGTACAACTACAAACTTCCAAAGTAAAGTGTCGATATATATATTTGCTTTGATACCTAATAACTAATTCTATAGTCTTAAACTTATAAAGCACGAGTCAAACAAACGACGTGTGCAAATATTTCAAATATTAATTACAAATTACTATTTTAAATTATTATTGATTACGATTTTGACAAATAATTTTATTCCGCTATAATTTCAAACCGTTTGTTTTGGTATTATTTGCTGTCAAACTTGTTTACAATATTATTATGCGACATAAGCTTAACGAAACGTAAAATTATTACGTTTTTTTTGGCATTTGTCCTAAAATACGAAACTTCGTCTTTTTAATGTGACGACTGACGATAAATCAAAGTACGGTAAATAAATATCTAATGGTGAACGACCATCTTCCCGCTGAAGAAATAGTTAAGAAAAAGTTCTGTAATTTTTCATCATGTCTTCGATGATGCTTGAGCCGTATAACATGCCCACAGAAGCGGGCTTCGACCAAGACTTAATACAGACTATTATATTCGATCTGGGTGAGTTATATAGGTAGAACATGTGTATAATATGATTTTTTTAGGTTTTCATTATCCGACGCATTTAATATTATTAAATATTGTTTTTACTTTTACTTACGAAATTATACACGATTACCTTGAAAACCAGGATATAATGTCAAAAGAAAAAGTAATTTTACTTTAAATCATGTTGTATTTAAATTTCATCATCAAAATCCCTAAACATTTTACTTCAATACTACAAATAAAATATAGGTACATAATACCTATTATACATATTACATATGTGATACTATTTCATAATTATATTAAGTGGTAATTGGCTGGTTATCTACCATACTTTTATTTAAAATGGCAGATGAGTTTTGTGTGACAGAAGGGTGTTTGCCGTTTGGTAACCCTTTAACCCCAGGCTGAATGATAAACAAACTAGTATCACCTGATTGGATGTGTAATTCTGCCATTCCAGCCAGGATCATTGGCTGCATTCCAGTTATTGAAATGATTGGCTAAAGCATCATAAAATTAGAACAAAAATGTTTAAAAATAAGTACATTTTTATTTAAATATTGGATTGTAAACTGCAATTGAAATTGTATTTTATTTTCGTTATGTAGCTGATGAATTTCAAATAAGAGTGTCTTGGGATCAAGAGACAGTCATTCTGACTGGAGCTTTTGCCGTTGCTGGTGGTCTTGTTGGTGGTTATGCAGGAGGAAGGATGGGAGCGGCTATCGGTGCTGGCATAGGTGCAGCAGCTGGAGTCGGTAAGCATAATCATAACTAGCAATATATAATCAAAATTTACGTTAACTGATTTTATGAGTGAATTATTAAATTATTATTACACCTTTTATATTTATTAACCTATACCTTACCTAAGAAGGCAAACGTAGTGTAGGGGCAAACATAGTGTAGGACGTCCTCAGGCACGGTGGAGTGACGATATACGCAAGGCGGCAGGCAGGAGCTGGATGCGAGTAGCCGGAGAAAGACCACAGTGGTGTGCACTGGGAGAGGCCTATGTCCAGCAGTGGACCAAAATAGGCTCTTGATGATGATGATGATGATACCTAAGATAGAATATTAATATTCCTTGTTCTTAAATGTTAAACATATCCAATAAACCTTTTCTTATATACTTCTCTTATACAGTATAACTATAATGTGTAAGTAATATTACTGTAATAAATTTCTTTATTGTTGCAGCCTTTATGAGCCTGAGAGATATTTGGGAAAGTGTTAAAGCAAAATTGAATGAACTTATTTATATTGTATTCAATTACCTAAGAAGAATTGATCCAGTAGATTATGTTAGGGCCATAGAACTTCTAATGGCGTGTACTAACAGCCGCAGGGAACTCGTATTCACAATTCTTGACTTTATTGCTGATAAATTAGGACGTCAAGTGTTATCAAGCATCACTGCTGCTTAGTAATGCTAATAAAGAGTTGTTATAGTTCAATTGTTTGTATAATCATCGGATCTTATTTGAACCAAAAAGTTTTTATGCACTGTGCATTCTATGATGAAATCTTTTTGCAGTAGTGTACAATTCTATTTTTATTTTATGCTTTTTTGGTTGTATAAAATGCCTTTCTTAAAAATGGGTCTGGTGGTTTTTAATTTTCATATGAAATTTGTTATTTCTTAATATGGTTAGGGTATAAGATGTGACTTTTACAATACTCATTGTAATATAAAATATTGTAATGTGCATTCTTCTAAAAGAATAGGGTAATTAATCCGTCCTGTAGTAGAAATAGGTTTAATGAAATTGGCACCAAATATTTGAATAAAGAATTCATACATAAATATATTGTTTTGAATGTATTTTTGCAATTTATTGCTGTAACTTTTAGCAAATAGATCAATTGAAATCTCAAGTGATTATGGGTCTTTAAATGCACTTATGAGAGCATATCTTTTAGATTACAATTTTTATAACATTGTAGTTTGTAAATGCTTGTTCCTATTTTTTAGAATTTGACGCGATATGTGATTGTATTGGTTTTGCTCAATTAATTTTTAATAGGTACTCTATGATATTAGGATTTTAGTTAAATACAATTTTTGTAAAGCTTGAAATTAATAAAATATTTTTATAAGAAGTTTTTTATTTCCATCCCATTCACCGCAAATATGTTTTAGTTTAAATTAAGCAAATAAATATGTCATGTTCTTTTTTCCATATTGTAATAGATATTTAAGGAATGTTCAATGTAATGAAACGTAGGTACAGAGTTGTCTACGA
The DNA here is from genome assembly GCF_905220365.1 of Vanessa cardui. Taxonomy (NCBI): domain Eukaryota; kingdom Metazoa; phylum Arthropoda; class Insecta; order Lepidoptera; family Nymphalidae; genus Vanessa; species Vanessa cardui. The sequence continues at coordinate 4,430,103 of NC_061143.1, forward strand.
AATGTGATAAAACTATTGATAATAATAGGTTGGGGAAAAAGTTTCTTCGTATTTTATATGAAAATTCAAAAAGTTTTTTTTATAGTTTATTTACATTTGACTAAAGTATGTAGGTGCCATTTTGTTCCATAACTTTTTGCCACCTTGTTGGTAGTGACATGATCCCATTGCTGTAAAAATTTTGCCTAAGGAAATCTGCAGAGACCGAAACAGATGGAAATCTGAAGGTGCAAGGTCTGGACTATACGGCGGATGCATTAATACCTCCCAGCCAAACTCTCGTAAATTTTGTTGAGTGGCTAAAGATGTGTGAGGTCTAACGTTGTCATGGTGAAAAACCACACCCTTTCTGTTGATCAATTCTGGCCGCTTTCTCTCAATTTCTTGCTTCAATCTCATCAATTGTTCGCAATACAGTTCTGAATCGATGGTCCTGCCGGGCGGTAACAGCTCATAATGAATGATGCCCTTCCAATCCCACCATACACACAGCATTACCTTGTTGCGAGTTAATCCGGGTTTTGCCACAGTCTGTGAAGCTTGACCGGCCTTTGACCACGATCTTTTTCGCACGTTCTTGTCGTATGTGATCCACTTTTCATCACCAGTTATCAGCTTCTTCAAAAATGGTTCGGTTTCATTACGTCGTAATAAAGAATCACAAATGAGTACACGGTTCATTAGGTTTCTTTCAGTGAGTTCATGAGGCACCCATATATCGAGCTTTTTTGTGTACCCAGCTTTATTCAAATGAGTCAAAACCGTTTTGTGGTCAATTGCCAGTTCTTCAGCTACATCGTAACTACTAATATGCTAATCTTGCTCCACTTTTTCAAAAATGGCATTAATTTTGTCCGTAACATGGCGACCAGAGCGAGATGCATCTTTGATATCAAAATTTCCGGCTTGAAAACGCTTAAACCAAACTTGCGCTATTCTCACAGATACTGCATTAGGTCCATAAACATCACAAATTTTTTCCGCGGCTTGAGTTGCATTTTTACCTTTTTTATAGTAAAATTTTAAAATGTATCGAATTTCTTCTTTAGATTCACTCATTTTAACAACAACAAAAACAAATGAAAATCACACAAATTCCTAATTTGAATTTGGAAGTGCCTTCTTTAAAATTAAAACTTTTTAATGATACCAAAACCAGCCAGATACAAATGGTATAGCTAAAGAGATTTTATTACAAGTTCATACATACTATATGCAAAAAGACTTTTTCCCCAACCTAATAATATAATAGAATAAATAAAAATAATCCTAGATAGTATACGTCAAAAACAAAACAGCGCTACGTGACGTAACTCGTTACACGAAAACGTTTTCCTCCACCTTAAGTTCATAAATAATCTAATTTATATACTTTTTGCTGTATTTATTACTATGTTAATCGTCCCACACACAAACTTAATCATAGTAATTTGTCTTGGAGGGGCGCGCCTTCCTGACTGACTAGATCGATCAAGCCAGATTTTTTTTTCTGTACGAATTTACTATATCAAATAAAATTATACTTTATACAAGTAGGCTTTTACAAGCACCAATAAATCGTCATTTTATAGCACTATAACGTTAAAGAAAGCTACCATTGGTTCACAGGATGAACCTAGAATCAACAACAAACTCATCAGTTATTTCTTAACTCTTCTATGTATACCTATTTATAGACTCCAGTTTGTTAGTATTTTTAATATACACTCGAGTATAGGTTCCTGTAAAAGGTAAATACAATGAAAAATCCATTTTTTTTTAAATCATATATTTGTGAACATGTCATATAATAGAAACTATAACTTAGCTAGCTATCACAACTAGAGGCTGTACTGATATTTGTATGATTTACATTTTAGATGCGTTAAATTGTCTATTAACTGGTATTTAAGATATATATTGCAGAATAAGAGCTAAAATGGCCCAGTGGCTGGAGATTTTGCGTTTAAATCACAAACATCACGGAATTTTCATGTGCTTATTTTGCATTTCTAATCCAAGTTTCATCCTCATCACCTTATATCTAACAGAGCTATTTATAAGGCACTATGTGGTACTAGCTTTAGCCGATGATTTTTTCGATCCGATACGACTTGGAAAACTATTAGCGTGTAAGAAAGAGCATACATATTCATTAAAGGCTGTCAACATATGCCCCCAATGTTGCTGATGTCCATGGGTGGTGGTAATAACTTAGATGAAAAAAAACCCGTCTGCGTTTCTTAAAAATCTCTTACATGTTTATATACCAATGGCGAATTAGAGGATTAACAAATGGCAACACTTTTCTGTTAAGTGACAATGCAGATTTTCTCACATTTTTTTCGTAGAGGACCTAATACAAAAAATCACAGATAACTCAAAGATATTTAAATCTGTCAGGATATTAACAGGATCACTAAGCCATTTTTGCTCTCATCAAGGGTTGAGAGTTAAATTATTTAAAATGCAACATTCGACATAAGACATCTACAAAATATAATTTATAACAACCACATCTCACTAAGTGTAATAAGTTAATTCTTAGCTCTAATAGGAATGATTATTTACGTGCCTAAAGATCTTCACTTTTACCACAAAAAACTATAATAATTATTTTAATAGGAAAACACTATTAATAAATAAAAAAAGCAAAAATAATATAATAAATTATTAAATAATGGAGCGTTAACACAGATTTTTTTAAATTTAAATTAAATATTGATACATAGTTAATTTATTGAAAAGATTGCGCGATTAGTTCTATGTAATTAAGTACAGATTAAAGTGTTCAATACTTTCGACCCGTCTTTTATTAAATAATGTCATGAATATGAGATTTATTATTATTATAAATAAATTTGTTAAGCATATAAATAAATTATAGGCGATTTATTCTGTAAATTTTTGCTTATGAGGTGAATTTTAAATAGCGCTGTCTTCTTCTTTCAAATGTTTAATTAAACAAGAGAGATAGAGAGAAGTTAACTTAAACAATATAACTACAGCTGTGCTTAACATTATTCAATTGAAAATATTTTGCTCCTATATGTCAAATCCGTTTCGAATATATTTTTTTTAATTATTTGTATTTCGAATGGCTAAGAAAATAGGTTATATATTTTTTTTCGATTAATCTAAAAAATAAATAATTTAAATATTGTCATCATATTAACTACAGACTACAGTTGATCTAATCAAATAACTATCTTTTATATTATCTATTTCTGATATCTATTATCTATGGGATAAAAATTAATCAAGTAGTTTAGCTTGAAGTCATTATTTATAGATTGTACTACAAATTTTAATCTAAATTAAAAGTTATAAGTTCAGTTGTTGTGTTTCACGGGGATATTTGTCTTGATTAATTTTTATCCTCATTTCTAAATCTATTAAATTACTTCTATTGTAATCTAGCTTAATATTAATTTGTAATTTGAATGAAAGCTCTATGAGTTTAAAAGTCTAGAGAAACATGTTTTACAGGAACTTCAAATCAAATTTGAGATCTTGACTCACTTTCTAACTTGGAATAAATATTTCACAATTAACTAAAAAATAAATAACTGGGATTTCTATATGAAAATTAAGTTTTAATGCCCGCAATATTTTAAGGTTGATATTATTAAAAAATAGACTGGTCTATTCAATATATATGTTATATCTCACGAATTTTGCCTACGATATATGTTGTTATCAAGATTCTCTTTCGGTCAGAACGACTACGGACGAAAGCAGTTAAAAGTAAATTTCACCTAAATAGGAGCAAAGAATTGATAGAGGTGTCCATGATGATAATTCAGGATTTATATTCTATATAGAATATAGGATGCAAAGAGTCTCCCTTGTGCTATTCTGTCGCTCGAGTAAATCCCAAAAACCCCCCCTTAACACCCCCCACCAAATGACAAAATACCTATATTTTTTTTAATTGTGTACTTATGGTGCTTTTGTTTTTGTTATTGTTTGTTTACTGATTTTACAGACCTTGGGTGAGATTTCTAAAACATTTTTTACTCTATGGTGCACTAAGAACATATTTTTGTATCTAATTGTAATGTTCATGTCATGATATGTTAGAAGATATTACCGTCAATTCTGTAGTAGATAATCTCTGAACTATTGCTATCTCTTTCATATGTATGGGATTTGAAAGAAAGAAGATATGGCAAGCATTTTGTTCTGCCTGATTAGTTAAGAGATTATTGACCAAGATTTTGTCGAATTGACCAATTATAAGCCGATTAATGTCTTTCTACTGGACTTTTCTTGTTAGTTAATTATAATGCCAGAGTAGCTGCCATATTAAGTGTTTAGTAAATGATCTAATGTTTATCTATGTATGCCATTCAATATCTGTGCACTGGCTTTTATATGTTTCCAATATCGCCAACGTTTGGTCAAATATCGTAGATGATGTTTTGTGTATGGAAATGTTTTGTGTGTGTGTGTGTTTTTTACTGGTCTTCCAAAGCGTCCTTCAGCTCCATGGCGAGCTTGTAGCCGAGTTCCGGTCGACGGTCACGACCTTCCACCATGGCCAACACCTGTAATAATATTTATATCGATAAATATCTGAAATTTCCGACATAGATTCCTGTGAAGAAAAAGAGGTTTAAGAGCCGTTTAAATGATTTTTTATTCAATTAGCTCTCCAATATACAGCATAGTTCTAAGCACTTACAATTAACACCTGTACGGTATTAAGATATCAGACCACAAAGAGACAAACAAGGGACATCAGTTACGGAGATTGGTTATCGCATTGGTGATGTCTATGACGTGTTGGTGACCACTTACTATCAGGTGGTCCTTTTTATGGTATAGGTTGAAGGACAAGCATATGGGCCTCCTGATGGTAAGTGGTCACCATCACCCATAGACAATGACGCTGTAAGAAATATTAACTATTCCTTACATCGTCAACGTGCCACCAACCTTAGGAACTAAGATATTATGTCTCTTGTGCCTGTAGTTACACTGGCTCACTCACCCTTCAAACCGGAACACAACAATACTGAGTACTGTTATTTGGCGGTAGAATAACTGGTGAGTGGGTGGTACCTAGTACCTACCCAGACGGGCTTGCACAATGCCCTACCACCAAGTAAATCCATTCATTGCAAATTCGCTAATATATCCCTCATGTCATATGTCCAATTAATTTTTTTAAATGTATCCCCTCACAGACATCATTTTTTGTTTAATTTTGATCATTTCAACATACTAACTACACCTAATTTTACCTTGATATCAGATTTCTTTTCAAAATGTTTTTAATAAAAAAAAAACCATTCTTTATTCGAGCAGTACGAGCAGTGCCTTCGAATGGTCATGTTTTACAAAACTGAACCATCGATTAGAAACGTAAATACTACCGAAAATAAATTCGAAGTTAAAATAAAGCAAGGTAAGTAATAATATTTCTGTTCACATTCATACAATTAGTTACTTGCACTTATAGTCTGTTCGCGTTAAGAATGCAGTGAGTTGTCATTGTTTACCCACTTTACTCCGCCCCCTGACCAATGAAATCTTTTTTAACAGCAGGGTATGCATATTTGTGTTAAAATTCCAAAAAATTATATTTGTTTTAAAGACTAAGTATAATGAATTTAAAAAATACACATTAAAATAAAAATCGAATCGGGTGTTTAATCAACAAAATTCTTACCACTAGGTATATACAATCGTTTGCGAATCTTGCCATCGCGATGTAGAAATTTACATATTTTGACATAACGTCATCTAGTAGCTATAGGTTACATTAATTATTACGTGTACAGCTTGAATAAATTAAATATACATATATAAATAAACAAAATTTAAATTATAAAAATATCAGTTAATAATTAATTAAATGTGAACTTGACTTTGTAATTTGAAAAGATTTCATTGGTCAAAGGGGGCGGAGTCAGTCCGGTAAACAATGACAACTCACTGCATTCTTAACGCGAACAAACTATAGTATTCATTAATAACACTGAGGGATTACCAAGAGATAGACAGCTCAAGATACCTCAAGTAATTATGGTAACATCGTGTACCTGGTGCGAGTCCACGATGACTCCGTGGTTATCGAGGATGGTGCGCTTGGTGTTCTCGATGTCCTGGAGGTCGACTCCCCGGCTGGCGTCGTCCACAAGCACAGCGCGGTAGCCAATAGCCAGTGCGTCCGCTATTGTCGCCCCTGAGACACAGGAACAATATTATGCACACTATCTCCGTATCTCCTATATTATATTGAGCTGAGATGGCCCCGTGGTTAGAACGCGTGCATCTTAACCGATGATTGCGGGTTCAAACCCAGGCAAGCACCGCTATATATATGTGCTATTATATAGCGGTTATAATTGTGTTTATAATTCATCTCGTGCTCGGCGGTGAAGGAAAACATCGTGAGGAAACCTGCATGTGTCTAATTTCATCGAAATTTTTCATCGCATTGGAACAGCGTGGTGGAATATGTTCCAAACCCTCTCCTTAATGGAAGAGGAGGCCTTATCTCAACAGTGGGAAATTTACAGGCTGTTACTTTACTTTACTTTTACTTTATCTCCTATATTATTATGAAGTATTAACAATCCAGTGCAAACAAAGCAACGTGACGTCACTGATCAGGCGTCTGTGTTCTTTTCGTCTACGTCGGATGGGAATGCCATCCTATCAGATTATGAAGATAAGGAATGTCCATTATGTACAGTGTGTACACCGGTTTTCATGGGTACGGCACTCTGAGGTTCGATTCCTGGCCGAGTCTATGTAGATTACCATTAGTTTTCTATGTTGTCTTGGGTCTGGGTGTTAGTGGTACCGTCGTTACTTCTGATTTCTATAACACAAGTGCTTCAGCTACTTACATTGGGATTAGAGTAATGTATGTGATGTTGTCTCATATTTATATTTATATATATATTATATAACATATCCATATAAAGGAGCTAAGACTGCCTCCAAAATTGCTGAGGTGTGGGTGAATGATGATTCGTACTTACCCACACATACGTCGTAGGCTAATCCACATATGTAGATGTCAGTCGCTCCTCGCGAACGGAGTTGCGTGCTCAGGCTAGTGTCTGTCAACTTCTTGTTGTCCCAGAACACGGAATACGAGTCCACTTCGGGATTGGTGCCCTTATATACCTTGACCGCCTTCTCAACAACCTGACCAGAAACAATCAATTACAAAAAGACAGTTGATCACGTAAATTTATAGGCTCTTACGTTTTATTGCAGAAAGGAGCTGTTCCATGTTTATGGAAAATGTTTCAAGATTTTACCACAATGCCATCTTCTATTTAAAGGAATAAACTCAATTGGCTTTTTAATTGAAATATCAGTAAAAAAAACCTTTATTAAAATTCATGATATATAAAAGAATGTGCTTCGTCCTACATAATAATACAGGAAACAGCATATCCGTCTACTGCGATTGATGTGATCAATGCTGCTTTTATCAAGCTTTTATCTTTTACGCAGTGATTAAGTACTAGTGATACAGAAGAATAGAGACGATACCTTAAGTTCTTTATGTAGTTCCGCTCCCCAAGTATCTTGCACGCAATGACGCGGCCAGAGTCTCTGCTTCATGGGGGGAGGGCCAGCGAAAACCACGGTGTCGTAGGCTTGTGCCTTATCAGCTGAAACCTGTTGATACCAATTATTACAACTAACCGGTTATGAAAGTTACGAGAACGTACAGCCTTTTTGGAAAGTACTGAAAGTAATATGAATGTATCGTAATTTAAGATGTAAATATATCTTAATTCAATTGGTAGTTTTACTTTAATACCAATGACTTCAACGCACGCCAGTGCACGCGAAATTGAAACTTATGTGTAAAGGAATGAAAAACTCAATTTCGAAACAATTGTTAGGAGATATTCGTACATTATGAGGTCACAAAAAGGTAAGTAATATATAATAGAGGTAAGTCATAGTCATATATTAACATCTTTGTATCAATTGATGATTTAAACAAATTTTGTAGTTTTGCTAGTGAACAAACATTGACATACAGATGAAGATTCCTAATACTGCATATGTATGTGTGAGATTTTAATATAGAACGCTTGATTCACCAAATGTGCCCCTCCCCGCCACGTATGTATTATCATGATTGCATTAGTATGAGTGAGTGACGTTCGTGCCAAAATGTGTCTTAGTGTGAGTGAGACGACTAAGAGCAAAAAAAGTTTATATTTCTTAAGTTTTAAGTTATTTTTTTTTATTTTATTTGATTCAAATGTCAATCAAATTAAACGCCTTTATGAGTAAATAGTTCTAACAACAACTTACTATAAAACAAAACAGTATTTGCATGTGTTTCCATAGGATTGAGGATTGTTATGCAGTGTTCGAATATAACATTAAATAGGCTTGTAGGTATTGGAAATAACTGTCGCGACTTAACTCATGTGGTTGACAGAAACTTAAGTATGTATTTATTATTCTTGGCTAAAAATATTGCGCAATTTACAGATGAACTTTTAAAAGGGTTCATTATTTTTATGGGAACCGGTTTGTATACGACGCTAGCGAAATTGGGGGAATATCTTACGCATTAAATTTACGTGTCTATAGCTACTTTATTTTGGGTTTCGTTGTCAGTCTAATTTTTTTTATGACAAAAAATGTCATATATAAATAAAATAGTAAATAGCGCAATTGTACATCACACTTACGTTATTTAATTTGATTTATTTTTTAGAGCATATCTTATATTGCAGTCAAGTCAAGTCAGTCTTATGTAGGAGCAAGTTTACACAGATGTCAATATCCTGATCCCATAGTCACGTAATCCAATGTTTTAAAAACGGTGTTAGTGTAACCTTCATTAGGATCTATTGTGTAATAAACTAAAAGTACTACAATTTCTTTGAAAAAGTCTTGTAAGTAAGTAAGATAAAGTTGTACAAACCGGGCTAGAAGGATGCAGCTCTCGCATATGCACGTTGTCGATGAAAGATACGTGATCCGGTGGATGCCAGTCCAGAGAGTAGAACACGCAGTCGAACGGCACCGTCTCCAGCAACCTGTTGATCGGATCTACCACCTAGGGATGGAAAACATAATGTTGTCTTAAATTTTCGCGATTATTACACATTTAAATAAAACTAGTTATAACGGATTTTAATCGCGTATATTAATTATTTTGGACATCCCGACGTTTCGAGCACTTTACAGCTACCCGTGACCACGTAATATACGCGATTCAAATCCGTTATAACTAGTTTTATTTAGATGGAAAACATTTTCGACTATAACTTGACCAATTAGATAAATAAACTTGCAGTCAAATTTTTTTTTAAGAATGCTAGTCAATGCCTCATATTAATTAGGGATTAATAAAACTCCTTTGTACCCTCCTTTTATGCGTAACATTTCTTTTTAAATCGGGAAGTCAATAGCCCAAGTGACAAGACTTTTACATAATTCAGACATTTCACCATTAACCATTGGGCTATTGATGATTCATTTGATGATTAGATTTTCAGACACACTAGCGATCAGGTCTATCTCCCCCCACCCTTTGCTACACCTCTAGATAGATATACCACTATAAAAATGGTGGTAATGACATGGGCCGATGTCGAACTAATTATGATACCAATTATCTGTTACTTGTGTTGTCGACCTTGTTAGACGTTGCTTCTGTACCACTATGGATCAACCATACACATTTGTCGGATTTGTAATCTTAATATAGATTTGATCTGATCAAGCACATCCAAGAACTTTCTCTGTCTTTGTAGGATTTAAAATAAATCTATGCACTTGTAGTCCAAGAGCCATTGATCGGCAGATTTACGGTATAGTAGCAAGCTCCATATTACTGCCAGGTAAATGGAACCCTCGATGGGAACTGTGAACCTCAATTTTAACAACAGCAGGTGAAACAGTATAACTATTGCTCTCAGTCTTGCATGTACATATTACTCAGGGCCGTATTTAGGGGAGGGCAACCGGGGCAACTGCCCCGGGGCCTCCACATGAGTGGGGGCCACATCAGTTTTCAAAGAGTTAACAAATACCGAGATATAGTCAAATTATAATAATGTTACTACTTAATATTTTAAAAGTTACCGATACAAAGTAATTAAATCATAGCTTACTGATTGAAATAAAAAAGTAATTAAGTCATGATAATATAATTATTAGGTTGTTCACGCTTCTGTTTGTCTAGGGCCCCCACTGCTTTGTGGCTCGGGGGCCTCCAGACCTTTAAATCCGAGTCTGATATTACTTAAAAATTAACTTAACTCCTTACATTTAGGTTTAGGTAATAAATAAAGTAAGGAATATATAATGCCTATTCAAACTACCTATTCACTACATGCGCAGTAATCCGATTCTCATGAGCGCTGAACCGCGAAGCTATTGTGCCAACGCGCCATTATTGTCTGATCAAAACATTGTACATAAAAAGAATGACGCATGAAAAAGGTCCAGCCTCACCTGGTTCTGAAATACTATATAGAATAAATGTCATGCCACTACATAAAAATCCATTATCTTTATACAATTTAGTGAAATCAGATCGTTAACTTTAAATTGGTCCAGAGAAGTGATTATGCCTGTTAAGAGCTCTACCTTCTCTACTCTACTCTTCTCTGCTCTACTCTACTCTTTCTCTGGACATTATGTATGTAATTATTTTTAAAAAAAGCTATGATATATGAAGCTGTATGAATAAAATAATTTATTTATTGTTTGTACTTTATTGGAACTGGCTACTGTCGCCCAAAATTAATTGCGGAAATTTATTTATCTAGTTCACATGTCATATCAGTTGTCTAGTTTGAATTATTTTTATTAATAATTATTAATAATGAGAGTTTAATTAAGAGAAATTTACATTCATTTTTTCTTTTACAACTTTTGGAATGCTTTGAAATCAATCTTTTCATTCTTAACTTGTTACATATTATACATGCGAAACTAATTATGCCTTTGCCGAATTTTTGAAATTTTATGTGCCGCAAGCTTGAATTCTAAAAGGATATAACCGTCAACGAATACGCAAGCGAAATTATGGCGACAACTAGTAATCTATACAGGCGTTATTTCTATATAATCTTTGGTATGTAAATTGAAATTAAATGTATTCGAATCCTCACGAAGAAAGTCCTGACCCTGTCTAGCACAGGCGATAGGCTTGTGCTTATTTCTCGTATGGTAAGCTTTTACGTCAAAGTAACATTTCCTAAAAAAAATTATACAAAGCACACATCACATTATGAAACCTTTACTAGAAATAATAGATATATTACTTTATTCTTACATCTTAGTTAAACATTAAGATAATAAACCGATACCATCTGTGCTCAACCTGTATCAATTAGTATAAACAGAAAATAAAACAGGTCACAAATCGCAATAGACTTGTGTATTAAAAAAAAAAAAACTTAAAAAAAAAGGTTTTAATCATTGTCAGTATACTGTTCGTGTCTTATCCTGAAGCGATTACTTTGCGCGCGAAAATCTCGACCTTGACATTAGCCAATGCAAATACAACACTATCGATTATACAAATCACAGATTATGCTACACTAATCAGAGCAATCGGTAAAAGGAACATCTTGTTAAAAAAGAGGTAACATAATACGATTGATAGATTATTACAAACTGAATAAAATTTTGTAGTAAGTTTGGCGTACATTTAAAGAATTTAAAATTCGAATGTATTTGATTATTTTTTTCTACCAGTAATTTCGTTACAATACGTAATGAAAGCCGCATTCTCATTATACTTAAACTAATTTTCAATTGAATTGCTTAACCGGTAAACTTATTAAAACAACTTCAAACTTGATTTGAAACGGTACCAAATCGGAAAGTTACCACCCCGTTTCGGCCGCGGTGCCTGGTACTATCGTTTCGATGGCCTAATTGGAATTTGCCACCTCTACGTGTGAATGTTCGAACAGAATCTAATTTGAGCACTTTGAATGCTTTGACAGCCCATTTCGATAGTCTGGTAAAAATAATTAAGTTCAAAACTAGATTGCTGCTTCTATTTGTGTTGGAGGTTACGGCGAGGAGGATTTACTCTATTTCTTTTTTTTTTTGAAAACCACAGATTGCTTAATATTACAAATATTTTTTGATGCAACATGTTAAAGACAAAAATCAACTCATTCTCAATATATAAATTTGAGTATGTTTGATGTTATTTTGACCGATTTCAATGTAAACATATTGATTTGACGACATTGGTCGAGTGGTGTGTACACCGGTTTTCATGGGTACGGCACTCTGAGGTCCCGGGTTCGATTTTCGGCCGTCGTTGGGTCTGGGTGTTTGTGGTGCCGTCGTTACTTCTGATTTTCCATAACACAAGTGCTTTAGCTACTTACATTGGGATCAGAGTAATGTATGTGATGTTGTCCAATGTTTAAAATGTTTAAACATAGATCTATTATAATCTGAAGGGATTGCAGTCGTCAGACAGACACAGTACGAACGTCTTTACTTGGTTTTGTAACTTAGGACAGCTATTGAGAGTGACTTGATATCAACAAAGGACTGCCAGATTCTTGGTTTTCTTATAAACCAACCACTACTTCAATCAGGCTTTAAAAAATATCAAGTAAAGCAGCATACATATTAAATTATTAGTAATAATATCGTGTGAGTGATAATTACTATTCAAACATTACTTACATATATACATATATTATAAATGTGTAAGTAACTCTGTCTGTCTCTCTGACTGTCGCTCTTTCACGACCAAATCGTTAAACCGATTTTGGTGAAATTTGGTATGAAGCAAACTTGAACTATATGAAAGGACATATTTTTTTGCCTAGCACTTGACAAACAACCCCCTAAACGCGAGCAAGGCCGCGGGGGACCAAGTATTTATATATTGGCACAGTTAGAAATTAATCAATCCTTATTACGCCGCGATCAGTGATTGTCATCTACCCAGGGGCTCGAACAAACCCCTACCTCCAAGTAAGTTTTAACCTTGTAACTTTTCTAAGTTAATAAGTCAAACAACAAAAATAGGTAAGTGGTTTGTTTGAACGCTTTGGGCGCATTGTTTACGTCCTTAGCGTAAAAATTTAACATGTTCTTGACAGTTTTTTGTCTACGAGGGCCTGGCTTGAGAACAATACACTCAGATATAAACTACAACAAATATACAGAAGAATGACTGGTACAACGTTTTCAAGAAAAAACTGTCAACTTTTGTTCATATTATAAATCACAAATGTCTGCGTAAACACAGTTACTCTCTCTTATTCCTATACCATTGGGACGGCAAATACGTCACGACCGAAAAGAGGTCCGAAACAGGAAAAGGGCTTTACATGCTATCCCGGGTAAGGGATAGTACACATTTACAACTTCCAGACTTCGGACTTTCACTGAGAACGTTACGAAGGAAAAAGCCAAAATATTTTTATTCCACCCCATCTGATGTTTGAAATGAGGTTCCTCGTAATCGGCAGCCTTATATATTACCACTAGAGCAAAGAGGCAGTAACACACAAAAAATATTTTATAACACTCCAGTTCAAGAAGGTACTACGGCAGAGGTCGAGCGTTGTTCCTGAACAACAACTTTACGTGCCACCATGACATGGAAATGTAACTCTAAGCTACTGAGAAAATCTCAATCGAATCAAAACTTATTAATATTAACATTAAATAATGAATCGCATTTGTTATTAATATCAAGAAACTATTATTTCATTTTATATTAACAATATATACAAGAAACTTAAACATTCAAATTATAAACATGTTTTACTAAAGTAATACTATCATAGTAAACTGGATGATGAAATATATATGTTGGCAGAAAAGTTTTCAATTTAATTAATAAAATACTAACAATGATAGTAGAAAAACTTATTAAATTTAGTAGGAACATTCAGACTCCTGACAAAATAAATCTCTGACTCTCATACATGTATCACTAATGTCCAATTTAACGTTCCTTTTGTAAGACAATGTCGTAGAGGAAATGTAATTCCTAGAAGTAATTTATAATTACTACATTAAATCAATCTCATTTTCCTGTATGACATACGGGAATCCCCGGAAAATAACGTAACGTAAACTAATAACTTAAGAAAGAGTATTACGTTATTACTCAGTATATGCTAATTATTATTGATCTAGAGAGAAACTTTTTATATAGATTTGGAATAAACTGATAGCTACATAATCCAGGAGTCTTTGGTACAGGAAATTATAACACATTTTTACGTTTTCTTACTATAAATAAAAAATAACTTAATAACAATTAAAAGTTACCTGTATCGGACGATAATTATTATAGATTTATTGTAATACTAAATTTTTGTTAGAATAAGTTAAAAATTAATTGACTTTTAAGAAAACAGTATAAATATAAAATTCACTGAGTGCGAGTAGGTACGATTTTTGTTTATGATTAAGTGCAGGATGCAGCATCATTAGATTTAGCTTTCACTGCAAATTAATTAGCCAAAGAAAAAAAAAATCTGTTTATGGAAAAAGAAAAATTGACACCGCCTTCGACGATCGCAGCCTTGCCATCATTCCCATGACTACATTGACTTATCCAGCGTTTCAATGGAACTTATGTAGATCGTATTATTTCTTCTCTTTTGTAGTTTAATATTTGGTAATGATTGAATTATTAACTCATTTACACATTTGTGAATTTGACATATTTAATACAAGTGCAGTCGTCAACGTCTCCCTTACTATAGAATACCTAATATTATATTCCTAGCTCTTGTTTTATTTAGATTATGATAAATTTGTAAATTAAAAATGTTATCTAATAAAAAAAATTAAAATGATTTGTCGATAATTCTTCTGCATTATGCGAATGACGATTTCAACTTGAGGTTTTAGCCCATTGTACAATGTTTGGAAATGAGCCAAAATAATTTTTGTTTTTTTTTTTAACCTTTCAAACCTTTTGCGAATTTCCGAACGATCGGTTAACTTACTTCATTATCTGTGGTTACTGCAGCTCTATTTAAACATGCAATATCTTCATTCGTATACTGCACCACTATTTTCATGCCAAATGAAAGTTAATTTAATCTTTACAAATATTAATACATAATATTGATACATGCAATGATGTTCTAGTAAACAGATATGTCAATAACGCGCAAAAGGTAAAGACTAGAAAACGTCCTAATTGGGACGTTTGCCTTTAGTTGTTTTACGTATTAATACGTTATAATACATCATAATTATATATTAATACGTTTTGCGTAATTAAAACATCTAGTTATCCGATTTACTATTGTTTTTATCAAGCTATCCTTTTTACTTGTAACGAAATGTAAAATAAACGGTCCCCGGCGCGGCACACTTTTTTCTGTTGTTTAGTATGGGTATAACATATCTGTTCATTAGAATATCATTGGATACATGTTCTTTCCCTTAGTTTGATTTTTAGGTTCCATAAGTAGCTAACTAATTTGGTGCTGTTAATCTATTCGACTTACTTTCTTGTCTCTACGAACTTTGATATTGGCGTTATAAAATTTTAAACAGTTATAAAAACTTTTTTGTTATATATTAAAAGAGAAATAAAATCTTAATAAAGTTATTTTAGTGTGTTCACAGTATTGATTTCCAACGTAAAAATAGTTTCGTAGTCATATTTAACTCTTTTATTTCGCGGAGTTTCAAAACGTTTTGTGATGTGAGAATTTGCGTATCTGACATACATTAAAAAAAAGACGGATAAAGCGGCAACATTATTAAGTATATGCGAGAATCGAAACATACATATTGAAAGTAATTGACAACTTGTCGTCATTAGACATTTCAAACTGTCGGTCATTTTGTAAATGTAAAACAGTTCAATGATAATTGCATACAATTATTATAATTAAATAGCAGACTACGGACTATGCATCGCACTTTAGTTCGTTTTGCTTAGGAATTATTGTTAGTAAGAAAAACGTATTTGGTTATAATTTTCGGTCATTATTTATATCTATTTTTTTGCGATGTAAATACAACCGGTATTTTTTATTCCTCCTCTAATAAAGCCAAAGTATTTAGCTATTGAGGAGATAATTTCTATTGTGAAGAAGCCTATTAAGGATTTAACACACCATGCTTGTTCACCGTTCTATATTTGAACTTTACCTACTATAATACATCACATAGCCTTCCACTCAAGAAGCCTTTTTCCAGTAATAAGCCTGACTTACAGAATGGTACTGTATGTATATAATTTCATAACATTTGATAACGAGGAAGCTTGAACTTCAAGGAGGGATATAGCGTACTTTTTGTCACCAAAGCGAACGACCCAACCAGGGCAGAATTTAGGGGAGGGCGACCGGGGCAACTGCCCTGGGGCCTCCACAAGAGTGGGGGCCACAATAGTTTTCAGCGTGTTAACAAATACCGAGATATAGTCAATTTATAATAATCTTACTACTTAATGTTTTAAAAGTTACCGATACCTGTAAATAAATCATAGCTTACTGATTGAAATAAAAAAATCTTAGTAATCCATAATATAATTATTAGGGTCTTCACGATCCTGTTGTTCTAGGGCCTCCACTGCTTTGTGGCCCTAGGGCCTCTAGAACTTTAAACCCGACTCTGGACCAAACCCTAACACGGGAGCAAGGTCGCGGGCAACTACTAGTATTGTAAAAAGTTAATAGTCATATATCTGATTATTAAGAATTCTGTATAGCTTTGCGAAAACTACAAATTGATTTAGAAACAACATGCGGGATTTCATTATTCTTATTATGTAAGTTACATACATGGAATCGTGTTTTTCTTTTTGCGAGGGAAATTGCATGACCTTAAGTATAAATTAGTTCATTAATTAGGTATTCCATTATTAAGAATGTATTCAATCATTTCATTCAAATCGGAATTCAAGCAGGTAATGATATTTTATTATTCCGTCATTCTAATTATCTACATAACAAATAATCGTAACTTTTATCAATTACAAAAAAATTCGATTTATCAATAAATTCGTAACACAAAAAACAAACGATCCCGCCTCCTATTAAGATAACGTGCTATCAATCGATCAAACGTAACTACGTAACGTAGATGCACGATGACGCGAATACAGATACACGCATAGCTATACACAAGAATATGACATGTTGCAATACATAAACACGATTATAATATCGATTTCTTTGCTACCGACAACCAGCTGATGTTAATCGATCGAAATTAACAAGTCATTCTGAATACGATTATTTAAAAAAAAAATGTTATCAATGTGCGTATCGAAATCTTAGCGCTCATTGGTTAATTAATGGGTCTGTCATTATTTCTACCAATGATATTCCACTATTATTAATTCCGCGTTCGTATGAGTAGCAAAGGGTTTTAGTATTTTTTTATATTAAATGACAAACGTATATCGCCAGCGTACATTTGCGTCACAATAACATGCGTTTCCATTTATCAATGGAATATTATACCAATTTATTAAGATATATTTGCAAGGCAAGGGATTAACAAAAATGACAACACAAGCAGTAACGCGCTATCGTTACGCACTATGCTTATTATTCAAAATAATATTTACATATATTAATAGGCTGAAGAGTTTGTTTCAATGAGCTAAGACTCATTAAAAAAATGTATAGCTCGATTATTGAGAAAGGTTACAGAATATAATACAACACGCTACGATCCATGCAGACGTTTTTTGAAGGCTGGTTGAATTGGAGCAATAGAGCGGCAATTTAATATTAAGAAGGGCGAGTTAATTCTGTTAATAATAATAGTTTATTCAAATCAAATTATACTTTATTCAAATAGGCTCATAAAAGGACTTTTGAATTACCGATATCTTTTATATTTGTGGTTGACACAAATCCTAGGTAATTCTATACAGCGTTAATTATATTGACGACATTCGACTGTTTATTGCCATTACGAAATCTTTTATGATTATAATCAAACTTTTTATCAAATAAAAGGCTATTCAAAACACCAAACAATAGTCCGCCATGTTGTATTTTAACACCGATAGGTACAACAAAATTAGATTAAATCGATTTTTGTGGATCAGCGTTTTTCGTATTGTGTGCGTTTAACAATGGATTTGCAACTATTGTAGCTATTTCAGTAATTTTGGCGCAAAAGTTAATTTAGTTGATTGATTGAAAAATGTACTATACAAAAATGTGTACGCAAATAGATTCACCAGCGTATTAGAGAGGCAGGTGTTTGTTAGCCTACTTCCTATTCTGTACCTTTGCCTAAGTGTAGGCAAACCTTCATGATGATCAGTTATTACGTCCCTTGTGCCTGTAAATACACTGGCTCAATCATCCTTCAAAGCGAAATACAACAACCCAATTATACTCGCATTTATAATATTAATTATAAAAATATTTATCCACATAAAGACCCAATAAAAGCTGCCAATCTATCGTAATTAGTCATAGCTCTGTGACCTAATATTATCTATCAATACAAAGATTTAGTCTGTTACTCCTCAATAGCCAAACCATTGCAATGAATTTCATAAAAATCGGGCTAAAGCTCAAACCCCTAGAAAGGACATAGCATAGGGTACTGTTTTACCTAATACCCGAAAATAAAATTCTCAAACTCGGGCAAAGCCGCGTGCGTAAAGTCTTTGCTTACATTCCAACGTACACAAGAATCTAAATTTAATATAATGAAGTCAATGCGGCAGAGGCTTATGCTAATATCAGAAATATTGGTTCAAGACACGAACTGTGTCATCGTCGGATAAATACTGGAAGTCCGTTTTGAAAGTTCAGCATTAAAGAGTGAACAATTGATATTTCATGCCGTTTCATCGAGATTTATATTAATCGCGGGGCAATAAAAATCTATTGCGCACAAATTCTTAAATATATCAACCTTTCGGCATTGGGTGATTTATGTCCCACCAAAGTTAAAACGTTTTCACAAAGTTTATGGTGCTTAAATAAATGATATTTAAAAATTAGGCGGCAATAGCGTTATGGTTTACGGGCCGTAGGATCAATTCTGCCACACCTTTTAAGCTTAATTGAAGAATTGAATAGGAAAATTATTAATCACTTATAATAGAGTATTGCATCGCCGTCAAATTTCATTTTGGGCATTAAATAGGTTAAGGTGTTTTCTCTTATTTGGCAAATTTGTGAAGTAGCAAAGAGTTTTTTAGCAGTGACTACAACTTATTGGCAAATTATAGAATCTTCAGTTGACGCCTTATGGCTATAATTTAAGCAGCCTATTCATTCCTCATACGAAAATTACCTTGACTACCTTTTAAGTCGATTGTCTAATATTTGTAAAACATGCCTTATGACAACTAATCTTACCTCGCTGCCGTCTTGCTGTGCATTGCACTTGCTGATATTGAGAGTGCCGGAGATGAAGTCGTTCTGCACGTCTACTATCAAGAAGGCGCTCACAGGACGCACTATCTGTTTCAACATATATTGACATATTTAAGGGTGCAGAAATAAAAGATGAGATTTCCTGGATTTAATTTTAAAAAGTCTAATTATAAATGGACTACTTCGGAGAGTTAGCAACGTTTATTAAAGTTTATATGATTAAAAAGTTTTTTTTTTTTAATTTTAGTATCATCATTATATGCATATGTTATTCGTAGCCGTATCGCTTCGCAAGACATTGTTAGATTCTGAATTACGCCTAGTCTATCCTAATGTTCTAAGCAAAACTGATAGTTTATTGAATATTGTAACCGGACAAAAAGGTAGAATAGAAGTACTAGTGGAGGGATATATTATCTATTAACTCACCACTTTGATCCAATGGTTCCAGCAGAATGTGAATTCTTCTTTGTCAATAAAACCGTCATCATTTTTGTCGAACACTTGGAAGACGTGACGAGCTTTCTCCTCTGACAGTGGGTATATATGACCCTTGTCATTACGGAATAACGCCTTGCAGATCAACCGGAACTCATCGAGATTTAATAGCCCATCCCTGTGGAAAATAAGGGCTACAACATGCATCGAACATAAAAGAAGTCCTAAGTAGACAAGACATTAAAATTATTAAAGTTATTAATCTCGGGATATTTACATTGTTTTTTATTTTTGTTCGGTGGAGCTCGATATTTAGACATTGTCTACGAATGTTTTGTTCTCTTGAACATGGTAAATATCCCGAAATTAATAACTTTAATAATAAAAATAACCATGTTAATTTAAAATCTTATAAAGACTTAAAAACATATTTATGATGAAAAGAATGAAGATCGCTATTTTCGTGGAGGTTTTATATATTTATAAAAGTAATAAATGCATCGTGATTTCTATACAAATGTAATTCAGGAGTATACGTTTGAGACGGATATACACATTAATTTAATAAAAAAGCCTATCGATGTAAAATTTTATAAGCACATTGATTGTTCTTTTAACAGAAACTTTATTAATCCGAACCTTAGAACCATCAATAAGCTCGGTATGACGCATAGTCTATTTTTATGGCAGGCGTAAAAATAAACAAATCTTACATTACTTGCTAATTACTAACTAGCTCTGCCATATAAGGTCGAAATCAAAAGTCTAATATGGTAAAGCTATTAAATAATACCAAAGATTCTGAACGTAGGTATGTGAAGATTTCAGAGTTGTATTGCAGATATGGTAAGGTTTGGCTCCTAAATTGTTATTTGATTTGTTTTTCGATTTTGATACTTGTTGAAAATGATATTGGCGAATTAGTAATAAAAAAAAATTAAAACGATTACTGCCTTTATAAAAACAAGTTTCCCCTGCTTTACAGGATTTTTGCATGATAAGGTTAGGCAGGTAAATGGACGAACATAGGTTAAACTAAGTTAATTTTGGGTTAGTGGTCACCACAGTAACCATTGGTACTGTTTTTTTTATGGTATAGGTTGGCGGACGAGCATATGGGCCACCTGATGGTAAGTGGTCACCATCACCCATAGACAATGACGCTGTAAGAAATATTAACTATTCTTTACATCGTCAATGTGCCACCAACCTTGGGAACTAAGATGTTACGTCTCTTGTGCCTATAGTTACACTGGCTCACTCACCCTTCAAACCGGAACACAACAGTACTGGGTGCTATTATTTGGCGGTAGAATAACTGATGAGTAGGTGGTACCTACCCAGACGGGCTTGCACAAAGCCCTACCACCAAGTGAGTAACTGTAAGATCACATCGCCAACGTGACACCGACCTTGGGAAAGACCCTTGTCTGTATTTACAATGGCTTAGTCACCCTTCAACACTCAAAACGGGAAAACAACAATATAAAGTATTCTTGCTTGGTGATAGAATATATCAGTGGGTGATATTTACTTACACGGTCTATAAAGCCCTATAACCACGTATAATATGTATTAGGATATGTATGTATATCATAATAGTATACTTTTTGTAGATATACACAAACAATTACTCTTTTGATTATCTGTCTCTCTCTAATGTATAAAATTTCTCTATGATATAAAATGTGATTTTAAATTGAAGTATTATTACGAATTTACGAGATATATGGTAAAGATAATCATTGTACATTTTTACGAAACAGATCGTGTTGATCAACGATGTCTTATTTTGATAATAAAATAATGTTGAGTTTTACAAATCTATTTAGACTATTCAACCAAGGCCAAATCAAAGAAAACTAACTCCTTAAAAAGTAAGTACCTACTTTACTTAAAAAGTAATAGAAATTTGCCAATTATGAAAATTAAGACTAAAAGTTTTTTTTTTTTAAGTTATAAGTGGCAAACGACCAGGAGGCCCAAATGATTTAAAGCGATTACCATCGCTAAAGGACATAGGAGCTAAAAGTATTTGAGAAATTATAGAAACGAACACTTTGCCCAATGAAGGATGAATTTGCAGCAACAAAAACTAGTTCTTACAGTTTATTTACTTTTCGCTTTCTTTTAGTCTTTTTTTCTTGTTTGTCATCATAATAATCATAGTCAATATTACTACCAAATTATCGATATTACCGGTGTACGAGTACTATTTCAGATCTTCGTATATGCGCGAGAATTTCTGGTGAATTATTTTCTTGCGATCTTTATATCGACGCAAAATAAATTCTAAATAATTATTATTTATTGAAAAAATGGTAAGTCGGCTTTAATCACGTAATTAATTATTATGTACATCAAGCTTTCACGTACATATAAATATTGACCGAAATACATGCTCAGCTCATGATAAATCGGACAAAATGAAAATGCGACTTATTATAAAAAATATATGCAGTGAAGACTGAAAACAGATTATACGAAATAGTTAAACTATGTGAACGTATTTCTCGTTAAAACCAATTAAAATATTTAAAAAAGTAATGTTATTGCAGACCTCTTTTCGGCCTAAAAATATTTCGCAAGCGTCATATTTGTATCGACGTAATAAGTATTCATATTTCATATCTCTTTAATAATACTAAGTATCAAATATGTCTAAGTGATTCGAATAGCTGGAAAATTATTATACTCAATAACAAACAATCTAGATTACCCATAAAAGGCTAGGTAAGTACTTTTGTAAGTTGAAGGACATGCCTACATTATAATAATAGTTACATTGTTTTGAAATGGGCAAAAAAAATCCCCGTATTCAGCAAGACTATGTCGCGTCTTTGATTGTTTCACAATTAATTATTCTTTAAAATGGCCTGACATCTAAAAAAAAAACATTATACAATGCCTGCAATTGTCATTTTAAAATAATTGCATAATAATTTCTTTGATCTATAAATTTGAATTTGGAATAGATTTAATAATTGCACGTTGCACTGACGCGTGTGAATTTAAAAATATAATTTACGTCATCGATTATCGGAAACACTATTATAAGAACTTTTTCGTCAATGAAATTTTTTTTCGCATAGTAATTTCATATTTATGCTGTATAAAGCCTGCATCATAATTCATAAGTAACTAAAATCTATTATTTTTATATCCTTATCTATAAATTTTATACATATAATATAACATCAAATTTATAAATTATTTTAAAAATTTTTTATCCATTTGAGTCTACACATTATATGAGACTTATGGGATTCTTTTTTCAAAATATTATTGTCTATAAATTTTGTTAATAAAGACTTTAACCAACTTTTATGTATAAGTCTATAGTGCATTTATTAAATCATATTATAATATTATAAAAAAATAAAAATAATATTAATTCCCAATTACAACATTTAAATGTGTTATTTGAGTTAAAAACTTGCTTAGCAGTTGCTGAGGAAATATGTTTTTATCTTAAAATATATGCAATAAATGAATATTTAAAAAAAAATGGCAAATTGTTACAATTTTGGATAGCTATTTCATATCGCCACATATAATGGAAACATGTTATTAAATATTATTAATATTTCAGAATACTATGCCGAAAAAACTGCTTGGTTTTGAAAATGTTTTTTTTTTTTAATCTATATTTTATATAATTCTAGATATTCTTTTCCATATTCAAAAAACCATTAAAAAAATATTAAACTAATATTATCGACAGAGACATCATAACTTAAATAGTAAGATTTTAACGTTATTAAATAGTATTCCTAGAATTATATATATTATTAAACAGTTTAATTTCATATGAATTAAAAAGTTTTGTCGATTCAATAGATTTTTAGTATGAACGTCATTTCAAATTACACTCGCATAAACATATCAGAGTACTTTTATTAGTACAATATTGTTTGCTATTTATTTGTTTTAATAACTTATTAAATTATTAATGAATCAATTAAATTATGATATTTTGTGGTTGTTTTGGTTTATTATATTCAACAGCTAAGGAAACTTATATGAATGTGATAAAACTATTAAAGAAAGTTTTTTTTTTTTTTTATTTGTGGTGTTTTGATAATGATTTCGGATGAAGTATCATCAACTAATCTCATCACGTACCCATCCTTGTCAAAAGTTTCATAGCAGGCGTCCATATCGAACAAGCAGGTTTCGTCCACTTTGAATTCGTTAGCAACCTCCGACATCGTTGGTTGGATCGAACTGAATCCGCAGCTAAAGCTGCGCTCTCTTATAAGGCAGTCCAACATCGTTGCGCAAACACTTCCCTTCACGAAACTATATAATATATAACTCGGAAACTATTTCGTGAATCTTCAAAACTTTCAAACTAATTATCACTCTTTCCCTGAATGATCGACGTGATGCAGTTTAAACTTAGGTTTCATTCAAAAAATTGTGTAATTCGTGAATCATGAACACTGCAAGCGCCGGTGAGGTATCATAGATATATTACACACGATACTTTTGACTGATGTAAGATTGAGAAAATATTTTAATTATAGTATAAATAAATATTTTCATTAAAAAGCTATTTCTTAGAAATATATAATTAATTTACTTACTTAATAATTTCAATCTACTAAGTTAACTACATCACGACTTTCGATTTTTGAAATTACTAACATGACATTTCCTAATTAATTTTTATCTAGAAATGTTTGGTACTTCACAAAAATATCGATTATAAAATCGATTTGACAAATAGTCACCTTCAAGAAATGTCATTGATCAAAAGTACTGCCTCGCCTAAAACAATCCCTGATTGATGGGTAATTTATGATTGCTAGGAATTGCATCTTTATCAATTTTATAATTGATTTTATAGAGGTACCGACTTACAAGGTCCACTTTTTTCGAGATATGGATATGAATTTTTCATGATGAAAAATATCGTAAATTCGGAATATCGTTTATTATAAAATATAATGTTATAGTACAAAAAAACATGTCCTACTTTTATGCTAGAGATTATTCCTATTTCCAAAAAATCTTCTGTCTTCTTTATAAGCTCAAATATTACGGCGTTAAAGGTGGGGCTCATCTCATTGCTTCATACTTAAGTCAAAGAATCCAGCAGGTTTTCATTAATGGAATTAAGTCTACTGGATCTAAGTTAAAAATGGGTGTTCCACAAGGTTCAATTTTGGGTCCCTTTCTATTTCTAGTATATATAAATGACCTTCCTTTCTTTGTCAAAGGTCTTTGTGATATAGTATTGTTTGCTGACGATACTTCACTGATTTTTAAGGTTGACAGGAAAAAAACTGACTATAACGATGTGAACGGTGCCATATCACAAGATTGGTTTAAAGTAAATAATTTGGTTTTGAATACTCAAAAAACAAAATGTGTAGTTTTTACCCTACCCAATGTTAGGAAGCAAAATTATAATATATCTTTAAGCGGTGGCCCGCTTGATGTAGCCGATACTACCGTGTTCTTGGGAATAGAATTGGATTCCAGACTTCAGTGGAGTCCCCATTTGTCGTCCCTAACAGGGAGACTCAGCTCCGCAGCATACGCGGTTAGAAAAGTTAGACAACTAACTGATATTGATACCGCTCGTTTAGTTTTTTTTGGTTATTTTCACAGCATTATGTCATATGGCATATTACTTTGGGGTAACGCTGCAGACATTGAATCTGTCTTTATTTTACAAAAGAGAGCAATTCGGTTTATTTATAATCTTGGAGCTAGAGACTCTCTTCGGGATGTTTTTAACAGAGTAGGAATACTCACTGTTGCGTCGCAATATATTTACAACAAAATCATGTATATTCACAGTAACATTGATCACTTTGATAAAATCAGTGATAATCATTGTATATGCACTAGAAGTAGGATAAGCTTATAACGCCAAGTTTCCGACTCCGCAAAGTCAATAAATCTTTCTTGGGGCAAGGTATCCATTTCTATAATAAAATTCCGCAGACATTTTTAACTTTACCGTCTCGTAAAATCAAATCGTTTATAAAAAATACATTGGTGAAAAAGGCGTATTATTCGATACAAGATTTTGTAGATGATAAAAAAGCGTGGAATTAATACCTGTTGACTTCCAGGCAGGATATATTAATTTAAATAATTGTATTAACTAACATAACAGTATTTTTTTAAATATTGAAAAAGAGTAACTACTGAGTTTCTTGCCGGTTCTTGTCGGTAGAATCTACTTTCCGAACCGGTGGTAGCTTCACTTAATTGTTAAATGACGATTCAAAAGTGCTTGTAAAAGCCCACTTGAATAAAGTATATTTTGATTTGATTTGATTTTAATGTTTCTGTTATCCAGTTATCTTCTTTTTCAATAACTTCAGCTTCATATTAGGTTAGTATGTTTTGAATGTCTTATTATTCCTTCTTGACATAAATGGAAGACTTACTTTAGAGAGATATAAAATTTTACTACGTATAGTATAGTATCAATCCTCCTAATCCTATTCCTCAAAAATCTCAGAAGTATTTTATAAAAATATTTAATAACTAGCGAACGTCTCATTTTCGGCTTCGTACAGGAGCGACTAAATATAATACAGAATTTCTTAATACACAAAGTTCTCGTAGTTCTTTTTAATTACTACAAAACATTACAATACAATACAAACCGCTCTTCAAATTGGAGGACCCTTTTAAACTTGTAATGTCTTCGAAAATACTCATCTAAATTACATGTTGTAAGGGCCCTATTGATCAATATGAAATGCTCAATGTATTAAAATTAAAACCCCATAAAAATAAACGTGGGAGAAAATAACGCTGCATAGGCACACGCTCTGTCGTCTTTCCTCTAAAACCAATTTTCGGGAATTAATAATTTAAAAAAACTAATTTATAATCGTTGATTTGTGTTTATCAATAATTCGTTAGTTACACTATTAATTTATGAATTTTGTTGTATTTATTTGTTCTATCAATATTGAATCATAAAACATGCGAAATATATTTTACACTTTCTAGGCTTGGAAATTTAAAACAATGGTAATGGCTGCATTCTTTAGAATTTACAATTTCTTATATTTATCTCTTGAAGGTCATATTAAAAAATCAACAATTCATTAAATTTATAAAATTCTTATATTTATATATTTGATAGTGGTTTAGCCTAGTTCTTACAATTTTTATCTCAATGCGTTACACATAAAGTTCAAATTTCTTGTTACCAAAATAATCAAATGAATTACAATCTATTATTTTACAGACAACATAAAAAAACTAGGACTAATAAGCTATCACAAAATGATTGCAAATGACAATTGTTTTAATGGAATGTAACATTACGCTTTAAGATACTATAATTTTATTTTTAGATATGTTTCATTTTATGAGCCAGTTACAATACAAAATAGTATTATTTTTAAACTTTTTAGTTGTTTTTTTTTTTTAATTTATGTATCGTTGGCTGTATGGCGCAACCCCATTTTCCTATTCCAAGAAGGCAAATCTACCAAAAAAAAAAAGAAATAAACGTCAAGCTCAAATCTCAAGAACAAATCCTTACCGCGTTTGTGATTTAGAATTTTCAGCGGTTTTATCCGTGTTCATTAAAAAATTCTAATACTACATTTTTATTTGGTTTAGTTATAGGATAAAAAGCACATACTTATTGTAATATATTAAGTATAATGCTATATTTAATTTGGTTAACTACTACATTTTATGTTACATATTAAAGTTAGTGCGATTTTGTGTGGGTAAGATGGTGATTGAAAAAGTGCACGGTCTACAAGCCACTAGGATAAGTCTCAACGATCGGTTTACAATATTAGCATCTGCAGCGACCGTAGCTCATGTTATGAAGCCTCGTAGACGTCCTTCTGGATTGTTCTCTCTAAATCATAATGTTAATAATAGAGTTCTTATGGACCAAATAGCGTACCGATTAGGCCAGCAATCAAGGAAGGTAATTATGTACATATTTATTTATGCTACAATTTGAATTGAGATGACATATTTGCAATGGTTGTTTGGTAGAATTCAAAATTTAAATTTAAAGGAACAAACAGTATCGACACGAATCTCATTGGCGATACAATAATGCAACAATAAGTACTTATTCTTTTTAAAACTATAAAAGAGATACTGTAACAAAAATGCTGCTTTTGCAACTTTTAAACTTGTTACATATCCTTTGCTTTTGGTTTTATGTGTAATAGACTTTATAAATAAATGGAACCAGTATAAGTCATATTGTAGCTTATTTATACCTGCAAAAAATATGAAATTAACCATTTCAATGTTATTGTTTTGTAGCAAGCAGTGAAACAACGTCTCGGCATGCCGGGACTTAGACGCTTTGGCAGCGAGAGCAGTCTTATAGGTCTCCAGCGCTCCAATAGCTTTAATAACCTTAATCAAAACAGCATTAAGAATAGAGTAGCTTGGAGACAATCAAACATGAATCTCAAGTATGTACTGAAACTATTATTAATATTTAATTTGTATTTATGATATCTTATAGTTAAGATAATGTAAATTTGCACACAGTGCAGTTAGGTTATTTGTTTGTTTCCACCCATGAGTCTCTCTGGTGCATTTGGTGGGGACATTTGAAAGGCCGTACATTTGAATATTCACACCTGTATCGCAGCCCTATGTCATTTTATGCACATGTGACAAACATAATAATCATTTAAAACAAACTTGTTTTGGTGTTTATTCTATTAGTAAGGTTATCCTTACTAATAATATAAATAGTCTACACGAAATATGATTTTTTATACTTGCTATAAACTTTTAAGGCCTTTCTGAACCTAAATGTGGCCAGTTAAATAAAATATTGAGTAATTTTTAATTGATAGCAATAGTTTATAATATTTCTATTTGCAGTCGGTCAGCATCATTTAGTAACTTATCGCAAGGATTTTGGCGCGGTCGTGGGTTCCGCCGCCGCGGAGGTCGGATGGGAGTCATGAGGGGAAGGATGAGGTATTTATTTATAATAAGTGGTTTTTAATATTATTATTGTAGTCGCCAGTTGTTTTCTCACAAATAATTTGACATCTTGTTAGCATCTCCTGCTGGCAACATCTCATTTAAACATGCATGCTGACAAATGATAGCTTAATCAGAAATTAAGATATTTTCCTATTTTAATATATAGGAACTAGGCTTTTTCACTCCAAGATATAAAATGAATGCTGGAATGTTATATGCACAACACTGCCTCTTCAATTATTTTAATTTAGCACCAGTGGTAATTTCTCTTCAACAATCAGAACAGACTTACTTCTGAATTACTTTTTGTTACCAATAAAATTTGTACAGCAATATTTATGACAGGTTTATTAAGACATGTATTTAGGGCAATACTGTGGAAGATTATAATGAAGAAACTGTACATAGGTACAATCCTCATCTCCTTAATATTGTTTACTTAATCACAGAGGAAGAGGTGGCCGCGCGGGACGGCCGGGGCGGTCGGGAGTGACGCGTTCGAAGACGGTAAATAGAGGACGAGGCAGAGGTAATGTGATACTTATCATAATATTCATGAAGTTTTACTAATTAGATAACCATCTCACCTAATGTTTTGAACATTTAAACACATTAATCACCCTATATTTTGGGGAAACAACCTTCCATTTAAAGCTTTCTTTGAATTATGTCAGTGTCTTGGAAAACCCATAAAGTATCTCGCATATAGGATTACAGTCAAGATTATGTGTGTCTGTGTGTCTAACTAAATAAGTCAATAGTAAGGTTTACTATATGCTGCAGTATTTTAGGACTGTTTAAAATAATAATAAGTGTTCTCTCATCTTTCAGGTGGTGTAACTAGGCAGCAAAAAACTGTTCCAACTAAGGAAGAGCTAGACTTACAACTTGACCAATACATGGCAAGCACAAAGTCTGCCCTCGACAAGGAACTCGACACATACATGAAGAATGCGATGGACCTTGAATAACATAGATGTGTGTGTGACATGTGGACATGCAGATTATTCACACGATTGTGGAATATAGTGTTAAAACAATTTTATGTTACTTTCTATTTTGTTATAAAGTTTGTTCAGCTTAAAGACATTAATGACAAAATTTTGATATTGATTCAAATTATTGTTGTGTTAAATTGTTTAAAGTAGGAATATGTGAAACCAGATACAGACAAATGATCGAGTGTTACTTTGATAGTAATTGTTTTCTTTTTTCTTCTTTATTTGTTAAGTCATGATTCAGTGAATTGGTTTTTGCTATAAATATATTATCTGTATGCTAAGCAGATAAGCGAACATATTTCAAAGATTAAAATGAAGGAAGGCCGATAATAAGTTTGTTTATTTTATGTAACATAATCTGCGTCTGTAATGTTTGTGTATCAGATTCATTCTTTTAAAAAATCTTGTATGTCAGGTATACAAAACTAGTTTTTTTTTTCTTTTAATAAAAGGGCTTCTAATCCGTCCATAGACATTTGCATCTTAAGAAGAATTAACCATTCCTGTCATTTTATGCGAAGTCCATGATCAGATCTAAGATAATTTACTGGGTACATCGTAATAAATACAACATTATAAAGTTTGAATTTTAACAGTAAATATTGAATTTTAATACATGTGGGAAGACGGGTCTTGGTCCTGTCGTCAAAGAAAAAATGAAGGCTGTGAATTTTTGGTGTGAAGTGATTTTATTGTCCAATCTTTATTAAATCAATGTCTCATGTTACATCAATCTTGTAGAAGCCCCAAAGCTTCTTTTGATGCCTCTCATCATTCACACTGTGAAAATTAAATGCTTCAATAAAAAAAATCAGATTACAGATTCTAAATCATTTTTGTGTTAAGCAGTTAACACAATTCCCGAACTAGATTAATTTGACAGGACTAGAAATGTAGCTATTTATCACTACCACATATGAGAAAGAGATAGTTATATGTTTAGTACTGTCCAGTAAATATATGGTAAAATTGATTCTAATAAATTACGATTAAATGGGCTAAACGAAAAATAAAATTATAAATACAACATATTGCGTTTTCACAGAATAAAAAAGGTAATATCATTTTTATTATTAGTATTACGATAGCTGCATTATTTTATGTTTTTAATTGAGATAATCTATATGATATGATTTGGAAACTAAACATAGATTGTTATCTTATCTATCTATCTAACTATAGCAAAAACAGTTTTGATGGGTACATTTTCCTACTAGGTTTAATAACACGCTTTGACCAAAGTAACATTAAGCTTAACTCTCCAGTCCATCATTATACATTTAGTCATGTAGTACATAAACTTAATTGAAGTTTCTACCAATATGGATTTGCTATTACCGTACATGTGAAGCATCTTGTTCAAGGTCATCTATAGCCTTTTTAGTTAGGTACTAATCTAACTCGCTGAATAATTTAGCGTTACGATAGATAGAAGTGTGGATTTATCACTTATAGTCACTTGGTTTAAATTTCGACTATTATGTAGTTATGGTAAAAAGTAAATGTTGATGATCGAAACATCTGTTGTAATTATTGTTTGCGAAAAAAATGTATACAACAGATAATATTAAAATGAGAGCAATAAATAGAATTAAATCCGTCAAAAAGAGCAGGTAAAATTTAACCTGTAACCTGAAAGTGACTTTTTTAATTGGTTCGAAAATACATTAGTTACAGAATCTATCAAATCGATATTAATGCTTATAGTGTTGTTCTAAAGTCGATATTTGAATAATAAAAGAACAAATTGATTTCGACAAGAATGTTATTTTTTAATTACCATTTGAATTACTTTTAATTAATGTGTGTAACTATTTTGGTTCCTCTTTAAATACAAAACCTTCAATTTTTCGTATGGCAATGCATGTAATATAATGCCGATTGGTAAATAAATGTTGTTCAGAGTTTTATTAGTTGAAGAACCCTCTGATATCTCTATTCGAATTTTAAATTTAAGACGATGGAGAGGACGTAACTTTTTTTATTTTTTTTTAATGCGGCTTGCATTAAAAAAATTAAACTTAATTGATTTCCATATATTTTTTTATTATTGCTATAAAAATTGTGAATATGACTGAGACTTATATAGGATTCATCGACACATAATTAAGATATCTTAAAAATAAAATTCAGCAATAAATAAAATAAGAAACTGTAACACATTATAAAACAAAACGGGAATGGAGATTATGGAACATTATCGCGAAGCAAGCAAAGCGATTGAAATTTCCGGGATGTTTGAAATGAGACATATATAAAAAAATATTGTGTTTAATGTTACGCACGTTCCATCTTGTTTGGTAAAGTAACAGAAGTACAGTCAGAATAAGAAACAGAGGTACAGTCGGAATAAGAAAGCCTTCGTCAGATTTCAACATTCCTTTATCCAGTCTTAAACTCTTAGTACCTTTTGAATCTAAACATGAAATCATTGCGACGTAATATGTCACTCGATCGGTAAAGCAGATTATCGCTCATATTGAGCACACAAAAATAGATCTTATGGTGACGAACCTTTTCTTACCCCGACTACATATAAATATTCGATAATATGACGAGATCTAAGCGAATATATGGTACTAGTAGTCGCCCGTGGTTTCGCTCGCAATTTTGGGGTGTTGGTTGTCATGTGCTAGGCAAAAAAGTAGCCTATATCCTTTCTTGGAGTTAAAGTTTGCTTCATACTGAATTTCATCAAATTCGATTCAGCGGTTTGGTCGTGCAACAGCTACAGACAGAGTTACTTTCAAATTTATAACATTAATATAGATTGTGAAAGATAATAAACTTTTGGTAAAATTGTATTAGTTTATAGTAGGCTAAAATATTGTGTTACGAGATTATCAGTTTGCAGTTATTTCATTTACAATTCACGCTAGAACCATTTGTGTTTTGTAACTGTGTTAGTTCTAAGGATAACTTATGCTGTTATCAATAAAGGTCAATTTTGTAGTGTTGTATTTATCTTTACCTCTAATCCAACTTAGTGGTAGGGTTTTGTGTAAGCCCGCCTGGGTAGGTACCACCCATTTATCAGTTATTCTACCGCCAAATAACAGTACTCAGTATTGTTGTGTTCCGGTTTGAAGGGCGAGTGAGCCAGTGTAACTTCAGACACAAGGGACATAACATCTTAGTTTCCAAGGTTGGTGGCAAATTGACGATGTAAGGAATAGTTAATATTTCTTACAGCGTCATTGTCTATGGTTGATGATGATCACTTACCATCAGGTGACCTGAATGGTCGTCCGCCAACCTATACCATAAAAAAAAAATCCTGAAAAAATATTTATTAGGTTATAATGCTTTGTGCAAACTTGTCTGAGGTGGTACTGACCACTGATCATAATTATATTCTGCCAAGTAGCAAAATATTGAGTGGGCGATGTCAGTTCAAAGAAAATTGCATCTTAGATATTGGGATCTAAGGTGCTAGTCGAATATTAAGCGACTATGACCATAAATGGACATTAATGGTAAATGTTCGACCATTAAACTTAAAAGAAGTAACTACAAAGAAGTGTTTCCGTTTCAAAAAAAAATAGATTTTAACATCACATATTACTCTGATCGCAATGTAAGTGGCTAAAGCACTTGTGTTATGCAAAATCAGAAGTACCTAATGATGGTAGCACAAACACCCAGACCCATGACAGCATAGAAAATCAATGAAGTTTTCCTACATCTACTCGACCGGGAATCGAAACCGGGACCTCGGAGTGGCGTCCCCTTGAAGACCGGTGTAGACACTACTCGACCAGAATTTAAAAGAGCGTTGCGTGTCAAAAAAGCTGACAAGCAATTTTTGTGATGTTGCCTCGGTACATAGTTTTTGCAAGACCGCTGTCAGAAACCGTTACTTTTTATATAGATGGGATCTTTTTGTGGTAGATGAGATGTGTCAATGACCTCATACAAAAGTTCTTGACTTAATGCACATACTACGTTATCCTTAACTGTTTACCATTATTAACCGATGCTGGTGAAAGGAAGCTGTTTTAAAGATTTTTTTAATTAGGACAAAACCAAAAAAAAAACAGAAATCCTACAATCATTCCAAAAGCCAAAATCAAACACAAAAATAGATTATTCAAAGAATTTTCAACACAACACAAGGACAACTTGCGAATGTTGATTGTACCTAAAATAACCGGCAATAAACTCAGTAGTTACTCTTTTTACCACCACAAAGAACTTTTAAATGTAATAATATTAGTATTATCAGTATCAGTACCATGAACAAATAACCAAAGTAGAAAAAGATCCAAATTGTTCCTTGTAGAACGCCCATTGTACTACAGATCTAAAAGACTAGACACCTGTTGAATTCTTTGATTCAAGTATGAGGCGTTTCGATCAAATGTTTTGGATAAATTATATAGATGCTATTGCCGTATTCTGTCATTCTTCCCATCTATTCTGCCATCAATTACTTTTTGAATGACTCTTTGTAAATCCGAATCGTTCTAAACAAAAAAAATATAATTATGACAGTTTTTATGATAATAATTTATTTTTGATTAATAATCTTATTTACATTGTTATCTCTCAATATCCCGGCAGTGAAACAATCTACAAATCATATTTTCATTTGACCCATAAAAAGCCTATCCGGAAATATAGGTATAATCGTAACTTATTTTGTTTACAAAATGTATGTTAAATTTGATTTTCATTTTCCATTACTTGCTGAAATATTTACTGGTATGAACCACAAAAGGTAAACTTATTTACCTATTAAGTCAAAACTGACCTCTGACCACTGTCTATACCAAATCTATTAAATAAATGTGTGGCAATAAAAGGTTCTTTACCTTTTGTTCCTTGAGAGTAAAAACTAGCTGTCAAAATATAGCTGATGATAATATATCTTTTATTATAACGATTAATGAAGAAACTTAAAACCGGGTTGGTTGCGGTCAGATTGGAAACTGGATTTTCAAAAGTTCCCCGGGCGCTAATGTCGGTCAAAGAACAATGGCCGTAATCATCAGGCTTGTAGGTTCAGTGTGTTCAGTGTAAACAGAAATATAGCTGGTCATAAGAGCTTATTTCATATATCAAAGAGTATTTCGAAAAAAAAAAACAGACACGAAACAAGAGTCATTTTTAAAACTAGTTAAGCAGATAAGTCACAGGAAAATCTGTTTTCTTGTTTATTTATATTGTTCTTAAGAATATTCCCATTTCGTAACGTAGTATTCCTGAAGCCTCGATCTGGAACCGTATAATTTTTCCGATATACCGAAGAGGCGGATAAAAATCACAATTAGAATATGTTTTCATAATCCTGAAAAGTTAGTAGCGATAGTTTGTCTTTAAAATAGAATAGGCATTTCCATCAATGTGTTTGCCATTTCTAACTTATACCACAATCTTTGTTATTATCATCAACAAGCCACCAAACGAATTTATTTTCTCAGTTTCCTTACCGATCATTCTCCGAACGGTCGTTACTTCACCTACTTAACAGTCGATAGAGTTTGAGATAAAGGTGCCGTCACACAGACCAATATGAAAAATGTAATGGGCATCATTTTCATGATTTTCGTAATTACCCATCTCGGCACCGCGCAGGATTTTCGTCCTATAGTTAATGTGCTTAAAGGAATTTTCTTCGGTACGTAAAACAATCATATTTTTTATATCCATTATTAGTTAAACAAACAAAATATTTCAGAATATGCCAACAATAAAAATCTTGAAATATTTGTGCTTTTTTGTTGTACACTAGAATGTACAGATAATAATAATACTGTAATATATTTTTTTAGCTTATTTAGCTGGATATAGAGAAGAATTTGTTAATGACAACTGTCCTGGAGTTTGTTTACCGGAACCGATATCGTACATATGCCAAATAATATATACAAACGCAGGGTGCCCTTCGTCGAGGCATTGCTGCGTGTATAATATGCGTATTAATATAAATTGTGAGTCCTTAAATGTATTGATGTCACTAATAACTTTATAAATCTAGCTTGTCTAGTATTACCTATATCGCCATATATATTACTGGCATACTGTCGTACTATCAAGTATACTTGTATTATAATACTTAATAATCAAAGACAATGAGATTAGACATAGACAATCGTACTGCTTTTTACTAATTTGATCCTCATATTAAATCACTTGTTATTTGGACACAATATAACGCACAATAGAGATACGTCTACACAACTATTCTATACAACTATTACACTCTTTTGTATACTTGTTAATAATTGTTCTAAAGGTTTTTATAAAATTGATTTTCATCATAGAATAATTATTAAATTTGGTGATATACTTACAATTATAATTTTACGAAAATATTATTTTCAGCACCAAACAGAACTGTGGCCTTTCCTTTGACGGATTCCCAGTTGACCGTTAACTTTCCAGAAGACAGTACCACAACAGTGAAAGATAAAGAAACATCTAATTGTAAGTATTTTATTGACGACATTAATATGTTCTACGAAATTATATCTAAATTTCACCTGTAACTTATCATTTGTAAGTTTTTCTTTAAACTGTAAGAGTTGCTCATTTTTGAAGAAAAACCTTTCAAAAGGTAAATATTGTTTGTAGAAAAAGTCTTAAGCTTGCGGTTCGCTATGCAAGCTTACGTCTACTTTACCTCGTATTCGTTATTTATTTTTAAAGGTTTTATTTTTACTAGTCTATATTTTAAATACAACATTACTCAACATTCACTTGAATGTTATACTTATAAAAATATTTTTATAAAATGTGATAGCAAGATGTGATAACTTAATACTAATATTGCCAATTGATATAACAATCTTATACCATTTATCAAACTTCCAGATGATGATATAACAACAACAACGAATTTACCTTCAACTACTTATGAAACGATTGGTTTGTTGGGATTAGAAGAAGATAACAAAGTCGAGGAGAAAAACGACGTACAAGACAAAGGTTTTTAAAATACACGTTATATAATATCCATAACTAGCTTCCCTTACCGGCTTCGCATGGGTGGACATAAGTTTTTTATATTTTTAACTTTAATAATATTTTTTTCTTCCTTTTTTGCGACATGTTTAACAATTATCATTTTATTTCAATTTTTTTAGCCAGAAACCTCTATAAATTATATATTTAAACCTTCCTTATGACTCCATCTGTCTATTCGAGAAACCCGCATAAAATTCTGTTCAGTAGTTTTAGAGTTTATCGCGAACATACAAACAGATACACGCGGCCGGAGGACTTGTTTTATAATAAGTAAAAAGTAATAAAAAATGGTTGCATAATTACTCTGGCTTAACAAAAATACTAGCTCATCAAGAGTTTGTTATTCCGCAAATCCGCAATTAATACGACTATATTACAGGCTATTAAATATAAGATTTAATGAAATATTTTTGTTCAAACTTCTTCTAATACTAATTGCCAAACTTTATTAGAATATGATCTTTAGAAACTTCACATCACGTATCACGTACATTACGTATTTATATTGAAACACTTGTTTTCAAAATATGGTATGTTTTCAACGCAAAAATAATTTGCCTGAAAGTTGAAAATTAAATTCCGTTTTAGTAGATCTAACAGCATTACCAAAAGATAATACTTCAAATTGGGTTTTTCAGATAATATATCCTGTTCCGGTGTATGCGTAGAGCAACATCTTACCAATAATTGTGAGGCGTACTTCAATTCCACCGACCTTTGTCGCTCAGGCAAACGGTGTTGCGTCAACATAACCTCGTTTGGGGACAGCTTACCGTCGGACCTCATCGTCACCTCTGAAACTGTACGTCCCACTGAAGAGTCTCCAACGACGGTACGTTTTTTGAAATGAATAATTAAAAATATTTTTATCCATCCTGGATTTCAACATTATTAACATATTTTCAGACCACAGACACGGGTGTGACCACGAGTTGACCAACAATGTGAAAGAAAGCCTCAATTGTAAGTATTATATTTGTTGACATCAAGAAAGAGAATATGAGCACCCTAAAACTAATTGTTACATTTGCTAATTGCTGTGTCTTTTTTAATTTTAAGCAAAAGCTTGTTACTCTATTTGATCGCAATAAATGTTTGACATCTGCTGTTAAGATAATAAATAGAGAAAGATATCGATAGAATAAGAGACGAGATAGTCTGATGAAAATGAGCATATTGGAAATTTGTGGCTTCAAATCTGGGAAAGTAATTAATTTTCTGCGCCCAAAGACGCCGCGAAGAAATAACTGCTGTAAAGGAAGACATCGGGCGAAGCAGGGTATATTGTATTTATTCCAAAATTTCTCATAAACGGTATTATGCTCTTTTTATTAAGCTTTGATCTTGTTGTTCTACTTGTTATATTTACTACTTATTATAACTCATAAAATATATTACTATAAACATATAATATTATAAATTCTATCGCTCAGGGGTAGCTGTTAACAGCTGTGAAGCCAAACATGTTTTATTATTTATTCAATTAAGTAATAATTTTTCACAATATAAATTACTTTTTACAGAATATCTTCAAACCAATCTACTGAACTGACGAAGGTGATCTCGCGAAGAAGAAGGAGAATTTAAATTCAATTGAAATAAAAATGACATAAAGGTTTTTTTGACTAAAAAAATGGAAAACAGGAAAATACTACTTTTCCGTTTTGCTGATATCTGCGTGAATATTAACGAATTGTTACGCAATTCGTTAATATTAGTACAGTAATATTGTAAGATATTTTTGCATTAATAGATAAATATATGAATCAAATTCAAATATATTATGTTTGTAATATGAAATAAATGTCTTTCATTGAACTCGGATGTTTTATTTACAATATTTCACATCGGCGAAACACAAATGAAATAACAGTTTTTGTCATTCCAAAAATGCTGCTGTCTTCTAATTTATATATCACATTATTAAAACAGTAACTCATAACTGTCAAATACTCGCCTAACATTGTTTGCTAATATATATATAACTATTGTTTCCTGATAAATTTAAAAAGTAATACCTCATTTATTTTTAAAGTTGTTAGGTAACAATCTAATTACTGATACAAAATTCGTAAAAAATATAAATGCCAATTAAACCAAATGCTTACCGTTTGCCTTACCCTTAACTTATGTAGGAAATCAAAATATCAAGTTATTTTTAAATTTACTACTATTTCTAGGAATCACTTTTAGACTCAAAACTTCAGTGGAATTCTTGTTCGTCCCTGACAGGGAAGACTCAGCTTAGCAGTTGCGATACTTATGTTGATACTTCCGATCTCTACTTAGATAATATTATGTCTTATGCCATTTTGTTTTGGCGTAATGATATAGATATTAAAACTGTTCTCATTACTATCTATAATCTAACTTGAGACTTCCTCCGTAATGTTTTTTTAATAAAGTGGGTATATTTCTGTTTCATAATATGTTTACAACAATATTATGTACTTACATACACATATGTGCATAAGAATATAGACCTTTGTACCTTGTTTGTCAGTAAAATAAAGAGACTTCAAAAAGTTTACTTAAATCACCTGTAATTATTACCCCATATTATTATCCCATTATTTTAACGATTATGTAACTTGAAGTACATAAACTTACAGTTGAAGTCTCTGTTTGTAGCTAGAACAATAATTTTTTTGTTAAATAACAGCTGTTTACTATTGACAGCTAGATTGATAAATGAGTGCTAAAAAAAGGTGATAAATGCAAATTTGGCTACAAACTCATTAAATGGTCAACTTAGTTAAAACGTTCAAGTAACGATATACATATTATTATGCTGTTAAGTGTGGCATACACAATCAATTAAGGGGTATCATGTTTCTCTTTATCATTACACTATTACAGAGCTTGCAAAGTTTCAAAGTTCGATAGTGCTAAGTTATACTAATTTGTTATACTAACTAGTTATACGAATAAAGTTATTTGAGTTTGAGTTTGAATTTGTTTAAAATATTAATAAGGCAAATTAATAATAAAATGGTTTTCATACGGGCAAAATCGAAAAATAAAAAATATTTTTTTTGAATATTTGTAAAAAACTGAGGCCAAGGAACAGTAACTGTGGCCAAGTGCCGTTGGAAGCTACACTTACCATTTGCCAAAGAGTATTTGTAATAACAGAAACGAAACATGGACCATTGTAGGGGTTATAAACACAATCGCATATCCGATGTCCATTTAAAAAATTGTTCGTAAGAGACACTAACATAGCCATTGAAAGTTATTTTCTTTAAAGGGACTACAGGAGCTAATTGCCCTTGAGAATCACGCGCACACACTTACACTAACGACAAAAACGGCATGTCCCCGCGCGCACTACGCTTAGCGAGGCGGCGAGGTTACGCCTGAATATTCCAATAGATGGCGCCGAACCGCCGCGCGCCGCGCCAAGCGAAAGCGAAGCGAAGTCAATTCTATCAATTCTATCAATCATAGATTTCATAAAAATAGACAGGACAACAGAATTATTTTAATTTCTTTGTGTCATTTAAAAAATTATGATAAAATTAAACTGAATTAATTAAACTTAAATTATTATTATTTTCTGTACAAAAAATAGTTAATTTAAACATTTTTTTCTTTAATTTTTACTGTATCATTTCAATTAGTTGTAATACTAAATATTAAATCGTACCTATTTTTAAATTTTATAAGTTTGTTGAGCGATTTATTAAATAAAATTGGAACTGTTCGTAATTTGTACACTGACAAAAAGCGTAGAGTTTGTTCGTTTTACTAATATCGGTACACAAAGAAAAAAAATTAAGTTAAAAAAGTCAGCATCAAAACTTTTTGTAAGTAACTTTACTATAAAAATAATATCGTCAAGTCGGTTTAGTAGAATTATTGGTTAACTCGGTCAATCACAGTGGGTTTAGTCATAAATCTCATAAAAGTAGTTTGGATATTAGAATTATTCGTATTGTTTTTGACTGATATTTGAAATAAAACTGATTCAATTAAATTCAAATATTTTCATTTATTTTTGGTTTAACAAAAAAACAAATAAATTTCGTTTCAATTTTTTTATTAAAATATTTTTTTTAATTATTCGTTCGTCGTCGTTCGTTATTAAAATATCTTGGATACTTGCAATCAATATTTCACCCACTTTCACTGAAGCTACGAGCTAAAATTTTTCAATTGGTACTATTTCCAATCTTTAAAAAATATTGAATTACGTATATGACACTTCTAAATATTTTAGTTCTTTGGTTCACAACAATTACATATTTCAAGATGGCCCAGTGGGTAGAACGCGCGCATCTTATTGCGGGTTCAAACCCAGGCAAGCACCACTAAATATTCATGTGATGTGCTAATTTGTATTTATTTATTTTTTTTATTATTAAATTTCATCCATACATAACTATATTTCCTATTATAAACAAAATTGATAAAATTAAACTCTAACGTAATAGAAATAGCTTCCGTGTTATTTTTTTTCGATTTTCTTAATTCTGAAAAAATAAATGCATAGTTGTTAGGAATTAAATTTTAATAATTATAAAATATATATATATATATTTTTAAATATAGTCCTTTAAAAATAATAAAATTTTAGTTCAGAGTGCGGGGATCGAACCCGCACATTCTTCTTGGACTTGCTTGCATTGACCAAATACTCCATGGTGACTGTAAGAAATCTGTCGAAAAATCTGATTCTATGCGAACTAATTGCATTGTTTTTAATAAATGT
This sequence comes from Vanessa cardui, assembly GCF_905220365.1. Classification (NCBI taxonomy): domain Eukaryota; kingdom Metazoa; phylum Arthropoda; class Insecta; order Lepidoptera; family Nymphalidae; genus Vanessa; species Vanessa cardui. Next base: position 4,471,493 of record NC_061143.1, read on the forward strand.
TTCCAATAATCATTATTTATAAAATATATATATATGTTTACTAATTAAATACTCTTACCTTTTCATATTATCTTTCATATGTTCGGCTTTTTAATTTATATGAACGTTTTTTAGTTTTCTTCACAGATTGTACTTTATTTCCCATGTTTACAAAATTAAACTTTATAAAAAATAACTTAACAAAAAAATAAATGGCTAACTACAACTAGACTATTTTAACTTAATATATTTATTTACATAAAAGAATAATATTCGACAATTAATTTACAATTAAAATTACACAAAAATAAAATCTACGAGATTTTATTCGCAACGATGCGGTGAAAAGAGCGACACGTCTGTATAGCAACAGGCCTCGGCCGGCAGTGTCTGTACGAGGCGCTCACGCACACATGCTTACGCATTTTGGTCGAAAATAAGAAAATCTGATTTAAAAAAAATCTATTGATTTTACTAAATAATTACGATAATAAAGTTTTAGTATATTGTTTGTAGAATAATCTGACAAAAGACCAAAATTATTGAAGGTATATAAGTGTAGTTAAAAAACAAAAAAAGACTTTTTTAGAGGTAACTTTGCGATTTTTTTCTATCGTACCAAATTAATTACATCATGTTTTCAACACAATTAATAACTAGCATCTATCCTGAAGATTAACATATATTTTTTTCATTTGGTTTATTGCATTGGATTATATACTTTTTGGCATTTTAAAACTTGCATTTAGCTCATGTAGTCCCCTTAAAGTAAAAAATATTATTGGCAACGTTTTTTGTATTTGGCAAACGTTTCTCACTAAAACGCATTATTACGACTATTTCTCTAGTGTGCATATATATGGTGCGCTCATAATTCCCTTCTTTTCCTAATACGATAAGTAATCTGACACGACAGATCAGGATATCAGGATCAGGTGAAACTCCTAAACGAGTAATTATTTATATTTATTCCGCAAAGTCGCGTAAAAAAATTACTCCAAAATAAAACAACGCATATGTTTTAATGATATATTTGAAACTCGAATGGCAACAAGTAGGTATATTTCCTTTTTTTTTGGGTCATTAACATATATTTGGCACATCTAATTTTATTATAATCTTTGTTATTGTCATCAAGCAATCATGAGACTTTTATTTTCTCAGTTCCTTTACCGATCATCCTCCGATCGGTCGTTATTTTGCCTCCAAACAGTTGATAGTGTTTTAGTTACAAGTGCGATCACACAGTACAACATGAAAAATATAGTAGGCATCGCTTTCTTGATCCTCGTAACTGCCCATATCGGTACTTCACAGGAATATCAATTATTTAATATTATTAAAGCAGTTGGATTAGGTACGTGAAACATTCGTGCTTTTTCAACCGACTTCAAAAAGGAGGAGGTTTTCAATTAGTCGGTATTTTTTATTAAGTTTGTTTTCTCATAACTTTCCACTGGGTGGACCGATCTTGATAATTTTTTTTTTGTTTGAAAGGTAGCTTATGGCTTCTTTGATATATAACGGAATGTTTCATAAAATAATATTGTAATATGTTTTTAGCTTATCTAGGCAGCTATGCACAAGATTTCTTTAATGTAGGATGTCCTGGAGTTTGTTTACCAGAAACCATATCGGATGTGTGCCAAATAGTGTATACCAATTCGGGATGTCCAACATCGAGGCTGTGCTGTGCGTTTTTTATGCACATTGAATTAAATTGTAAGTAGGTACTTACTTTAATATGTTTTTTGACAATTTTGTGCACAACGTGTCTATATTGTGTTGGATAAAGTGTATAATAATGAGTTCATTTTGTAACTTTTCGGGAACAGCTCTCAACAAATAAATAAAATTTTAACAAAAAGAAAAACCGACTTCAAACAAAACACTATTTTAAAACAAATGAATATGCACGAAAAAGTAATAAAAATAATTGCGTATTCAACATATTTTTTAGAGTCTTCCTAAGTTAAATGAAATGAAAAATATTAGACTACTTAAAAGTCGATTAACGATTATATCATGTAGTTATAATTATTGTTATATTTGGAGTCGGTGTCAGCCAATAAAACCCTACAGTATATCTATCAAAAAACAATACGAAAATACTTTGACAAATATGTTTTTTACAAATTACCTTTTACACAATAATATACTGGATCAATCAAGGGGCTCGTATCGCTTCTTTCTTTTGATTATTGGGGCAAGGGCACCGTGGCTGACACCGGCTCCAAATATACCAATAACTATAACTACATGATATAATCGTTAATCGACTTTTAAGTAGTCTAATATTTTTCATTTCATTTAACTTAGGAAGACTCTAAAAAATATGTTGAATACGCAATTATTTTTATTACTTTTTCGTGCATATTCATTTGTTTTAAAATAGTGTTTTGTTTGAAGTCGGTTTTTCTTTTTGTTAAAATTTTATTTATTTGTTATGAATGGTTGTGCGCGATCGTTATTCATTTCAATATGTTATATTGTGACACGAGACTAAGACTATGCTATGAGATGTTATAAAATAATTATATATTATATTACACATAATATATAATTATTGTATGCGGTGCCGCAGATGTCGCTTTTGCAGTGCCGTAAATAATAGCCTTTTCTGCGCCCTATGCGAGCTTCTGTAACTGCGCCCTATTTAAGCAGACCCTTTACCTATTTTACTGTCTCACTCACTAAAACTTAAACGCAGGTTCACTACTGCTAATGCTTTGCCCATTAAACTGAAACACAAATATGCTCGTGCGTTTCCAAAAAAATGAGCGCGATGTATGATACTTTTAATGATACAAGCATTGCATTGGAATCGTGTACTAGGGGCTCAGCGGAATTTTAACAAGAGCAAAACGAAAAAACAATAGTCCTGCCCAGTCTGTCTATTCTTGCGCCCCCGAGAGTCTACGCCCTGTGCCTGGCACCGGTGGCACCGCCCTATTTACGCCACTGCGCTTTTGTATCTATAATGAATGAAGTTGTAAAGTTCAACATACATACAACCACATCAAAAGGATCATGATATAGTTCATTATTTATGTAATCTTGTTTTATATTCAAACCATAGTTTTGCAATAATCTCTCATCATTATATCGTGAACGTATCATTGCAAGTCATTAATATTTTATCCATGACGGTTTTAAGGCAGCTGGGTGTGTAAGCGGTGTGTTACAGTTTAAATAATAAAACGTCTACTCTTTAGCGAGCAGGATTGAGGAATGTTTATTAGAAAAATGTTTGGGGTATTTATACAAAAATTTTCGTCGACAGAAACAACTCTTTTAAGAGCCTGTCATCTGTTTCCAAAAAAGAGTTTTTTTAGAACTGATCTTTGTTTCAAGCGACGAGGTACGCGCTTGGGGTGGCTATCAAGTGGCTAACGACACATATACTAATAACCCGTTTAATAAGCATTTAAATACTTTATTTAATAAAATTATTATTTTCAGTACCAAATACAACCGAGTCTGGCCCTCTAAAGGTTTCTCACTTAACCTTGAACTTCCCAGAAGACATCACGTTAAAAATAGAAACATCTATCGGTAAATATTCAAATTATATTTTTATTTTAACAACCTAACAGCTGATACAGCGTTTTTCAAGGTAATATGATCTTAGGCTTTAGGCTGACGAGGGCTTACGAAAAACGCATATTCATTTCCAAGCGCTTGAAATATTGACACCAATTGCGTTTAAGGTAGTTAGACGAAATGTTTGTCTGTTTATTGTAGTATTTAAATTTTAGCTAATGTGACAAAGATCTGATAAAAAAGTGGATCTTTATTAGCGAAGATTTAAAAATAAGCTAATTTTATAGTTTATTTGTAGGAGATATACATAACAAAATATATTTACTTATAACACTATAGATAAATGGGTATTTTGATTTGTTTTGATTAATTAATTATTTTTCTAATCTATAAGTATTGATGCTATTGCTGAATAATAATTAAATATTATATTTCTCCATGATTTAGATGATAAGATGACAAAAACGGAAAATTTATCTTCTACGACTTATAAAACAACTGATGTGTTGGAAATCGGAGAAGAAAATAGTAAAATCAAAGAGAAAAACTACGTACAAGACAAAGGTATCTAACATTATCTCTACATAAAATCCATAATGTAACGTAATGTCCCCGCTAGTAAAAAATTGTACGTTGTATTGTCTGGCTTAACAAAACTACAAATATAATAGGTTGGGGAAAAAGTTTCTTCGTATTTTATATGAAAATTCAAAAAGTTTTTTTTATAGTTTATTTACATTTGACTAAAGTATGTAGGTGCCATTTTGTTCCATATCTTTTTGCCATCTTGTTGGTAGTGACATGATCCCATTGCTGTAAAAATTTTGGGGCTTCTGATCGAAAAACTGCGACAAGTGGTTTTGGCAGTCCTCTCGTGATGTTAACCTGACACTGCCTAAGGAATTCTGCAGAGACCGAAACAGATGAAAATCTGAAGGTGCAAGGTCAGGACTATACGGCGGATGCATTAATACCTTCCAGCCAAACTCTCGTAATTTTTGTTGAGTGGCTAAAGATGTGTGAGGTCTAGCGTTGTCATGGTGAAAAACCACACCCTTTCTGTTGATCAATTCTGGCCGCTTTCTCTCAATTTCTTGCTTCAATCTCATCAATTGTTCGCAATACAGTTCTGAATCGATGGTCCTGCCGGGCGGTAACAGCTCATAATGAATGATGCCCTTCCAATCCCACCATACACACAGCATTACCTTGTTGCGAGTTAATCCGGGTTTTGCCACAGTCTGTGAAGCTTGACCGGCCTTTGACCACGATCTTTTTCGCACGTTCTTGTCGTATGTGATCCACTTTTCATCACCAGTTATCAGCTTCTTCAAAAATGGTTCGGTTTCATTACGTCGTAATAAAGAATCACAAATGAGTACACGGTTCATTAGGTTTCTTTCAGTGAGTTCATGAGGCACCCATATATCGAGCTTTTTTGTGTACCCAGCTTTATTCAAATGAGTCAAAACCGTTTTGTGGTCAATTGCCAGTTCTTCAGCTACATCGTAACTACTAATATGCCGATCTTGCTCCACTTTTTCAAAAATGGCATCAATTTTGTCCGTAACATGGCGACCAGAGCGAGATGCATCTTTGATATCAAAATTTCCGGCTTGAAAACGCTTAAACCAAACTTGCGCTACTCTCACAGATACTGCATTAGGTCCATAAACATCACAAATTTTTTCGCGGTTTGAGTTGCATTTTTACCTTTTTTATAGTAAAATTTTAAAATGTATCGAATTTCTTCTTTAGATTCACTCATTTTAACAACAACAAAAACAAATGAAAATCACACAAATTCCTAATTTGAATTTGGAAGTGCCTTCTTTAAAATTAAAACTTTTTAATGATACCAAAACCAGCCAGATACAAATGGTATAGCCAAAGAGATTTTATTACAAGTTCATACATACTATATGCGAAAAGACTTTTTCCCCAGCCTAATATATAAAAATACTAGCCGATCATCCAGCGTTTATTTTTCCGTAATTAGTACGCCGTTGTTCCAAGCTAGTTTATGTTTTAATATGATAGTTTTTTTCTAACTTCTAATCAATACTAATTACCAAACTTTATTGGGATACATATACATACTACATACATACATATACAATCATTTGAACCTTAGCAAATCTCATTTTTTTTAATTAAAGCACTTATTCTTGTAAAAACGCAAAATTAAAATACTTGAATAGCGTTGCCAAGTGTTAATTTAAGTCAGAATTTTGTTTAAAAGGTCACTAACCTAACCTAACAGTATTATCAAAAGATAATACTTAAAATTGGGTTTTCCAGATAATACATCCTGTTCCGGTGTATGCGTAGAGCATCATCTTACCAATAATTGTGAGGCGTACTTCAATTCCACCGACCTTTGTCGCTCAGGCAAACGGTGTTGCGTCAACATAACCTCGTTTGGGGACAGCTTACCGTCGGACCTCATCGTCACCTCTGAAACTATACGTCCCACTGAAGGATCACCAACGACGGTAAGTTTTTTAGAAGAGATAAAACATGAATTTTTTATTTCATCCTGGATTTTAACGCATTCTTAATGTATTTTCAGACACCAATAACATCTAAATCTGAACAAAGTTCCAAACGGGAATGTATGGGAAAATGTATAGGCGGTCTTATCTCGCTTTTTTGTCATGATATTGATACAGAAACTAATTGTTCATCGCAGGAGATATGTTGTCTTGAATCTAAGGCCACAAATGTGACAAGGGCCTTTAGTAAGTATTACGTATTTTGTCATCAAGAATTAGTAGAAGGCACAATAGATCTACCCGTCTTCAAAAAAACGGAGCATGTCAGTTTGGCTGTTTACTTTTATGTTTGTTATCTCAGAACTCGTCATTTATGAACCGATTTGCAAAATATTTTCTTTTGAGGAAACACTTCCCGCTGGCACCATATAAATGTGAAGAAATAATTGAAGTCAGTTATTTTTGACAATAATATTTATTTCATGACGCAAGTCAGCATGATGACCAGAAAAAGTGTATTGGCAAAAATGCGGGCTTAAATCCCGACAAGCACCACTAATGTTCATGCGTTTAATTTGTGCATTTAATATAAAATTCATGAAGTAGCGTGGATCAGTGTATTAACTAAATTTCTTAGCTTCTCATAAAAATGGGGTCGTAGGCTATAGAAATAAAAAAAATTGGTAAAAAAAATTACAAGTAGAGACTGATCGAGAACTATGATACTATATTTGTCTTGAACTGTTATTACCTTCAATAAAACAATATGATGTATCCAAAAATATTTTTATCTCATGTAATGTATTTTTTTTCACAGAGTATCTTCACCCAAATCTACTGACTTGGCTGTAGGGACCACAGCCAAAGTTTTTGACTTTAAATTCCGAATATGATTCGATTAAATAACACATTTTCGACTGATGGATATATACTATAGTTACGCCGATTTGCTAATAGTTCTGTGAACATATTAGTGGATTGTGTCTCTTAAAATAAAATTGTAAAATATTTAAGGGCATAGAAAAAATATAAATAAATTTAAATATAATATGTTCTTATTTCAAAATAAATAATTTTATTTTGGCTACGATTTTTATTGCCTTCTAAGAAGAAAAGAAAGAAGCTAAGAAAAAGCTAAGAAGCATGAGCTTCTGAAATTATGAAATAAATTTTTGTCTCTACATGACAAACGGCTAATCTTTGTGATTTCCTCTTTAATTAGTCTCAATATATTAACATTATAACTTTCTTGCAAATACTGTATAGACCATTCAAATCCCAGAAAAAATATATTAAGATAATCTCAAACCTTATATTAAGACAGATAGATATATTAGTCACTTTAAATTTGAGTTACATACATTACAACGTTAACTACTTATATCCATGTTAATCTAAGCTCTATAGATAATTTAAGCTCTAGAATAGTTGTGTGTCATTTCGGTGTCAATATTTTATCCTTCTTGATCCGAGATAGCCCAGTGATTAGAAGGCGTGCATCTTAACCGATGATTTTAGGTTCAAAGCGAGGCAAGCACAACTGAATATTCATATGCTTAATTTGTGTTTATGATTCACCTCGTGCTCGGTGGTGAAGGAAAACACCGTGAGGAAACCTACATGTGTCAATTTCATAGAAATTCTGCCACATGTGTATTCCATCAACCCGTATTGGAACAGCGTGGTTTTTTTCGTGGAATAGGTTGGCGGACGAGCATATGGGCGACCTGATGGTAATGGGTCAACATTACCCATAGACAATGACGCTGTAGAAAATATTAACTATTCCTTAAATCGTCAATGCGCCACCAACCTTGGGAACTAAGACGCTATGTCTATTGTGCCTGTAGTTACATTGGCTCAGTCACCCTACAAACCGGAACATAATAATACTGCGTACTGTTGTTAAGCGGTAGAATATCTGATGTATGAGTGGTACCTACCCAGGCCGACTTGCACAAAGCCCTAACACCAAGTAAAATGGTGGAATATGTTCCAAACCTTCTTGTCAAAGGAAAAGGTGGCCTTAGCCTAACAGTGGGAAATTTACAGGCTGTTATTGTTGTTTTATCCTCTTATGGTTGGAATAGACTATTGATATTAATTTATCTTCTAATTAAGTGTTCGGAAATCAGTTTAAAATTTAGAGATATGGCGAGTAATTTGACTCTAATGGTAGAAAAAAATGCATAAAACCAATTTAGTCTAAAGCTTTGTTTATGTTAACTTCATCAATAATTATATTAAAAAAAAACAGGAAAAATATTAATGATGTATTTATTACTATTAACCCGATTTCTTATAATTTTCTAAATGATCAAACAGCGGTATTTGTTTACAAAAATGAAAATACAAAATATTTAGGTTAGAAAGTCAAACACTTCAATTTTATTAATAATAATGTTTATATTTTAACCTAATTAATTTTAATTGGAGAAATATTCCAATTTAAATGACTACTTCGGTTATGGTGACTAGCGTCAGATCAATACATTTGCTAGCAGGTATTCTGAAAAATGTAAGTGTTATAAATAAGATTGTTTTACGGTAGTATACAAAAAAAATCTTTATTCACACCCGATAATAGGTCAATACAAATGTCATATTGAGTCATTGTGATAGTAACTTATGATTTTGGGAAAGTTCGCAAAAAAATTAACATTACAAATCCAATCTTATTTTGTGCGAAGCTTTGGACATTTTCGTCACAGTTTTCCATGCTACGGCATAAGGCAGAATATCATCTGACACATGCAGCTTTAACATGCACACATGCATGTTTTTCTTCACCAGGTGAACAAGAAGGTGCATATTACAAATTATGCTTAGGGCAAGTTTGTTAAGATAAGGGATAAAAAATTATGAGCAAGATATAAAACATTTAATAATAAATAAAAACTCTTTAGCATTAAACATAAAACTCACTCGGCCTATGGTGTCGTTGTTGGTGAGCTTGTGGTCATTTTCTCGGCCTGAAGGCAGCATGTCCTTTCTGAGGGACAAATGGCCTCACCATCAATGTCATCGCAAAACAGTGTGACAATACCATTTAAACATTCCCCTTTACATTCCCGACCGGATTTTTTAAGATTTGGTGTTGTTGATAACTGAAAAAATGTATCGCGACGTTAAGAATGCTGAAGTCCAAATGAAATAAAAATAACATTTTAACTGTTTGAATAAACTATAGATGGCACAGTGGTTAGAACGCGTGCATGCTTTAAAAATTCTGTCACATGTGTATTCCTTCACCTGCATTGAAACAGGGTGGTGGAATATGTTTCAAAACCAGATGGTCAATTTACAGGCTGTTGATGAATAAATTTACCGTCGTTATAGACTGTTCTGTGGAAGGTATGGTTTTCAAGGGCACGACAAGTTCCGATGGAAGAGTATCTCCATACGAAGACATGGAAACGCAGCAGAATTTGCCGGATTTACAGAGATCGGTGGAACTGAAGTACGCCTCGCAATATTTAGTGAGACGAGACTCTATGCACACACCGGAACAGGATATATTATCTGAAAATCAGAATAATTTGAGGTATTTGTTGTTGAAAATGCTGGATAAGAACATAAAAATTGGAACATTCAAGATTGACATCATCATGATTTTTTTTAATTCTTGCTTCAAAAGACAAGATGTGCTGACCACGATCGTAAAAGGCGTGCCTAGAAAATGATTAAAAGTATAACAGTAAACTTTGAAAAAAGTAGGAGACTTGACTTCCTATGAGTAGAGTAGAAAAGAATAATTAGATTTTTAACTTGATTTTTGACAAACTTTTGGCGTCTTTTTCGTACCTACTTATATACATAATACTCTTAACATTTTAATATTAATTTATTTAAATTCCGAGCTCGAAATAGCATTGTCTTTTTTCATTTTCAATTCTTCTTTAAGAGTTGTGTATAGACCCTTTTTATACCCACGTGACGTGTTAAAAGTATAAAGAGTACGTAAATACCTTCGTCTTGATTTTCTTCGTTTGTATTTTCGGCTACGTCCTCTTTTTTTTGCAAAATTATCGTTGTGTCGGGTATATTCGTTGTTATTATTATATCATCCTCTGAAAAATTGGTAAATAGAACAAGGTTAGAAAATCATTGGTAATCAGTAGAAATTTTATTGTCATATTCAGAAATTTCATAGGATTCTTATATTTTGTGTAACAACATCATGTAGGTATTTATTTTATAAAGAAATAACAAACAACAAATTGATCAAAGCTTCGTCATCGTCAGATTATCTTTATGTGTTTCCACGGAAGTATAATATTAAATATTTACTAATATTTTTCCCAATTAAGCAAAACGTGATCATGTGATAGAATTGCTGACGACATCAGTACAAGGGATCGGAATCGAACAAGCGACTTTCAAATCGTTAAACGGTCTGTAAGCGTTGGGCATATGATGCTACGAAACGAAAGTTCTAAATTGTTTTGAAGTTTAAATATCGAGTAGCTTAAGGGCAATACATTTGAATCAATAACTAATTATTACAACATCTATAGACATTTTCTGTTCCAGAACGTATCAATATGATTTGATGAATGAGTTCGTGTAATATTTCGTATAATGTTGTTGTGTCTAATATTTAAAAACTCAATAGTTACCACTGGTCGTTTCTATATCTTTTATTGTAGTGTCTTCCGGGTTTTTCACGGTAGGTTGAGAGACCGTTAGAAGAGTGGACTCAGTTGGGTTTGGCGCTGAAAACAATATTATTATTAAATTATATTTGAAACATGTGGTACGCAATATAGAAATATGATATTATAATTATTATTGTAATTTATAAATTAATATTATAAATAGATATTAAAACTTGCCTAAACAAAAAACAAAGTAGGTATATTATGATATATCTTAGTGTTATGCCTAACGATTATACGGTTCGGTATATAGGTAGCCTAGCAGTTTAATACGTTCAAGGAAGACGTCATTCATATAATTCCTCCTTCAGTCTCATATTAAAAGTATACAAATGTTACTACAGGCTCCAAAGAACATAATATCGTAACTCCTAAGGTTGGTTGTGCATTATGTGTTAAGCATGTGATGTAAGGAATAGTTGCTATCTGTACAGCGCTTATATACTATATTTGATTATAGACTTACCTATTACAACTTTACTAAAAATTATTAAAAAAACGTATCACATCATTTTTTTTCCATTTTTATATTAAAAAAATAGACTTAGGCTTAAATGGTTGACTCTAAACAACTGACGGAGGCTTATAATAAATTATAATGTAAGGCATATGTCTAAGTCATTAAAAAGTAGTATAAGTTTGGGTTCATATCAATTTCTTTGATTATATAAATATTATTTGACAGAACACCAAAAGGGTACATACCCTTCTGGTGTTCCGTACATATAAGAGGGGTCTTTGCCGGATAGCCAGCCGTAATAAATGCGTATATTGAGTATTAAGAGATAATCAAGACTTAATTGACTATTAGTTCATGATAGTAGAGCCGGGGTAAGAAAAGGTACGTCACCTTAAGATCTATTTTCGTGTGTTCAGTATGAGCGATAATCTGCTTTACCGATTGAGAATGACATATTGCAATTTGCGTCGCAATGTTTTGATGTTTAGATTTAAAAGGTACTAAGAGTTTAATACTTGATACAGGAATGAATTTGAAAACTGACGAAGATTTTATTATTCTGACTGTACATTATATTAGGTTTCTTTGTACGTACTATACATTATGATAAGATTTTAAATACTTACAGTTTAATTCAACACGCATTGAAGACACACAGCAAACCATAGCCATTTTACATCCTGCATTTTCAAATACTAATGGGCACATGTGTTTTATTGTTGGTGGAAAACAAATCCCAGGGCAAGTCGGGACATAAAATTCTTCTGGGTGACTCTTCATATAATCTGAAAATACAACTCTTAATTCCGTTTGCATTTGAAGATGTTTTAATTTATTATTTCTAAGAGTAGAAGTAATGTGAGTGTCACTTACCGAGTCCATATATTTTAGCGTTAATCAAATAATATAGTAGACCTTGTGCGACGCCGAGATGTGTGGTTACGAGTATCAAGGAAACAATAACTACGATATTTTTCATTTTAGTTTAAGTGACTGCACTTTTATTTTAAACTCTATCACCTGCTTAGGAGGTGAAGGAACGACCGATCAGACAATGATCTCTAAAGAAACTGAGGAAATAAAATAATCATGATCGCCTGAGGATGGTAATAACAAATATTATGGAACAAGACAGAAATGGCAAATAGATCCACCCTATTATGCCTATTTTATTTAATAATTTATTTTCAAAAGAAATTATCACTACTAACTTTTATGCCTACTACTCGTACTAATACCTACAACATTATAAATTCAGTTACTTGAAAACTCAGAAATATGTAGCTGTAGCTTGTGACCCTTCGCTTCGAACGGGTACAATTTATTAGGAAAAAAACGAAAAGTGCAATTAGTGAGAATTTTGTATTTTTATCAAAACATATAAATCTTATGAATGCGTACATTTCTTTTGTCACATAAATGAGACTGATATCTAAAGTTACTTAAATAAACTTATGAGCTGCGCCCGCTGAAAGAATGAATTTAACAGTATTAATGTATTTTAAATGTTGTAAATCGGAATTGCGATTCAACGGGGAAATGCTGCTAGCATTCTTGCCACCATTCCACGCGGTCAAGATTTATACAGTAACTAGTTTTAGGTCATATTTGTATATATATATTTAATTCTTATGTTAATAAAAATAATGTTGTAAAAATAAGTAACTATTAAATTGCGTAGGTTAATCGCCCTTTAAATCAATTTCACAAAATGCTTTACACATTAAGAATAAAAAATACCCTTAAATGGTTCATGTATCACTTCTGTTATTATAAATACTCTTTAGCCAATTAGGTACTGAACCTACAACAACGGGACTTGACCACAGTTACTGTTCTTCGGCCTCTGTTTTTTATAAATGTCCAAAACTTCGGCTGTTTATTTATCGGGTTTACCTGTTTGAAAACCAGTTTTATAGTTTTGCCTGTAATGAATTATCTAAAGTAATTATACTAGGTGAAATTAGCGTTTTTTGTACGGACCACTTTGATCTGAAATATCTCTTCTATTCTCTTCTTTGGTGAAGAATTCCAAATTTAAATTTATAAATTCATTTAGTTGGTACATTTGACCTTTGAGAGAGCTGAAATGGCGGAGAGCTGAGATGGCCCAGTGGTTAGAACGCGTGTATCTTAACCGATGATTGCGGGTTCAAACCCACGCAAGCACCACTATAAATATATATGTGCTTAATTTGTGTTTATAATTCATCTTGTGCTCAGCGGTGAAGGAAAACATCGTGAGGAAACCTGCGTGTGTCTAATTTCATCGAAGTTCCAAACCCACTCCTTAATGGAAGAGGAGGCCTTATCTCAGCAGTGGGAAATGTACAGGCTGTTACTTTACTTTACTTTGCTTTATTTGACCTTTGAAAACAGTCATTCATTTATTATTCCTCATATTTTTTTTCTTTGGCGTCGTTTTTTACCGCACAATGGAAAACATGAAATATTGGTATATTTACGAGCATGATTTCGTGGCATCTGTACTGCTTGAAACAGCTTGAAGGATTAATTTAGGCGCTGTTGTCGTAAAAGGAAGCATGGTACTTTTTGGTTTAAAAGTTCCTGAAATTTCGACGTTTAAAACCATCCCCGTGGCCGAACGGAGACCAAAGTGGAAAAACAAGAGTTAAAGGCTATTGTCAATCCATCACAAAATCACTTCAGTGATAACTGTAGCCTTCGTAGTTCGGGGTAAGTCATCAAACACACGTCGACTGCTGTAATACGTTTCTCAACGGGCACATTAATTAGGGGATTTTAAATGTAATCATTACTTGTGATAAAAAAGTGGTTATTATACGAAAAACGGATGCTAAATCTTAGAGACCCAGCAAAACACTAAACGAAAATTGCCTCATAAAAAGTTACTTGTGAGTGTCTGGTGGACTAGCGCTGGTGTCGTTCACTATAACTTTCTTAAATCTGGCCATAAATAATATACTGTCAGTAAATGCAAACCATGAAGGAAAAACTAGCTACTAAACAACTGAGATAATGAAAAGAACTAAATATTCGTGTATTATATGAAATTACTTTTTTTGTTCCATTTGCTGTCGAAACGCTTGGCCCTTGGAGTAGTGGTGCAAACAGCTTAATCAAAAGTATAACACCTCGCCTCATTGCCTCCACTGGTGACAGGAGGGCTGGTTCGTTTTTTGCCCAGAGGATCGGAATTGCGATTCAACGGGGAAATGCTGCTAGCATTCTTGCCACCATTCCACGCGGTCAAGATTTATACAGTAACTAGTTTTGGTTCATATTTGTATATATTTAAGCATTTAATGTTGTTAATTCTTAGGATAATAACTGAGTCTATCGCTTTAAGCCACTGCTGCTTCACGACAGCACAAGACCACACACTGCCCAACAATCAACCACTAATTTAAATGAGCGACAATTGGAATGTCTGTGACATCCACCGCACTCTCCGTGCCTTGCTCCAATTTGAACAACATCTTACAATGAAAAAAATCAACTCCGATGCAGCAGTCCAAACCTCCTTTAAAGAGTTTATGGATTCCATTTTATTTCAGTGTTGTCCATACATGGGCACAAATAAATTAAATGACCCCTTTTTATATTAATAGAAATTTCTAATTTAATTCTGTGAGAAGAGAAAATGTATGTCTCAATTAATTATCACCTAATTATATTAATTACACTCGGCCCTTTAAGTAGTGGTGCAAAAAGCTTTATTAACAGTATAAAACCCCGCCTTATTGCCTCCACTGGTAAAAGCAGGGTTCGTTTTTAGCCCAGAGGATCGGAATTCCGAATCAACAGGGAAATGCTGAGTATTCTTACCACCATTCCACACGGTCAAGATTTATACATTTAAGCTTAGTAATTCTTCATTTTTCTCTTCATTTTTCGATGTATAAGTTTAGTATTATACATCGAAAAGACCCGGATTGAAGGCAAATACAAATATTCATCTCACAAATATTTGCCTGCCGCGGGAATCGAACTCACTACACTCGTCGTCCCAATCAGTTACAATAACCGTTAAACAAACACCGCAGTCGAAAAAAATCATAAAAATAAAAGTGTGAAACTACTCAATAGATTCATAGTTCTAAAGCAACCATTCGTTGGCCAAACATTGTTTTTTGTTTTGGTTGATTAAAAACTAAATTAATTTAATTTGTTAAAATTGTTTAGTATTTTAATTAAAACATATCATTCAATGTTATTTCATATACATAGATTACCGAAAGTGTATCACTCAGTCCGATACATTTATTTCTCGATAGCTATTTTTACATTTTTCGAACACGCATTGAGACATTGCGACACGTGGCAGCGTGTTAACGTTGTCGCAGTCGAAAGTAAACCAAATTGAAATAAGACACCAAATTGAAGTGAGACGTTATTTGCTTCTACTTGTTCTGAGACAGTGAAGCGTTATCTACTGATTATCATTGTCGATCGAAGCGTGTTGCTGACTTTTATATGATATTTAATTGCCAAGCCATTATAGCTACATGAAAGAAAGATAAAAAAAATGTATTGCTTTAATTTGTTGAAAAGTCAAACTATTTACGGTGAAAAGAAAGATAGTGATAACGTTTCAGTGACGAAAAGCGTGTCAACAATTTTCTACTTTTCTGAATCCGAGGAATAAATTTTCATTGGCAGCACTGAGCCACTGACTTTTGTTAGTCCATTGACATTTGTCAGATTTTTGACAGTTTACGTGGAAGTCTGCGAGTTGCGACTGACGACTGACGACTAGTGATAGTGATCATCTGTGGTTATTCTTGTTGCTTTTTACCGTTTCGGTTTCGAGTTGTAATTTTCTGCCATAATTTCGTAATCAAAATAAAAACCCGAGCTAAGGGGGTTGAGATGTTCACTTATAATTTTGCAATAATAATATGTCGAATTGGTATTGGCGGGTTATTGCCTTGAAAGCGGCTTTTGTACTTACATGTTTTGTATCTTATATTCGGACTGATGATAATATTCAGAAGTTACCGTTTTGTAATCCTCATGCAGCTAAGGATACTGCTTTTAATGAGTAAGTTATTATAATTTATCAATATAAATATTTTATACAGCATTCATATCAAGTTTTTAATGGTAAAAACAAAATATTTATTTTTTAAATATTTTGTAAACAAATATGTTTGCTTCATTTACATAAACACGCCATACTAAAAAATGTCATAAACATTAGTTCTAGATGGTTCTAGAATTAATGCGGTTATGTACTGCTAATCCAATTAATCACGACCTTGCTTTTATATCTCGAAAGTTGAAGCCTACACAAATTTTGTATACAAAAAGTCGGTTATGTAAACAATTCACCGAGATCTTTTAGTAATATCAGCTCAAAGCCAACATTTAAATAACATTCTTAATAATATTATAGTATCCCTATTTAATATGTTTATTCGATCATTACTTTTTTATCTTAAAATCAATCATTTGTTCAGTAAGCATGAATACTCGGTGAATGTCTTTTTGACAATATGTTATACTTCTATGTTTTTGTGTTATAATAATTCATTGAAACATCTAATATTTTCAGCTTGATAATAGTCAGCACTCTGGATGGACGTCTTACGGCATTCTCCTCAGAGAATGGCATCAAAGCATGGTCTTTGGAAACTCAGCCACTGCTATCTTCTAATTTACATCATGTTGAAGTAAGTAATTTTAAATTTATACAATAACTAGCCTATTCCAATGGAAGATGGAATAGTAAAAAGAGAAACAAACCCTAGATGTATGTATTTAGGGCGATTTGGTAATAACTCAGCTGTATTAAGCACTACACACAGTTCTTGATTATATCTTTATTTATAATACTAAACACTATTGTACTTAACTATTGATATCCACATTAATTTTAATTCCAAATTGCCGATAAGTTTTCTCTCTGTTCAAAATTTCCATTTTTTTTGCAAATTCATAGTAAAATCATAGAATAATCAAGCTCTCGACGATCAACCAATGTCCAACAAACATATGTATAACAGTCAAACATGTCTGAACATGTCATTATGGTTCTAGACTTCATAATATGTTCATAAGAATTCTGTCTAGTGCCTTGTTATTTCATCATTATTGTAATACTCAAATAAGATACTGGTTTTGAATTATGTGTGTGTATATGCCTCCTGTGTGAATGTTTTTTTTTTTTAATTTATGCGTCTATATTTGAGAAAAATAGTATCTTTCATATTATAATTTCATCTGGAACTAGGCCTTAGTCTGTTTAAGGTCCTAGGATATTTAGTGTAAAAAAGACCTATATTCATTCTTCGAGTTCAATCTTGCTTAATATATAAATTTTCGATTCAGTCATTTAGGGGTGAAAGTATAACAGACTGACAGGGTAAAGTGTTACTTTATGTCACATTTTTAATATGCATTAGTATAGGTCATTGTTTAATTTTATTTAATTCATTCTAATAAGAGTAGATTCAATTAAAATTGATGTATAAATAGAGTGCATGTATAGCAAACCAGCTCTGTGCTTTTTATTAAGTACATCTGGTGTAAAATAAACTTGCGTAGGTTTTATCTAGATTACTCAGACCTTAAGTCCAAGTGCAATTAGGAAATGCACATATATCTAACTGAAGCACACTTTTCCAGAAAGTATTTGCGCTTAACCATTTGTCTTTTTTTTACCTAAATTTAATTTTGACAATATTATATAATGCGATTAAGTAGCTTGCATCTAAACATGTGAAAAATGACTATGCTGTACTTCAATAGAAGTGCAGGCACTTATACGACCGGAAATACAAGCTTCTATCTATTGTCCTGCACATGCATTTCAAACCTTGTTAAAGATTATAGTTGCTGGCATAATATGTTACACATATGTATTTTATTAAGCAGACTAAAACTATTCAATAAGTACAGTCAGAGTAAGAAAACCTTCGTCAGTTTTCAACTTCATTCCTTTATCAAATCTTAAACTCTTAGTACCTTTTGAATCTAAACATCGAAACATTGCAACGCAATATATCATTGTCAATCGGTAAAGCAGATTATCGCTCATACTGAGCACAAGAAAATAGATCTTAAGGTGACAAACCTTTTCTTATCCCAACTGTACATGGATAGTTCGACTTACTAATAGAAGTATCACAAACATTTCCCTTGAAAAATATTTGCAGAATATTTATCTGATCTGATAGATCCCTTTATAATAAAAACGTAACCTACAGATGTAATAAACAAATTATAAAAAAAATAATCTGTCACAGCTCACTTCAGGCGGCAAATGGGTTCGGCTAGTGCCATCCCTGCGTGGGACTCTGTTCAGTTTGAGTGGAGATGCCATAGAGCCTTTGCCCTTTGATGCTGAGGAACTACTGTCTTCATCGTTCAAATACTCAGATGACCTGGTGATAGCTGGTAAGTTGGATTTTAAAATTTTTAATCAATTCATTATTAAATGTTTATCTATAATTAATAATTTAGCGGTCCGCCCCGGCTTCGCATGAGTGCAATACTGGTACTAAATATACTACATAGTTTGTTTATTTACGACATCACATTAGAAACTTCTAAAATGATCAGTGTTTTTTTTTACCATATTGTTCATGTATTACATATGAAAACCAATCACTCTTATCTTTTATAAAAAACCGCATCAAAATCCGTTGCGTAGTTTTAAAGATTTAAGCATACACAGGAATATAGGGACAGAGGAAGCTAATTAACTTCTTATATTTTCATTTTATTTTATATCTGATAAAAGTTTCGTCAACGTTCAAACGACATTTTTTTTTTACAAATTTTTTTACAAAATTTTGTAAATGTCAGATTATTTAAGCTGTCATGAATTCCTTTTGCCATATGATTTGGTTTCTCGCCACAACAATAGCATTTTAGACCGGGAGATGAGGACACAAAATATTTGATCATTTCTACCAGTATGGCGGTTCTTCAGGGGTCTAATTACGTAAAGGCAAAAAGGAAATTGATGGTCGTAGCGCTCGCACCGGCGGCCCACTCGCGTGGGCGTTAATCGAACGCGTCGGAAAAATAACGAGTGTCGAACGATTTGTTCCACAAAAATGCTGACTGGTACAAATGGTCAAATATTTTGTCATTATCATCTCCCGGTCTATTTGTGTTGTTAATCACAATGTTTACCCAGTATAATTCAGTTACGTCAATATGTGTCATTTAGCAAATTATTTCATGTTGTTTATTGATAACAATTTAAGCATTGTAAACAGATTTAATGCAATTAAAATTTACACAATCAGTAATAATTATTTTTAAAATAATTATCTCAGATTTCAATATACCAATGCGTGCAAGTGCGTGAATTCGTGCGTTCTTTTTGTTTTTTATGTAAACCGTACAAAAGTTACAAGAATAGTACGAGAATAATTTATATTTGTATGTATGTATATCTATTAATGTATCTTACATATTAAATTATTATAAATACGACGTTATATTAAATATACTTAGTGTCAATTGAAATTATAATTTGAATACAAAACTAAAACTAATAATTGTTTTGTCTTAAAATTAACAATTGTGAAGTGGTGTGCGTAATTAACATTCGTCATATTTACCTTTGTATATCTTATCTATTAAATATACTCATTGATTAAATTATTATACATATTAGTCAATATATAATTGAAATGCATATATTGCAAAATATTGCATTAGTTTTTTGCTTCTTCTCTTGCCTGTTTCCCTTCAGCCTTCTAACTTCTATGATTTATTTACTTGTATCGGTAACTTTTAAAATATTAAATAATAACATTATTATAATTTGACTATATCTCGGTATTTGTTAACTTGCTGAAAACTGTGGCCCCCACTAATGTGGAGGCCCCAGGGCAGTTGCCCCGGTTGCCCTCCCCTAAATACGGCCCTGCATGTACTATATTTTACAGCAATCGAGAATAATATGATTAAAAAGAATAATTATACAGTGTCTCAACTCCCTAATAGATAAAGCAGCCTTATGATTCTTTGCACACCACGATAGTAAAGCGATTACTCACTTTTCACTGAAAAATAATCTATCACGCTTCATCCAAGTTTATTTTTATTCTTTAAGAAGGTTTAATTGTTTTTTTTTATTATACTTAAGTGCCAGATAAAAAAATCTTAGGTCTAATTACTGTATAGTACCATTGTATACATTATCTTATCTATTTTAGAACTTATCATTTAAAAATACAAACAAACCATCAAGTATCAACATGGTTTCTAATAATAACTGATAACGAAACTCGCAAAAGAAAAGATAATTTTAAAAGATTAATGTTGTTGTTAATTTCATCTGACTCACATTTAACAAATTAGGACTTTGCTTTACTTAATGAGTCGAGATGGCCCAGTGGTTAGAACGCGTGCGTCTTAACCGATGATTGCGGGTTCAAACCCAGGCAAGCACCGCTGATTCATGCGCTTAACTTGTCTTTATAATTCATCACGTGCTCAGCGGTGAAGGAAAACATCGTGAGGAAACCTGCATGTGACAAATTTCATAGAAATTCTGCCACGTATGTATTCCACCAACCCGCACTGGAACAGCGTGGAATATGTTCCAAACCTTCTCCTCAAAGGGAGAGGAGGCCTTTAGCTCAGCAGTGGGAATTTACAGGCTGTTGTTGTTGTTTTTGTTTACTAAAAAAAAAGTATTTATGGTTTTATTATTGGTTGCTGTTAGGTGCTCGAGAGACTCTATGGGTGGGTTTGGATGCGCACACCGGCACTGTTATATACGAGTGCTCCTCCAGTGGGTGCAACAGTGAACAGCAAACAGCGACCGCTGGACGAGACATCATCGTGTTGAGGCGACACTCCAACACAGTGAGAGCGCTCGACCCACGTTCCGGAACCGAGAAGTGAGTTATGAAGCTATTCTTAGGTTTATAATCACTATTTATTTGTAATAAGGTTCATTTTTCCATGTTGAATCATGTCACGTTAATATAAAGGTATATGTATTTCTAAGTCTGGGCTTAATTACTGATAACTGCGCCAATTCGACTAACGAATTGTCATCTACGGAACAAAATAAGCATAAAAATAATAAATACATTTGACTAACCTGTAGTCGAAAAGTGGCATTACGCGAGATTTAGAAATGTCGATGGCCCGCTGTGGGCCATCTTTACGCGTGTGAGGGTGGTGGGTGTGACGGTGGGAGCTAAAGAATCGTTAAGGAATAAATTTAGAGAAATCAAGATATTGACTGTTGCTTCTCAATATATATTCTGCAATGTTATGTATGTACGAAAAAATATTAATGATTTCATGAGAAAATGTGATACTCATAGCATTGGTACAAGGAACAAACACAAACTTGTTACTCCAGTTACTCGACTACATAGAGTCAGTAACTCCTTTGTGGGGCAATGTATACGGTTTTACAACAGGATCCCAGAAAGCGTTCAAAATGTCTCTGTTGCCAAATTTAAGAAAATTATTAAGGAACGCTTGTGTGCAAAAGGTTACTATACAATTAATGAGTTTATGATCGATAGCACACCTTGGGAATGAAACGATCGCCTCCTGGCTATTTCATCTCATATTAAATTGTTTAAATAATATATGAGACAAATAAAAATAAAAAAAAAAAAAACCCGCTGAGTTTCTTTCGCCGGTTCTTCTCAGGTCAGGGTGTTTTCTTTTCCGAACCGGTGTTAGTGTTTCAATTGACCATCAATAAGGAAGTGTAATGCTTCTATATTGAATAAAGTTATTTGAGTGTGAGGGTGCGCGTGCGCAGATGGAACTTCAGCGTGGCGGAGCACCATCTGGCGCTGAGCCGGCGCGAGTGCTTCGTCGCGGGCGCGGCGCGGCGCGCGCTGGCCGTGGGCGTGTCGCTGCCCGACGGCGTCGTGCTCGTGCGCGCGCCGGACTCGCGAGCGACGCTCTGGCAACACAAGGTATCCAACACTCCGCTTGGATACTTATTCAAAACTTCCTACTGACTGACGCCTATCAAATCGACGGGTCCCAAGAACAAAATCGTATCTGCGAAATTCCTACTTTACAGTGTGATGGCTTAAAGTTTTGTAAAACTATGTTTTTTTTCATATACGGTATTGTTCTACTGGTTATCTCAAAAAGTAAACACTTAATTTAAAAGAAAAACACACTACCGTGTAATTAAAAAGTGATAAAGGTTAATAATTAATAATAAAGTCGATTTTGTCTTATTTTTCCATAAGATTTTGTTCTTGGGACCCGTCGATATTATCCGGTACGGACCTTTTTAATAGGTAGATTGACATAGATGTTGTCGGCTGAAAAAATATTTAACATTCTGTACAACACCTATACATCTAGAGAACTAAGATATTATGTTCCTTGTATTTGTTAAGATGCCTTCAAAACCGAACATGGCAATTTTAAGTAGAGCTGTTCGAGGACCAATGATGTTGTAGTAAACAGATGTGTTATTAACGCGCAAAAAGTGAAGACTAGAAAACGTCCTAATTGAGACGTTTTCCTTTAGTTGTTTTACGTAGCAATACATCATAATTACGTAGTAATACGTTTTGCGTAATTAAAACATCTAGTTATCCCTTTTACTTTTAACGAAATGTAAAAATAAACTAAAATAAACGGTACACTTTTTTCTGTTCTTTAGTATGGATATAACATATCTGTTTATTAGAATATCATCGTCGAGGACAGAATAATTGATGAATGGTTAATACATACCCAAATAGGCTTGCAGGAAGCTCTACTATCGAGATCAACACGTTTCAATAACTTAATTGTTTCCAATATTATGGAATAATATAGAAAATTAATAAAACTTTTAGGAAGACCTTTTTATTCAAGGTTGATTTATTTTTTATACTCTCGTTTCGATATAATAATGTATGATTTTAATTGTAGCTCGAAGCGCCCGTGGCCGGTATGTGGAGGCTCCAGGACGGTTCGCTCGAAAATATGGATGTTTTGTGGGAAGCGGCGCGTGCTTTAGCAGATTCGAGTACGCAAAATACACCCTCATTGTATCTGGGAGTTCATAATACACAGGTGAATTATGACTTTAAAACACTGGCGGAATTAATGACTTTATTATAAAGTTACATAATATGTTAGTTGAAATAGTATGGCAGTTTTGATATTCCGGCTCGAAGGACCAACTACTAATCTACGATTTTTGTCATATTCAATGAAAGTATTTAATTGTACAATTGGTAGCAAGGTTTGAATATAATTCCGAATCATGTTGCTTCCCATCAAACCTGTGGTTGTACCATATAATAAATAAATAAATATGTGACAACATCACATACATTACTCTGAAGCTGAAGCACTTGTGTTATGGAAATTAGAAGTAACGGCGGTACCACAAACACCCAGACCCAAGACAACATAGAAAACTAATGGTAATCTACATAGACTCGGCCGGGAATCCAACCCGGGACCTCAGAGTGGCGTACCCATGAAAACCGGTATACACACCACTCGACCACGCAGGTCGTCAAAATTATGACTTTTCAAAACACTGATGGCATTCATGACTTTATTATAAAGTTACATAATACTTGAAATAGTATGGCAGTTTTGATATTCCGGCTCGAAGGACCAACTACTAATCTACGAGTTCTTGATATCAAATAGGATAAAAATTAGCTTGTTTATACTATAAAACCATTATAATATAGCTTTTTCAAATGCGATGAATCGATAAATGTAATTGTACAATTATTAGCAAGGTATGAATATAATTCCGAATCATGTTGCTTCCCATCAAACCTGTGGTTGTACCATATAATAATCATACCTATAAATATACATAAATAATTTAATTAGTAACAAAGAATTAAACAAATATAAACTATAGTTTTTTTCACTTCAGCTGTATATCCAAGAGAGTGTTTTGTACGCACAAAAAATTGAAACGTCCGTTTCAACAAAACCGGTACCGTGGAAGTTGAAACAGTCGATGCCTCTCATCGCCGACGGCAGCACCGCTGTGTCACAACCGGTTGAGGATCCAAGGACTCTCGCTGTGATCACATTGCACGGAAATTCTGGCAGGACGGGTGAGTAAGGACTTAAAAGTAATGTTATCCTACTAAATATGAAATTTCAATATGGCACCTAGCATGTGCATGTGCCTTAGTTTCTACATAGTTTAAAATTTCTGAAACTTCTAATGAATAATAATATATTACGGGTTATTTTAATTATCCTGTATATTTGTACTAATTATATAAAAATAGTAAAATATAAACATGTAATAAATATAAAAATGTAATAGTATATAATATAAAATATAAACAACAATACAATTATATAAAAATAGTAAAATATAACAATTTTAAAGGAAATTTATAGTAAGTCCGGTCAGCTGTATAAATCTGTAAATATTTTTTTCTTAAAAACTGAATATATCATGAATCAATATAATGCTGATTGCTCAATTAATAATACACTTTCAAGGAAAATTCCAGCCAAAAATATTGCAATTTTTATGTAAGTGCACAAAATTTTAGTCAATTACTTATTACAACAACAGCCTGTAAATTCCCACTGCTGGGCTAAAGGCCTCCTCTCCCTTTGAGGAGAAGTTTTGGAACATATTACACCACGCTGTTCCAATGCGGGTTGGTGGAAAATTTACTTATTGAATGTATTAAAGACAACATATTCGGTCTTATTACAAAAAACTAAATAAACCTTGGTTTAAACCTGGACTATCTAGTCCAGGTTTATCTGAAAAACCATGGTCTAAATTTGTTTGTATTACAAAACTTAGTAAAACCATAGATTTCTTAGTACTGTCATTAGAACATTCTTTAAATATCCACCACAGATTAATTTATATATCGTTCGTTCATTTTGATATCATTCTATAACAACGTTCCGTATGCTTAGAAAATAAAAGGTTTCAATGTTTTGCTAATGATTTACGAGTGATGAATGTAATTGAAACTGTTATTTTGTATAGATGTATATATAATTTCGCTTGCAGTTTTATAATTTAGCACATATTTTAATGTATCTTTATCGTTATCTTATAATATACGTGTAACGAAACGCAAGTCTCGTTCGAAAATAGTTTCGCGCGTAATTTGAAACCAAAGCAACAAAGTTCGAATTTTGCGAATATCGACTTATACTCGTACACTATTTTAAAATAATTTCGTGATGAATCAGGAAAAAAGGAAACGTTCTGAGAATTGGACTACTGAGGAAAAAGTAAGTACATAAACGTAAATTACTTCAAACTTGAAATCAGTCCTTAAATAAATGATGTACCTAATTCTAATATAAAATTTATAGGACATACTACGTGAAATGATTGGGCAGTCGTGCCACATTATTGAAAATCGTTGTACTAAAGCTTCCTCCAACAATAAAAAAACTCAAGAGTGGAGAGATATAACAAAGAGGTGTGAACTTTTTTATTACCTACCGTATCTATCCCTATTATACGTCACTTTCTCAAAAAAAATGATCAATATTGATTAAATATTTTCAGATTAAATGAACTGACGGGAAAGTGTAGGTCAGACGCTGATGTCAAATTAGCGTGGAAGAGGATGAAGCTCGCAGCTAAAGCCAACTTGTCCACTCATTGGAAAGATTTAGCTAAGACGGGGGGTGGGAATAAGCCCAAGTCGCCTTCACAGGAAGATCTGGCAACCATGAATATTGTTCCATGCGATTTTATTCTCGAATACAATAATTTTGATAGTGATGCTATGAGACCTGAGGTAATAATTATAATGTTTTTTTTATATTCAAAAAATAAAACACTATATTATATTAATAAAATATATATTTAATCATCAATACTTGTAGGTTGAGTTGAATGTTTTGGGGCAAAAAAACAATCATATGGAAGCGGGGCCAAGTACAGCTGTACCACCAATAGAATTTGAAGAAAATAATGAGGTACAAGTTGAAAAGGACCAAGGTAAATATAAAATTAATAATGTTGTCTACAAGTTGTACTATTGTAATACTTACATATACATGAGATGAATTTGAATTTTATATATAATTAAAATTCTTTTAGGTACTTCAAATAATGTAAATGTGGGAACTGCTACAAAAGAAAGGGTTTTATGTAAAAATAGTGAGCCAAAAAACAAGTAAGAAACATTTGAATATATTCATATTACTTATTACTTGCTTAATACCATTTTGTTTTATTTCTTTTAATTAATCATTTGTTAACAATATGTTTGTATTTCAACTATTTACCTTGACATTTAACTAAGTAATAAAAATGTTAAAAATTTCACAGAAAAAATAAAATTGCAGAAGACATATTGCGCTCCAACAGAGAATTTAAAGAGAAGCAGTTGGAGATGTTAGATTTGGAGCATAAATATAAAATTGAAACTTATAATTTAAAAATTAAAAAATTAAAACTTCAAATTGAGGCACTAGAACATAGTAAGAAGTCTAGTGCTCAGTAATTATTAATTGTAAGTGAATTTTAAACAAAGAAAAATCTTTTATAATATATCATTTTGTCATTATATTTATGATTAAATGTAATATTGATTTTCAGGTTCTGCTGAGCAGTTAAAAGTGTTATTTATATAAAAATAAGTTAGAAAAGAGAATTTTATAACAAATTTTTAAAGATTTAATATATATATTTATTAATAAATAATTTAAATTAAAAATGTCTTTCTATGAATTGCCGTCTCCTTATATTTCCACGTAAATTGTTTTCAATTGGTTGAACTAACGGTTCAGAGGTTTGTGAGTTAAATTGCTGGCTGTTTGGCTCAGTATTAAACACATCTTTCTTCATATCCAGAGCAATATTATGCAATACAGCACAGGCCACAACAGTTTTTCTGGCAGTTTCAATATTGCAATATTGCCCTCTTAATAAACACCGGAATCTCTGCTTCCATAGACCAAAACACCTTTCTATAACATTTCTTGTTCTAGTGTAAGCACTGTTGTATCGTTCCTCTTGAGGTGTTGTAGGGTTCAGTACAGGAGTAAACAAATATGGTGTACACGCATAGCCACTGTCTCCTAACAATAAGCCTGAGAATGCACCAGCCTCAAATCGCTGCTTCAAACGACTTTCCCTAAATATCCTGGAGTCATGAACACTACCACGCCACCTGGTAACAATGTCCATGATTTTACAGTCTGCATCACAGACTACCTGAAACAATAGTTAAACATTGTAGTGCCTATTACTAATATCAATAAGCAACAATATATTTCATATAGATTCAAAGAAAAAACTTATAAATTAATAACTGCCTGCCTAATTAAATGATAACAATATTAATGTTGTTTTAATGTATAGTAATATCAATACCTGGATATTCAGGGATGGAAATCCTTTGCGGTTAATATATAGATGACCACCATCTACATTTAACTTTTTAATCCTAATGTGAGTACAGTCAATTGCACCAATTACTGTAGGGAAGTTGGCTATTCTACGAAATTTTCGCATTGCTTCTTCTTGTTCTGATAATGTAGCAGGCATTTTTATAAATCTGTGTGATATTTGAGCAATGGCGTCTGCAACTTTTTTACACGTTTGACTTATAAAAGGTTGTGAGAGTCCATGTAAATCGGCTGTGTCATCCTGGATCTATAAAAAATAAATATAATAGCGTATATTAGTATGAAACTTAGGGCATAATTTAGATTTAATTAAAGATTTTTATCTACTTACTTCATGTCGAGCCCAGCTTCGTAATGCGCAAACGACTTGTATTTCGGGAGACACTGAGCATCCTCTAGGATCTTTGGTTAAATTTTCCCTTATTAAATCACTTATTTTCATTGCGTAACGTTTATTAAACCTATACTTTTGCTTGAAATCTTCATCGGATAGCTCAATGAAAGGATTTATTCGCAGACGATTTCTGTTATTTACGCGTGGTGTTTGTAACAACTCGATGACTTCCATGTCCTCGATATCCATTAAATCAATCATGTCCATGTCCATTTTTATACGTTAAAACAGTATAACACAACAAAAAGAAAATAAAATTATCAAGTGATTGTCACTTTTAAACTTATAACAGAAACTTTGACAGATACGCTTTAAACCATCGTAAAACTAGAGTCGCTGAGGTTTAACGTTAGTCCACAGTATAATCTATGGTTTATCGCTAAACCCTTTTTTATAATAAAGTTTTTGCTAAACCGTAGTTTAAACCAGAGTTTTTAGTTAAACCACTTTTTGTAATGAGACCGATTATGTTTACAGATAACCACGGCTTCTTCCTCTACCTCCAGGAGACGTGCGATCAAGCGGTCCAAGTGACCGAAGACTCCATCGAGGGTCCGGAGATAGTTCTGCCCAACAACAGTGACGACCAACCCAACCATCATCACGTGCATGTCCACGTATATTCTCTATGGTTCTGGTGGAAGGAGGTCCTATTGATAGCGATAAGTTCCGCCCTACTTATGAATCTGATGATCTGGCCGAGATTCTTCGCCCCCAAACTCCGACCCCCGACCCCATTGCCGATGAATCAGGAATATATCGTCGTGGAACGTCACTACGAGAGACCGCCGTCGAATAATAATACTGAGTATTCGGGGAGATATGAAAACGACTTCACACCTCTACAGTGTCTCGGTAAAGGCGGCTTTGGTGTCGTTTTCGAGGCAAGGAACAACATAGATCACTGTTCGTACGCTGTCAAGAGAATCACTTTGCCGAAACGGTATGTTTCTTTATGAAATTATTGATTTCAATTTGATTACGGATAAGTAAGTTAAAAAAAGGATTTTAACATAATTTGATTTCACTCATAAAGAAATTATTCTTTCTCATAGTAACTAGTAGTAATTCTTTAATATGTACATTAAAATTTTGTGTATGTATGTATGTATATAATAGGCTATGCGAAAAATAAATTGTGAATTATTGTAATCAGTGTATATTATGAGTTTAAAAATGGTTATTTACTAACGAAAGTTGAAAATAATACTTAATTTATTCAAAAATCCACAAACAAAAATGCATTTTTTCAAACGTATGTCACGTGACACAAAACGCTCCTGATTGGCCGGGCTTATGATGAAGTCACTTTCTTGTACACTTTGCTTTTCTATTATATGTACCACAGATTAAAATACAGGAAAGTGACGTCACCGACCCCACTGCAGCGCCATATTATCCAAGTAGCGTTTTTGCGCGCTATTTAAATATGGAATTTTTAATATGATTTTCTTCGGCAAATATGTACTAGAAATGAAAAACACAACTTTTACTGGGTTCCTTAACTTCTACTAAATAATATAAAATGGATTTTAAAAACCAGTCAAATAGCCTATTAGTCAAATCAAATAAAAAAATCAAAATATATTTATTGTTCTCATATCAAGTACATATCTCACAGTATTTTAGTTCAGCTTTAAATTTAATGCTTCAATCAATAAAAAAGTTTAAATTTAATGCCAAAATAAATAGTATACAAATAAAAAGTACCATTATTGTTTGCCTGCTTTGCCTGGCAGCGTAACGCGTTACGTAACGAAGCGGTTTGTCTTCTCATACGAGTCACGTTGCATACGAGATGCTAACCATGCGTAACGTTACGTAACGAAGCGGTTTGTCTTCCCATACGAGTAACGTTGCATACGAGACGCTAACCATGCGTAACGCGTTACGTAACGAAGCGGTTTGTCTTCTTTGTCGTGTGCTAACCATTGCTAACTCCCGCAGCGCGTCTCGGCGCGAGCGCGTGCTGCGCGAGGTGCGCGCGCTGGCCAAGCTGGAGCACGAGCACATCGTGCGCTACTTCAACGCCTGGCTCGAGGAGCCGCCCGCGCGCTGGCAGGAGCAGCGCGACGCGCACTGGCTCAGGTGAGCACACCCCCCCCCCCCGCCTCACGCCCCGCCCCCCGCCCCGCCTCACGCCATGCGCCGACGGCTCGCAGCTGATACTTATCTGTGGTTTTCATTGTCGGGACAAAATGGCGGGCCCCCCGCCCGCCCCGCCCGCCTCACGCCATGGGTTATGACGTCAACACAACTGTTATTTAATTAAAATTAGAAGTGAATACAATGAGCAAAGTATATAAATTAAGAATTTTAGTATATAACATACCAGAGCTATAAGAAAATTTAATGGAATAGCCAAATATTAAGTTTGTTAATCTCTTAATACCTTCTTCGATTGGGATAAACTATAAATCATGATATCATGCATTATATTGAAAAATGTACCAGTAGTTTTGTTTATAGTCTTACTTCAGTGTGCCACCAACTAAACTACATTACAGTGGGATAATTACTATTGTATCAATAATAAAAATACTTACTTAGACTGCATGCACAGAACAACAACAACAGCCTGTAAATTCCCACTGCTGGGCTAAAGACCTCCTCTCCCTTTGAGGAGAAGTTTTGGAACATATTCCACCACGATGTTGCAATGCGGGTTGGTGGAATGCACATGTGGCAGAATTTCTATGAAATTTGTCACATGCAGGTTTCCTCACGATGTTTTCCTTCGCCGCTGAGCACGAGAAGAATTATAAAAACAAATTAAGCACATGAAACAGCTGCGCTTGCCAGGGTTTGGACCAGCAATCATCGGTTAAGATGCACGCGTTCTAACCACTGGGCCATCTCGACTCTTCTAAAGATGCATAGAAGCCGTTAGTGATATTGTTACTATCTTGTTAATAGTTATGTTTCGTGTTTCAGAGAACTAGGTGGTATATCGGTAGCGATGTCCGAGGACTATACGTCACCCACGCCGGCGTCCCCCGCTCCAGAGAAGTCCCCCACAAAGGGTGACAGTGTGATGTTGAACTTGCACAAGTCCATCGACGAATGTGTTGACGCCCTCGACTACGAGAAAAAGCTTTCCGAACCTAGGAGACATAGGTATTTTTTTTATTTACTTGCAGAAGCATACTACTCGCGTTATGTAACATTTGATAACAAAAATTGATGTTTGCTTAGCATTACCCATATGGAAAAGATGTATTTTATTTTTCTAAAGTATATTTCGATCACTCTAAATATGTTGTCTCAAGAAAATAAATATAAAAAGACGTTTAGTAGCAAATAATTTCATTATATTCTAAATGACATAGCAAAATTCTATTTACAATTAATTGTCGTCTTAAAGTCTTATCAGTACAAAAATGTATAAAGTTTAAGATTAACTATAAAACTATATTTCTGAACAACCATTTGTTTTTTTTTATTTTAACAAATATATTTGTAGGTTTCTTAAGTGAAATATTTAAATATGGAAAATGTATATATAAATACAACCGTATTTTAATGAACATTATTTTTTTCAGATCGTTGAGTTGCAACGATTCATTCAGCATCATCTTCGACGAAAACGCCTCCAAAGACCCCCACTCGACCACCGAGACCCCTAAGCTCAGTGACGTCACACCAAGCACCCTCTCCAAACATAATGGCAGCGGGGACAACGATGACTCGTTTATTGTATTCGCGAATACCGGGGACCCCTCCAGTGGACTCTCAGAGGCTAGGAAAGAAGTGTCTAACAAGATTCTAGAGAAAATTAAAGAGTGCGATACGTTTCAAGATAGCCAAAGTTATAATAAGAAAAAAAAGGTAAGTTTGTTAAAACATACTTTAGTAACTATATAAATATATACCCAATTTAAAAATACTTAAAAGTGAGTGAGTGAGTGAGACATATATTCAATAATTTCGGATAGTTCTGATGCATTAAAAAAAATGAATAAATTTGTTTTTAAACAGAATTAATTTTAAATTTCATTACTGTCATTTATTTGTTTGAGAAGGATTTATAATTAAGAATTTATTTCTTTACTTTTCAACTCTAATAAATAATTTAGATTGGTCGAAGTAGTTTACTTAAATTTTAATATGAATAATAATACTATAGTATTTATTTATCTTCTTCACTGTCAAACAAGCTGAGATGGCCCAGTGGTTAGAACGCGTGCATCTTAACCGATGATTGCGGGTTCAAACCCAGGCGAGCACCGCTGATTCATGTGCTTAATTTGTCTTTATAATTCATCTCGTGCTCAGCGGTGAAGGAAAACATCGTGAGGAAACCTGCATGTGACAAATTTCATAGAAATTCTGCCACATGTGTATTCCACCAACCCGCATTGGAACAGCGTGGTGGAATATGTTCCAAACCTTCTCCTCAAAGGGAGAGGAGGCCCTTAGCCCAGCAGTGGGAATTTACAGGCTGTTACTTTTACTTTTACTTTACTTCACTGTCATACTAGGCATTTAAAATTTGTATAACTCTGAAATAAATCTCAATTCCAGAAGGGTCACACCCGACACTGGTCGTTGGACATGTGCGTCCGGTCGCCGGACGAGGGCGCGTCGGGCTCCAAGATGTACCTCTACATACAGATGCAGCTGTGCCGCAGGGACAGCCTTCACGACTGGTTGAGGAACAATCGTACCTGGGAGTCTAGGAGAGACCAGGTATAACTTTATATAATATGTTTAGACTGCATTGTAATGTAGTTTTAAAAAGTAATACGAAAAAATAATACTTTATTCAATGCAATGGCAGCAATGATGTTGTAGTAAACAGATATGTTATTAACGCGCAAAAAGTGAAGACTAGAAAACGTCCTAATTGGGACGTTTACC
Organism: Vanessa cardui; assembly: GCF_905220365.1. Taxonomy (NCBI): domain Eukaryota; kingdom Metazoa; phylum Arthropoda; class Insecta; order Lepidoptera; family Nymphalidae; genus Vanessa; species Vanessa cardui. The sequence continues at coordinate 4,504,196 of NC_061143.1, forward strand.
TGTAATCGTTTTACGTAGTAAAAACGTTTTGCGTAATTAAAACATCTAGTTATCCCTTTTACTTATTGTTTTTATCAAGCTATCCCTTTTACTTATTGTTTTTATCAAGCTATCCTTTTTACTTGTAACGAAATGTAAAATAAACGGTCCCCGGCGCGCCACACTTTTTTCTGTTGTTTAGTATGGATATAACATATCTGTTTATTAGAATATCATTGAATGGCAGTATTATTTTGAATAGTGATTTTTAATTCTATTTTTTGTATAACTACTATACAGTATTCATAAATGTACATAGAAAATGATGCATATTTTTTATAAAATAATTTATTGGATGGGCATCGATCTCTAATGCCCATACACATTGATGCCGTAAGAAATATTAACCATTCTTGACATCGCTTGTGTGTCGCCAACCCTAGGAACTAAGATGTTGTCCCTTGTGCTTGTAGTAACACTAGCTTACTCACCCTTAAATTAGAACACGAAAATACTAAATAGAATAGATTATGCAGTGAGCAGGTACCTGATTAGTGGTAACCAGATACCGCCTACCTAAACCCTACCATCAAAACAATTAGCGAAAAAATATACCTAAATATCTTGAAAACGTTTTGGCCAGATATGTGCCATTAGACTACTCTTAATCAGAGTTAGGTATATAGATATAGACCAATAAATTGTAATGACGGTGTAACCTCAGATTTTATCTCTTTGCAGGTGAAGACGCTGTTTAGTCAAATAGTATCCGCGGTGGAGTATGTACACCTCGCAGGACTCATACATCGTGACCTGAAACCCAGCAATATATTCTTCGCGCCGGACGGGAAGGTGAAAGTTGGGGACTTCGGTCTCGTCACCGCAATGACGGATAACTCTCAAGACGGACCCGCTGAGGAGCTTGACGTACACGCCAGGCATACGCACAGAGTTGGTCAGTATCTCGTGACTTTTTGAGTTTCATGCCAAATTCATACAACATATACAATTTCTTGGTGGTAGGGCTTTGTGCAAGCCCGTCTGGGTAGGTACCACCCACTCATCAGTTATTCTACCGCCAAATAACAGTACTCAGTATTGTTGTGTTCCGGTCTGAAGGGTGAGTGAGCCGGTGTAACTACAGGCACAAGGGACATAACATCTTAGTTCCCAAGGTTGGTGGCACATTGACGATGGAAGGAATAGTTAATATTTCTTACAGCTTCATTGTCTATGGGTGATTGTGACCACATACCATCAGGTGGCACATACGCTCGTCCGCCAACCTATAACATAAAAAGAAAATAACAGTATAAAGAACAGACTCTTAGAATTTAAAGGTGTAGGATTTTGTTAAGTTGTGCCACTTAATTCCTGCCAAATCAATGTCATAGAAATACACTTACCAGCTCTCATTCTATTAAGCTTGGGTAGAATGTCATGAAGTCTATAGATTCCCGTCTATAGGGAGACAGAGTGTAAATAAATTTTATTGACATAAAAAAATAGTAATATATATATTAAGTATAATTCAAGAAAAAAAAGAATAGTATATAACTTTTGTCACGATGACTGTTTCGTCACTCTTGTCGAGTCCATGAAATATGTATGGAGGTGCGCGCACGTTACGACGTGACAATTGGGTGACATTTGTGTCTGCATCTGTACATATTCACGGACTTGACAAGAGTGACGAAACAGTCACCGTGACAAAAGTTACCAGTGCGCGCTAGTTGTTATTGTATGAAAATATTTTTATATTTCTTGTTTCTTTCCTCAGGGACACATTTGTACATGTCTCCGGAACAATTACTCGGTCGCCCATACAGCTACAAGGTTGATATCTACTCACTAGGACTGGTTCTTTTTGAGTTGTTACATCCATTTGGTACAGAGTCGGAGAGGGTGGCTTGTCTCATGCGAGTAAGAAATGGACACTACCCACACAACTTCCAGCAGAATTATCCTAATGAGGTACCGATTTTTAATATTATCAATATATTTTTAGAAGACAATAATTCTAATTTATTTTTTAAAAAGGCAAATTCTTGACTTCATTTTATAAACAATTTAACAAATTACAAAATATTTTTTAACTTAATTTAATCAAACAATCGACCGTTAATTTGAATGTTAAAAATGATAACACTCTTTCATTAAACGACGTCTATACGTTACGACGATTAGGCAACTTTTTTTATACTTGCTGTTGTATGACGTCACGGCAACGTATTCAAATTATTGAGATATGCTGATAATATATTAATAAGAAGACTAGTAATGGTTACTTGTACGCATTAGTTATCAGTGTAATAAATTGTAAAAGATGAGTCGATATGGCCCAATGGTTAGAACGCGTGCATCTTAAACCGATGATTGCGGGTTCAAACCCAGGCAAGCACCACTGATTCATGTGCTTAATTTGTCTTTATAATTCATCTCGTGCTCAGCGGTGAAGGAAAACATCGTGAGGAAACCTGCATGTGACAAATTTCATAGAAATTCTGCCACATGTGAATTCCACCAACCGGCATTGGAACAGCGTGGTGGAATATGTTCCAAATGTTGACGACCTCCGTGGTCGAGTGGTGTGTACACCGGTTTTCATGGGTACGCCGCCCTTTAATTACCATAAGTTTTCTATATTGACTTTGGGTCTGGGTGTTTGTGGTACCTTCGTTACTTCTGATTTTCCATAACACAAGTGCTTTAGCTACTTACATTGGGGTCAGAGTAATGTATGTGATGTCTCATATTTATTTATTTTATTTAAACCTTCTCTTCAAAGGGAGAGGAGGCCTTTAGCCCAGCAGTGGAAATTTACAGGCTGTTGTTGTTGTTTGTTGTTGTAATAAATTAAAACAAATTCCAGACGGAGGTACTGAAGCTGATGTTATCTGATGAGCCAAAGGAGCGTCCCACCGCCAGCGGAGTGCGAGCCCGCGCGCCTCTCTACCAGAACACCGACCAACAATGGCACTTCACACTGCCCACACTCATCTCCTGCTGACTTCGGAACTATGACGTATCTATAGTGATCTCCAATACAAAACAACCACAGATTATACAGACAGTAGGGACCTGTGACGTATCTATAGTGATCTCCAATACAAAACAACCACAGATTATACAGACAGTAAGGACCTGTGACGTATCTATAGTGATCTCCAATACAAAACTACAGATTATACAGACAATACAGATTATATAAAATTTATATATTGTATTTGGTTTTTGACCAAAATCATACATTTTTTTAATTTTGTTCGACATTTAGAGTTGCTCATATTGCATGAGGTAGCTCAGCGAGTTAGGTTAAATTCCGAATGTAATATGTAAATGGTTAATTAAAGTGTACAATTTAAAAAAGACATTAAAATAATCTCAGTTTATGGAAAATTTTTAATCAATATGATAAAAATTCCTGAACATAAATGTTTGAACTGCTTTATGACTTTTTGTTGAATATGAATTAACACGTGTTTCTATAAAGGTTGATTTTCATGTCCTAATCATGAAAAAGTGAAATTTATTAATCTCTATTATAAATATATATTTTTACTAAAAGTAATCAAATGTTAAGTCAAACTACAAATTTAAAAAAAAAATCCAGTTCCCTGTTAATATTTTTATCCAAAGTACTATTAATAATCAAAATTATTATATATATATTTATTTATTATTATAATTATTATATAAATATGTATATTAAAAAAATATTAACTCTGTTTCTATAAAAACCTAAAACATATATAAAATCAATCTTATAAAATCATAATATAAAATCAAGGGTTACTTACGACTCAGAAAATATATTTCTCAAACCAAAAAGTCTACACTCATCACATGATAGGTACTTTAATGATTTAAACATTTTTTATTATAGTTTTTCTTATAGCCTTTTTTACCCATTCCATATGCAATATTTTTATGTTACACATGCATTTATGAAAAATATGCACTATATAGTTATATAAATACAATATTATATTTGGAACCAAAAATGATTTTAAAAAACAGCTCAATGTTAGAAAGGTATATATATAATAATATTTAAAATATAACATAAATTTCCGGGAAACCCAATGATAAAGAAATGATAGTTAACAAAGAAATAAACCAGTTAATTGTTACTTTAGTTTATATTCCTACATATTGTAATAGTTATTTAAAACTTACTTAATTTAAAGTATGGTAGAGTCTTGCAGCGAAGTCAGATAAAACATTGCTAGCACAACTAAAGGCAAAAAGAAAGTTAAGGCATATCTGAATCAAATATGTATAAGCTTACCAAATTATATTTCGTTAATTTGTCTGGATTAAAAGGAAATGTGAGCCATTAATATTTAGATTAGTGAGACTCTATGTATACTAAAAGCATTTTATATGTATGAGCTATGTTGAACTCATTGACAGTCAAATAGTTTTAAGTGATATTAAATAATGTAATGATAAAAAGCCAGTGATATTAATAAGATGTTTTTTTTGAGGCTTTCTCATTGCCTTATTTGATTGTTGAAGCAATAATATTAAGTATTAATTATGGAAAAGACTGGAATTGGTGTTGGAAGGGTTTTGTATTTTTATTAAAATAAATAATATTATAAATAACTTAAGGAATCATTGAATTGAAAACTATTTTCATTGAATGAACGTAAAAATTTATTTGAATAATTTATTGTCTTGAACGAGTTTCATATGATCTTAATATTTCATTTTCATGAGAAAAATTATTCATACATAAGTAATAATTATAAATAACTCAAAAATTATATACAAAAATTTAGATTTAGGTATGTCAGCGTTATTTTTCTTTGTATTTTCTTACGAATAAGGTGAAAAGATGTAAATTTATTTCTACATAGTCCAGTAGAAACTATTTTTTCTATGTTATGACGATTAATGTATTATAATAATAGGTTATATGATAATTCATAATAAATAGTGTTAACAAAATGTTTGATACTTTTATTTTTATATATTATATCTCAAAATAAAGTTAAATTTACAAATAAGTGTTTTGTTGATTAATTGATAATTGTTGATAGTACTATATTTTTAAATACAGCCATAAAATAATACTTAAATAAAGAATACTATTGAAAAACTTATAAATAAATTACTCTAGAGTAACAAATTTGCACCAGTGGTTTAGATTTTAATTAATTTGACAAAACTAAAAATAAATCAGTATCTTTTCTATATTCTTTTCGTCTAATAATATTTCAAAGAATTACCAGAACATCTTTATTTTCATCTTCAATTATGCATTTATAAGTAATGGATACAACCATAAACAATTTTGACATCATATATTTATTAACATTAAACTATTCATTTCCAGTCTATCCAATCAAAGGGGGCTGGGGTTACTGAATAAATAAACTTGGAAATTAAATTCATGCAATAGTATTGATTGAATAAACTTGAATATTAATCATGTATTGTAAAAAAATAGCATTATAGTAAATAATAGAGCAGAACTATTAATAATAATTAAGTGGAAGACTACTACTTTATAGATGTCATTTCTTTCCAATCTTTTAGTTTTGTCAAATTAGTAGCAAAAAAGTTTAAATACAAAATTAAACACAGTCAATATTTTTAGTAAATCATCACACAGGTATTATTCTAGGTTCAATAGTTAGTTACAAGTATAAGTATCACATATAAAGCTTATTATTATCACATCGAAGGGTCAAAACGACATGTAAATCTACAAATACAGAGTCAATTCCATGACTGTTAGAGATACCATGAGATGCGTCACAGGAAAATCTTGCATGTGAATTTGCTATAATATTTATTTTATGTCAAATTACTTAATTATATAATAGATATATAACGTTTCAAAATTCAATCATTCCTAGCAGATATATACAAAACAAAAGGAATATGAAATAATATCCTTGGCTCATGTAACCGATTTATCTATGTGAAAACACCACAGGATACAGTGCACATTATTCTACTGAGTTACTCTGGTGTAACTCCTACACATGTTGACTGAGGCAAAAATGTCAACCCTCCAATTTTCGCGTCGCGTTACAAACTGACTCAGCCAACCAATTATTTTGACTTTTTTTTAAAGTTATTAGAGCCATCAAAGAATATAATTGAGAATATTTTTATTTATAAAATTATTTCAACGTGCAACATTTTCCAATCATTAAAAATAATGGCAATTATATTTAGACAAAATTTTATCACATCTCACCGTGTCCCTTACACTACAAACTATTCAAAACATTACTGAGCACCCATTTATGGAATGTCCTGCATTATTACATATTACATGCAAAAAACATTAATAAGACGTGTTACTATGTAACATACTTGTTATATAATTTAATTAAATTCCGTTTACTTGCAATTAATTTATAAAATTTGTCAGATATCGTCAACTTCTATTGAAACTATGACTCGAGTTATTATTTTGCAAGAAACTTGGAGTCTTACCTTCTTTAACTATTCTTAACGCCTGTAAGACCCTCGCCGTGTCCAATTCTTTTTCTGAAGCCTTCTCGTTATCTAAACAAATTTCTGACATGCGAGCATTGAATTGCTCGATGACTTTAACTCTGTAGTCTATGGATGACGCTACAGGATTAGCCGTTAACCATAGATATTCTAAGCACGGCAGATTACATATATACTGTACTTCTTCCACGTCGTCAATTAGATTACACCCGAGATCCAAACTTTCTAGTGAATAAAGCTTAGAAAAACCTTGTAGAGATTCGATTTTATTCTGTGAAAGATCTATTTTAACAATATTGCCTATTTTAGCGTGCCAGTTCAGACACGTCGAGAATCTATTCATAGATAAGTTGAGTACTTGTAAATCGTGAAGGCACGATATGTCACACAGCTCGGTCAGTTTGTTTGATGACAGATTCAGTTTCTGTAACTTGGGCACCAGTTTGATTGCCCAGTCGACATTGTCAATGTTGTTGCTTGCAAAGTTTATAACTGTCAATTTCTTCCATATCTGAAAAAAAATATATCCAAAAATTATATCACAGAATTCATAATGAATAGGATGTTCATTGTTAAGAATGTATTTTATTATTGTCATCCCATTTTATATTATTTACTTTCACAAAGAGACTATGCAAATCTAAAAATGGTAAAAATAGAACTAATCAGAGGTTGGCGACCTCCGTGGTCGAGTGGTGTTTACGCCGGTTTTCATGGGTACGTCACTCCGGGTTCCCGGGTTCGATTCCCGGCCGAGTCGATGTAGATTATCATTAGTTTTCTATGTTGTCTTGGGTCTGGGTGTTTGTGGTACGGTCGTTACTTCTGATTTTCCATAGCAAAAGTGCTTTAGTTACTTAAATTGGGATCAGAGTAATGTATGTGATTTCCAGTCCCATATATAATCAAGATGAGCCAATAACTAAAGGTATAAATATATATACGATATTATAAAGATATCCCATCACATAAAAATAGTAGAGCAATATCATCAATATACATACATATATAAAAGTCTTCCGTTAATGAGTGACTGACAGACAACGCACAGGCTAAACCACTGGACCCACAGACTTGATATTTAGCACACGTATACCCTGAGTATCCTAGAGGTGCACTAAAAAGGGATTTTTAAACTTCCCACGGGATAGGAAATAAATGGGATTTGTATTTTCGAATCAAAGTAGCTCTATCTCCGTAACTATATAATTATTACGGGTTTCAAACTTAGCACGTATAAATACAATGAAATGTTGGAAAATAATATTTTATACATATATTATTATATTATTTTATAATAATAAATTATTAAAATAAAAATTTAAACCTAAATATCAGCACATCGTATTATGAATAATATTTAATTATACAAGTAAAAACGCAATAAGTGGATAGTATATCATATATTAGATAAAATATGTAACCTATTTAAATGTGATATAACCTAATTCATAACGAAAACAAATGTTATCTGAATCATTGAAATGACTAAGCAGATGTCCGATAACCTAGTCATAAACTAGGATGGTAATGTGTATTTTATTATTCATATTCATTTATTTTAATATGTCTGTTGCAATCTACATCATTCGTATATAATATGGGATATTTTCTTGCTCGTTTATAGATAATAGTACAAATAGTAAGCTATACTACAATTAACGATTTGACAATCACAACTATACATAGCTATCTAAGGCAGTGGTTCTCAAAGTGTTGTCCGGGGCAATTCAATTTTACCTTAAAGTCACGACTAATATTTAATGAAAGAATTAAATCTGTACACAATAAAAAAGTTATAGGATAATTTTAGAACATTATTTTTCGATATTATGCTTTGTCCACTTATCAATAGCGAACTTTTATATCTACAATCTCTTTTTCCTCATTGCATACTTTATGTAAATAAATTGACGAATTCCTGCATTAAATTATACCTATCGTAAGTGTTCCGCATATTATCAATTGTGCTCCCCTATTTCGTAATGATTGAGAAGCACTATTGTAAACGTTAGACGCTTATTGTTGACACAACTGAGTGGTCTATAGTTAAACATGCTTAAGGCTTGGAGGACTAATCCAATGGCGTAAAGTTTAACAATCAATACAATCGGAAATTCGAATTTTAAATGCAACGTTAAAATGTGTAAAGTTGAGCGAAACGTTTCTGCAGTTTAAGTCTCTAATTTTTAATCATTTGTTTTTTTTTTATATCACATTAATAGCATACTTAAAATTAACAATTTTATTTTGGGAGCGTAAATAGCATATAATTATCTTTTGACATTATAATTTAGTTATTAACATTTGAAAATGTAATTATGAGTAACAAAATACAACATAAAACCTATTCATAGGTTTATTATCTGTTATATATATATATATATATATATATATATATATTAACAAACAGGTGACTCTGCTTGTATGAAAGAATAACTTTCTTAAAAATAAATATGCTGTAATTGATGGTCATAAATAGATTTCTACCAATATAAGTCTGAGACTATTTGTTAAAATAAATATAGTAGGTACACATACCACAGTGTCTGCGAGACTGGACTGGTCCTTGTGTAGAACATCAACGAGCAGAAACTCATTCAAAGTCACAACACTGGCTATATGTACGGACAGACTGATGAGTGAATCACGCAGACTCCCTGAAACAAAAATTCATAAATACTTTAATGCTACGAATGCAAAGATTACCTGAATATTATTTTTAGCAACAATTTCCTATTTGATTACTTAATAAACTATATTACAAATATGCACATCATATAAAGACTTTATTGTAGGTCTACCCTGATACCACAAAGTATCATATTTATATGAAAGCTCCATAACTATTATATAAATTAATATTATTATTATCAGTTTTAATTAGTATTATGATCTTGTAAAGTGGTCATAAGTGTTAGTTTATTTAATAAACCTCTCCAAGCAATTCATTCTTTTATCTCAGAACATATTGTTGTGGATTGCTTAAAAGTCAAGTTTAAAATAAGTGTGTTGTTTATCTACCTAATCTTGTTTAATTATCTTATCTAGATGACTTCTGATATAATTTTTTTAAATATGTATCTGTGGTTCTTTTTAAACACAATATATACATAATTAATACAATATATGTGTAAATAACAATTTTATTTTTAAATATTCTTTGAAAATAGAAGCCTGAAAAAATTAAATTAATGTGTATACATATATATAAGAATGAATACAATGCACAGATAATATCAACAAAACAATGAATGAAAATATTTAACAGAAAAAATTGTTAATCAAATACATATACATACAATTAATCATATTAATTAATCATCATCAGATAGGAAGTCACTATAAAATATAAAATTAATCCCTTGATGTTACCTTGCATTTACTAAATATTTTTGCAAGATATATTCACCAGCAGTGTTGGGCATTAATCAAGCAATTGTCAACTATTTTATTAATTGACGAAAAAAGTAATTGCAATTAAATTAATTACAATTAAATTAATCGCAATTACACTTTTAATTGCACCTTGCAATTAAATTAATTTGATTAACGTATGTCAATTGCAACTTACAATTAAAATAATTGCAATTAACTTTTTTAGTTGTTTTATAAAACAATTAAAACTAACAATTAACTTTATGTATCAAAATGTAATTAGTAAATTTTTAGGAAAATTAAGCTATAAGTATTAGACTTCAGACAAATAAAAATGTGGTAAAAGGCTCTAAAAAAGTGTTTATTTTTATATTATATAATATAAAGTTGCATTGATAAATATTTCTGCAGCGTAGGTATAAAACAAAAACATTTCAAGTCGTCGTCTTCGTTCAAGTCTTTTATGTGTTGCTAATATATTTATTGAACTACATGAAAAGATAGGGGGGCACTATTCTACTACTCGGAACCACACGGGTATATTGTATTACCTTATATATTTATATACACCGGCTTTATATTATACAGCAGTATTTTTAATTGTTATTTTTAATTAAAATTAACAAAACAATTAAAAATTAATTAATTGTTAATTGTTACTAATACAGTTAACAATTAAATAATTGTTAGTTGTGATTTTACACAATTACAATTGATTAATTGTTAACTGTACTAGTAACAATTAACAATTAATTAATTGTTAATCTTTAATTTTAATTGCAATTAAAATTTGCCCAACACTGTTCACCAGTGCCTGCTTTATTAATTCATTTAGAGTTAGCACATTAATAAACTCTTAAATAACTGTGACATTTAATAATTTTACTAAATCACAGTATATAATTTCTGTTTAATAATTAGTCAATACATAAGGGAAGATCTATCCCTAGGTATATATATTATAAAAGTGCATTCATGCAACTTTAGTATAGGAAACTTTTGTTAATCCTTATGTATTAAGTATTGGTAGATTGAAGCATAAATAAATAAATAAAACTGACTAAGACATTAACTTACCGACACTTTGTATACATCCCATGGGAACACCGAGGACTTTTAAATCAACTAACGATTTAAATGATATGAGATCAAAGAATAGTTCATTTGGTATAATGTTACTTGTTCCTAATTTCTCATAGCTCCCTTCAATGCTGAGCGATCTCACTTGAGAACAGAAATCCAGTATGTGGCTGAAGTCAAACATTTGATCCTCTTTCTCTGTAGGTGGACATGCCATTTTAAATCTTTCGCTTATAGCATGTAACTGAAAGAACATATAATATATATTAAGTATTACAGATATTAAGAATGAGGTAAATATAATCTTAACAAATTTAAGTGTAGTGTTTAGTGTCAATCATATGGTGATTGACACTATACATATCTCACTTTTGAGTCACATAATTTAATTATATTTGATTTTAATATCCTTGTTTGATAAGGAGTGAATAAAGAAATTTACCTCGAGTATGCTGAATTTATGTGATTTTTCATTTTCCAATAACTTGTCGCCTTCTAAGTAAAGCTTTTTAGCCAAATCTTGTAACAGGAAAAATATATCATACAAGTGGAAGTGTAAGAAATGCGCGAACTCCGATGGCATCGTGAGCATTAAATATTTGAAGACATTTTTAAGGTAATCGTTTAACGCTTCACGTCTTTGTTCGACAAATTTAGGTGTTTTATTGCGTATAACTTTTTTCGGTGGCAACAAATCTTTCGCCACGCCATGGTCACTCACTAGCTTCTCGTGGAGTTCCACAAAGTCACTGTACCGATGTAAAACTTCCCATTGCACTGATCCCACTTTAACAACGATTTTATAATACGTTACATTATCCTTGGATAAAGCTTCAACCACATTCACTGTGCTGTCGTTTCGGTAATTTACAAACGACGACATTTTTACGTTGTACGGAAATTGGTTTAATTTCGCATTTCAAGTGATGTAATGACGGAAATCGACCGTGAAGTTTTATTTGATGCGCTACTAAGCCTTCTACAGAAATAATACAGTAACCAGTCTCATCAGTCAACACTAAAATGTAAATTATGACATTTGACATTTCTAAAATGTGATTTTGACGTTCTTATTCAATTCAGAATCCATTTGACATTTTGTAAATTTATCGTAATAATATAATGTTATAATAAATATTATATTCAATTTATACTATTATTTTTATAAGCTTCTAAATAAAGTCATGTCGATTAATGATTATAGTTTGGGCAATATTAAAGACTCCAAAATAGCTTAAAAATTACAATACCTTGTAACTGTTTCTAATCAAAGTTTTTTTAAATTAAATAAAAAAAAAATATTAATTATTGTAATAAACACGCAAAGTATAAAATAGCATTCATTCGTTATTTTTATTATTCGATTATATTCTTCCATCAGCTTCAGCTTCTTCAGCACATCCAATAACTGGCTTACCTACGTATTTTCAGACAAACAAATATAAGATCCTTTTCATTTCAATAAAATTTGATAGATATCGATATGGTCAACTTATATTAATGTCCAAGGCGTCATAGCTTGAGCATACTCAGTTAGCGCATCCATCACCAAGCAGAATAAATACGGACTGAGTACTGAGCCTTGGTGCACTCCATCAGTTACCACTATTGGTTTTGTCTAACCCACTGTAATTCTAATTATAGATTTTACTTCCCCGGTCCCTGTACATGTCAGCAATGGTGTCTATGTCCCATTCTGGGATATTTTTGTTGATAATTTATTATAAATTTACTTTTTGTTTTCGAAATTAACTCTCAACATTGGAACGCTACGCGAAATTGGATACGAGGACGTATCGGTATCGTACCTCGGTCGTCGCGTGCCTCACCCACACATACACAAAACTAATAGAGCGGGTTTACGCTTTAATCTGAAGTATTTGTGTCTATTGTTTGCACAACTCTTTCAGCTTTACAAAAATGATGACAATAAATTTAAATATACTTCAAATAAAGAATTTTATCAATTAGACTGTTTTTTTTAATGTTAGTTCAGAAAGAGGTATCACGCATGTATTAGTTATTTCAACCTTCTATTTATCTGAAATAGAATATAATACAATACAAAACAAATGAAGATATTCTTCCTACCCGTGAACATGCCATATAATAATAATAAATGTTTATTTCATCAATAACCAAGACAAGTATATTAACATTACAAAGGGTAATTTCTTCTTTTGAGTGCCATGAGCTCCCGTGCCAGAAGAAGTCGCTCTTCCTCATTCACTCATACTTTAATGCAAGTTATAAGATGAAACAAGCTAAGAATTACAAAAATACTATAGAAAATAGATATTGGTAAATCGCGCGCTTGTGTGTGTCTCTGTGTGTATGTATGTGAGTAAGCATGTAAATTACGTGTGAAATTTTCATGTGTAAATGGCTAACTGTATATATATCCAATCCAATCTACAAAACAAGATAAAGTAATAATTAATTCAGTATCATCATAATTCAAACCTTTAAGCCACGCCATTATTTTCGGTTTACATCCATGCAGAGTTATATATAATTGATCCTGCGAAAAACAAGGATTTTCTAGATTTTCTAGATCCACATATACTTATTCAAAGATTGTCCTTGTGATTTGTATTATAATATTAATGGTGATGGCGAATGCAAAACGGGTCGGAAATTAAGTTATTTAAAATCAAACGGTAAATCGGCTGGGATGAATTCAATCCCATGTTCGTTTTCTGGTTTTAAGCTGCACTTCCACCAATTTTCAGTCAATTCGGTGTAGTGGAACTAGCACAACTTTCTTTTATAAATATAGATAAGTGACCACCTGTAAAAATCCCGTCTGAAAAGGAGAAGAAGTTTAGATCTCCTCAGAGGAAGATACAGTTTCTAAGGTTTAATCTCCTTTCAGATTGTTTTGGAACTTGTTTCAATGCTTTTTAATTTTTTTTTAATGACAGCCATTTAAATTTGTAAACAAGGGTATATAAATAAAAAGCCGGATATCTATTCACAACTTTATTTAAGTATATTGAAGATTTTTACAACTAAAATTGTGCAAATAAAGTTTACAAAAATCTCTATATTTACAGATGAATTTGCTATATAGAGATGATCTGGTACATATTGTAGATTTAACAGTTTTTAGTTCTACCAATTAAAATTTTGGTGTATCTGTTTATACTGACGTAACTCATTAGAAATAAATGAAATACAACATATATTTTTATTTTACCAAGTTTCCATTGTTGATTAGTGGTAGAAAATAAAACAAATGTTCTTTTATTATTATTATTAAATCAACCATTTCACTGTCGTTATTATAGATGTGTTGAGTAATGTTTCTGAACGTAGAAGATTCAAAGTGATGATTTCATATATGTTTTTCAATACAGTAAATTTACAAACATATCTACAATATGACCTGAATCTATGGCAAGTAATTTAATAGTACAATTATTGTACAAAATCTTTTCGTACTGGTTTTTTTGAGGAATTTTAATAAATAACTGGGTTGTATTTAAATAAATATGTTTATAAATTAAATTATTAAAAATTGAATCTGCACTGCTATATTTTTATTATATAATGCCTGTTTTCAAATAATTACTTATATTCCTGGTATCTATGCTTCAGTTTTATTTACTCCTGTCCTGTTCTTTGTCCAGGGAATCTGTATGGAACTTGTATTTTTCACATGGATACTATACTGGTAAGTTATCGACGTATCAATTATTTATTATTGTCAAATACACTGGCACAGTTGAAATGATTCTCAATTTGAAGTAAACCTACTGACCATGATTGACCATTTTCAATTGAGATAACGCCAAAATTAATTGAGTTTAATTGATTTGTTTTATTTTTCAGCTAACCATTATTTTTAACAATAAGTATTGATATTTGTGACCTTGAATATGTTACCAATGTATGTGGAAATCTTCCCTTTATTTATATATTATAAGTATTTAAGTGATATAGAAAAAAACATGTATTGAAGACAATTCAGTTAAAATACAGTTATTCTTACTTTATTTGACCTAAAATTGAGTTATGTTTATTCATAGTTTATCAACAGACTTGTTTGAAATATAATTGACCATGCGATTTGATTTCTACATATATAACTATAAGTACTTGTATAAAATTTTGTGTTATTAAAAATATGTCCATTAAAAAAAGCTTTGAAATTTAAATATTGTAATTGGTATTCAATATATATAGCAAAATAATATATAAATATCGAATTGCTTCATCCCGTGGACGGATAAGGACGTTTTCGCATTACTAAGACATTTTTTGTTCAAATATTTGCGCATTAAATTCTATTCATTACAAAAATTATTATTCATAATGTTAAAAATTCAATCAAAATGTTACCATACATATCTAAAATTGTTATTAAAAAGGCGTATTTTAAACAAATCAAATTTCATTAATCTTAGATATTAAAAAAATAATAATCGTTGCACGAATATAACAATATTAAATTATAAAATAATTACATATTAAGTCGAAAATTAAAAATTAAAATATTAATAAAATTAACACAGCAATGTTATTGTTCTAGAAAAACGAATAATTATAATTGTCCTAAATTCAGAAATAAAATCTATGAAATTAAATATAATTATAATTAATGCGAGTTCAGTGTTAAAAAAAAAACTATTTCGTTTGTAATAGTTAAAAAATAACATGCAATAAAATTATGAAACTTTCGGGTGGAACATTTCCTGATTTGTCTATTGACGATCGTTTTTTTTTCTTCTTTTAATTGAGTATCGAGTTTATGATGTACTCTCCACAGCCTAAGGTGACACTTCAAACAACGCATCTTACTTTAAATACTAATTTAAAAAATAGTTTAAATTTGTATAAAATAAATTATATTCCAATTTAATTTTTTTGAACATTATAAAATCACAGTTCAAAATTACGATCATGGCATTCGATGATTAAAATTACGATTGCAACTACACTTAAACCTTATATAAAGTTAGGTACTTAGAATTAAGTATGTGATATTTAGGTACATCTAAGGCATCTAGTCTAGGACTTACTTCAGAAGAAATTTTGTTTTTATAAAAAAAAAAATTGAACGTGATTTTAAGGCCAAGGTAGAGCATATTCTTCCAATATAATTAAAAATGTTAGACAAAGATTATTTACTATAAAATAAGGTTTAAAGTCAGTGTTACAATGTAACCTAATAGGGTAAATGACACTTACCGAACTTATAATTGTACTAAATTTTGCCTTGGCCATAGACAAAAATTCTTTATAAAAATATGATTGCTATTTACATTTAAACGTTTTAAGGCATTTCATACAAATGTGTCAGTTATGACTTTATTATTTTTAAATATGCCTTCAGAGGCGAAAGCTAACAGTCATAATGCCACAGTTCGTATATAAGTGTCGTTTTCGTAGCAATCAGCTGACAATCGTAAAGCTTGCTCCTCACATAGCGCGGACAGTTCCTTGAGCCACTCGTCTAGTATCACTGCGTTTAGGACGGAACGGAGCGTGATGGACTGGTTCCAGTAGGCTTCTTGGGTGAAGATCGGAAGCCTTTGTGCGGGGGATGTATGGACTGAGTTTTGTAGGTTGTGAGAGTTGTGTTGTGTCGGTGATACTGAAATATAATAATTGGTATAAATTATATAGTATGTTGAATATGACAACTTTGATTCGCAAGACAAGTGTATCTTGTGTTAGTTAGATGATTATGAATTCTTCTTTTAGTCGATACTAGCGACCCTCCCCGGCTTCGCACGGATGCAAGATGCATGCAATACTGATATCACATTACAAACTTCTAAAATTATCAGTGTTTCTTGGTGGTAGGTAGCTTTGTGCAAGCCCGTCTGGGCAGGTAACACCCACTCATTAGTTATTCCACCACCAAATAACAGTACTCAGTATTGTTGCGTTCCGGTTTGAAGGGTGAGTGAGCCAGTGTAACTACAGGCACAAGGGACATAACATCTTAGTTCCCAAGATCGGTGGCACATTGACGATGTAAGGAATAGTTAATATTTCTTACAGCGTCATTGTCTATGGGTGATGGTGATCACTTACCATCAGACCCATATGCTCGCCCACCAACCTATACCATAAAAAAACTATATTGTCCATGTATTATACACAGAAAACTTCCTCTCGAATCACTATCTATTAAAAAAACCGCATCAAAATCTGTTGCGTAGTTTTAAAAGATTTAAACATACAAAGGTATATAAGGACAGATAATGCGATTTAGTTTTATAGTATGTAGCGATACTCACATGAAGTTTTCCTGTTGAACATATTTGATATACTGGACGAGAAGCTGCGACGCTTGGCCTCCACTCGTCGGAAAGGGGATTCATCCCCTCTCTGTGCGGGAGAGTTTGACCGCGGTTGACCTGAACAAAACATTATACATCTTGTCTCATACTCACTATACATATTTTATGTAAATGACGACCTCCATGGTCGAGTGGTGTGTACACCGGTTTTCATGGGTACGGCACTCTGAGTCGATGTAGATTACCATTAGTTTTCTACGTTGTCTTGGGTCTGGGTGTTTGTGGTACCGTCGTTACTTCTGATTTCCATAACACAAGTGCTTAAGCTACTTACATTGGGATCAGAGTAATGTATGTGATGTTGTCTCATGTTTATTTATTTTATTATTTATCAGTTTGCAATAGGTAACAATAACAGAATATGTGCCAATTTGTTATCGATATTTGCATGCACAACGTATATTTGTAACACATGGCTAGTAATTATTTAAAATAAAAACATTCTTTTCATATGCTTTTTATATTTTGCAGTTGTACATTACATTAATCGTTAATGCGTTAAAACTAACTCAGAATTCGAATTGTCAAGTAACAAAGTCCAAAAAAAAAAATTAATAAGACCTTCGGTGTGTATGCAACAATTATTACAGGTCGCAGATTTTTCAGACCGCGAAATAAAGAGTAAAAGAGTTCTTGCCGGTTCTTCTCGGTAGAATCTACTTTTCGACCCGGTGGTAGCTTCACTTAATTATTAAATGACGATTCAAAATTGCTTGTAAAAGCCTACTTGAATAAAGTTTATTTTGATTTTGATTTGATTTTGTCCACAGCACCAGATAGTGTCTTCAGCGTAACAGACTTGACCTTGAGAAATTGGTAATATTGGTTTTTAGTAAGTATAATGTGTAGGCTCCTTCCACCAACCCGCATTGGAACAGCGTGGTGGAATATGTTCCAAAAACCTTCTCCTCAAACGGAGAGGAAGCCTTTAGCCCAGCAGTGGGAATTTACAGTCTGTTGTTGTTGTTGTTGTGTAGGCTCCAATTTAAATTTCTGCTACTTTTTAATAAAAAAAGAAAAAAAATCTGTTCTTGTTACTTCATTTCAACACCTATATGTCGAAGAATGAGCAACGCCATCGATACGATCAAGAACTATGTCTTGATGTTACTAGTTAATAAAATTCTTGAAGTTGACACTGGTACGAAATCGCTTTTACAAAACGACAACACTGCATTCTTGGTAGCTGTCAAGCGTTCGTTTGTTAATATCGATTTGTTCCGTGAAAATAAAATATTGTAAAATCCGTTAACGGTTTTATTTTTAAAAATTAAGTAATGGAGGAAGAGCGATCTGAGCCCGAACGTACGGAGGATGCGATATACATAACTTTTTATAAAAAAAATAATTAATCCGCATCCGCAACATCCCTTTTTTTGTCGCTGGAAAAACGCACTACGCGCTTCCCCCACGTGATGGAAAGTGGGGGGGGGGTGGTACTCCCCGGAGACCTGGACGCCGAGTGCGGCTAAGTACACCGGGTTTACCCACTAAAAAACCAGCGGTACCCTCTCCGTCTTTCGATGGACGCCACGGGATCGCTTACGAATGCTACCGTGAGTAGTACTTTGTACTATGAGAGCATCTCTACATAATAAGTAGAGTATTCTGATTATGACGTATACTCACTGTCTTCGTTTGTCTGCGCCCGCGACTTCACCAAGGTCATCTCCCGTTGTATGAGGAACACCCTCGCCTTGTCGACCAGCTCGCTCGTGTTGTCCAAGCCGTTTGTCAACTCGTCGATTTCTTCCTTTAACCTACTGAGAATCTGAAAAATGTTATAAGACTATTAGCTCCTAATTATTCTCAGAGCTCAGAATTATACTGTAATTTCTTTCAAGAAATTACAGTATAATTCTTCTTTTCCGAGCCAATTAAGCGTAAGCGTGTGGTATTTGGAGCCGAGATGGCCCAGTGGTTAGAACGCGTGCATCTTAACCGATGATTGCGGGTTCAAACCCAGGCAAGCACCACTATGTATATGTGCTTAATTTGTGTTTATAATTCATCTCGTGCTCGGCGGTGAAGGAAAACATCGTGAGGAAACCTGCATGCGACTAATTTCATTGAAATTCTGCCACATGTGCATTCCACCAACGCGCATTGGAACAGCGTGGTGGAATATGTTCCAAACCCTCTCCTTAATGGGAGAGGAGGACATTAGCCCAGCAGTGGAAAATTTACAGGCTGTTACTTTACTTTACTTCTTCAAAGCGTTATAAGTATAGTACGACACAAATTAGATGTAGCATCGGAAAATGCAATGGAATGAATATAAAACCGATTACTGCCGATTTACACAACCAATAGAAATAGCTCCCTATAGCGTCATTCGACGCTATTCGTTGCTATAGATTCTCGCGTCTTAGAAAGCAAGTGCATGTAAATCGACGCGTCAAATTGACGAATATATTAAGTCATACGATATTACAAGTTATTACGCTTGTATAAAGATCATATTCGCATGAGAAATAAATTTTGATAATTTGGGATAGTGTGCGCAATACGGATGTGATCGGTTTTACGAATTTTGCCGATGCGACATCTAAGTTGTGTCGTACTATACTCGTATTAAATGTTTCATTTAATGCATTTTGAATATTTACCTGGAACAATGAAGGCACATTCGGTTGCAACACAAAGCCGGGACACAGCAACAGCGCCGTCAACAGCGGCGTCGGCAGAGAGGCCAGCTTACTCAATATGCTGGACACCCGACACGTGACGGCTACTTCGGTTTCGAGGAAATTGGCGGCTTTTTTTAGAAGACTATGTAGAAGGGGGCCTTTTAGAGAGACAAAAATAGTGTTGTCTTAAATTTTCGCGATTATTACACATTGAAATAAAACTAATTTTAACAGATTTGAATCGCGTATATTAATTATTTTGACGTGACAACGTCTTATAAATTGGTTTGCCGGGTGACACTTCAAGAAACTGCGTCACGCTCCGCTCACGTTATGCGCTCACAATGAGAGCGAGTGAGAGGCACGCGTCCCTTCCACTCGGGCATGGTTAGCCCGCCTAAGAGCGAGAGAGACAGACAAAAGTCAGTGCGAGATTCTTTGTATAAATTAATGTTTTAAATATAATTCTTTGTATAAATAAATGTTTTAAATTGTTACTATTATTTCATCCTTCTTCCTACTATACGAATTAAAATTATTTTACCACTCAAAGTCGTTGTCACGTAAAACTTTCGCCCGTATACCGACTTTACAGGCAACAGGATTTTTTTAACATCCCGACGTTTCGAGCACTTTACAGCGTCCGTGGTCACGGGTAGACTGAGGTGACATTTGTCTATATAAAGTACAAAAGAAATATTATTTACAACTACCGCCAACGATTTCTCAATTGGTATTTTGAGTAGCGTTCCGGTTGCACGCAAAAGGCACTAACTACCCGCGACCACGAACGCTGTAAAGTGCTCGAAACGTCGGGATGTTTAAAATAATTAATATACGCGATTCAAATCCGCTATAGCTAGTTTTATTTCAAGACAAAAATAGGTTAACATAAAGATTATCCAGCCATTAATCCTGTAACACGAAAGAGTTTTACTATATTTAACTAGAATCTTACCGATAATTGATTCAGCACTGGCACGCCAATTCCTCACGGAAGACATTTCGTCGTAATCCCTTGTAACTGCACTCTTCACAAAACTCTTCACGAACGATTCCTCAGCGAAACCTTCGTCCTCATTTTCATCGATCCTGTACCTAAAGCTATCGTATCCACTACTTTCGCCGAACGATGTTAAACTATCAGGATCTTTTGTTTCGTTACATTGCTGCTCACTAACTTTACTGCTTTCGGCTACTTCATTCAGAGAGTTCAAGCTATGTGGTTCCTTTTCGGAAGTATCGCTGTTTTTGAGAGTATCGTAACCGCTCGTGCATACTGAGACGAGGCTGTCCTGCTCTCGCAGGGGGGTTTGAGCATCTATCTCTTTCGTTTCTTTAGTTGAGTTGTTGTTAGTTTCTCGTTTCGGTGGGATCGCGTCGTATTTGAAGCTCCAGTTTGCGCACGCTATCGAACGTGATACGATTTCGAATCGCGCGTCGCAGAGATATGCATGATAATTGTTATAAAGTGTTTCGTTTGGATTCTGAAAGTAATAATAAAGTTTATGTGATATATAAGATTTAAATGTAATGTTAAAAATATATAGGTTAAAATAGTAAATTTAGAAAAAAAAAAAAAGATAAAATTATTATGAATAATTTAGAAAGCATACCACTACTGTTCCTGATAAAGGTCATATGTACATTATTTATTTTATGGAGAACTACAAAATTATTGTTTTCTTATATTTTCAAGGTATGATAACTAATGTATGTATAAAAATACTTTACAGTCAACTCGCAACAAAAAAGTATTAAAACCTTTTTCACCGACAGTAGCAATATCTTAAATAATTAGGTTTAGTTACCTTAGGAACAAACGTATCAGCTCCGGGCTATTATTGAAAAAGAAAACAACTTTACATTAACGACGAGACCAAATACGTGCTAAAACTTCTTAATCGTATTAGAGCCTATAGGATTTTTTCGAATTGAGCGTAAATTTGTTAATAAAACAATTTGCAAGATAAGATTACCAACGTTAAATTAGAGGAAAGCCTTTAATTTCAAAAAATGGAAAAGGTCTCTGTTTTAGCGATAGGACTTGTATATCTCTTAAACGTGACTAAAGTATAGTTCGACACAATGTAGAATAGAATCTATAGCGACGAATAGCGTCGAATGGCACGATAGGGAGCTATTTCTATATTTGTACCAATTGGCAGTTATCCGTTTGTTGTTGTTGTTGTTTGATTTTGCAGATGATACATCTATATTTAGTCGTACTATATGTGTTGATCGGTGTATTATGATTTTTGAGAAATTTTTCCATATCGTCTCAGTCAAAAAAGAGAAAATCTTACCCCGTAATCAAAGTTAACTTCATGGACTAGATTGTTCATGGCGATATCACCGTGGACTCCATTCATTCTCCTATTATCATCATCCCTCTTAAAATCCAACACCCTCCTTCCACTCAGGGCCAATTCGTCCACCCACTCTCTGGTCTTCTCTACTGGTCTCGTACAACACCTGGGACTCAGTGCTATGAAGGCCATGGCTGTATCTCTGTAGAGTTCCGGATTAGACAGCTTATGCCTGTATATCGCCATCAAATGGTTGCCATTCAAGAGGTATTTGTAGACTAGTTCTATCATCACATCTTCGCAGTTTAGGTCGATTAGTGTTTCAATGAGGGATAATGTTACTAAGGAAAGCTGAAAAGATTATAAAAATATTACAGTAAGGGAAATCACATACAAGTCGAGTTTATAATTGTTCCTAACTGAGCTAATTTTATCCAGTGGTTGGGTATCTTCCACTCATAAAATATTCTATCTTCAAACGACAAACTTCGTAAAGCAAAAGTGCTGTTTTGGGTATAAAATATTTTGGTATGAAAATTGTAGAATACAATACACAATAACATCAAAAAACACTCATCAAACTGGGATGCACCAATACCAAATTGGTGCATCCCAGTTTGATGAGCGAACTGAAATTATAAGGATAACGGACATACGACATTTTACATTACGTTAAAATGTCAGGAGCACTTTCCTTTCTCATTTTCCATTTTTAAACTTATAAAAAAAATATCCATCTTTTTTGTCAACAAAATTAATTTTGAGCAATTCCCTTTTTCAGGATATACCTTTACAACCAGCGCATAATAAGTAAAAATTGTGGGGACATCGTTCAATTCAATATAAAGTAGAGGGCATTGAATTCTTAAAACGAAATAGTTGATCATTTTAGAGATAAATGTATAGCTCACTTGATCATTCCCTTCCAATCTGCCGAGCAGGACATCAATAACTTTGACGCCATCGTACTCGTAGGCGAACAGGAAGTGAAGGATCACCCGCAAAAGTCCACCGGAAGTGACGCAACGCAGTAGCAGCTCGAGGTATGCCATTGCGGTCGCCTGCTCGCCGGCGCCGCTCTGTAAGGGCCCCGCTCTCTTCTATCGTGGTTCGTGTCACGAGTAGATGGCGGTCGAGTGACAGTTATTGGGACTTGGATGAATTAATCGTTAGGGATGTTACAGGTTTGGTAAATTAACGGGATGTGTGGTGTCGGTAAAAGGTCGTTGACCTTGAATATCTTATAAGGTTAGTTTATATAGGTTTTGTTATTGTATTTCAGAAGCGTGATGTTATATTTGCTCATACAATCAGTGCATGTTAAGAACACGTTAGATGAGAAAATTATTATTATTAAATACTTTATTGACCAACAACAGAAGTTGAAAAAAAAGGCGGACTTAATGCCTGAAGGCACTCTCTACCAGTCAACCTTTAGGCCAAACAGAAAGTTATGAACAATAATTTTACAAAAATTCCAAAATTTCATCTTCAATTTAATCAAGATAATTATTTCATATGTATCTTATAACATTAAAAAAAAACCGTAGTGGTGTTACATTAGTCTTATTGAGTATGTTATTACAAAACTTATGATGCTATCCAAAATTTAATAAAGTTTCAAAGAAAGCATTATACAAAACGGCAATTGCTCACCATTTCTCATGTCACCTTTAACCATACAAGCGGTATCACACGTCTGTTTTAATGGAAGCGATAATGACAAATGAAAAAGGACTCTAGGATGATTGGCGAAAGGTTCACAATACACTGTCACTTAACCGTGAAACGTATAAATGTATGAATAACGAAGAAAAATCTCTATAACGATTTTTTAACCATAGATTAGATTATTCTTATTTTTTTTCATTACTTTGAATTACATGACCAATCACAGGTTGTTATAGTTGATATGATTAATTAATTATTATTTATTACACAACTGTGTTAAGATATTACAATCTAACAGAAATTTTCTAGTGAAATTAGGAGATTGTCAAAATGTCCGGGAATTCCAAGTCACAGGTACAAATACTAGACTAGGTTTTTTTGGAAAATAAATTAAAAGACAAACGTTAGGAACATGTTATAGAGAGATTTCATCGTTGGCCATTACCACATATGTCACGAAACCCATGGAATTTTAGCTTACAATTTTTTAGAAACATGATAGATAACTCTTTTAATTATTGTCGATATTAATGTCTAATACATAATAATATACACCAAACTGAACATGATTTTAGGAAACATAATAATATATACTTTTCTGTTTAGCTCAGAAGAGATATCTTAGTTCTTAGAAAAAAAATAATTACACTTTTTGCTATCTATAAAATTTTATAACCTATTATCACAACAGTACACATTTTATTTACTTATTATATATATTTTTTTGTATTTTGTTATTTTTAAATTTGCAAATTCCTTTAAAAATATATGTTAAAAGAACACAATATGCTTATAGGCATGCAATATACACACACAATCCAATGAAGTATGCATTCAAACAAACCCTTTCCCAATTATAAACAGTACCTGTAACAGTGCTGGACCCATCACCGGTATCAGAAAACCCTGGTAGAGGAGATCTAGAAGATGTTTCTTGATGGACGGATGAGCCACCTGTCACACGAATTTACATCAACATTAATAGATTGTAAATTTCCCACTGCTGGGCAAAGTCTTCCTTTTAGGAGAAGATTCGGAGCCTATTCCACCACGTTGTTTCAATGAAGGTTGGTGTAGTCAAATGTGGCAGAATTTCATTGACATCAGACACATGCAGGTTTCCTCACGATGTTTGCCTTCACCGCCGAGCACGAGATAAATTATAAACACTATAACTAAGCATATGAAAACTCAGTGGTTCTTGCCTGGGTTTAAACCCGTAATCTCAGCTCTTTTTAGACGTATTTTATATAATATACATATTTATGTATAATATACATCATTAATTTGTAGAAAAGTCACGTAAGTCTTAAAAAAAGTCATACCTGCATTTTTGTCTTTCGTATTGGGTCTGTATTGTGATATTTTTCGCTGTTTAGTGTTAGACAGTTTTGTGTTTATCAAAATGTAGCATAACAATCTATAATAAAAGTAAAGTAACAGTCTGTAAATTTTCCACAGCTGGGCTAAGGCCTCCTCTCCCATTAAGGAGAGGGTTTGGAGCATATTCCACCACGATGTTCCAATACAGGTTAGTGGAATGCACATGTGGCAGAATTTCGATGAAATTAGACACATGCAGTTTCCTCACGACGTTTTCCTTCACCGCCGAGCACGAGATGATTATAAACACAAATTAAGCAATTATATATATATATATATATATATATATATATATATATATATATATAGTGGTGCTTGGGTGGGTTTGAACCCGAAAACACTGAGTCATCTAAGCTCGACAATCTATAATAGTACATATTATTTTAATCGAAGGAGAGTAAGTAAGTAGGTAAGTATTCTTTATTGTACACCAAAGAATAAATAAATTATACAGTAATTGCAAAACTTGATCTAAATGTACAATTGGCGGCCTTGTCGCTAAGCAGCGATCTCTGTTAAAGCAACCATGTTACGTAGGACATAGTAATCAGTAATTAAACGTTTCAGGTGTACATATATAAGAGAAAATCATACTTATACGAAATTAAATATATACATAGTAAACATATAAATAAATAAATATGAGACAACATCACATACATTACTCTGATCCCAATGTAAGTAGCTGAAGCACTTGTGTTATGGAAATCAGAAGTAACGACGGTACCACAAACACCCAGACCCAAGACAACATAGAAAACTAATGGTAATCTACATCGACTCGGCCGGGAATCGAACCCGGGACCTCAGAGTGGCGTACCCATGAAAACCGGTGTACACGACACTCGACCATGGGGGTCGTCGTATATACTACACTGAATATATAATAGAGTATTTAATGTAGTTCTCATACCTGAGCGACAGCATTGCAGAACTCTAGCGAGTCGATGAAGAGAGTGAGTTTGTGTACGCGGTTGACGTCGTCGGGCGTGAGGCGCGCCACGCCCAACGAGCGAGGCAGTAGCGAATAGAGCCCGCTCAGACCTGAGAACGTTCTAGAATGGTCACTTGCCATACTTTGCAATATATAGCCTAACTGATCTATTCAATAATGTTGTCTTAAATTTTCGTAAGGTAAAAATGTCACGGACAAAGTTTATCGCAAATGGCATTCCTGTTTGCACTTTCCAATCTTGGGTGGTATTGAACGCTTTTATCATTAAACCACCAAACTTTACGATTTACTTGGTGGTAAGGCTTTTGCAAGTCCATCTGCCAAGATATTACCAATCTTATTATCTATAATTCCGGTTTGAAAAATCAGTAAAGCGCTATCTTTACAAATACAAGGAACACAAAATTTTAGCTCCCAATGTTGGTTGTGCATTGAGATGAGAATAATATATTAAACATTTCTTACAATGGTTATGTCTGTGCGTCGGTAACCACATATCATGAGGTGGTTTTCCCGTCTGCCTACAAAAATAAATGTTGAATAGATAAAACTAGTTATAACGGATTTGAATCGCGTATATTAATTATTTTTGGCAACCCGACGTTTCGAGCCCTTTACAGCGTTCTTGGTCACGGGTAGATTAAGGTGACATTTGTCTATTTGGAGAAAAAAAGAAATATTATTCACAGCTACTGCCAACGATTTCTCAATTGGTATCTTGAGTAACGTTCTGGTTGGTCACGCGACGTGGCCGGGTCTACCCGTGACCACGAACGCTGTAAAGTGCTCGAAACGTCGGGATGCCAAAAATAATTAATATACGCGATTCAAATCCATTATAACTAGTTTTATCTATTTAACATTTGTTTTTGAGGCATAGGTAGGCGGACGGGGAAACCACCTCATGATATGTGGTTACCACTGCACAGACATAACCATTGTAAGAAATGTTTAATATATTATTCTCATCTCAATGCACAACCAACCTTAGGAGCTAATATATTGCGTTCCTTGTATCTGTAGATATAGCGCTTTATTGATTTTTCAAACCCGAATCATAGATAATAAGATTGGTGGTATCTTGGCAGATGGACTTGCAAAAGCCTTACCACCAAGTAAATTGTAAAATTTGGTGGTTTAATGATAAAAGCATTCACTACCACCCAAGATTGGAAAGTGCAGACAGGAATGCCATTAGTGGCAAATTTTGTCCGTGACATTTTTACCTTACGCAAACAGTTTTAATATTTAACAAACTAAGACGAAGAAAAATTGAGAGAAGAATAAGAGTTTAGTGTCGACATAAAAATAATCCATTACATAGATAGATAGATATGCTCATAATATAGATAGATAAAATCAGTCGATAAAGTTGTTGTTAGATCAATACCTGTGGCCAGTATAGGACACGCGTTCCCCGCAAGCAAGCAATGAGCTAGGGGTGGACATTTCGCGGACATCTTAGCACAGAGCAGAAACGCATCACGCGCCACCGACCCTGCGGAACCTTCTATATGCACAGATGACAGAAGAAGTCGACCGATGATAAATCTGTAAAGGAACACTCATTACGATTTTTTACAAGACCAAGCTTATCGATAAAAATGCCTTAATACACATATTTTTTATAGTTTACAGTTTACACTTTCAATGTTTGTGTTTATTAATGAAATGTAAAAAAATGCAAAATACATCCACTACTGCACAGCACATATTAATAAGACGTTCGGTACTTTTGGATCATTAACGGATTTATTTTAGATAACAACCATAATCTATACTCCAGCCAAATTCGATGTAGAATGTTTAATAACAAAGCGTTGCTTAGCAACCAACGTCAGGCAGATGCTCAAAACATTTTTAGAAATATGTACAACAATTATTTTTGATGTTAATAAAAATTAAAATTGATGATTAATAATAAAATATTTAAGACAAAGGACTAAGCGCATTCTTGGTTGTATATTACATAATTATATAATTATAATACTTATGATCATCTGGAATAATGTAGATCTCAAAAATAATACCTCCAATTTTAAAATGATATCAGAAATTACCTCATAGTTATATAATTCGCTTTATTAACTTTATCTATCGCCTCCCAAACGACAGGACTCATTTAGATTAATTTTGTGTATATTTTAATGGGTCTTTTTTAATTATTATTATTATATATTTTTTTTAATTAATTAAAATGTAACCGCAATAAAATTTCTTAAATTTTATCTGATATATATATTAGAAGAATTTCTAAATATATGTGGTTGAAACAGTGATTATAGTGCTATATTTATGCTAGCCAAAACAAGATGTCTTTTTTTTAATCTGTGTGTAAAGAAACGTTGTGTGTAATGTTAACATTCTTAACCTGTCGTGGTTATACTTTAATTATAATACGACTAAAAATATACACCACCAATTACGAAGAGCCTGTATCGCTATTATATACCTTCCTAAATCTGCCAATTGCTTAAAAAACACTCCAAATGTTACAAACCTGCGATTTCTTTACGTCAGTATTCAAATATAGGGTTGTTAGTTTTGTAGTAATATTATAGTGGTAATTAAAGATTTTTAAACTTTTATTTTAAGCTAATTTTCATATAAATTATGTATTGGCCGGCTAAATAAATTTTTTGGATTCTGTATTAAATTAAAATTTTTGTGTTTAAACAGGAAAATTTGTTATAATGAATATAGTTGTAATTATAATAATTATTATTTTTTATTAGGAGTGTATCAACCCTAATTATGATGACTCATGGTTTGTTTACTAAAATTCCAGATCGAATGTGGCTTGAGTATAGTGCTAAAACTATTTGGGCATTTAAAAATCGTTGCAAGATTTAAGCGCTATAGGCTTTCATCTTTTGTGTTGGTTACATATGTAATCATTAATTAAATAAGTACCTGAAAACATGATTATGAAGCCAATAGATACTCACTCTGCTTGTGAACCGTTTTTCGTCTGTGTCATGAGAAAGAAGAGATCTATGAATTTCATATTTTGCATCAGTACTACACATAGTTGGTTTAGTACAGCTACCAATTGACCTAAAAAGAAAAAAAATATATATAAGTAGGAAAATATACGTTTTTATTAGGCATAGTTTAAATGTTCACAGCATACTATCTCACTTTCATATATCATAAAGAAATATTACATAAATAAATTTTAAAATCAATTTGAGACTTTCACAGTGAAAGCGTTATTGAATTATTAGCAAAGGAGATGTTTATACAGAATGTATACATTTAAATAGTTATTTGGCAATGACAATAGTTAAGAGACAGTTATAATAATTATCAGTATTTATTTATATGGCATACTTTATTGATACACAAAATTAAAAAAGTTCGAACAAAAAAAAGGCCTGGTTCTATCCAATAGTTCATGAGATATATATGAAAGCAATCCAACCACAAGATGACAATGATAATATAAAATATATTATTCCAAAGAGCTGAATAAACTTCTGCCTTTGCAATGGTTTACAAAGAGTTAAAAAAAGTGTATTCGCTGTTTTTTTTTGTTTATTGTTTTTATTGATTTATTGAATATATATGCTTAATTATATAATATACATGCTTAATTTATATAGACAACGATGTAACAAAAACGCCACTGGATTTATCCGTACAACGGTATTCGTTGTCAACACTTATATAATAATAATAAAATAAATACAAAATAAACAAAAGGCAGGTACATATCAAAACTGACATATGACATAATTAACTTACTTTCTAGATTAGGTGGGGGCAGCTGATTTCTAAATCCACTGAGAAGTTTTAATAGTGGTCGAAGAAATGGTTCAGCCGCTATAACCTGTCAGAAAAAAAATCCATGTTAACATTTATTTATGGTATATTAGTTGTTGTATAGATTGTTATATGTTTTATTTATATTACCTGTGACCCGTAATGGCCTACTAGGTTACCAAATAATTTCAGCTGTTCCAATCGCACTGCGTTTTCGTATCTAAAACAAATACACATTTAAATAAAAAAAAATTGAGAAACATTGAAATGAGTAGAAAAATAATTATTAAGAAATCAATTTAATTGGTTTTATGAGAGGCAGCGCTAATCAGTCATCACAAATTCTATCGATAAACAACAAAATTCAGTATTGTTGTGTTCAGGTTGGAAGGGTGAGTGAGGCAGTGCAACTACTTAATTCCCAAGATTAAAACATTGGAATTTAAAAAAAATGTTTATACGATGCAAATGTCTATAGCCGGTAGTGATCACTTATCAGCTGATATCACTTGCTCGTATTCTTACTTATAGTACAAAAAAAAAACAAATCTAATGAAACTGTATTCAAGAAGGTCTTTAGTAGTGTTTTCTGTATCAATTAACATGATTGTTACCGGTTTGGAATGTACATTCTACCGAGAAGAACCGACATTACTCAGTAATTACTATTAAATGTATATATCCGATTACAATAACAAATATGTAGGCAATTTACGTGTACAATACTATCCTGACATATGTAGTGTATATCAATTCATCAAAAAATATCTATATAATATACTTAAAATAATTTTATGTAAGAGTCGAGATGGCCCAGTGGTTAGAACGCGTGCATCTTAGCCGATGATTGCGGGTTCAAACCCAGGCAAGCACCGCTGATTCATGTGCTTAATTTGTCTTTATAATTCATCTCGTACTCGGCGGTGAAGGAAAACATCTTGAGGAAACCTGCATGTGACAAATCTCATAAAAATTCTGCCACATGTGTATTCCACCAACCCGCATTGGAACAGCGTGGTGGAATGTGTTCCAAACCTTTTCCTGAAAGGGAGAGGTTGTTGTTGTTGTTGTTTGTTGTTATGTAAGAGCATATTTGTTCTAGTGTTACATTAAAACCAGTATTGAAGTCATAAAATAAGCGTATCTTAAGTAGCTTTTAATATATTTTCTATTAAAAGGAACGAATCATATCATCATTTTAAAATAATATCCTTTTTTAAGGAAAAGATTTATATTTACAGTTTTAAACAAACTAATGGAATAGAATACATTCGTTCAAATTTGAATATTTGTTTTAGAACAGAATTTTGCGCCATTTAAAAAGCTGATGGCTTTTTATCACTAACTTGTGATAATTAGTGCTACTTGGTATTGAATATTGTATAAGTTCTTATTATCTGTGAACTAAAAACGACTATGTGTCACTTATAATAATCATTATAGTATTGTCTTTTTAATCTGCAATAAAAGACATTGACAGATACTAATAATGGCGGGAAATTGTTTTTGGAGATCCATAATTTTGTACATTGGGCATCATGTTAAAAATCAACTATAATAAAATACTATAAGAAACATCGTTTTATTTCTGAAAAGCTAGTTCTTTCAATCTATCTATGCCAACAATAGTTAATTCCGGCTTCGTTTTATTTACTTTTTTATTCTTTACCACATTTTACATAGAATAATTACGATTGGGTCTCTCTAGTGAGCATGATACATACTCGTGTCAGAGGGACCCCACTCTTCCATAACATGATGTGTTATATAAGCAACTAAAGAATAAACAAAATTTTAATGAATATGAAAAAATAAAGTAAAATAAAATTAAAATAAAGATAACTGAACTTAATAATTATTAAAAAGCGCATGTCTCTCTCTCTCTCTCTCTCTCTGTGTCTGTGTGTGTGTGTGTGTGTGTGTGTGTGTGTGTGTGTGTGTGTGTGTGTGTGTGTGTGTGTGTGTGCGCGTGTGTGTCCATATCCATGTAATCTTAAATTAATATCCAAAGCAGGATATATTAATTTAAATAATTGTATTTAACTAACATGACTTTGTATTTTTTTAAATGTCAAAAAAGAGTAACTTATGAGTTTCTTGCCGGTTATTCTCGGTAAAATATACTCTCCGAACTGGTGGTAGGTTCACTTAATTGTTAAATGACCATTCAAAAGTGCTTGTAAAATCCTACTTGAATAAAGTTTATTTTGATTTAATTTTTTTATTTTTTTTTGATTCATTAAGATCGCTTTATCTGTGTTGTACTAAACGCGAAAGTCTATATGACTTTCGCATATATTATAATAATCCGATACTGATAAATTGATTATTATTTATCTGCCACTGTTCTTTTTATTGTTACAATATTTCGTTTGATTAAATATTGATACGTGATTAATTGATAAAATTCCCACAGACCAATGATATGATTAATATTGATTCTGCAATATGAAGTGCTTTTATAACGTATTAATCAAATTATACTTACAAATATAAAGTTATATAACTTTATGCGTCAACGAGTTTGCTTAAATATTATAATCTAGTATTTTTTGTCTGTTTATACTATACTGCTATAGATCACAGAAAATTTACCAACCCAATTCATCAACTACACATTATCTAAGGTTACACTTTCAGGACGGATGTTATTCATAATGTTGTCTATATTAACTACAAAGAACTTTGTACATACTTTTGAATAGTTTTTCCAACCATAAGAGGACAAAAGAGTATTTAACAACATTTGACAAAATTTTGAGGTGAGATAGCCAAATGGCGGTTAGAACGAGTGCATCTCAACCAATTGTTGCAGGTTCAAACCAGCCAAGCACCACTGAATATTCATGTGTTTAATTTGTATTTATAATTCATCTCGTTTTCGTTGGTGAAGGAAAACATCGTGAGGAAACCTGCAAGTGCATAATTTCATAGAAATTCTGCCACATGTGTATTCCACCAACCCGCATTGGAATACCGTGGTGGAATATTTTCCAAACCTTTTCCTCAAAGGGAGAAGAGGCCTTAGCCCAGCAGTGGAAAATTTAAAGGCAATTGTTGTTAACAGCATTATCGCTGATTAGTCGAGAGCTTGATTAATCTACGATTTTTGATGAAACCGTTATAGGAATTTTGAAAGTAAATTTGAAACGAATATACCTAAGTAGTTAAATATAATCTTGTTTTATTATAAATAAAGATATATTAATCATAAACTCTAGCTGAGTTATTAGCAAATTACATGAAAAATGTAAAAAAAAAGGTTTGTTTATTTCCTACTTCCACTGGAATGTGCTTTATATATTTATATAGACAACAACTTGATAAGCAATTCAAATTCTTTGACTTTCTAAATTCAAAATGTATAAATTTCTATGTCACAAATGTATCTGCATAAAATACAGATAACCTAAATAAGTGTAGTTAGTATGCATAGTGTTTATAGTAGTGTTTTCCTGATTGAGTCTGGTGTACTACAGCGTTGTCACTTAAATAGTACCGCGTGTAATGTGAGACGTGAGCAAAATAACTCGATAATAATCACTTTGACAACGTCTTACATACGTGATGGCACCGGCCATTTATGAAGGATTATTTGTTTTTTGTTTTAATATTACTGGTAATCATTATCATTACATAGTATGAAACAAAGTCGCTTACAATGTCTGTCTCTATGTATTGCTTAGTTCTTTAAAATTGCACACCGGATTTTGAAGCGGTTTTTTAATAGATAGATCGACTCGAGAGTAAGGTTTATATGTATAATAAACTGCAAAATATAATGCAGAATAACTTTAAACTGTGAACATCGTAAGACATTCTGTAGTACATTTAGTATCAGCATTGCAACCCTGCGAAGCCGGGGCGGATCGCTATACACAAATGAACCGATATATAAATATTTGTATTATACTAATACCATGCACATAGTAATATATATTTATTAAGACGTGAGTTGATTTTTTGAAGTGAACATCAATGATGTTCTAGTAAACAGATATGTCATTAACGCGCAAAAAGTAAAGACTAGAAAACGTCCTAATTGGGACGTTTGCCTTTAGTCGTTTTCATCATAATTATGCCAGTAATACGTTATAATACATCATAATTCTGTAGTAATACGTTTTGCGTAATTAAAACATCTAGTTATCCCTTTTACTTATTGTTTTTATCAAGCTATCCTTTTTACTTGTAACGAAATGTAAAATAAACGGCCCCCGGCGCGGCACACTTTTTTCTGTTGTTTAGTATGGGTATAGCATATCTGTTTATTAGAATATCATTGGTGAATATTGGTTACTTTAATAGACCCGAAAAGTGAAATTTGTCGTAGTTATATCAACCAAGAAGTTCACGATAACACATGTATCTAAATTGATTGGATTATATCCTATATAATGCCGCTGGTTCTCAATAAATTAATACCCTCCTTCAAGCCATTCTTGTCTTATAATTTATGAAACATTTTGATTATAATAAAATTAAAAATATCAATCATATAATTATAATAATAGTTATAAATAATAACTATATATTATATAATATTATCCTTACATGATTTAATATTGAATATATCATCTTGAGGTTGTTATCAAGGGCATAACGTAAATGATGCGTGAGATGATAATTAAACTAACGATAGCCCAGTTATTTCTAGGACGCCTAACCAATTATAATTATATCAAGTCTGGTTCGTTTGATAACGTACATATATTATCAGTCGAACATAATATACACAGAATTCATTGGGCCGAGTGATTCACGCAGGATGCAAATGATATCACAAGTTAAACAATTATATAAGCGTTTATGTTTATAAGATTTTTTTAAATAGTAATTAATACGACTTAGTATAGTGAGGTAGAGTGGATCGTCGATTATTCGAACCCTCAATTATCCGAACGGAGTTTCTTAGATTTTCCGAACGTTATCGCGTTACAGCCGCTGGTTAATTAAGGATTGACGATTTTATAAAAATAGAAGTTAAATTTTTAAGGTTTTTTTTTATTACACTGTACTGTTTTATTTAAAAAGTTATTTTTTCTATTTGATCTTATCCCAATAGGATAGTTCGGATGTGTTCCCACATTATCCGAACTTTCTACTATCTATGTGATATCCGAACAAGTCTCAACTCCAATTATTACGGAAAATTGAGGTTTTAATGTTATTGTATTTACACTGTAAAAACGACCGAAATAGAAACTCACTCTCTTAAAAATGTCTATATGAAACTTTGACCGATCGTTATTAAGTTTTCAACATTAAATCAGTTTAAAGAAATTTATTTCTCGATGAGCGATAGTGGCAACCAATAGAGAGCTCGTAAGGCATGTCTGTCAAATCGAAAATGAGTGATCAGCCAATCGTAATCCACTGCTGGATATACTCAGCATTAGACTTGAGTATGTCTACAAAAACGAGTCACACGTAATTGCTAATTTATTTACCACTAATAGCCTATTTCAAACGCGTTTCATTTGGATTATACGTGCCTGTCTCGTACGCCATATTAGTTGACGTTTGTTATTAATTCTCCGCTCTTTACTGGTATAGTCACTGTATAATATAAATATAAATTATAGATGCGAAAGTGTGTTTATTGGCTTGACCGTTCGGTAAAAACGGACGAATAAATCGACATGATTTTTTACCTTATGATCGCTTATGCGAGTGTCGTAGTCTACTTTATGTACAGTTAAAGTAGATCGAAACATTGATTTATCAAATGAAACGCACGATTTTTAACTCAAGACGTTTCAAAATCTTATTAAGCCAGTATCGAAGTCTGAGTCTTTAGGCCTATTGTGAATAAAGTTATTTTACGGTTACAGGCACTAAATTTTATAACGACGACCTATTTATCGAATTATCTTTTGGAGTTTAGAAAAGCGATAAATTTAAACGTACTTTTAACAGAGAAACATTCAACTTTTTATATTGTTTCATACACAGTTTTCAAAAAGGAAATATTCTTTTACATTTGTAATAATTGCTTATTTCATAATATAGGATTATACTCACTTGCCCGTACATATCGCCCATTCGTACAATTTGTCCAGTAAATTCTCACTGAGCAAATATTCGAGGCATGTCGCCGGAGTTGACATTCGGTTGATCTCCCGCGCCCTTGCTTCTAACACCAAGAGTGTGGTCAACTGTTCGAGATGATTCACTACACCAAGAACATCGTCGTGTAAATGTTGAGGCTGTAAAAAATAGAAAAACATTTATACATGTATCAACATTTTAACTGCTATGCAACACGGCATGTTATAACGCGGATTCCCATTAAATTAGTGCATCGATTTCTTGTAATTATGACATTAACATATGCCTACATATATCCCGAGTAATTTCATAGGTCAAATACCATAAACTCAGTAAATAATAAAAAAAATAGGGTAGATGTGCGCTACGAGGCCGAAAAATGTAAATGATAATTCTGAATGATCAGCAACAGTATTATATATAATATTGCTCTATAATTAATAACTACCTCAATAATCCCCAGGATTTATATACACATATCTTTGGGAAATATTTTCAGATTACCCGAATATCGACTGACTGGATGATATATTTGGACATCAATACAAGATAGACAAATTTACGTACAGACAAATAACAAATTTGACGCACTTAGTTGACACTTGTAATTTATCTCGTTATTGCCGATCAAATAAAAACGTAAATAAACTTGAATGTGTCAAATAAACTGATGCCTCATTTACAGGCCTCTGCATAGCATAACATATTTAGCACCTGTTACTTCATTCTTCTAGAGATGTGATGGTTCGGTGTGTAAAATCTTTACTTACTAAATTTCATGTGCTAGACAAGTTAAGTCTTTGTAATTGATATCAATCTCGGTGGTGACGAAAAACATTGTATGGAAACAAACTCATATTGGCTCACTGTGGTATAGTAAGTTCCAAAATCCTCACAGTGAAAACGAGGCCTTAACCCTATGAGACATGTAGAAATCAATACTATTTAATTTTATCTAATTATTCAATTCTAAATAGTAATCTTGCTTATTGCTTAATTAAATTGTTTGTTAAAACACTATAATTAATAAGAAAGATAGTGATGGTCAATTGTGAGTTGTTTATGGTCTAATTAACAGAGGGACTAATTAATTTATCATTAGCATCAAAAGTATAACACTTACAGGATAACTCATTAACACATCATTAAACTCTCATTACTTCAGACTTGTAAACAATTATAACTTAACACGTTTCTTATGTCAAGCTTTATATTTCTAAAGATGTGTTGTTTGAGCCTTTGATTAGTAGTTAAAAAAATAAGAACATAAAAAAAACTTTAACCATTTTTTTTTAATTGATTGATTGAGATTGACTTTTATTGTCCCTGGGTCAATGTTATTCATTTCATTATTTTTTTTCTTGTCACCATTAACAGTACCTAGTTTTAGTGCATATTTGTATATATTTAAGCATTTAATGTTATTAATTCTTAAATCAATTATTTTTTTAAAAGAAACAAATTACCTGTGATTTTATAATAATATCATGAGCCTGTTGCCAGTGTTTGCAAAATGAATTATAGCATGCTTGGGGCTCATAGTCATGACGAGGATCCAGAGTCCGTGACAACTGGCGTGCCAGTGTCAACGATGTTGTTCGGAGCCAACTCATCTTGCTTAATTATTTCATGGTATCCTGCAATTCAATGAAACAATAGGAAATAAATATTTCTATGAAAATATTTTAATCAAAACATGTTGTATTTTTATAAATTAAATTAGAATACACATGCAGACAATGCATACATGGTTAGTAAAGAAATCTTGCCCGATTGGACTTAAGATTACAATAGATAAGTAATTTTATAATGACACAGGTGTTCACTGCCCTAGAAAGTATTAATATTTAAATTTAATAAATTTAGGTGAATAATAAATAATTGCATCAAAAAGACTATTGAGGACAATAGTTTCGTTTAGGATGCAAGTGGATAGCAAGTAAATAAATACTAATGATTCATTTCTTCATAACAACAATTATGAATATCACCATTTAGCAATGATACCTACCTATATAGGCTTACACAAACCCTTATAACCAAGAGCATATAATATCTATATTCATTGACTCTAATTATTCTTAAAAGAAGTGTGTTTGGTTACATTTAATAATTTCCATTTATTAATTTAGATTGGTTAGTATAGTATTAGTAGTAAAAACTATACAAGTTATATTCAACAGGGCTAAAATAAAGTATTAAAGGATATTTCTATGATTGATATATATTTTTATATACATAGCAAAAGTTATGAGGATTAATAGGATCACTTTCTTATTTCTAATTTTTATGAGGATTGAATATACAAAAAAAAGATCTGATTAGTATTTAAGGAATTTGATTTTTAACTTCGAGCCATATCTATTTGTAATTGGTTTGTCTTACAATAGCTTGAATAGATAGGAACTTTCACTATCTGTCAAAACAAGAACTCCACAGTTGTGAGTACATTGTATTGTTGGTGTATCTGATAAAACCTGTGTGAAAATATGCAGAATAATAGAACAGTGAAACCTCATTTGATAAACTTTTTATTTATTTTGTGTTTTTAAAGAACTTAATTTTCTATTAAAAAACTTAATTCTAATAATTGTAGTTATTAATAAACTTTTTTTTTTTTAATAATTTCAACTGTAATTTTATTAATGATGAATGATGAATAATATTTCGTCCTATGAGTAACATGTCATCACTATCGTAAGGACATTCTTGGACCTTGACATTACAAAATTTCTCAATTTACAGATGTTCGTTTCGTTCACGCTAGAAAATACATTTCTTACATAAAAATATGTATATTAGGATTAGAAACATGAGTGCACGTACGTTATGGAAGAATGCTTGGTCGGAAATAGATGCAGTAGCCACAAAATAAACCACAAGATCAAAGAGTTACATGATACGCAGTACTCATAAACAAGAATTACGTCGAAAACACTGAACAATAACACCTTTATAACACTTTTACACTTATAAAACACTATCTGTTTTACTATTATTGATGTTTTGT
Organism: Vanessa cardui; assembly: GCF_905220365.1. NCBI lineage: Eukaryota > Metazoa > Arthropoda > Insecta > Lepidoptera > Nymphalidae > Vanessa > Vanessa cardui. The sequence continues at coordinate 4,543,201 of NC_061143.1, forward strand.
ATTGCTTTTAACTTAAAACTATAGATCCTCATAAAAAAACCATTACGACTGGGAAAAAAGGCAAAACAACCGTACTTGAGGTTGAACATGACAAATGACATCACTCATGACTGACAACTGACAATTTTACACATCGTTGCCACTAGCAAATAATCAAAGATTGAGTGCTGCTAGTGCAAATTAAAAAAAAAAACGAATACATATATTCCAGTAATTAGGGTTACATAAAATAATTAAAATTGTTTTGTAACCATTTTGTATATGTATGATGTTATTGTTGAAAAATAAATCAAAGATATGAAGTTTCATTAATATAAATAAGAAATACAATATCTTTAGACAAAGAACTTATAAACTTAAGGAATAGTAATGATGGCCGTAAAACTTGTATAGCTTGATCCTTTACCTCTTTGGCCAAAGATATTGACGTTACAAAATGTCGGAATAACCTTAGTGGTTGAACTATTATTACTTACGTTATTTTGCTGTATCGACTTACTAAAAAAATGAATGTTGTATTTAAAGTTGAAGAAAATAGGTCAAATTTAAAGACATCACATGAAAGCGGAAAACTGACTCCACTCAATTTAGATATTTTTTTACCTTGGATTTGCCTGCAATTTTTTATTCCTATAACCGTTACTAGACGATGCAAACAAGGTTTACATTTAATTTTTTTGTTATTAGTGTTTTGATTTGCATTATATTATATATATTATTTTACAGAAGATTATACGCCACATGGCTCGAAAAGAAGTTCAACCAGAACAAATTCAAAAGAATCAAAAATGATGGTAGAATCTAGTGATATAATGAACGGTTCGAATAATAGCTTTGTCTTAGCTTTAAATCAAAACAACATCCCTGTTACTACTTACTATAATTATAAGGGACAATTGGTGGAGATAGCTATTGAAAATTGTTCCTTTAAAATAAATAGCAAAATTATTAAGGCTATTAATCTAATTTTGCCTTTTCACACAACGTTGTACAGTCTTAAAATAAGACGGAGTGGACTTACACATGCGGTGCTTTATGAAATAAGTAAACTTCTTCCCCACTCAAATATCACGGACGTTTGTTTAGATGATAATTATTTACCAGAAGGAAATTATTATTTATTATTAGAAAAACTTAATAGTGTTCGAAATCTTTCGTTGAGAAGGTGTCGTATTAACGAAGAAGTGTGTAAACGAATCGTTAATTTGTTAAATTTTGCATATCCAGCTTCTAAGACACTTCTTACTTTAGATTTAGCTTCGAATTATATTAACGATGTAGGCGCTAAGTATATCGGTATGATGTTGAGACAAAACCGTACATTATTATATTTAAACGTATCTGATAATAAAATTACCGATGTTGGTGCAAATTATATTCTGGCCCCTCTCATTTCATTTACTTTAACTAAAGCCGAAAAAAATGCAAAATGTTTTAATCGATTTAAACATTTTACCGAGAGAGTAGAAGTATATAATAGATGTAAGGATACAATCCTCAACCAAATGAAAGAGGAGGAAGATAAAGAAAACCAAAAGTACAAGAGAAGATTTACAAAGTTAAGCCGAGAACAGGATATGGAAAAAATTAAGAAAATTATTGTTCATTTTGAAGATTCGTCGATAAATCAACAAGCAGAGAAGATGACTACAGAAATAGTTGGTGAATTTAAGAATGTGTTTAATAATCAAAATGTTGTACGTAAAAACGGACAAACGTATGATATTGGTAATTTTAGGTTATGCTACCTTAATATCGCTTATAATAATTTAGGATATTTGTCAGTTCGAAAAATATACGATATATTAAAATATCAAAACAAAATAAAAAAACCAGCTGAGTGTACGGGACTACTAAAAATCGTTTTAGATGGAAATAATATACCTGAATCGTGCGATAAACTTAATGCTATTGAACATTTTTTGAAGGCGGTGATAACAGAAAACATACCAGTTGCTGAATCACATAAAGCCAGCCACAGAAAAAAAAGAGAAAAATTTACATAAGGGTTTACGTTCATTAAAACAATTTTTAAATAGTTAATTTTAATATTAATTGTAATTCACATTTTCTAATATAAGATGAATGTTGGTACATTAAATTTAGTTTAGGTCAAAACAGCTTAGTTATAAACGATAAGTATAACAGATGTTTCGGTAATTAGTCTTTAATCAATCATCTACTAAAACGAACTACCTAAAAGTTCTAGTCTACTAAAATTTAACATGATTTCTCATTATTATTTCTTTAGTAGCTTATAAATTAAGTAACCTTATGTTCTATAATTCATATTAGCGTATAAATTAAGTATTATTGAATTATTAACCGACTTCAAAAAAAGGTTGTCAATGCGACTGTATTTTGTTTCTTTTTTTATGTTTGTTAAGTCCGAACTCAAATGAGTGATTTTTGATGATTTATGTTTATTTTGACGTTAAAATAAATTGACGTTTAAACAAATTCAATATATTTAAACAACCAAGGAAAGCGGTTTTTAGTTATAATTTTAGAATAAGTATCAAAGTTAATTTTCTTTCGTGTTATTTGTTATAGGCGTAATTGTTACTATTTTTTATACGCAGCCATTAGTTTGCTTTAATTTAAGAGTTATTGTATTAAACTTTAAGTTATATTAAAAATATATAATCAAACGTAATTCTTTTAATTAATCTAAATTCTTAACACTATCTTGATATACGATCTTGGAACTATATATCTATACATAAAAATAGTTAAGTAAAGAGTATTTTAAATTTTTTCAATATATCTTGTATAATAATAACACCCAAATAAGCAATAGTTAAAGAAGTACATAGTTATATAGAAGAGATAAGAAAAATAGACAGATAAGAAGATAAATGTTCCCTAAAACTGGGTGTTATTGCAAATTTTTCAATTTAAGATATATAACGTAAGAATGTCCCGTGGGTGAGAATTTTATTTTCTCTGGTGTTTTTCGTGTCTTGATACTATTTTATTATTTATTTCCACTATCTAAATATAGTGGGCATAGATTTACTATTATTTTACGTAGAAGAGTTTATTGTGCCCTGCTGCAGTGCGGATTGGTCGATACGGTACCTACACACGTGGCAGAATATTCTTCAACAACGATGACATCCTCAATAATTAATTAATTTGTAATTAATGAATACTTGAGAATTTAGTGCTGCTTACTCGGGTACAAATCCAAGTCAATTTGTGGGTTTAGTTTGGATAGTTTTATCCAGAATTTATTTTGGCTGTATAAAGTTATGTATGAGTATCAATTCTTAATTTATGGATAGTAATTTGTCTTTCAAGAATGTAATAAATATTATTTGAAATATTAAGAGTGTTTTTTTGTTTAAACAATTGTGGGTTAACCCTTGTAGTATGAGATACGATGTAATTACATATGATAAACATAATTATAACAACGCCTGACTACCTTATTGAGCTGTCGGCGACGTTTTTCCTATATGACTGATATTCTGGACTGATGCTCGATTTTTATGAATAACAAACCTTGGAATTTGTTAATGAAAGTTAATATAGTATTGGCAAATGAATAAGCTATGCACTCATTTGTGATTATCATTTTACATGAATATGACAAATGTTGAGTATATATGAATTTCTTTTAGCGTATTTTAGATTAGCCTTAAATATCTACCTAATACATACTTACTTTGCTCCGTGGTGCTTCTATACACTATACGACCAAAATATTTATATATTAATAAAAGTTCTGTAAGTGAACACCTCACCGAACTCATTGCAAATAGCTTAACCAACTTTTACTTGATGGTAGGGCTTTGTGCAAGCTCGTCTGGGTAGGTACCATTATGATATTTTGGTTGAAACCCTGGGTCATTTTAAAATAATTACAATACCTATGTAATTATTTTAAAATGATCTGATATCTTTCCTCAATTTTAATATTAGTATATATTGCTATAAAGTCACATTTAATTGCTAACTAAGGTAAGAGAGCTTGGAAGAAGGCAAAATTTACACTTCCATGCTTTGCTAAGCCGTAGTCCTGTTACTAATAAAAATAAATAGACAAAGTCTGTGTTCACGGACATGCTTATCTCCTACATTATATTTGTAATAGTGAAATTAAAATGCAATAGTTCTCATAAGAGTTAATTACATACTATTGTGAGAAAGAGAGAAAGGCTCAGGATGAGATTTGGTTAAGATATAATTGTCATTCGTTGAAAAAATTTTTAAGTGAATATTAAAGATTATAAAAACATTTTTTTTTCTAGGGTCTTATGCTTTTTCACAAAAATCTCTTTGGCATCAAAATCTTTACTTTTGTTTATTGTCATTGTTATATTTTTTGCCATCTTTTTGACAAGGTTGATTTATTTTGAAAATGAAAATACTTTATTTCTAGTATTTTTATTTATTTATTATTCGGTTTCTTAATATTTTATTTTATTCTTTTTTATGTTTTATATATAAACTTATTTATTAATTTTATATAAAATATGAAATCTCCGAAATCGACGAAGAGCTTGCGATCAATCAGGTCGGCTCGGTCTGGTAAATCTGAAAATATTATTCACGACGATGTCGGCGACTTGGATAATATGCTAGTCATCGCATGCGCTAAGTTTAATTGTCCATATGCAGTAAGTGTGAAAAAGGAAATAAGACAAGGTTTGCTATCATTATTATATATTTAATCCCATATTAAGAATGCTTGATTTTTTAACATGAAATGATCTTATGGTGCGAAAAAGTTTCAAAGTTACAGCTTATTATAATCGAAAGGTTATTTTGGAAGCCCTAATCGAATTGAGGACACTTATTAAGAGTGTTTTTTTATTTGTCATAATTATTTTTTAATTGCATTGTGTCTAGTTTTATTTTTCGATAATGAATACACAATTTGAATTCATAATATCAATTAACGTATTCAATAAAATTAAAAAAAAGGTATGAATTTTGTAAAAATGTAGTTTTAAATGTAATTTTAGACGATTATTACAAGGCATTGAAGCAGGCGGACACTAAAGTTAAGTCTAAAAGAATCAGTTTGATGCCGGAACACAGGGTACCGGAATCAACCGTTGACGTTCCTGCAAATTCGGATCAAGCTGCATCCGTGGCTCCATCTGTGTCTTACACAAATAACATAACTACAACATTCATATATGATAATTACAATACTTTAACAGAAATTAAAATAACGAAAGTGTCACAAGTACCGGTTATTCTGCTAAAGATAATCGGCTTATTAGTACCATACTACAAGAATTTAGTACGATTAAGTATTACCAACTGTGGAATCGATATGTACACTATACACGAATTGGGAAAAATGGTTAATGTGTCAACAATTACAGAAATATGTCTTGACGGATCACCTTTAGCAAGCGACGATTATAGTATGTTATTGAGAAGCAGTCTCAGGTATCTCTCATTATGCAGATGTAAGGTAAATGATGAGGCTTGCGAAATAATCGCTTCGAAGCTACACCACGCGGCCGCTGCTGATAATTTATTGCTTTTAAATCTATCCTCAAACCACATAACAGATGAGGGAGTGAAATATTTCGGATGTGCGTTGAGAACTAATAGACATTTGCGGTATTTAAATTTGGCCGACAACCACATCAACGACGACGGTGCCTCTTACTTATTTGACGTGTTAATTGAATTTCCTCTAACAAGTGACGAAATATTAAATATGCGTCAAAAGCGATTAGATTATTTTAAATATAGAAATACTCTGTATAAAAAATACTTAGATAAATATTGTAAAGGATCGTTTGATCAAATCAGTCAAAGTACTTCGTCGAAAAGAAAGAAAACATCAACTACAACGTTAAAAAGTAAATCTAGTGCTAGAAAAGAAAAGGAGAGACCAAGCAGTGTAATTGAAGAATTTGTTAAAACAAAGGCCGAAATGATGCTTGCCGAAATATTAGGACCTTTACAATATCCATTTCTTCCGCACTCTATAAAGAAAATTGATGGTTATATATACAGCTTCGGCAATATGACGCTTGCTTCACTAAATTTGGCATATAACAATTTATCGTATATATCAATTAAAAAATTATATAAAGTTATACTTTATCAAAATTCGGTAAGAAATATAACACAGGGTGGCCTTGTTAAGGTTGTAGTTGACGGTAACAATCTGCCTACAAGTTGCATGGAAATGGCAGACATAAATGAATTAATGACAAAAATGATTGGACAACTTAGTAAGAACGTAGACTTACTTCCTCGGAGGAGTCGAGCTATGAAATAGAGAGAGTAAGATGTTTATTTTAAATAAAAATATATAAATATGTTGCTCGAAATATATTTCTTTATTTAGCTTTTTGTTTTATTTACAAAATGAAATGCTTTATTAATACTTTACATACTAAATCGTAATAAAACTATAATGAAACTCTATTAATCAAAATATATGTATGTTTGTACTTTACGAACACTTACTTTTGCAACAAAATTCTACATTTATGAGAATTTAAAATATACATTACAATGTAGTCCAAAAATATAGTAATACTTTTAAATGTACAGTTTTATATAAAGAGGTAAAGATAGTTTCATACATATTATACAGACTAAGCGATTCAGATTTTTTACACCAACATTCACATTTGTCAACGTTTTCTCTTAAAGGTTCAAACATGCATTATTAAATATTAAAAGTGGCATTTTGGAAACTTAAACTAACGAATAAATCTAAGTTTTTCAGTATTAAGATCCAATATACGGAGCATTCAGTTTCTAGGTGGGAGGTATTCTCTGTTAGGTTGAGGGCTTGGATAATTAATATCGCTTGGTCCTTGAGGTCTACCAGTACCAGATGGGAAGCTTGGTCCAGAAGGTTTTCCTGACGGATAACCTTGGTTACCTGCTCCAGGGTAGCTTGTTGTGCTTTGAGATCCAGGATAGTTCGCTGAGCTCGGACCTTGCGATCCCTGAGTGGGATAAGTTCCTGGGTACGAGCCAGAGCCTTGTTGTCCTGTAGGGCCACTAGGGTACGAGCCTGGGCTGCTAGGGTAAGACCCGGGTTTTTGTGATCCTGGTCCGCTAGGGTAATAGCCTGGTTGTTGTGATCCGGTGCCACTGGGGTATGAACCAGGGCGTTGGGACCCAGGGCCGCTAGGACGAGTTCCTGGTTGTTGTGCTCCAGGGCTGTACGAACCCGGTTGCTGACCGCCAGGACCGCTAGGATAAGAACCGGGCCGTTGCGCACCAGGGCTTCCGGGGTATGAGCCCGGTTGTTGTGTTCCAGGACCACTAGGATAAGACCCAGGCCTTTGCGGACCAGGGCTTCCGGGATATGAGCTCGGTTGTTGACCGCTTGGATAATAGCCTGGCTGTTGTGGTCCTTGACTGCTAGGATAGGAACCTGGTGATTGAGTACCAGGGCCACTAGGACGAGCTCCAGGTTGTTGAGCACCAGGGCCACTAGGATAAGATCCCGGATAACTTGGTTTTTGAGATCCCTGAGTTCCGGGAAAACCAGCTGATGGGCGTTGTGAACCTGTACCACCAGGGTACCCAGATACTGGTCCTTGCGGACCTGAGTTGCCTGGATAGCCTGCTGACGGACCTTGTGGTCCAGTACTGCCTGGATAAGAACCTTGAGGTCCTGTGATTCCTGGATAGTTTGTTGATGGGCCTTGTGGTCCAGAACTGCCAGGATAAGATCCTTGAGGGCCTTGAGGAATTCCACCATGAGATCCCATTATGGAATAATCATATAGATTTGCGTTCAGTCCGTAAAAACTGGGAGCAGAGTTACAGTCAAATTGATTCCACCAGACGCAGACGAAAAACTCTTGAGAAAATATTGTTCCGTTGGGACATAGAAAGTCGTAAGTTATATTATTGGCACAAACATGGAATACTTGGCATCGAGCTTCGACGTCTGCGTAATATCCTGGATAAGATTGAGCGTCACACCTGAACGATGTTTCGGGGACGACTGAGAGTATAGGATAATCTCTATCCGGTTCACCGGGTATAGCTGAATAATCTCCACCTTCAGAACCACTGTTATCATCTATGCCGAAATTGGGAGTGTCTGGTGAGCCAGGTCTAAAACCGGGTGAACCTGGTCCAAATCCCGGACTTCCGGTATTTTGTCCTTGACCTGGGTAGTTCTGTCCTGGATAATTCGAACCTTGACCTGGGTAGTTTTGTCCGGGATAGTTTGAACCTTGCCCTGGGTAGTTTTGTCCAGGATAATTTGATCCCTGTCCTGGAACACCAGAAGGACCCGTTGGTCCGCCTGGACTTTGTCCTGGATAAGACTGACCGGGATAGTTAGTTGATGGCCGATTGTAGTCTTGATTATTTGAAGGGTAGCCAGAAGGTCCAGATGGATAACTTGGTGTTGTGCCCGAACCGACTCCTGGGTATCCATTTTGTTGTGGCGTGTTTGGGTATGATGGAGAGGTTTGTGTACCAGGATATCCGCTTGTGGGTCCTGGTTGATAGCCGGGGCCACTTGGCGTCGAGGGGTTGTATGGTTTATTCGGTTTGTTATATTCATATCCACTTTGAGCGACTGCTATCGACAGTAACACTGAAAAAAGAGGTTTTATTATAAATAAGGTGATTAACTCAAAGTGCTTAAAGGAATTATGAGGCATATTTAATTCATATATTATGCAATAGGTACGCGGCACAATTATTGTGTTAAAGTATTATAAAAAGTATATTCCCAGAAGGAATAATTTGGGCGACGTAGTACCTATGTCATTTAGATGGATAAACTGTTATTCATAAAAAGTGGTTATCACAAATAAATGCTGTGTTGTGTTTTTTTTTTGTTGAGACAAATAAACTGAAAACACACATCGACTCGCCTGCCAAAGTCTGTAAGGTAATTAATTATCCATTGCAGCATCTGTTTATGTACAGTAAAATAATTTAAAAGTGCGTAATATTTCAAGGTCTGCTTAAGGTCAATTGCAAAGTTGTTAGAAAATGCTTAGGCCGATTTCAACATAAGTTAAATGGACTAAGTATTTATTAACGTTTTATCTAATTTCCTCCCCTTGGCACAATGGACGCAGATGACATCGCGTGGGACCGGCCGGCTTCGGCGCTTGCGCAAGCCACGTATAATGGGGAAATTGTTGTAATCGTAATGAACGTCTTTCGGTAACCGCCCAGTACCTAGTTATCATATGACATTCATGGAAACGCAACAATTTTACAAAAAAAAAAAATATAAAAACTTTTTTGATTTTTTTTTAATCATATAAAAACTATTTTTATTTGTAAACTTATTTCTAATTCTGGCGGAAACAGTTATCGTCATCGATATAATATAAAATGAATAATATCAAAGGTGAATCCTTTGATATTATTAGGTATGATAATATGAGTATCATTAAAATTAATGAAATATTCGATGGATACTCGTTTCAATTTAAGTTGTATTATGTTGACTAAAATAATTGGTGACTGAATATTCCTACATCATAGTAATATTTGATAGTTATTATTAAATGTTCCAAATCTAGGCAAAGGCCTTAAACTTATCACATTAAGAATTTTCAACTTAATTACTTTATTGCACGTTGACGGGTCATCAATAGTTTTTTTCAATTTGAAATAAAATACACGAACATAATTAAAATTTTCGTAGTATAAATTCAATTTATAGTTTACATATTATTGTCGATTTTTTTTAAATTGGTGTTTCATCTAAATACTTTTATTTACATAACTTCTACACAGTAAAGTATGAGTTAATAGTTTACAATGACATTCCTTCAGTACTGGTTTTATTTAGCAAGACTACCTATATATATAAATGAAATTTAAATTAAAAATCGTAAAATTATGATGCCATGGAATCTACTTGATAAGAATCGTAGATAGAGAATATCAGAGTGACAATTTTTACACAAGTAATACAATTTAAACTCGCTGTGTCATAGAAATAAATAATATTTAAATGGCCTAATAATTTCGGCACACGAAGTTTAACTCAGTATTGAAAATAAATACACCTAGAACCTTTTAAATATAATTATTAATCTAGAATACGTTACGAAATGAATAACAGTGAAAATTAACCTTATTTATTTAAAAGTTAGGAGTTTTACTAATTTTATTAGAACCTGCAATTATTATTCAAAATCGGTAAATTTGTTTAATTATGGTATTTTTTCATGACCATAATACATCATACATCCAAAGTCAAACGAGCTATTAGGTTATGCATTATGTTTAAAATTGACATATCGACGTTGAAACTTTACCTTTGACCTGTACATCCTTTTTTTTTTAAATAAAGCTACATTCACACGATACCAAAATGACACGATTCATAATTGTTTCGTATATTTGCTTGCAAGTAAATAGAGTTAGAATAGGGAAGTCCTAAGTTCTCACGTAGAGGATACTCGTGCTGTGAGCTCACGATATAGAACAATGCACTAGGAAGCATAAGAACTGTATAAATCTGGTCCACATTTATTTCTGACTGGAAAATGATTTGACCGTATTCTAGAGAAACTTGAGCGTCTGTTTAAGCTAATTGAAATAATTCTTAAGACGAATGGTTATTGTTACTTGAATTATTATACAACTTATTTCTCATTGATAAGTCTGTGTATGTGTATCATTAATAAAATTACATTTGTGCTTATATATCTTTATAACCAACTTTTCTAGAGATTCTACGTAACGTAATTAATAATTTTTGACAATTATTAATAATAGAGTTTTGGATGGAAATTTAATAAGAAGAACGGTATCAAAAGCGAGTTACGGTTACAGTTACGGATGGAGCGCACAGCAATCAAAAGATTATTCCATTTTTTTCGTTAAAACTGTAATGTTATTTTCCAGTTTTTATTGCTATAATCCCAAATAATCGAAAAAATAGTCAGATTAACGCAAACATTATCGTTAAGTCATTTTCCTATTCTATAAACGATTCAGTTCCGGTTCGATAAAAATTGGATTGTAGTATTGGAGTATTATATAGGGATCGTATCGTAAACGATATATATTTGACTAAAATTTTTCCTTAGTAGTTCCTTACGATTAAGCTGAGATTATTTTTTGTGAGGAATCGTCGAAGAAAATCTGAAACGTATTCATCTCTATAATATAGAACAAAATCTCCGGATTTTTTCGCTTTCGTACTTCTATTTACTTTTCTTGCAATAATATTCCACGCGCTCTACTTGCCTATTATTATATAATGTGTTGATATAGTAATCAATAGATGCAATTTAAATCCATTACTAAAGGTTTTATTCAAAACAGTCGGCAATGCACAAAAGATTGTAAAACGCTTCGTTCATTTGCGTTTGCGTATTTTATTTGTTAGTTCATTTTCAAAAAGCGTGAACGTCGATATTTCTTAAGGCTACCGTTTGTTTAGAACATATAATATCCACTCGTAGCTAATGTTATACTCGTTGTATATATTATTTACGTTGTCTGAAAGCATTAATACACAAATAATTATTTTATTTTTTGTTATAAATAATCTTAACTCAATATTACAGTAACATATTGGTATCCTAATTAGAAATCACCAGAAGTTCGGAAAAGAATATATGATAGCGAAATTTTAACTAATTTTAAAACCGTATATTTGAAGATAGTCTGATAAACCATATAACAATTTTTAAAAAAGTCCCTATATATTTATATTTTCGGACGAAATGATCGATTTTTTAGAACTTTGGGCGTTTTCTGGATTCATATTACATTGCTTAACAAAAAGGGCTACCTAAGTACCTATGTAAGTCGAGTGACAGGTGTAATACTAGAATGTAACGTTACACTGTGTTATTTAGCTAACTGAAGATAGTGTTATAACGAAAATGTTGCTATATATGTAACAGTATCAATCATATTTATCAAGTAATCGATACGTAGTGATATTTTTAGATTAGATATTTATTAACCTGAGATTTAAGCTATATTATACGAAAGTAGTAGAATTACTTAAATGTCCTTAATAATTAAATTAAGAATTTACCTTTATATAAAGTTAGTTAGTTATAAGGGATCATAAGCATTTAGTCGTCCGATTAAATGTTTGTAATAACGATCAATTGATCGTTAGCTTTAATTACTAAGATGACGAACGTTAGCTATTGGTGTATTTATAAAATCTATAACAATAGAAGATTTTGATTGGGTGTTTGAGATTGACGATTAAGGTGCAATTGAAAAATTATAAGTATATATTAAAAAGTTGATTATTTTGTACAAAAATGATTATATTTCGGAATTGTTTTAACTATACGCAAAATACTATTTTTACTTTGTTCACTTAGTTGTACTTTAGAGTACAGTACGTTTCCCCAATTTTATGTATGATACAATTTTTCCCTGGATTTCTGGTAGTAGCAGTGGATTTTATAGATGACTTGTGCAGTATTGAATGGATAAATACCTAACCTACCTAAAGGCAGAATGTTTTTACATTCTCCCTTTAGGTCGAGGGTTTGGTTGGGTTTATTTTACAACTACAGAGCTGAGATGGCCCAGTGGTGCCTTTTAATTGTTGATTGTGGGTTCAAACCTAGGCAAGCAACACTGACATTGCATGTGCTTAATTTGTGTTTGTAATTCGTGCTCGGTGGTAAAGGAAAACATCGTGAGGTTGCATGTGTCTAATCTCAATAAATTCTACCAACCCGCATTGAAGCAGCGTGGTGTAATATGCTCCATACATCCTCTTCAAAAGGACAGGAGACCTTTTCCCAGCAGTGAGATATTTACAGGCTCTTATAAAATTTCAATCTAATCCTTGATGCTGTTTGATATTGAACCCGTGACTATATGTTTAAGTACTAAGGTTCCTACTATTGAGATTTGTCACCAGTTTTCTAAATAAATAAATAATTTTAAGCGTAGACTTAGTACTTACAATGTAAGGCAGTTGTAATATTTAAATATTACATAATTATACTAACAATTCCCCTTATTAACTTTTACACAACAGCTTGAAAATCACTTAGATTGAAAGATTACAACAAACAAACGAACTTCATTTAAGTTGGAACTTTAAAGCAAAAGTACAATTTGCGAGATTTTTTTGCCAAATGAAGATTAAAATCACAATGAATTAGTAAGTACATTTAGTTCAGGGTTACGTTGCCAAATTAAGGAGGTAACATTTAACGATACAAAATTAAACTTGATCACCTCTTTTTAATTTAAGTATACAGCTTGGAGACACTACCACCAAGTAACGATATTTTTTCCTTTATGATCACAAATTGGATATTTCCCGGCTTTGAACTCATAAGCGCGTGTTCATTGGTCGATTTACAATCTTAACAAACGACGATAGTGAATAGAAGTTTACTTTTGTTGGATATGAAAGAAGATAGAAAGGTGCAGTTATGTTTATCACACATTTAATTGCCAATTATGTTATGTAAATACATAAAGAGAATGCGTCCAGTGACCTGCATCCCAAAGCATAGATCTTTGAAGACACTAGTTGATAATAATCTATTCTAATTTGCTATATCGTCTGTATTAACTACGAAAACGGTGGTAGTGTTTAAATATTTACGATTCAAAAATGCTTCATTGTGAATATTACTTGTATAAAATACATATGATTTGATTTAATTTCATAAATGCGAAAGTAACTCTATCTTTGCTTCTTCAAGCTTATAAAGCTGAACCGATTTAAATAAAATTTGGTATAGTTTGAGTAAAATAAATAAATAAAGGTAAAGTAAATAATAGTTTGAGTCCCAGGGAAGGACACGGCTACTTTTCTGAATTTATGCCACGAGAGGATAAGGTACTGTGAAGGTTGTGTGCTATGGAGTAAACTGTTATAAATTTCGCGCAGCGAAAATCGCTGCAAGAGCGGGTTTGATCATTTGTACATAGATGTTACAAATGAAAAAAAAAATCGCTTCACACGTGTAGACATGATAAGGATTCTGTTTAATCATTCAATCTTTAGAGAATAATTGTTCGCACTTCATTAAGAACTTTAATAGTTTTATTGCAATTCTTAAAAATTCATTCTCATGTATAAAGTTGTCATTTTCTGAATTGAGTTTATCAGGTTAACATAAAGTCGATACCGGTTCTGACTTTCTTGTCAAGCATTATTTCAGGATCTATCAAACGGAAAATTAGAAAATTATATTTATATAGTTTACTTTTCATTTATATATAAAAAAATAAGTTATCAAAATCATAGAAGGAATGCGTAATAATTAAAGAAAAATAAAGAGATAAGTAAAGAAAACAAAACTCTGTAATTTTAGGGAATAAAGCAGTCAGTATATCACATAGAATGGGAGGATTGATTATGAGAAATATTCATGTTTTTTTATAATTTTACTTTAAGGGATGTCACAAAAATGTGTTTATAATCCCTAACTCTTACTTTAACCGGAAACCTAATACAAAATCCAATGGTAGTCTGAATGGTACTCTAGCACCACATACAAAGTTTGAAATGAAATTTTAACTCGTTTAAGTATCTTTTATCTATTCTATCATGATGTAAGCTATTTGGAACTATGTATTTTAGGCAGTAATATTGTTGTGAAGTGTCATATTTAACTTTTTTTTAATACTTACTGCAAAACGTTGACAAACGTAGCATGTTGTTGGTGTCGCTTGGAAACCCTAAACTAAATCTGTAAAAAAAAAACATATGAATTAACGTTAAAAAAAACAAAAATCAAATCGCAGCTGAACTGAACCTCTCAGTAATAAAACTATCAATTAAATGAAATACCTACACGATAATCATTTAAAAATAAAAAATATTGATAAATAATTCACAAAAATAATATAACTTCGAATATATTGAAACGAACTTAATGATAGCGATACCTTTAGATTGCATAAACGAAAAATCTTCCGGAAAACTTATTTCCCTTTTAATTATAATTTATTTTATATATAAATAGACATTATTGTCTATTTAATAATTGCATAAAATTTGAAATACGAATTAAATAATGCCCTCGGAGTGCACTAAGCAAACGTGACCATTAGTTTTTATAGCGATCCATTCATATACTGTAAGGATTCTTTGTAACTTGTAAATCTCTAAAGAACATCATCATTCATATCTATGAAAAGCTAATAGAATATTCCTCGTAAAAGACGTAATTTGTGCAAATGATTAGTATTTAAAAAATATATCAATAAAATAATCTCTGTCTCCATAGAGATTTCCTGTTTTTAAATATATAAGATATTTAAAGTGACCTACACTGTTTCATTTATTGAATTTATATTACTGGACGATATACGTAATGGAATGGTGTCCTTGGAATGGAAAAAAACAAAAGGCACGTCAGATCAAAAGATGATGATTTAAGAATACTTAAATTAATTAACTTTATTATATCTAGACTTAATATTATATATTTATAGGTTATTTATGTTTATTTTGGTGAGCGAGTAAAAGCTTTTGGTATTATCATTATAGTATATATATATACTGTTAAATTAAGTCTAAAAATTATAGCTGAATGATTCTCTATAATATTAAAGTCACAGGTGTAGTACTGTCCGCTAAATTGTAACACGTTTAACTAGAGGGTAAAATAAGTACCTAGGTATCAAGAAAATAATTTAAAAAAAAATTGCACAAAAATATATTTGAAATATTGCTTCTTGAATATTACTTAAATATATGCACTATGTCGTTCATAAGTAAATTAAAAAATAAATGTTCTCGCTACTATTGACATCCGTTCTTGGAGTATTCCAATGCTATAAAATTAAGTGCTATACAAAAAAGACAGCTACATAATGGTAGGTTTTTGTCACTTAATTGGTTCACATTATAATTAGAAAAGAAAAGTAGTGGAAATCATCAATTACCATTATTGGATTGATTTGAGATGTATTTGTTGGATCTTTGTGTAGAATACGGATTTCCTAAGAAAAACTTTTCAATTAAATTGTTTATTTTTGCTACTTCTACTAACTATGTGGATGAAGGTTGTAATTGTTTTATTCTCTACATGGTTACTCCTTTAGACTAAATTAATTTCATAATTTGAGTAATAAAGACAATTTATTGTATCAATAAATTTAACGGTACCTATTAAATATATTAACAATGAGAGTTCCTTTTTTTTAAAGGATATTACTTATTTTAATATATTTACCGTTCGTTTACGTAAAATCTATATTATCTTTTAATTTAAAAATATAAGCATTTTTGGTCCGTATGCAATTTAAAAAATAAACGGATTAGGGCGGACGGATTATTTCGCCTAACAAATTTCGCATAAAAAAATCATTTATTTCATTTTAAACTGTAGTTAAATTCACACAAATTTAAATTATCTAAATATTTTTATAAGATTATAATTTAAAATTAAGAAAATATTTAAAAAAAAACCAATAATAAAATCACTTAAAATTCACATAACACACGTATTTTAGGCCTTATGCGTATTTTTTTACCACACAATATTTAAACTTAACTTTTTTAATATTTGGAACACATTTTAAACTCACCGTACGTACGAAGCGCGAGCGAGTCTGCGCAACTGTACCTTAGTATCATTACACGCGCTTATATGTCTTTGCAATAGTCACCACCACCTCGAAGGGATGGATGGCACTTGAAATAAATGTAAGCGATTTTGCAAAATAACTGGGTCAGGTACCTTATGCTTTGTACGTGGCTTAAGCATATAATTATTAACAGATGAACCGAGGTACATCTTAAACTTTAGTTATTATACATTGAGATAATAAATTAAGCTAGACTTTACATTTATCAGCTTGCTCAATATGGAGAACGCTTTACAAACAATTCAGTTTATTCATGATTAAAATCCCTTATTTTTAGTATCACAATTATTTAATATAACATATTTTAATAGTTGACAGATAAATTATGTGATGTGCGCTTGAAATTTATTTAAATGTATGTAATACTTGTTACAGCAATTCTATTATTATTATCTTTTAAATAAAACGTCTTTTCTCAGAGGAAGAGGAGGTTTTGATTCAATATATACATGCTGTTACTTTACTAAAAGTAATTAAATCAATACTAATACTCTAAATGTTAAAGTAACTCTGTATGTCGCTCTTTGACGACCAAACCGCTGAATTTGATGAGATTTCGTATGAAGCAACCTCCAAGAAAGGAAAGGGTACTTTCTTTGAATGACACATGACAACCAACACGTAAAACGAGAGCGAAGTCGCGGGCCTCAACTAGTAAATTATTAAAAACTTATGTTGCTTATATATTACGATATATGTATAACAATTTGTAAACATATTGTAAAACATTCCACAAGCGATCATATTCCTATTACAAGATTATTGAAACTGTGGATTTGACTTGGTTCAATCATAGAGTCATACATCAACTTTAAGCGTCAGAAAGTATTGAAAGTGTCTGCAATACACATTGCAAGAAAGCTATAAATAAAAATTCATTTGACATATGGCTTACGAAACAAAATGCTCTTGTTGCAGTATCGTGCCATCTTTATTTTATGTGACATTGGCAAAACTTAGCCTATTGGGTAGATTACCTATATTTAATTGTAGACAACGTCTAGTTTTGTCCATCACTACATAGTATAAAATAAAGTCGCTTTCTCTGTCCCTATATCCCTATATATGCTTTAATCTTTAAAACCACGCAACGGATTTTGATGTGGTTTGTTTTAATAGATAGAGTGATTTTAGTGGAAGGTTTTTGTATATAATATATGGACAATATAGCTAAGAAACACTGATAATTTTAGATGTTTGTAATGTGATGTCATAAATAAACAAATTCTGTAGTATATTTAGTATCAGCATTGTACCCGTTTGAGCCGAGGCGGGTCGCTAGTAAAATATAAGTAGCATTTAGGAGATCAATAATTAGAAGTGATCTCTCCACTCGTGTGGGATTCACTTTACACCGGCTTGTACCTTTAATGAAACATATAAGCCTGATAATTACAGGCATCAAAGATATCAAAGTTACATGCGCAAATATAATAAGAGATCGTTTTTTACATCTTGCAGTGTATGCATTCAGTGTCAAAGGTTACCGATTGATATTTGCTACGTATAATCATCTGACAGACAAAAACAAAAGTTTTTTTTTATTTATTCGTATATTTTTTAAAGATATCGATATTTAAATCGATATTTTCTTTAAGTATATTTCTATTTAGATTTAATAATATACATATTAGATTATCTCAATAAATACTTATGAGCAAACAATTTCAAAATAATCTATAATAATAGTATCGATATATTACATAAGCTGGAGCACAGTTTCAAGCGACAATCATTTCTGATGTTTCATTTTAGATATGTCATCCATTCAAATCGATGTAGACATCAGACCTTTTTTTTCAAAAGACTTATACGATATTTGCCTATGTAAAACAAAAAAAATGTAGATATCTGTCATCTGTCAGAAGATTGACATGTACATTAATTCCAATATTTCATAATTTATTTATTTCATTTTAACATGAAAATTACAAAAGTAAGAAGTAAGAAGTTCTGAGTTCTTAATAAACCTGCCAATTAGATAATTGGCATAATAGTTATACAATTCAGTGGTGCGTCTGCGCAGCCCAATGAACGATGACAATCGATTGTAGATCTGTTGCAGATTTGATAATTATTTACGATTGCATTATTGTATCAAAGACATTTGGAATTTATGATATAAAGATGCATTACGATGAACTGAAAATTAACAAAAAAAGTTATTACAATATGTTTCGAATAACAATTTGTTTAAAGTAGAAATAGTAAAAATTATAAATTAATATACAGCTTTGAAACAAAATATATAATAAGGGTTGTCAAAATTAATTTGTTCTATAAAAGAACAAGTAAATTATATAACTTATCGTTTTACTGGGATGTGTTTGAAAGTGTTTTGGCGTTGCAGTATAATATATACATAATATATACGTATGTCCACACACGAGTTTATATGTTTTTGACTGCGATATGTTGTTTTTTTTTTTATTTTTGTCTTAGAGGAGCTTCTATTGTATTAACTTTTTAATGTTACGACTCTGTTAAAAACACGCAAAAGTGTCCTCAATTTTTTTTAATACAGTTGTTGGAAGTACATACAAAACAGTATGTCATTTGACTATTCTTATTTTAATTTATATTTCGTAATAAAATTATTTGTTTTTCGTGATACACTCTGAGCATTGAGACGGGCTGATTTCAAAATATATTCAGTAATCAACGTAACAAAATCACGATACATTCGTTCCAAATACAATGTACATCCTTTATAATCGTTATACATAAAACGTGAATAGTTGTGTGTCTGTTTAGACAAGAACATATTTTTTAAAGCTATAAAAAAAATCTATACTAATGAGTTTTTTTTAAAAAAAAGGTCAAGCTTAAATGTTTAAAACAATATACATAAATCTTATACCAAAAAAAGCTACGAAATGTAGACTTTTAGATTTAGTGTAATAATACTATTAAATAATATTGTCATTTACGGTTAATTCTCCTTAATACCGGAGCTAAAAGTTCTATAGCCTTATAAATATATTCCTCAATAAAATCCTTAACAGTTTCAACAACGGTGACATTCTCAAGGCACTAGCCAATCGCGAGAGGCTTAATATAATGTTTATCATTTTACATTTCCCTCACTATTGTAATACGAAACTGCAAATCCGATACGACCAGTGACAGTTCAAGCGCCAGTGCTCTCCGCTCGTAAGGATAAACACTCACAAATTCCAGGCTTCGGGGGCTACTGATAAAGATTATTGAGATTTTTTCCTATAATAATTTATAGAATCTGAGTAGAATCTCAGGAGCTGTGAATATCAATCTAAAAGACTATCAATTCAATTGACTTTTGTTTTGAACTGATAAATTTTCCTGACTGATAAAAGTTTTTTTTTAAACGTTTTACTTAATAGATAAAATATTCTACTTTGATTGCTACTTCTATGAGCTTGTGTACGAAATCACACTGTTTTGACTAGATCTTCTAAAAAAAAACCTTTTCATAGGCTAAATGTCCACGAACGCTTAGACGTTTTTATACATACCATATAACATATGTATTACCTATCATAGGTACTGTACTGTATTTTTATGGCATAGGTAGGCGGACTGGCAAATGGGTCACCTGATGACAAGTAGTCACCACTGCCAAAATACATTGGCACCGCTAAAAATATTAGTCATTCCTCATATCAGCAATACGCCTGCAATCATGGGAACTAAGATGTTATGTCCTTTGTGCCTGTACTTATATTTGTTCATTCACCGTTCAAACACGAAGAAGATTGATCGGTAATATTAATCTTCCACAAAAAGTATTTTTTCAATCAGAGTCAAAGTTCACCAATAGTTGACAACTGATTAGGAGGCGGATCATATTTATGAGCTCACGGCGAATTGAAATTGAACTAACCTTAGAACACAAGCTTCAAATAAAAATAAACCGTATATCATGTATTTAAAGTATATATTTGATTGTATATTATATGATTTGTATATTTAATCGTGGCAACTAAATAGGGTAATCGTAAATCTTAGGTAAATGAGCGATGATTGAAACTGTATGTCAACGTGGAGTTCTGCACGACATCATGTAATATATCTTGAACATTGATCTTCTTAACACCTTTTAATATACAATCATGAATAGGAATAAATATTTCTATATGTATGTTATTGTCTTAGTAAGAAACGTGGGTTTATAGCTACATACAGACTCTTTCTGACATCCTTTATTAGTTTTTTATTTACTTAAGAATTTTGAACATTAAGTCATTTTTCGTCCGTCCGTTTCAATAATAAAATTCCGCAGACATTTTTAACTTTGCCGTTTCTTGCCGGTTCTTCTCAGTAGAATCTACTTTCTGAACCGGTGGCAGCTTCACTTAATTGTAAAATGACGATTCAAAAGTGCTTGTAAAAGCCCACTTGAATAAAGTTTATTTTGATTTTGATTAAATATGAATTAAAGATAGTTACTGTATAAACCTTGACCGTGTGAAATGGTAGCAAGAATGCTAGCAGCATTTCCCCTTTGAATCGATTCTCTGTCAATCCGATCCTCTGGGGAAGAAACGAACCAGCCCAGAGGAGGTCTTGTAAGTGTTTTGACAGAACATGGGTCAAAAAGTAATTTGACATAGGACACGAAAATCCAAATGTCAATATAAATGTCATCCTTTGATTATTTAGTTACCTAACTATAATTACTGTTTCGGCTTTGACAATCTGCTCAAGGTCTAAAGTTGGCCAAAAAAAATAATTCTTGGGCATTATATCAATGATAAATGTAAAGTATAATGACATTCGTGGGTCGAGCTTAGCTCTCACGCAGACTAATGTTGACTCGTTTTTTTTAATGTTTTTTTTGACACTCTATCTAGACTTATCATTAAAAATCTCGGCGCCATTTGATATTCGAAAACTGGTAATGTAATTAATTAATTCAATTTCAAGTTAATTGTGTTTTTTTAATTTCTCTTTTAAAATAAGCCGGCAGTATTAACTTATTGACGATGACGTTTCACAGCTCTGTGAGATACATAATATTACTTCTTCTCTAGTTCTCATAGTATGGAAAACGTGTGGGTATATGTATATAATCAATCATTCTCAATGGCTATTTAATGTTGACAAAGAGAATATGTACATTAATAAATTAAAATTGGGTTATATGGCAAAATAACGGACCAATACAGCTCAACAATATTAAAGTTTGATCTGAAATGTACTTTGATCGAATTTGATCATCACCGATATTTTATGGCTGAATATCGAGCAATAATCGATAGAATATTACTCGAGTAAATATAAAATTTTCCCTCAACCATGATGTTGCCAGGTACAAAAAGTAAAATGCGTTATTAATATACCCTCATCAGCTCTTTATTGTTTTTTTTTTAATGAATCTTTATTTTATTTCTTGCCAATTAGTATTATGTAAACTTTTAAAATTAATTAGTTGCATATATATTAATTATTAAGTTTCAAGTTTAATTTAAATTTATTCCTTTATCTACTATTAAATACATTATTTTACTTGTAGTGAAAGTTTCGTTATAAAATATCATTAAAAGTCTATCAAGTGTATATTCTTAATGAATTTTTATTTATTAACACATTATGTATTTTTATGAAGTGGCAAATTGTTGCGGGAATTTTATTATAGACGCGAACGTCTTGTCCCATAAAATAAACATTAACTTTACGAATTAGAAAACTTTGTGTTATGTGTGTGCTTATACAATCATAGTTTATATTGAAGCTTTTTTTGTGGATTTATTTCAGTACGCCTTTGATATTTCCAAATGAACAAAAAATATATAGGTACAAAAATTTGGTAATTAGGTTATTAGGCTTTTTTACTCAATGCATATGTATTTATACACGGTACATATACCAAACTAACATTTTTTACAATTTTTGTCAGTCTGTCTGTCTGTTTGTTCCGCTAGTCTCTGGAACGGCTGGACCGATTTTGACGGGACTTTCACTGGCAGATAACTGATATAATAGGGGGTAACTTAGACTGCAAAACTTTTTTTTTTGTTAAATTCAAACACATAAAAGGTCACGGGCACAGGTAGTTTTTCATATATTTTTTTAGTACAAATAAATGTTAGTTAGTTTTTGTTATATACTACTAGAAACGTTTATCATTCCTCAAATTACCAATGTGCCACCAGCCTAGGGGACTAAGATGTTATGTTTCATATGACTGTATAGTAGTTATATTGACTTACTCACCCTTCAAACACAACAATGCTGTTGTATGGGGCGGTAGAATAAATGATAGAATGGTAGCTTCACTTAATTGTAAAATGACGATTCAAAAGTGCTTATAAAAGCCTACTTGAATAAAGTTTATTTTGATTTTGATTTTGATACTATCGCATAGTGATATTTTTTAACTTAAGCTATTTATTAAAATTAAGTATTATCGATTATCGTATATATCGATATTAAGTAACCGACAAAAAAATTTAATAATAACTGGTTTAAGCTCGTTTTATAATTACCTAAAACTGCAATTATTTTATTTGAAATATTTAAAATTTTATCGAAAACAAAATTCAAAATAATTAAAAAGTTGAAACATCAATATTACTACTTTTACGTTTTATGTAACCAAGCTCTAACAAGTCATAAATACTTGCTACTTCTTCGTCGTGAATCTTCGATACTTTTATGTATCGTGTTAAATAAACACGAATAATGGAAGATGTTCTAATGATCATGTACTTATCTATATATTTCTTTGTTTTGGTTACAACGTAAATAACCATGATTTGGAAAATATATTATAAACTAATATGTGATATAAGTGGACTACTTCAACCAAAGGAATCTTTGTAAAATATCATTAATTCCATGAAGTATGTAGAATAGCTATGGATGATTGTACAGGATTCTCAGTTAGCATGTCTTGATTTGGCTCATTCAAGGAGGCTGGAGAAAGTTTACATGTCTTTTAGAGGGACAGTTAACAGTCCTCGGCTCCCAATCAAGTTCTACGACGAATATTTTTACACATTAACACATACATACACATACTTGCAGAAGAAAACTACTACCAATCAGCACTCTACTTAAATGCGAGAGGCCTCAACCAACCTCTGCAACCAGAGCATGGTGACGAGGCAAGCGCCTTGGAATTCATGCAATCTAATCAAATCAATTTAATAGATACTTATTTTTAAATAGTTTTTTATATGCACTCTCGAAACGTCCAGCGTTACGTAATAATTAGTAAATAAGTAATTAACATCGAATCGAACCTACGATTGCGATGTTATAGCAGATGTCGTGCCTAGCCTGCCAAAAAGAGTAACTAATTATTATTTCTTGTGAGTTCTTCTCGGTAGAATCTACATTCCGAACCGGTGGTAGCTTCACTTGAAATAGTTGTCAAATGACGATTGTAAAAGCCTAATTGAATAAAGTACTACAGCATGTATATACTGACCGAAAACTAACCTAGGAATCCAAAATCTCACTGAGATCCATTGACAACAACCTCCCTGGAAATAAAATCTGTTACACTAAAGTTAATAACAAGTGTAATTTTAGTAGTTCGGGATGGCCAAAATAATATTATCGTTTTACAATGATGCTTCAATGTCTCTATCTTTTGTTATAATCCCCACGCTATAGTCCAATTGTTTTATAATGACAGCTCAATAATATTTAATATAAGAAATATTGTTACATGCCAGTATTAAATGCTATGCCATATAAAATAAAATTAATTACAATAATAATTGTATATAATAAAGTTAATTCAATAGCTCCTGCTATATTAATAATATGCAATAATAATGTGATATAAATTATTATATAGAATCAAATGTCATAAAACGGTATTGAAGGCTGAGGTTACTCTCGTAACACAAGATACAAATTACAAATTAGAAAGTAAAAATAAAAGAGTAATTAAGAAACAAGTCTCTAATAAGCCATTAAAAATGGTTATCCTAATACAAGAACATTTATAATGAAGCTACAAATCTGTCCGTATTTGAGATCACGTCTCGCGTCACGTCGGAGGTAACGAGGTTCAAATAACTTATTTACATCCACTGCGCTGAAATCGAGACTTGGACTTCGCAATACCATCTCAACTCTGACATTAGCTGTACCAATGATATAGTTTAATTGTTATTGTTACGTCTTGTTTTTGTCTTGTAATTGTAATGTAAAAAAATGTTTATTTATTTAATGCCATACTGTATACATATCATTACAGGATTGTGTCACAATTCGATATTACAGCTATTAAAAAAAAAAACAAATTTAAAATATCCATCAATGTTATAACATAATACTAAATTGTATATGATATATTCCAAGCAGCAATTATTGTGAGTTCACTCAGGCCAAAAATATTTTATTATATACTTGAGGCATCGATTGATATGATTTTGTAGGCTTAATAAAAAGTAAAAAAGTAAAGTAACAGCCTGTAAATTTCCCACTGCTAATCTAAGGCCTCCTCTCCCATTAAAGAGGGGGTTTGGAACATATTCCACCACGCTGTTCCAATGCGGGTTGATGGAATGCACATGTGGCAGAATTTCAATTAAATTAGACACATGCAGGTTTCCTCACAATGTTTTCCTGCACCGCCGAGCACGAGATGAATTATTAACAAAAATTAAGCACAAATATATAGTGGTGCTTGCCTGAGTTTGAACCCGATATCATCGGTAAAGATGCACGCGTTGTAACCACTGGGCCATATCAGCTCAAAAAATTAATAAGTTGGCTTAATAAGTTGAAATCAAATGATGATCGCGATTACAAATAAACTCTAACCAAAAACATCGTGGTAAAGATTGCACTGAATCAGCCACATATATGTACAGTAACAACCTGTCAATTTCAGACTGCTGTGCCAAATTCTCCTTGCCCTTTGAGGAGAAGGTTTGGAGTCTATTCCACCACGCTGCTCCATTGTGCCTTGGCACACATGTTGCAGAATTGAAATTGAAATAACATTGAAATTATACACATGCTTTTCTATAAAACAAATGAAAATTTATTGGTGCTTGTTTGGGATTGAATCCACAAACATCGGTTAAGATGCATGCGTTCTAACCACTCCATCCACCTTTCGGCCATCTCAACTCTCTCACATATGTTATATTATGTATGTATTATTCAGAATCACCACAATTCAGAATTCCCGCGTGATGAAAAAAGCTCCAAGGTACCTTTTTAAAAAGAGCGAATGCCTTTAGCAGCAGTGGTATTAATATAGGTTTTTTTGTTTAAAAATATGATTAATTTAATTGTTACGCTTAATTATTTTAATTTAAAATATAATTAAACATAGAGCATATAATAAATAGTCATAAAACATACAAATTTTATTAGATGGAAGAGTTTGCTTATTAGAACCAACTTATCCCAGGATTCACTAGTCCCGTCACAGAAGCAAGCAAAGCTGATCCCGAAGCCCACTGGAATGTAGAAGGCCCGTGGACCCCTGGCTCTGCCAACCGTGCAGAGAGCGGCCACCACAATAGTTTTAATGGATAAGAATCCCACATAACTCAGTTCGTGCATCGGGCGCTCGATTAAAGAAGGAACAGTCTTGAAATGTCTGTTCCCATGAATGAGCGTTGTTCCAGTTGCCAATGTTTCAGCGCGACTTAATCGTTATACATGTGACAGAATTCATAATCTGACGCAACATGTAGGTTTAATTACGATGTCTTCATTCAGAGTCGAGTACAAGATGAATTCTAGACATAAATAAAGCACTTGGGCTGGAAGTAGCTCTATTTATAACCAGCATTATTTGTTAGAGATCAAGGTATTCTATCTATTAGCCTATAAAGTCGACAATATACATTATGTATGTTTTTTTTTTATATTTTAAACGAAAGTAAAATGTTAATCCTGTAATATAACGATCCTAAAGTGCTTATTCTTTTGAGATTAAAGACTATTTTTGACATTAAAATAGATCACTTATAATTTACTTATAGTGATTTCATTTTCTATCATCTCTATTTGTTTTAGTTGTTGTGATTTAGCCTTGCTTTAAGTTTCTTCGCTTGTTTTTCCCTTGTATATTGTAAATACGTATGTATTTGTTTTCATTATTTTTGGCGTTCTGCGTTTCTTTCAATCACTTATGCACAATTAAAAAATAGGGATTGTAGAAGTCATAATCTTCATTAATGTTTTAAGTGATAGTGTTTTTCTTTAAATCCCTAATTCTTTTTGCAAACATATCGACCTCATGGGACATGGCGCATGATTTTAATCATACTTCAACTATAGATACAAATTGGTTTAAATTACCTTTAAAGTATTACAATAATTGAAATTTGTAGACGAATTTCCTAAGATCGAATCAAGTGCATCAGACGAAACGTCTGCACGAAAATGACAGCGCAAAAATTTAATATTGATTATCTCAAGACAAATTGCTTTGGGAATTGTAATCATCGAAATAGCTTTAATTGAAATTTCGTTTTTGAACGTCTGAGCATAAAAGGTCAACTCGACGAATTGATATTGGGAAATACTTTTATTCTCAGTAAATAAGTAACAGCTTGTGAATATCCTAAAGTTGAAGCTTCTTTTCTTGATAGAAAAGAAGGCTTGCTTACTTCTCGAGTCGTGATGGCCCAGTGGTTAGAACGCGTGCATCTTAACCGATGATTGCGGGTTCAAACCCAGGCAAGCACCGCTGATTCATGTGTTTAATTTGTCTTTATAATTCATCTCGTGCTCAGCGGTGAAGGAAAATACCGTGAGGAAACCTACATGTGACAAATTCCATAGAAATTCTGCCACATGTGTATTCCACCAACTAGCATTGGAACAGCGTGGTGGAATATGTTCCAAACCTTCTCCTCAAAGTTAGAGGAGGCCTTTAGTTCAGCAGTGGGAATTTACAGGCTGTTGTTGTTTACTTCTCAGGCTGTTTCGATGCAGCTTAGCTATATATACGGCTCAATTCAATTTAACACATGTAAGGATTTAGTCCTACATCAACATTACTGTTGTCTTAAATTTTCGCGATTATTACACATTTAAATAAAACTAGTTATAACGGATTTTAAAATCCGTTATAACTAGTTTTATTTAAATCAACATTACTTTAGAGAAGAAATAAGATAAAACCTGTACGCAATTCTTTTCTAGAACGAAGGTCCCTTCTTCTTCGATTGAGCTTAAAACTTGGACCCTTTTTGTGCAACACTATTCTGAATGAGTATATATAGTAAGAATTTATCCGATTCTGTCTGGTGGGGCATTTAACTCTCTCGAAATAATCAGCATGCAATAATTATAATTCTTAATGATAATTGAATTTAAACTGATTTGTTTTTCATTTTTTCTTACTTAACATTTGATTATTTGTTTCGCGAAATAAGTGTAATTATGTACAAATTTTATGTATATAGATTAGTGTAACACTTGCGATATAATCTTCTGAGAAGTGCACTAATTAAACACTCTCTTAGGTACGCTTCAAACAAAGCTTATCTTAATAATTAGATTCATTGTGTAGTGGGTTATAAAGATTATATTTAAAAACATCTTTAAATTTGAAGTATATACATATATAGAGATAATATATACAATACGTAATAATAATGTAAGCGTATGTAGATTTGTCTGTCTGTCGTAATTTTAATTATCTCCTGTCTACTTCTTTTACTTCCTTCTCGGAAAGAATATCTGTATTGTATTACTGAATAATAAATTTAGTTTATTAACTCACGAATTAATTAATAGACAAGAATAAAAACACTGTTCGTACTAAATAAGTGTTACTCGTCACGTGATTTTATGATTGGTTTTGCATTAAGTTATTTTTTTTGTGTTCCTATGATTAGTATTTTAATGAATGACTATATTTTCATCCCTCATGACCTCAAAATGGGTGTAAATTTAGGCCCAGTGTATAAATAAGGTCTGATTTAAGAATAGCGTTTTTTTTTTGTAGAATAATAGGTACAGATAAACTCTACCTTGCCCTACAATTTTGTGGTCAAATTTCTTCATTTGACAGTCGTGTTCTAGCTAAGACGAACTAAAAAAACGAGTGTTCATTCCTATAAGTGTTTGTTTCAATAAAAATTATTGAAGACTCTTTGGTTCAAAAACTATTTACTGTATTCTCATATAAAATTACGTTTGACATTTACGGTGTAATATATTTGAAATAAAAAAAAAACATCTGTATTAACAGCCTAAGTCAAGACGAGCTAACATATGTCGTTAAGTTACGTCACGAGGCAGCCAGAGGTCACGAAGTCGTGTAAAGCTGTTAGAGGCGGGCTTTATCGGCTGGCGGGCTGTGGAGTAATGGAGTATTTAAACATTATTACGTGGGTTATTTCACGTGTATATTTACTATTATAATATGTATTTGTTATTTTCTAAATGATGTCGTTCTCAATTCGTCTATGAATATATTTCTTTTATCGTATAATATTATATATTATGTTGTTTTAAATGTATATGAAACAGATTACGTAATGTATTTGAAGTTTATATTATAAACGACATGTTTAAAGTAACAGCCTGTAAATTTCCCACTGCTGGGCCAATGGCCTCCTCTTCCATTAAGGAGAGGGCTTGGAACATATTCCACGACGCTGTTCCAATGCGGGTTGGTGGAATGCACATGTGGCAGAATTTCAATGAAATTTGACACATGCAGGTTTCCTCACGATGTTTTCCTTCACCGCCGAGCACGAGATGAATTATAAACACAAATTAAGTACCTGTATATAGTGGTGCTTGCCTGGGTTTGAAGTTTGAACCCGAAATCATCGGTTAAGATGATGGGATAAGAATGGGCCATCTCGACTCGACATGTTTAAATTATTAAGTAATGTCTTCTTATATCTGTCTTCAATTTGAGAAATATAACTGAATCCATTTGCGTAGTTAGGTCGGGAAGGGCCCTGGTGCATACAAAAAGAATCGGGCCCTTACCCCCTTTTTCTCATCCCTCTTTAACTAATACCTAATTACCCATTAAAATTATAGATACCAAATAAGAAAGCTTGTGCGCAGCTTCGTGTTTTTCTAGCTTCAGAAGCTTAAAGTTTAGTTTAGAGGGCCCCTTGAACTCTGGGTCCCTAGTGCACTGCACCCCCTGCCCTACGATAGCTACGCCACTGACTGAATCTTATCACTAGCTGCTTCACGTGATTTCAGCTGTTTTAAATTTAGAGGTCAATCGTAGTGTGACGCTGTGTAGTCTATATAACGGTAAACGGTTCTTGGTGGTAGGGCTTTGTGCAAGCCCGTCTGGGTAGGTACCACCCACTCATCATATGATATATATATATATATATATATATATATATGTATATATATATATAGATATAGATATATATATATATATATATATATATATCGAATTATAGGCCGATAGAATATTAGAAAGATAAAAGTTAAACCGGGATAGGTTCGTTAAATTTATAACTACGTAGTTGATGAAAATGATTATTGGAAGAAATTATAAATAGAGGAAATAAATAATTATGATGTTCAATAAATAAAATCATACCGTATATTTTGCAATGGCGTTAATACGTAAGTAACATGAAATTGCATAGATTAAAAAAGATATAAGTTTAAATATGTATCTTTGTTCAATTTTAAACTGCTTCAAAATCAACATATGCAAATATCGAAAGTCGTGTTGAAAAGGGCAGCCATCAAACCTCTAAGCATTGAACTAGTTCCTGAATGAATGATTTCATTTCGACCTATGAAGTCACTGACTTTGCTAACGTAACGATGAAAGTAATTACAACACAATCTATATTTTAAAAATAAATTACTTTTATATGTAAGTTAAATCGAGAATATTAGCAGCAAACAGGAGTGTTCAAATGCAATCTAAAAGAATTTACAAAAATTAAATTACTTTTGTAAAAGAAAGGGCAGGACAGAAAAGCTTAAATGTTTTACTATCGGCAAAAGACAAAATCGCCGAATAAAGTAAATATTGGCAAACAAAATGTAACAAATTTAATATCATGTTCATAAAATCTCAGCGTGATTTCTTACGGCTTTAACGTTCGTGCTTCGCTTTCGTTGAGACGTAAAATAACGTTCATAGAATCGTTCTTAAAAAAAAAGGAAAAAAAATCTAAACCACACGATCGATCGATCTATTAGATCATATTAGAATAGATAGACGATCAGTTCACAACTGTCCTCCAGAGCAAAGCGTATCATCATATCATTTATATCAACAAAGTAGACAAAAATATAAAAAAAATTAGGTCGGATTAGAACCCACGACCTTTCTTGTGCACGTATCGCCTATGTATACGTACATGTAACATGTTATTCTATACCGATAAAACGTTAACACACAATACGTAATGCAGCAGCAATATAATATTCTCGGCTACTATTATTTTTCTATTTTCAATGTTATCCTATTACACTAAGCTAATAAGACTGGAAATATTTCAACACGTCGGCATTCGGCCAAGATTATATACTCACATTACACTAGAACAATTGAACAATAACAATATTTGCCTCTGTATCGATTTTTTTCGTCCGATTTCCGATCGCACGCTGACAATCGATTGGAACCAATGCCGCCATTTTGTTTACATCTTATCGTGTTAAATAATAGGTTTAAGCTTATGAGAAAAATCGATATCATTGTTGTATAATGCATTATTGTGTTACAATGCGTGCAAAGCCTAAATTATTGTCAAAATATACTATTATAGCTAATTGTTATTCAATTGTTGTGATATCTTGAGTCCCAATTATGAAACAATAAACTTTGAATTTCGTATTCCTTGAGGAAACCAAAAAATAGTTTTTAAAATTGGATATCTTTATAATTTATGTAGTTTTCATATAGGTTATACTTAATAATTTGGTAGGTGATCTTTTTATGGGTAAAACATTATTGCCACACATCAATAGCAACTCTTTTATTTTACTCGCTGGAAAAGCGCGTTACGCGCTTCCCCCACGTGATGTAAAGCAGGGGGCGTTTTGGATTGGATTTGAATGCGCCCAAGTATGCTGGGTTTACCCACTAAAAAACCAGCGGTACCCTTTCCGTCTTTCGGCGGGCGCCACGGGATCGCTTACGCATGCTAACGTGACATCAATAGCTACTTTAAATATAGAATTATTAAGAACAATTAAGGCAAATCTGCTCCTTTATAACATATGATTTATTTTTTAACAAGCATATATTGAAATACAAAGCACATGACTTTTGAAAATAAATTAAAGAAATATTTTTTGCCATAACTGTTTGCATGCTACTTTGATTTTTGTTTTTTTTTTTTTTGTAAATGATGTCTTCTTCAGTAGGCGTAGTAAACTTTTTGGTTTTTTAAATTATGTGCTAGCCTGTAAGAGCAGAGATGGCCCAGTGGTTAAAACGCGTGCATCTTAACCGATGATTACGCGTTCCAAGCATGACAAGCACCACTGAACATTCATGAGCTTCATTTGTGTTAATTACTTATCTCGTGCTTGGCGGTGAAGGTAAACATCGTGAGGAAACTTAATACCAACGAAATTCTACCACATGTGTATTCCAACTAGCATTGGAACAGCGTCGTGGAATATGTTCCAAGCCTTCTTCTCAAAGGGAGGGCCTTAGCTCAGTAGTGGGAAATTTACAGGCTGTTAAACTAATGTGTAATATAATCTTTCTAATGCAGACAAATTATTTGATAGGTCTGAATAACTTTTTAGTTATTCGAAGTCGTGACCTCCAGATCTACCACTAATCCAACGACGTCCTCGCATACAATTATGTAACAATAAGTCATATCTAATTATATTTTGTCAACTAAGATCATAATGCAACAATTGCCCAAAATTACTTTGACCGAGTGACCGTTGATGACATATACGTAAACGACAGAAATATGCGATTCGTATTAAGATACCAGACGAGACTTGAATGTCTAAATTAAATACATCTGGTCAGTCGGTTAAAAATTTACCAATAGCAGACCGTTAGGCTGTTTCAAAATTACAGTCACGTCAACGCACGAAGCGAAACTCACCTATGACACAGGGAGATAGGTAGGAAATCCCTTATTAAAGTATCGTTTGTGTTCGCTGGCACTTATATAATAAAATAATTTGTTTTATTGCGAAGTGGCGTTAGTTATGAACGCGTTGCATTCGTTTTTATGCGTCTTTTTAACGAAAATCTATATTAATATCATTAATTTTAAAGTAACTTTGTCTGTTTGTCGCTCTTTCACGACCAAACTTCTAAACCGAATTTTATGAAAGTTAGTATGAAGTAAATTTGAACTCACTACTTTTTTGCCTAACACGAGCGTATCCGGGCGGCTAATAATATAAAATAAAAATAACAAATTTATCTTGGAATACCACTAAAAAAAATGTTATATTAAACCCTATAAATAACAAATAGAAAGGAGGGAAAGAGGGAGAAAGATCGTCTGGTCGTGTTTCGGTGAAATTAAACTTTGAAAGTTTATTGTTTCTAAGAACACCTTTACCTTACAATAGCATAATGGCCATATTCTAGTTCTAACAATCAGTAAATAAAATACAACGAGCTAGGAAATATATACTTTAATACTATTTTACATAGTCCTATTGACTTTGGTCATAACGTTATACAAACGATTAAAAAGCTTGGAATTAATACTTGTAAACTTGTGGGTAAACTTCCTTACATTCTCCTCAAAACGGATAGGATTTTTTTGCGAAGCTGTGGGAAATTAACAGGTTAAATCTTTATTTATTTTGTTTCTCATTGAAATAATACTTTTAAGACACAGATGCTTAGATTTAAAGCATATTGATTAAAGATTTCATGATAGGTTATTCGGCATAGATGGTACTCAAATATCGCCCTTTGGCGTATTGGACAATATGCTGGATCTTAGAGAGCTAGAACTAAACACCGATAAAAAGATTAAGACATAGACAATTTCACTACTTTTTAACGATTTTGCAGATGTTTCAAACATTGACCTAATTATTTTAGAAGAACAACTACAGTTATTCCGTACCATTTGCTTTTCATAACGAAACAGTGAAAATTTTGATTAAAATACGTTTTGTTTGAATTTGTACCTTATTATGATAGATTTGCTTTTGTTATTGTAAGAATTTTATTCAACTTAAGTATTTCATAAAAAGTTTAAAGTTCCTCGTGTTTGAGTGTAAAAAAAAACATTAACAATGAAAGAATGACCTACTGGGTGTACAAATGCTCAACTCAATTAATGTTCGACATATCGTGGGACCAGGTTTACATTTCTTGAGCCGGTCATTGTATTTCAATCGAAGTCATTGTAAATAACAATATTTTTTATAAAAAAAAATTAGCAGTAATATTGCTTTCGTAATATAGATAATAAGTTCATATTATTTCGATAATAATGTACTATACTAATATACTATTATTTGGCTATGGAGAACATTATAGAGGCACTTGAAGCTGTTTTTTGTAATCATATTCCTTAAGAAAAAAATGTTTAGTTGAGTAACGATAAATTGGTTGCTAAGATTTGGTTAAATGGTGGCTCTAAAAAAGATCACCACAACATTTTCTTGGCTCAGAGGTTGGTGGTCAAACCACCATAACTTACCCAGACATAACTTAATAATTAAAAATGATGAAATTGAGTTAATTTAGATTGTTTTATACTGTGTAGAAATTAATATAAAGATGGAAATTAAATAAACGAAAAAAAAGCACGAAAATTTGACCCTCTTTATATTCGGTTAAAGGAATGTGTCTTAAATGGATTCCATGGTGGACAAGCTAGAAATGGAAATGCCATGAATATCATATTGCTCAAGTCAATTATAGTAAACGAAACCCGTCGATAAGACATGCTATAGATGAGCAATTATCAGATGTATAAAAATGTGCTTATCGCCAACATTGGCAGCCAAGGTTCCTACTAACCTAACCAACCGCCACGTTTCCATAGTACCAACTATCGCCAATGTGGTTATCACAAAGCTCGTCTATATGTGATAAAATGACTTAGACTATGTTCTACGACGTCGACCGTAGTACCTTCCTGAGTAATCACTGACACTTGCACACTGTCAGAAATAATGATCCTCCGCTATCTCACGATGATCGTGATTACTAAATCGCGATTTGTAATCGAAAATGTGTTAATGTTAGACCCCAGTGTGTTTCTTATACGCTAGAATGTTATTAAAATAAGCATGAATGATGATTACAATTTAAAATGATAGTATGAAATTACAAAGATATGTTATTGTCGAACTGTGGCTATGTTTAAAAGTATAATTTTGTTTTAATTTATTAAGGCAACATTATTCATAGACATCGTTTAACATTATAATTTCTTAACACCATTCATGAGCTGAGATAGCCCAGTGGTTTGAAGGCAAGCATCACTATATATATGGGCTTAATTTGTGTTTATAATTCATCTCGTGCTCGGCGGTGAAGGAAAACATCGTGAGGAAACCTGCATGTGTCTAATTTCATCGATTTTCTGCCACATGTGCATTCTACCAACCCGCATTGGAACAGCGTGGTGGAATATGTTCCAAACCCTCGCCTTAATGTAAGAGGATGCCTTAGTCCAGCAGTGGGATATTTACAGGCTGTTGCTTTACACCGTACAGCGTTTAACATTATTTGTTTCATTAAACTTCGCTTAGTTGTAAAAAAAAGTTTTTATATAATATAACCCAAGTGAAAGATAACTTCACAGAAAATCTCAAAAATGAACTCAACAATTTTTTTTTAAATATTCATACGGCTGAATTTTCATATGACTAATTTGTGTTTATGAAAAGGATTATGTTATATGAAAAAACGTGTCTATCTAACCCTCAATGTTATGGAAATTTTAATTTATATTACCTATTTTAAAATTACAATTCGTATATTGACCCTAGTATTGTAGCTTAAAACATAAATAATCATGATGTTGCAGGTAGGTACAGTAGACTGTATGGTCCCTTAGGGTCAAATAACTTCACACGTATTTCAATAAATATTAAATATTTCACAACTAGTCAGGATTGCATAGAATATTCAAATCTTGTGATACATAGAAGATTGTCTCTGAACGATCAAATGTAATTGGAGATACCTTTATAACGTGTCTTGATGTATTACCATAATGCCTGTATTTGCCAACACGAAGTTCGCATTCTCCGTAAATTGTATTCTTAATTATTTTCTTTACTATTAATCTTTTAAATTACCAGGATCTACTTTAATATTGTTTTTTACTTGTGCGGCATATAGGACTAACCATTGCGTATAAATCAATATAATCTTGTATGCTAATGCTTCTGCTTCATAGAGCTTACTTGAACCTAAATATATAGTATAACTTAAAGGTCTGATTGACTGACATAGTGACCTATCAACGCACAGACAAAACCATTGGACGGATCGGGCTGAAATTTGGCATGCAGTTAGTTGTTATGACGTGGGCATCCGCTAAGAAAGGATTTTGAGAAATTCCACCCTTAAGGGGATAAAATAGGGGGTGAAAGTTTGTATAACTGAAATTAGAGATTGGAGGCTACTATTATCCCTTATTTTATCCCGCAAATATATATATAATAAAAATAGGGGGCAGTATATGCGTAATTCTTATTACTCCCCAAAAATATATAAGATGGCCCAAGAAAGGGCAAGGGCTACTTTTTTGCCTAAAATATGACAACCAACACTGAAACGCGAGAGAAGCCTAGGGCGAATACTAGTGAAATATATTTTGATTCTCAATGTTGTCATGAAACTCTAACAACTATCGTTAAAGAAACTAAACAATGCACTTTTGTTGTTATAATGACGGTATTGAACTCATCAAAATGGACCGAGTGAGATCAACGTCGAGAGCTCTTGCTCAGAACTGAATTATTGTACCGTCATTCGAATTAAATACGTTTCCCAAGTCTAGGTTTTAAATCGTTCCTAGATTTATACTCTATCGTTTATATAACGAAAGCCATAGATAATTTATAAAAATAAGTAAGTTTAAGTGAAATGTCAAATTAGTTATTGCTGAATGTTTTTATTTTTTTACGGTACGAATAAAGTCAACAAACATAATTAGTTATTTCTTATGATATTAATTTTTTTTAGCGTTACGAACAGACCTCAAAAAGAAAATTGTTTATACATTCAGCTTTATTTAAACGATGAATAGGAAACAAATAAAAATGTGTTTCATTTTTTATCATTCGTTTCTTTCGCTGTAAAAGCGTTCTACGAAATTACTGTTTTAATGAGCTATCAATAATAATGCATTATGTTAGGGTACGTTACGCGCAATAGTAGAGTCTAATAAAATTATTCTGTGTAACCCCTTAGTGTGTCTTAGAGTACTGCTCTACCGACTGGAAATCTCATTATGATACGAGCATATTAATTCGAACGAAGTAAATCGATAATTCGAAGAATTTTCCATTGATTAGCTTGGATATTGACCAATCAATAGACATTCCATAAATAAAACAGACGAATCAACATATAGCCCACCTGATGGTAAATGGTCACTCTCTAAAAATATTGGTACTGTTAGAAATTTATTGATCGTTCCTTGTATCACTGCGTCACCAACTTTAGAACTGAGATTTTATGTTCTTGTAATGACACCGGCTCACTCGAACCGGAAATCAACGATATATACTATTGCTATTGACGATATACATTATGATGTACCTTCCAGATCGAGGAAATAGTTCTAAATTCAAAAATAAAACACTATTTTAATTTTATTAGATACAAATTTAATAACCGAATCAAGGTAAATCAGCGAATTACTAGTAACAATAAAATATACATACAGTCGTTCGCTTACGCACTCTTAATGTCTACGCATACATAACATAGGTATATGACTATGCCACGAAGGCCAAAGTTACAAAATTAAAAGTAACATTAAAATTATCTTTTATTTAATATCAAAAACAATAATGTAACTAAATCCATTTTTTATCTGCGGAAGCCAATTACTTATTCGAATTTTTAGTCTGTGCACGACATTTCGTTTTTATTATAAAATTAATTCTAATTTTAAAATAACAATATGAACATAATAAATCTTAAATTATAGGTATTCTAGATTACGTAAGGCATTTTAATTAAATAATCAATACATTTTTTTTATTAATTAGTAACTTACTGTTACAAATCCGTTAAGGAGATTCGTATCGATATGCACATTCTTAGATATTTCTTTTAATTGTCACTGTCTAGCACCACATACTTACATTATCGTTATGAAAAAAATATTTAAAGTTACAAAACAGGTGGGCGAATAATTTTAAAAGAAAAAAAAACTTGACACTATTTTGGTTTTATTTAGACTACTATCTTGGTAGCAAAATGGAACGCATATTTTATTTGTCTTAATAAA
Source organism: Vanessa cardui (assembly GCF_905220365.1). NCBI lineage: Eukaryota > Metazoa > Arthropoda > Insecta > Lepidoptera > Nymphalidae > Vanessa > Vanessa cardui. The sequence goes on from NC_061143.1 coordinate 4,581,075, forward strand.
TGATAAACGAAAAAGGTACTAAAACAAATCATTCATATGCAACCTTTCAAAATCACTTAGATTTTTTTTTATTGCAACACATTCATTAAAGGCGGCAATACCAAGTAATCATTTGGTATACAATTTGAAGATTCCTAAAAGTGGTCAACTTTGACCGCGACCGTGTTGAGAGTTGTAGTCGCTGGCAGATGTATCTGATCCCAGTCCGTGCTGAGGTGCGCTTCGGTGTCCGTGGCCTTGATCGTGAGCCCTAGTGATGGGACGGCGTTGGCGCAGTGCGGCAGCCGCAGTGTCACTGGCTTTAGAAACACTAGACCTTGCGGACCGCACATCACTAGTGGGGACAGCATTGCTTCACCTGTCATTAAAACTCAAGTTACATTTAAGGATTACATTTATACGATTGAAGCATAGAAAAACTGTGCTTGAATGTAGAAATAATAAAACTATCTACGTGAAAATGATAGATTTTACTTCAAAATTAATTTTATGAATCACTTTATTGAGACAACGTGCAATACATTGGTTGAATTTCGTAATAAAGTTAAGTGCTGTCGTATAATTAATTAAGAGGATTGAAAGAAAACTGTGCAATATTTAAAATACTGTGACATAAAGTAAACTTGAAAGGTGGGAATTAAATAAATTATAAGATTATAGAAAAAATGGGATTGACAAAAACGGAACACACAAACACAAATCGCAACACATTAGTGCATAGTGTTAGACAAGCAAAGCGAAAAACATAATGATAAACAATTCATGATGACACCAGGCACCAAACAAATAACACCAAATACCTCATAAACGGAACAAATTCTGCAAAATTCAGGACTGACAGAGAAACAAGAATATGACCAAACACAAATCAGTCGAGGCAAAAACGTATGATGTGTTTTTCCAAATATACAGTGCACAAATGTTTGCAAATTATTGTTCAAACCTACGATCACATTGTCGGATGTACGTAGCATTGTCTTCTTCTCCTCTGGTCAATCGTTAAGTACGAGTGTATTGAGTGGTAGTAACTGCGCAAAAATAACCAAATGTTTTACCCAGTGTTAGTTATGACGTAATCGAACGTGTAAAAATGAAAATTATGAAAATGGATCGATATTTATATTTAAAATGGAAGTGTTTCATTTTTAATGGTTAATGAATTGAAATGTGCTTGTGATGTATGTTTTGATCATCTTATATTTTAGGAGAAGATTAGGCGCTAATGTTTGTTTCTAATAGATATAACCATGCCATATACATGCAATAGATATATTATGAAAAAAAAATATCGAATCAAATACAGAAATAAAAAGTATTTTCGTTCAAAAAAAAAACATTCTATCACATTTCCAATAACACCCACTGTTGCTCCCAAATTTTAATTTTCATTTCATTCGCAAACGTTAATTGCCAATTAGTAAGTGCAGTCTACGATACTACATTCATCGCGTGCTTCGTTATAAAAGCATTACCGTTATCCATATCGATGGGAGGTCCCCCCACGCGTTGGCTCAGTCGCGGATCAGACACGGTAAAATAGATTTTTTGTTTTATTCCTGGAGCGATAGCTTTTGGTGGAATGATCAGAGATACGCCCCAATGCCTGTCTTCTAGTATACCACCGTCACTGTCAAACACCCCCCAGGTCGTGTGAGGTCCATCTGGTTCCACTTCATTGGTTTTATTGCCGGATTCATTGTCCTCTGACACATCGGCTTTGAGGACTGTTGTGTCATTATTTATAACAGTCGTTTCATTTCTACTTGAGGATGCATTTTCTGAATTATCTTGACTGCTTTCCGGACTTTTTTCGATGATACGTTCGCAAAACGTGACCGTCCGATTTGTTTTTAACGAACGGTCGTTTAAATCTTGAGATGTGTATGGGGTACTTTGAGGCTTGTTTTCGAAGTTCATACTACATTCTGAGGCATAATGCGTCTCCATTGATGTTGAAGATTCGTAAGGCACTGGCGAAGTCGTCACTTTTAGAGCGTTAGATATATGGTCAGCCTTACCATGCAACCTCGGTGAATACAGAGGTTCACCTTTCAATATTTTACTTTCCAAACTCTTTGATTTTTCTTTTTCGGAGTCTGTTTGAGACTCTGTTAATCTTAATTTAGAGAAATCTATTTCCTGGAATGTATCAGATTCACCAGTTAGAGCCTCCGCTGGCGTTTGGTATAATGGTTCTCGGCGCGATAAATGATTGGCATCGCTAAGTTCATAGGGACTACTTCTTGCACTGCCTTCTTGGCTCAAAGGTAATGGTACTTCTTTAGCTTCTTGATGTGATTCGTATATAACACTATCTTTCAGGTCCCTCTTCGATACATACAATGGCTCTCTGCTTTTTAAAGAATCGCTATCACTTGCTTCTAGTCTTGTCTGATAAATCTTTTCTTTTTTTGCTTGATTTCTTTGTTTTATAATCTCTAGTTTTTCCTCTAACTTACTTCCGTAAGTTGATTCTTTGTTTGCCAATAAAGCAGCTTTTTGTGATAGTATTTCCTGTCTAGAAACATAGGTACATTCTGCTGATGCAGGTCTTATATTCTGCGTGTAATCTAAACTGTCGTTCGTAGTGTTATAATGGTTATCAGAACAACTAGATTTGACTTCAGATCGAGTAGCGTAAGGCGATTCTGTTTGATTAATTCTTGCCATCATTTCCGTTCTACTAGCATAAGGAGGTTCACTCATACATTTGCTCATAGGCGACATTCTTCCAGGATAATTAACTGGTGTCTGAAGCCTTCTATCCGGTCGAATAGCATAAGAATTTTCAGACCAAGATGTACTTGGAGGTGGTTCATATGTCCTTTTACCATAAATAGGTTCTTTAGTTAATGAACCATCCAATCTTTGTTTTAGCATATCTTCTTTTGTATTGTATGGAGATTCTGAGAATCTCTGACGGAGCATGTCTTCTTTCGTTGCATAGGGACTTTCGGATGTCATTCTATTCCTTAACATTTGTTCCTTGCTAGTATATTGCGATTCTGCGTACAGAGGGTCTTGTTTTCTTGGAATATCTTGTGTCATCATATATGCGTTTTCTGCTATCTCGCTTTTATTCGCATAAGGATCTTCCCTCACGCATTCAGCTCTTGTTGCGTAAGGGGAATCTAATAGAGGCATCGATAGTGTTTCACGGTTCCCATACGGATTTTCAAAGCTTTGATTCGAGATCTCTGATCTGCTAGCGTAGGGATTTTCGCTAGAAGTATCATACAATGAAGCGTACGTCCTTCTTGGTTTAGGAATCGGATCATAAACAATATGTTCTTTGCTTTGGTAAATTGGTTCTGGAGGTAGAGGTTGAGTAGGATAAAATGGTTCGTGCTTTATTTGCTGCTGTCTTTGGTAAATAGGATCTATTTTGGTAATCATATTAAAGCTGGAAGACTGTCCATAGACACCTCTCCTGTTATATTCTATGAGAGAGTTCTGTCTACGAAGCAGAGGGGTAACTTTAGGTTCAGTTTCTATTTCACACATGGAGTTCTGTCTCCTTAAGTTTTTGACGATAGTTTTGGTTTCGTAATCTCTAACGGTGTAAATTGAACCGTTTCTATCGTCACAGAACGAGCTTTGCCTTTTTAATATCGGTTTTAAGACGGGCTTCTCACACGAGGACGAATTGCTACGTTGCAACATTTTGTTCCTGATCTGAGTGTTCCTGACGTGGATGTCACCGAGATCAGACTTCTCTCGTCTCAGCATGGGCATTTGCTGTGCGTATCTCTGTTGCAAGTCATTCTCACACAACGACTTCTGTCGACAAACTTTCTGTGAGTTTTTCGATTTCGAACGGAATAAATCGAGTACGGCGTTTTTAATGAAGGATGGCTTTTTAGATAATTTCTTTTTAGTTTTTGGTGAAAATGTTTCGTCTGGCTCCACACTGGAGTTCATGGCATCGGATGAGCTGCGGAAACCCACAACCAAAAACACCGTCTTAGTTACTCAATGATATTTATATAAGGACACCTCAGATAGTTCAATACTAGATACATATTAAGTAATATATACAATGATACTAATCTCTTTTCAGTTACCGAATAATATTGAATAGTCTGAAATGTCCCTACTGACAATGATATTTTATAAATGATGAATTTCGTGTTTCTACTAAAAGCATATTGAAATAAATGTCCTAAAATAATGTTAGACACAAATAATAAAAATTACAAAATAAAGTTTTTAAATAATATCCAATATATAATTATATACCAGAAATACATAGAGAATCTAATATATTATAGTCAAGGAGATACAAATGATAGATTTTTTAAATATACTTTAAGAGATCTACATAGAAGATAAAGAATTTGACAAATTAGTTCAATATGCTTGGAAGAAATCAACAATTGCACTAAAATGCAGACACGCACTGCCAATAGTTTCGTCAAACGTACTACTTGATTAACATACGTTATTGAATAAATAACAATCGAAAACGCCCCGATATAGGATATAATATGTTACAGATACATAATATTTATAATTTAATAACCACATACGATACCATAACTAATACTGTGGCCCAACAAGACATTGTTAGTCGTTGTGAAGCGATCGGTGTTTGCATGTTAGAGCAAATTGTACAGGGGCTTGGATAAAAGAGATTTTATAGAGTTCCTTAACTATGAATCGGGAACATGCATGACTAGATCAACAAAATACTGACTTTATCTTTATATATTAATTTGTTCAATTGAAACAATTTGATTGCTAATAAAAATGGTGTGTTACTCAAAATTCTTTAACTATTTGGTGCAATGACGAATGCGATATGGAAACTCATATGTTACCTCAAATTGTGCATGTGCTGAGGTTTTCTATACAACTCGAATGCCGACCCTCGCTGTTCTCGACTGCCAGCTAAATCTGAAAATATTCATGGATCTGAGGATTGACTTTTATTTAACGTTAAATTAGACAACAAATTATTTTTTGTTAATATGTATTTCATAAGTATTAATTCTTAAAGCTCATTTTGTGATAATCAACTATTGAATTTTTAGTTTTGGCCATTTTTTATTTATGACCCCATTCCTAGACGAGATTAAAAAAATTATATATAGCAATCCAATTTTTTGAGGATAACACAATATTAAAAGCCATTGAACATGAGCCTGATGTCCATTCAGTGACTAAAAGCACTTATGTATTAAGACATACCATAAAAACTTCTATGCAACTTTCTCTGGCAGGAAAAAATTGACTTCATGACCTGAATCGACCATAAGGTCGTAATGGCATTGTCCGAATGTTACCTATGAGATGCGGGTTGTGCGGCAAGTTGATGGCGCGGTGCGGCGGCGGGCCGGCGTACGGCGGAGACTGCGCGCCCATACCGGACCCGTACATGTTTTGCTGAGACCATTATTTCAACGTTAATCATCATTACATAAATATTGGACAACATCACATACATTTCTCTGATCCCAATGGAAGCAGCTAAATCACTTGTGTTATGGAAAATCAGATGTAGCGACGGTACCACAAATACCCAGACCCAAGACAACATAGAAAACTAATAAATTTTCTACATCGGCCGGGAATCGAACCCAGGACCTCGGAGTGGCGTACCCATGAAAACCAGTGTACACACTACTTGATCACGGAAGTCGATACATAGTATAAAACAAAGTCCTTACCGCTGTGTGTCCCTATATATGGTTAGATCTTTAAAATTACACAACGGATTTTGAAGCGGTTTCTTTAATAGATAGATTGGTTCAAGAGATAAAGATATTCTGTAGTATATTAAGTATCGGCATTGCACACGTGCGAAGCCGGAGTGGGTCGATAGTGCTATTTTATAACTACACTAACAAATCCCAGTTATAGAGATTTTCTTCGTCCCACTAACAGAGGTAGTTCAATGACAAATTGATAGGACCGCAGCATGAGTTCCAGTTATGGAGGTATTTCACTTATCCAGGTCCCACTTAACCAAGTTTCACTGTATATCATTTTTTTTTGTAAAGGACGTCCTGACCTTTGGACAGGCAAACGTGGCTGGATATAAGTGACTATTAATGTCTACTTGTGGAGTGAAAATTTAACCATTCCTTACATCACCGATGCGCCCCCAACCTTGGGAATTTAGTGCATGTATTTCCACTGGCTTACTCACGCTTCAGCTCTAGTGTTCGTGTCAATGTACAGTAGAATGCGAGTAGCTCGAGCCTCCTTGGACATGTACTTGCACCGGCTTCCTCATTATCATATGGAAGAATACAAGCTAGCTGGGGGGGGGGGGTCAGCTCACCTGGTGGTAGGCGTGGTGCGGCGCGCGGTGCGGCTGCGAGTGTGAGTGCGCGTGCGAGTAGTGCGGCGCCGCCTCCGCGCTCTGCGGGCACGACAGGAATATATAGTACGACACAACTTAGATGTCGCATCGGCAAAATTCGTAAAACCGATCACATCCGAATTAAGTACGCTATCCCAAATCATCAATATTTATTTCTCACGCGAATTTAATCTTTGCAAAACGTAATAACATGTAATATCATATGACCTTAATATATTCGTCAATTTGACGCGTCGATTAAAATGCACTTGCTTTCTCTGACGCGTGAATCTATAGCAACGAATAGCGTCGAATGGCGCGATAGGGAGCTATTTCTATTGGTTGTGTAAATCGGCATTAATCGGTTTTATTTTCATTCCATTGCATTTTCCGATGCTACATCTAATTTGTGTCTTACTATACAATGCGTACCGTCTCCACATCGTGGTGACCATATCATCTAGTCTCACCACAATCCAGACTTATTTACGTAACACATTTTCACGCATATGTCTATTCAACCATATGTTACTGTTTTCATCGCTTTTATGAAGTATGTTAGCATTTGTATACGATTAGAACAATTCAATATATACTATTAATATTTCAAATAGCTTATTTTTAGTAATGTTTTATATGAATAGCATATGCCGATATTTGTCTCAGTGATTATGGGACGATAGATGCACATAAAAATCGGTTATGGCCTCATTTTGAAGAGCTTCAGCCTTAGTGATGCAGAAAAGAAAAAGTTAAAGAGGATCCTTGATTGCAATTTACTCAATTGTTATAATATGTTATAAATTATTTTAGAAATAGGACCTTGGAAATTATTTAATTAAAAAAATCTTCCACTATTTTTCAGCATCACATCGGATTCTGTGACTGTTACTAGGTAGCAGTTATAATACATATAAAAGTATTGTAATGGTACTTACCCCGTTGCGCGGATGCGGCTGGTGTGTCTGGTGTGGTGGTAGCTGTTGGTGGGGTTGATCGGGCGGACGGTAGTGCTTGGGCTTTGGCGGTGGTACCGGTTTGTAGGGCGGCGCTCGACCGCTGTAGTCCGCTTGGGAAGCAGAGTTCGTGCGCGCGCTAACAGGACAAATAATTAAAAAAAAAACTTATATTATTTTGTCCCTTTTTAAGATTTTATTGGAGAAAGGAGCAGTTTAGAAAGAACTCTAAGTAAAAAGAGGAGCTTTGTTATTGTTTGAGTTTTAAAATGAGCTCGTTTGGGTAAATACCAACTGCATATGAATGGATCACCAAAACAAATGTAAGAAAATTTCTTATGCCTTCAAATTTGTGCATTCAAAAAACAAATTAAAATATACTTTGTTCAATTAGGCTTTTACGAGAATTTTGAATCATTTTCAGTCATTTAAGTGAAATTTAATATAGTTGATATTATATTAAGCTACCACCGGTTTGCAAAGTAGATTCTAACAATATTTCTACCAATTTTTTGGCACATGTGTGCTCGTATTTATTTAGCTTTTTATCAATATCTTATTTACATAAAATCTTACCTGTACTTAGCATGATCGTTGGTTGGCACGTTTGGCAGGGACGGCCCTCTAGCGTGCATCGGAGTGGTCGGCACGTTGTGCGCGGTGTGAGGGTTTTGGGCGTTATGGGAATTATGAGCGTTGTGAGAGTTATGGGCGTTATGAGAATTTTGGGCGTTGTGAGAATTTTGGGCGTTATGGGAATTTTGCGCGTTGTGAGAATTTTGCACGTTATGAGAATTTTGCACGTTATGAGAGTTTTGACCGCTGTGAGAATTTTGCGCGCTGTGAGAATTTTGGGCGTGCGGACTGTTGCCGTTCATCGGTGGTGGTCGAGTCTGCGGGCTGCGGTAGTTGTCTTGAACTCTGCGAACAAATTATTTATTCATATTACTTTTTTTTAAATTATCTGAAAAATTAAAAGATAATTGACTTAATGTTGCTATTTTTAGAAATATGGTACAAAAACTGAGCACTGTAAATACTTTTTTTTTAAGTATAATTTTGCATAAGGAAGCCGCAAGTTAGATCGTAACGCTTTAAGTAATTCTAGTTAATTAATGTATGTACAATCTTAAATTTCTTAACCTAATCAGAAAATTAAAAGAATAAAATATTATCAGATAATTATAATATACATATATATTTTTTTTTAAATCATATCATATTGGCTTTGGTAGAATACCTTGAGGATCTGAGTGAGGCTTATAAATAACATTTGCAAAATTCATTCAAATACAAAGTGTTCAAATCTCAAACGGAATACAAAACTCTTATCCTAACAAAGGATTAGCGAGAAGATTAAAAGCAAGTATTATTATTTGCAATTGTCTATTGTTTTAGAATTTTCGAAGAATTGTAATAAAATAAGACAAAACCAGGTAGATAAGGGAATACAAAGAAAACCTAAAGCATATCGTTTGGTGAGTACCAAGCGTTGCTGTCACGCACACTAACATAAAAAGTACACACACACTAGTAAACCATTAGTACGTTTGATAAGTGTCAAGCGTATCTGTCACGCACACTAAGGTAAAAAGTACACTCACACTAACAAAGTAGTAGAACGTTTGGCGAATATCAAACATTGCTGTCACGCACACAAAGGTAAAAAGTACACTCACACTAGTAAAGTAGTACAACGTATGGCGAATATCAAGCGTATCTGTCACGCACCCTAAGATAAAAAGTACACGCATACTAGTAAAAAAGTGTACGTTTGGCGGTATCAAACGCTGCTGTCACGCACACTAAGGTAAAAAGTACACGCACATTCGTGAAGTAGTAGTAAGTTTGTCAAGCGTAGCTTTACGCACACTAAGATAAAAAGTTGTTCGGTTGTTTACGAAACTCTGTATAGATATATAAATATTTTAAGTACGTATAAATCAAATTCTTATATGCAATTCAGAAATATTATTTTTTAAATATTACGTTATTCTTATTATTTAAATGAAATTATTATATAAGTAAATATTAAACTGTAATTTAATTGTAAATATGCACCTTCCAAGATAGTTGCCTATTAAGGTATACGTTACACAACACAAATTAAACACTCCTGTTAATAAAAAAAGTTACCATGTACCTTTTCTAATTAACTAAAGATGTTAATGTTTAAATTATAAAACATACTAATACGCTAAAATAAGAATTGACTTGGAGACTATCATACCAACAATTTTTTTTCATATCATTACATAGATTATACAGGAAAAAAATTAAATTTAAAGAACACAGTGTAGGTAGCAAGGGGTTCATCTCAGTATAAGCTGTGCTAATGCACAGCACTGATTTTCAGATGATTTATAGCTATGATACTAACAGTGAAGTTAAATAAAAGTTTATATATGAGTAATGACTGTATAAATTCACTAACCTGTAGTTATCCGGCGGCGGCCTCGTGTAGTCCAACGAGTTGTGTTCGTGTGTGCGCTGCGGACTGTGCGCGGGGTTGGGCGGCGGGGGGTCTAGTTTACTGGAGGGGCAGAGTGTTATTGTAGCGTATTTTTGATTTAATGTTTTAATAAAGTATTTTTTTATTTAATGCATTTGAACGTAATGAATTGTTTTGTTGACTGTACTACATTAATTTATTTACTAACTGATGTTACGAACTATATTGGCTGGAAAAAATGTATAATATGTACAATATAGATTATGATTTGTAGATAAATAATTAAAGCTTTTTTATACCTTTTTTCATTTTAATAGAAAAGGTATGTATATATCACTTTACAGTTTTTAAAGAGTAAATAATACTTTTTGTATGTCAATTGAGTTACAATATTATTTTTTAGACTATAAATATTACTAAAGGTAAGTATATTTCCAATATACAATAAAGTATTAAGTTGCTCGTATGAGGTTATTTATGAAATAATACTCTTTTATTCAGTTTAACAAATCTCCACAAGTGTTGCTAGTGACTTTAGTGTAGCTTTTCTTTTATTTTTATTAACAGGCAACATTACAAACAAAATTTTTGAGTTCTTATAAATATGAACAATTTTATTTGGTCTGGAAAGGATGTTACATCTAATCTATTTTGAATTTATTATTTATAAAGTATTTAGATATTTGAATAGATATAGGTTGTAGTAACTTACATGGTGGGAGCGACTTTGAGGTCGTCCGGCGCGTTGGGCGGCAGGCGACACGAGCCCATGGAGTTGCTGTTGGACGCCGGCCCGCTGTAGTCGTAGGGCGGCGTGCCGTCGTAGTTCTGTACGAAAGTACTTCTATATAGTCTATTCAAACCATAGATGACAAAAGTCACATAGACAACACTCGATATTAATTTGCCGCCATGTCTTTGTCGAGAGCTTGAAAGTCTATGATATTCTCTATGGATTTTTAAACGTCGAACGTCGATTTTTAAAAGATAAATGAACCATTGAAAGTAAAGAACATATAAGTCGATATGTGAAGTAGTGATGTATTATAATTAATGTTAAATAAGAATGTATATTAGTGCACAATATAGCTAAGATACGTAATCGACATACGTAAATTTAAGCTTTGTTTACCTTTATTCCTTCTGCAGTCGGAATAAATTATAATCAAGGAGATTATTGAATGCTATTTACAGAACTACTTTATGCCCATAATAAAAACTCTATTTCCATCATTGTTAAAATAATTTAGTCAATAAACACTTTTTTAAACCTAACTTTTGAGAAAAAGATATAATTGAAGATTTTTGATAATTGGCGTTTTGACACCATACTGGTTCATAAATTACAGTATCATATTAAAATTGCAAAATTTAATATCCTATCAAAATTAAAGAGAAAGTGGACGAATAATAATATTATTTACATTAAAGGCCTTAATTATAAAATAATGAGCCCGTGAAATTGCGGCAAAAATGCTAGTAGTATTTTCAGATCTAAAAAAAATACCTTGTAATTAAAGTATATATAAATTTACCGGATTGTTTGGATGTCTGTGCCGGTCCAGCGACCCTTGTCCGTGCGCCGGTCGCGCGCTGTACGTCGCCGTGTCCTCGCTGTTTTCCTTCGGCGGACCGAATAACCGCTCCTGGGCACTCGGCCGACCCTAAATTACGAAATGAATGAATGTATGAATGAAATGTAAATGAGTCTCAGAAATAAAAAATCACTAATATGTATTTGTATGTATCCTAATCTGGATAGGCATGACAATAGCTAGAATTAATTTTAAATGCTAGTAAATAATAGGAATGCGACAATTATTTAAAACGAGTCTCGCGATTAAGACATTTGTAGATAATGTTGAAATATTGAACTCGACTAAATAAAAAAAAATAAAAAAGACATTTAAATACTTGTATTCATAAAAATAAATAAATATTATATTTATTTTAACATGACTGTACTGTTTTTAAAATGTTGAAAAAGAGTAACTACTGAGTTTCTTGCCGGTTCTTCTCGGTAGAATCTACTTTCCGAACCGGTGGTAGCTTCACTTAATTGTTATATGACGATTCAAAAGTGCTTGAAAAAGCCCACTTGAATCCTACTACTATTATAAAGGCGAAAGTTTGTAAGTATGGATGTATGGATGTTTGTTACTCTTTCACGTAAAAACTACTGAATGGATTTGAATGAAACTTTACCACAATATAGCTTATACATCAGAATAACACATAGGCTACAATTTTTGAGGTTTCTAATGTGAGGTCGTAAAAAAACACATTTTTTGCGCTTACATTGCAAACGCTGACTGAATCCTACAAGATAGATCAAAACAATGTACTACAGTATTGTACAACTTAAAAAGGTCTACAAAAAAGTCTGTGATGGTATATGTTTATCTCTTAGGAATAACCCACAATAACCATTTTTTATCCTTTACTTTGTACGAGAAATAATGGCTTATTTACGAAGTGATTTTAAGCGATTACTAGACTAGACGGGACGAACCTGAAGTCCACGCGAACGAAGTCGCGGGCAAAAGCTAGTAAAGTATATTTTGATATTTGATTTATTTTTTTTGAACCATGTTAATTTAAAATCTGAAATATGGAATGCGTCTCATAAAACGATGTAGGGCGAGCGGTTACCGCGGGGGTGTGGCGCAGGCCGTGCGCGCGGGTGGGCGGCGGCGCGGGCAGTAGCACGCCGCCCGCCGGCCGCGCCGCCGGCCCGCTGCGCGGCGGCAGCTCGGGCACTGCAAACGAATATCTTTATTAAAGCTATTCTTAATTAAATCAGAGAGTCGAGATGGCCCAGTGGTTGGAACGCGTGCATCTTAACCGATGATTGCGGGTTCAAACCCAGGCAAGCACCGCAGATTCATGTGCTTAATTTGTCTTTATAATTCATCTCGTGCTCAGCGGTGAAGGAAAACATCGTGAGGAAACCTGCATGTGACAAATTTTATAGAAATTCTGCCACGTGTGCATTCCACCAACCCGCATTGGAACAGCGTGGTGGAATATGTTCCAAACTTTCTCCTCAAAGGGAGAGGAAGCCTTTAGCCCAGCAGTGGGAATTTACAGGCTGTTGTTGTTGTTGTTGTTGTAATTAAATATTAAGAACGTAATCTTTTGTTCACTAGCTTTAACGATGAATTTATCAAAATAGCAACACCGAACAGTTCTTTTTCAAATGAAATATGTCAAGTTGGTGTCTTATTTCTTTTCCAAAATAATAATTTCGAATAAACAGCTTTGCAACGTAGACAATTCAAGTAGAACTTGCTTTCTTGAACGGATACTTTTTCGTATTTCACATAAAACTGACGCCCGAACAAATTTCGGTCTAGTTGGATTTGACATCCCATTGGAGTATGAAAGAGAGATGTGAGCATTTATGATTGCGCACACCTTTGTAGTATAATCGACATAGATGGCTCGTATCATCATATCTTACCAGTTCCGTACAGAGGCGAGTGCGGGGGTGAGTGGGTCATCGGAGTACACTGGTAAGGCGGTGCTTCACTCGTCGGGGGCATATTCTGGCTATGATTGCCACCGTTGCTTTGCGGGCCGTTGCCGTTGGCAAAACCGTATTTGCTATCGTAGCCACCTTGCTGTTGTTGCAAAAAGAACTTTAATACCACTGCCTTAAATCATTTTTACAATGACAAAAATGTATCGAAGGCGTTTAAATGTTACTAATTTTATATATTTGTTTGATTGATTACATAAAAGTTGTGTCGATGGTAATTTTGAGTACAATCAGTTATTGCAACATTTTTCCTTTCAATAAAAAGAAAAATATACGGTATCTTCTAGGTAATAAGGTTTAATTTTTGTTGCAAATGACTGGGTGTACTCAATGATTTGTATGTAATGAGCTATTTACCGAATATGGCGGAGGCACCGCGTCGGCCATTTGATTGATATCATCGTCACGATCCATGTTATCTTGAGTGGTCGCTATGGACGGGTCCGATGATGACTTCACCAGTCTCGGTGCTGGTGGCGGACTGACTTCCAAGTCACTTTCAGGACTAGACGCGTATGATAATCTGTTCTCTGAACTCGAAGACATCGAGAATAAAAAGTCGTCTGACAGCGGCTCTGGCCTCTGTGTCCGCCATTTTGTTTGGCATCCATTTTGTTTCAGTGTTCCATTTTTGAGCAGCAGCGTCGAGGGTGGGTATGGAATGGGGTGATAAGACAAGACAAATGAATGATCGCTCAAAAACTTTACAGATACTAAAATCAAGTTTAGTGTCTGTGAATGATTAATGCAAGGTTCACTCAGAAATATACATTCAAATAAAATTCGTTATAAAACGTTAATTGTCTTCGAGCGAAGACAGTAAGTTTAATATATCAATTAAATTTATTTGAATGTTTATTCTTAATTATTATCAAACGTGGTATATTACACTGATATATTTGGTGGTACATATTTACAAAATTATACACACAAAAAAAATATTCAAATCAATCAACAGATTGATATAAGGCAATAAAATAACAAAACACAACATAAAATAAATAAAAAATATATTAAAAAGCGAAAAGTTTAAAAGCACAATGCAATTTATAGCGCCATCATTGAATGCTCGTCAAGTAGGTAAAATAACAATATATAAGCGTTAAATAATATATATGCAAATAATAATAGTATGTTATGTCTAGTGGTAACTTTTTACGCTAAAAATATAGAAGCTCGTCACATCGAAACTATACATAACCTAAATGTTGCTCTGACACTGGCTTATTTAGGGAGAGGGAGTCTCGTTCGACTTGTATTTCCTCTTCCTTGCCAAATTTATCCAATTCATCTAACTTTAGAGTTGGGAGAGAGAGGTTTTTCACTTTATCAAGAGATCTTTCAGAGACTGAAGGAAGAGTCCGAGATTCACTGTACCTAATGATATTGTTAGCGGGTTTATCATTGCATTTACAATTTGGTATTAGGCAAATCTTTTTCAAAGATTTGTCCAATATGGGTTTTGGCATTTCTTTTTGGAGACGCGCCTTCCATTCGGGTACATCATTGGACTTTCTAGAATCGTCTTGGAAGAACATGGACGCTGGTCTGAATTGTTCCGTAACGGGAACAACTGAAGTCGGTCTTTGTATATTCGGTAATGGTGATTTTTTAGACGTTTCTAGGACGCTGTAAGGTCTGAAAGATTGGGTGGCGTTGCTCTTGTTAAAGATTTGGGACAGCTCCGGACTGATGCTGGAGTTTTGCAGTCTCGGATTCATTTTCGATCTGTGGTAGAGCTGCTGCCTCTCATCATATTGGTTGCTCATGGGTCTATTTCTGTTTGGGTACGGTTTAGGCGTGCTGTACATATTGTTCGGCATGCATGGAATCGTTTCAGAATAGTAGTAAGGGACAACACGATTTCTGTTAGCGTCATACACGTCATGGCGATTGGTGAGTTTTGTGTTAGAGTTTGATGAAGACATGTTCATGCGAGCTGGCTTTTGGGGGGATGGTGGATAATAGTTGATAGGGTACGATATGGGATAGAAGGCAGGGTAAGGGGATGGTGGCTGAGGAAAGTATATGTCCGACACCATTTCAACGTGCTACACCGCCGCAAGACAGAACAGAAAGAAATTGGTTAATATGCCTTGTACATAAATATACTTGGAGACATATGGATGCGACACGTTACATACCATACTTTGAACTATCGAAAAATATATTTATATTAATTTATGTCGCATCCATATGTCTTTGTGAGGTTATACAGAGAGCATATAATTATAAAGTATATACCAAATGCACCCAACACCTTGACCAAGCAAATACCTTGAGCATAACTTCATTTACGTTTAATTTGAAATCCTTTATCTTAAAGCATATATATCGATTGACAGTTAAATAATATTCATAACACATTTACGAATCAGACAGATACAAAAAGAATGAATGGATTAACCAAATGTAACCATAATTATATTCGATAAATATTATCAAACTGACCTTGGTCTCTGAGACCCATAGCTGCTGTTGTTGAGTCCTCTGTATGAGGTCACAGAGCTTGTTAAACCATGTGTTCTGATTGGCCTCGCTCAGTGTGATGGTGTGCGTGAACACGTGTCCCCACACGCGCTCCATGTGTTGGCATTGCTCGAGGAGCTTTTTGGATGATTTGTGGGCTGATCTTGAATTATAATATTTCATTATTAAAACAAGATCTTTTGAATCAATTTTATATACAGCATGAATCAAAAATAAAATGTCATAAATATATTTTATATTTTAGCGGTTTTCAATCGATTAATGATCCTTTGTGATAGCAGAAGCAGGAAATTAAGTTACCCTATTTTACTTACAGATTAGTATTTTTTAGCCAGGAGATATATTATTTATCATGATTTGTATAATTTCAATGCTTCACAATTCAATACTTAGTACTGTTGTATTCCGGTTTTGAAGCTCGACCAGTTTTACTAAAGACACAAAGGACATAACGTATTCGTTTCCAAGGCCAGTGGCATTGTTATTATGCGGTTTGGCATTGTTATTAGCCATTGTGTCTATGGGCGGTGGTAGCTAATTACCATCAGGTGGTCCTGTGGAGTTTGCCAGCATGCCTACCTATAATAAGGCTAAGATAAATTGCTTACAAAACTAGTTACTTACTTGGGCAAGCCGCTTCTAAGTTGTTTAATGATATGTTTGCTGTCTGCCTTCAAAAATATAACTATAGGGTAAAACTGGGCATAGTTAAGTCTGTCCACGGCGTTAGGTGTGATGTCCAGTAAGGCATGTTTCCCTCGCTCCATGATGCTTCTGATGCTGGACAAGCGAATGATACCAGTGGACTTCGTTTTACTGTCCTCGAGAGTGCTGTCCATTTCTGCAATTTTATTCATAGTAAGTCATTTATGTCCAAAATATATCATAGTTCATCCAAACAATTGTTTACTATTTCGCTAATATGTTGTCTAAAAACGAGTTTTTAGTTTAATCAAGTAGAACGTGTCTCAAATAAAAATATACTTTCATACTTCATTACGCTAATTTTGCGGGATATAAATTAAAGTAATAGCCTGTACATTTCCCACTAATGAGATAAGGCGTCCTCTTCCATTGAGGAGAGGGTTTGGAACATATTCCATCACGCTGTTTCAATGCGGGTTGTTGGAAAACACATGTGGCAGAATTTCGATGAAATTAGACACATGCAAGTTACCTCACTATGTTTTCCTACACCGCCGAGCACGAGATGAATTATAAACACAAATTAAGCACATTTTTATTACATATTTCAGTGGTGCTTGCCTGGGTTTGAACCCGCAATCATCGGTTAAGATGCACGCATTCTAACCACTGGGCCATCTCAGTTGCGGTATATGTTTCATCAGAAATACTGGCCAAGAAAATTAGTGGCAATTTTAAGGTAATCGAAGTTATGATGATCATGTAACGTGTATGTGGATGAGCACTGACTGGGCGAGGAGAAGCTGTCTGGGTTGTCTGCCAGCAGGCGTTCGCGCGCCAGGTCTGCCACGGCGCCCAGCACGATGACGGGCCGCACGAAGCCGGGCTGCTTCAGCACCACGCGCTCGTACGCCGGGAACTTGCTGATGCTGTCCGATAGCACCACTTCATCCCAATGCTCCTGCAGCGACATGACCCCCAGATCAGTTACGACTGCTAGTGATACTTTGGAATATAGCCTTTGGAATATATCTCAAATTAAATTAAATTAAGTTAGAATAAATTAATGTTTATGCAATTGACTATGATATGCAACTATTTAAATTTGAATTCTTATAAAATTAACATTGAAGTAAGTACATATTATTATTTTATATTTAATTAATAATTTTGATGTCTCTTGTAACTTAATCATTTTTACTTTTTTTTTTGTATCTCAATTATTCATGCATGCTGTGATAACCTGTAATTGGAAGTGCAATTAATTCTTTGTCTAAGAACATATTTTATGCAATTACTAATGTTGTAACTTCTGTTGGTTGTCCCTAAATAAATAAATAAATAGCCAAAATAATCTTTCCTATTCGTTAAGAAATCGACATAGTAATGTAAGCCTATAAAGTATTTTAAATATATTTATAAATAATCATTAAATGTTATATAACTTCTAGCTGTTGAGCTATATTCAGTCACAGAATTATATGAATATAATGAATACTTTTTGGTTTGACATGTTTATAAATAAAAGTAGAAATAGAATATTATTACATTTGACATGGGAATTGTTAATCTGCCTTTAAATACGGAAGATAATGGATGATTGTAAAGAAAACCGTAAAAATAAATATTGTTAATTATTTGATGTTCCTGTTTATCTGAGTCTTTTATTTAACCTATAATGCAGCATCATTGGTAAGATACTTTCAATACAAATTGTGATCAGCACCGTTTTTCTTCAAAATTGAGGAATATTTATTTATTGATTTCAAAAAGTAAACATAAAAAACAACTATACTTTAAAATAAGATCATTATCATTTTGGTTTGACAGACTTGAAATATACATGTGTCTTCGTACACTATATTATAAAAGAACTATTACATGAATAGTAGTAATAATTGTTTATAAGAATCAAAATTATAAACAGTTAAATAAATTCTAAGGCAAAACGACTCACCCTGTATTTTAGGCTGTAAATATTTAGTGAGTTGATCATTAAAAATTCAAAGATACAGCTAATTCATACCTTTCCTAAGCTCTTGCTGCGTCGATGCGTCGAACGTCTTCTTCTAAAGAAGTTATGTTTGACGTCATTGCCAGACATCTCCTTCTTGGTGGCGTTGAACTGCGCCGTCGCAAGCTCTTCAGCGCGCGCTTTGTTTGGTATTGTGCCTTTTTGGACCTCCTGGTTGTTACGCCCTAAGTCAATATTTTTAAATTAGTTTTTACATATTTTACCCTCACACTGAACTTTAACAATTGAAATAATGTATGTAGCATTCATTACAAAAAAATTACATACAATAAAATTAGAGTTTCTGTTGTATTGTATGATTGCAAAATTAAAATAACCGCTTTTTTAACTAAATGTGCAAATATTTTTTATACGGTATATATAACAAAATATCATTTTATTCAATTTTTGTCTCTCTGTCTGTTTGTTCCGGCTTTGGAGCCGCTAGACAGATTTTGATTGGACTTTCACTGGCAGAAAGCTGACGTAAGTTTACGGCTACAACAATAATTTTGTTAAATATAGCGCGTCAAGTGTATGTTGGCGTGTGGCAAAAACATGTACTAATTTTTTTTGTTCATTTATATCTTATTTGTTTTATGTACCCTTATTAAGAAGACTTAGCCAAAATCTATTAAAAATGAGACGTAGAGAATAATTTTCTAGGGAGATATTGGTAAAATAAACAAAAAAGTGGCAAAACAAAGGGTGTAGCAGGTACCGCCACAGGAACGCCAACTTATACTTGACAGTCTGTACAAATGCGCACGAATTCGCGAGCACAGATACTATATAATAAAATGTCATAAGTATATCAAATGTCGAGTCGAGATGGCCCAGTGGTTAGAACGCGTGCAACTTAACCGATGATTGCGGGTTCAAACCCAGGCAAGCACCGCTGATTCATGTGCTTAATTTGTCTTTATAATTCATCTCGTGCTCAGCGGTGAAGGAAAACACCGTGAAGAAACCTGCATGTGACAAATTTCATAGAAATTCTGCCACATGTGTATTCCACCAACCCGCATTGGAACAGCGTGGTGAATATGTTCCAAACCTTCTCCTCAAAGGGAGAGGAGACCTTTAGCCCAGCAGTGGAAATTTACAGGCTGTTGTTGTATATCAAATGTAATAATAAATTCGTTTTTTATGTTAAATAAATAAATTAAAAAAGTAATGGGGTTGAAATGTCCGTTAGGTCAAGTTTGTCGTAAAGTCAGCTCACCTATCCGGTACACGTGCCAGGCGCCGACGGTGCCGTTGTGCAGCGTGTCCAGTACGTGGAACACGTCTCCGCAGCGGAACGACATCTCGCCCTCCGTGGGCTCCGTGTAGTGGAAGTGCGTCTTGATGTGGAACGAGTCTCCCGCTGGAATGGCGAATATTTATAAAGCTTTTTTGTCTATGTGGCTATTTGACAATGTGAATAATAAAGTGTCAATTATTTAAAACAGTATATACTATAAGTTGAAAAATGGTTAATTATTAACTAAAGTTGAAAAAAAAATCCGTAAATAGAAATGCATTTTTTTAAACGTGTCACGTGAC
Organism: Vanessa cardui; assembly: GCF_905220365.1. NCBI lineage: Eukaryota > Metazoa > Arthropoda > Insecta > Lepidoptera > Nymphalidae > Vanessa > Vanessa cardui. The sequence continues at coordinate 4,601,028 of NC_061143.1, forward strand.
ACTAAATGCTCCTGATTCGTCGGCTTTATGATGACGTCACTTGCTCGTTAACCTCGTTTGTCTACTGTATGTGGATTTTATGTGCCCCAGATTAAAATACAGGCAAGTGACGTCACCAACCGCATTGCAACTCCACATTGTCAAAGTAAGTAAGTAATTTGATATTTTTCAATAAATATGTAAAAATGAACAACTTTTACTGGGTTCCTTAACCTCTACTTAATAATATAAAATGGATTTTAAAAACCAGTCAAATAGCATACTCTGGTTGATTTTTTTATATTACTCACGCATCTGTCCGCTGGCCACTGCGTTGTACTCGTCGGGCGAGTGCTGTACTATCAGGTCTATTCTTTCCTGTAAACTTAGCAGGAACAGAACTGCCTCCTCCCGCGTCACCCCTTTCATTTCCATGTCGTTGACCTGAAGAGTATAAATGACGTGAATTAGATCAAATACTATATCCTACGATTTTGTCTTTTAATGGCCCAATTATCAATAGCACTTGACAAATTTTGAGTCAATACTATGAAAAATCAGGTTTGAGCTTTTTTTTTGATTTCCCTGTGAATCAGGGAATATTAACCTTCTAGGTTTTGACAACCTCCGTGGTCGAGTGGTGTGTACACCGGTTTTTATGGGTACGTAACTCCGAGGTCCCGGGTTCGATTCCCGGCCGAGTCGATGTGGATTACCATTAGTTTTATATGTTGTCTTGGGTCTGGGTGTTTGTGGTGCCGTCGTTACTTCTGATTTTCCATAACACAAGTGCTTCAGCTACTTACATCGGGATCAGAGTAATGTATGTGATGTTGTCTCATATTTATTAAAAAAAACTTTTTCTTTAAATTTTGTTTCTTAAAGATTTGTACCTTGAGAATCTTGTCCGCCGGTTGGAGTCCCTGTAGCGCAGCGGGACTGGTTGGCTGCACTCCAGATACAAAGACGCCAGATCGATTTCCGCCACACAATCTGAGTCCAACTGAACCTTCCTTTTGGAAACTTATTAATCTCGGTTCGCTTCTGTCAAAAATAAAAAAACAATTAATGTATAGTAGGTTTTCCCACTTGGTCGGAATTCGAGTGTAATTCAGAAAAGTAGACATGATTTTACAAATTTAAAACTTTATTCTACTCCCATTTCCAAACTATCATCACATAGACGAACTTGTACACAGAAGTAAAAGGTCAGAATAGTTTTGTCAATTATAGTCGCACTATGCAAATATAGATACTAAAATGCAACTTAGAATAAATGTCGCGACGACAAATACTTACGGCGGCTTGTTCCTCTGATTGGTCATACCATCTTCTTCATATAATTGCCTACGACTGCTATAGTAATCTGTAAATTAAAATGGAATAAAAAATCACAAAGAACGGTTAAAAACAAATAACACATTCTAATAATCATTTGAGTACGTGTTAATTTCCATGTGTAAAATAATATTTTTGGTTTCGAATTTGCTAGAGTGCAAAGTGCAAACTTGTCCTGTCATATCCTCTCCTAGACTATATTACTTCTTTTTTATTAAGTGAATGTTGCCATAGCACATACCATCATTTCTCGGTGGAGGTGGTCGCGGCGGCTGCTCGTCGAGAGGCCCGCGCCGGTTGTCAGCACCACGAACCGGCGCCGCCACGTACAGATTCTGTCCGCTGCTGGAGTACGGAGAGGACATCGTATCCCCACTGCTAGGATAGGTCGTGTGAGGCGTCGCTTCTGGAAAAATAAGGGCAATTGAATTAGGGGATTACCTCGACTGATGCGTGATGTAAGAACGATTATCCTTTAATTATCAAATAATGTGAGGGTTCGTTTTAATTATAATTTATCGTTAACAAGTGTCCCGGCTTTGCACGGGTGGATATAAGTTTTGTATTTTTAGTTATCATTATTTTTTTTGTTTGATGTATTTTAGGATAAGTGATACTTTGTTATGTTTCGTTTTTTATGTCGTGTGAAAGTAGTGTAATTTGCTCAATAAATGTTTATTATGATGATTATTATTATTATTGTTTCTTTTAATTTAAATTTTATCTATACACATATGTTTGTTCTGTCATTAAATACATTGAAATATATTATTATAGAAATGAAAACTCCCTGGTCCGTTCCATTTTAACTTATTCACACAATAACCTTAATTAATTATACCAATTCAATTGTCGATTAGTGAAAACCGCATGAGAATCCGTTCTGTAGTTTTGGAGTTTATCGAGAACATATAGACAGACAGCTGCGGCCTGTTGGCTTTGTTTTATAATATATAGTGATAAGACTGAATCTATCAAAAAAACAATATGGTATTTGAGTCTGTTAGTGTTAAAATTAATATAAATTGAGTTTAGACCACTGACGTGAATAAGGTACGTAAATAAATTTCTCAAAATGTCTTTCAATGACTTTGAAGTTCAAGTAGTTAAGCCATTTTCAAATTAGATATGTTAGATAAATCTCATAAGTTCCAATTAGGAATAGGAAAATCGAATGACGATAACGTAAAAATAGTATAAGTGAATAAATAAATAGCATTATTAAATTGATTTTACGTTGACTATTTTTGTAAAAGTACATGTATGTAAATTATATAAAACACAGGACGCAGGCCACAAATTAAAGTGTCAATCATAAAAATATAATAAGAATTTTAATACATTTCTGCATTAAAAACACGTACCTAAACTACTGTAATTATTCTGGTAATTTCCATTCGTGACCGTCTCCTCCCTAATGAGTTCTCTAGTAACGACCAAGTTAAGTCGATCCTTGCAAGACTCCACGAGTTTCTTGGCTTCTTTCAAGGTCATTGCGTCCGTCACCGCGGTGTTATTGATACGAGATATGACGTCACCCTCGCAAAGACCCTGCCCGGCTTGGTTAAGTTGTTCCCTCGCTCGCATCGTCAATTCTTTTACATAGATCTTACATCCTAGTACTATTCCAAAATCTGAAACAATTAATTCGTCTTAATTAATGTATTCGGAGAGTTTTAGTAAATAAAATATACGTTTTCTGTACCAACCTTCTTTCTTCCCATTTCTCGTGAGAGCTAGTTTGATGGTGGTAGGAGCGGTTGGTGGTGGTGCCGGTGCTCGTCTCCTTACCACCAGCGATACCGTCGCACCAGACTCTCGTAATACCTGGACAGCTCGTGCATACTCTACGTTTTCGAGAGGTACTCCGTTGACCGACACTATTCTGTCGTTTACCCTGTAATACAAATTCTAATTAATATTGGAATAAAGCTGCGATCAAACATGTTATTTAGATTGAAATTTCTTTGTTAACTGTCGTATATAACTATCAAGTATCAACAACAAACGAAGAAAAAATTTCACTCGTCTGAATAACCTTCTTAACGATCTGAGCCGTCTGAAAAGCCTTATAAATGACAACTTGGTAATTACTTATAAATAATTAAGTAAAGTAAAGTAACAGCCTGTAAATTTCCCACTGCTGAGATAAGGCCTCCTCTTCCATTAAGGAGAGTGTTTGGAACATATTCCACCACGCTGTTCCAATGCGGGTTGGTGGAATGCACATGTGGCAGAATTTCGATGAAATTAGACACATGCAGGTTTCCTCACGATGTTTTCCTTCACCGCCGAGCACGAGATGAATTATAAACACAATTAAGCACATATATATAGTGGTGCTTGCCTGGGTTTGAACCCGCAATCATCGGTTAAGATGCACGCGTTCTAACCACTGGGCCATCTCAGCTCCAATAATTATATTATAATATTTTTCTTTTCACAAAAAATGGATATAAAAATAAATACATACTGTAGTTTGTCTTCCGCTGGACCGCCTCTCAAAACATCGGAGACAGCGATGGAAGGATCACCGCTCGCGAAGTGCGGATTGTCTCTGCCCCCAGAGACGGCGATGCCAAACCCGTAACCGGGGACTCTGTTGAGTCGAACTCTGTGCGTCTCCCAACCGGAGTTACGTTCCGCTGTCTGGAAAGAACATCGTATCGATAATAAAGAAGATTATAATCGACCTTATCTATACTTTATTATTATAAATGTGAAAGTAACGCTGTCATCTGTCGCTCTTTCATTGCCAAACCACTGAACCGAATTGGACGAAATTTGGTATGAAACAGATTTGAACTCCAAGACAGGAGATAGGCTACTTTATTTGCCTAAGACGTGACAACTAAACCCCTAAAACGCGAGCGAAGCCGCGGGCGATAACTAGTCATAAATGAATCATTTAAGTGTTTCACGTAACATCAACATCGAATTCCTTTAGTGTTATAATTATTATAAAGAATTTCGCATATTCGAATGAGTTCCGAAATCATTGTGACAGCTCAACGCAAAAGATTTAAATGTTTAAACTTTATTTATGTTAAATAATAAACCTACGCACAGAATTGTGTGATACAGTAACTATATATGTAACTGAATTCTTTTATCTAAATTATTTTTATTAGACTATGTGTCAATAGGACCCAGGGAGGCCGGTCTTATCGTCTTATTCCAAGGTAGATGGCACAATAAACCAGGGCACTGACAGTTGGGCACTTATAATGGTCAAATCGGAAACCATCGGCAATTCAGAATATATTTGAATTTTTTGGAATTGGGGTAATTGCCTTCACACTACTTGCAACTGTCTTATTGTGCTCAAGACCATAATAAATACTGCACTTAATGTAATAATAATACAGTATTATATTTTTAACAGGTAAGGCTATAGTTGTTCTTTTTTTAAAATAGAGGGAACGTCCCTGAGTAATAATGCAGATTACAGTACAGAAAGTCGTCCGTACGCGTCAAAGGTTTTCGAGGACATTGTAATTAGAACTAGATGAGAATGACATTCACAGAGAATCAAAGTGAGCTGCAGTAACAAAGAAACAAGTTATGTATACAAAGGAACGCGTGCATTTTTAATTTTATCTTCTTGTATTACAGTGGAAGGTATCAAACACCTTTAGAGATAAATCCATGAAGTAGTTTTATTAAATGTTAAGTAACAGACGGTGTATGTTCCATTGCTGGGCCTTCTCTAAATTTGAGGTTCGGAGATTATTCGACATCGCTTTTTCAGTTTGATGAGTAAATGTGTTAAAGGGAAGATTATTTTTTTAGTGGTAGCTTATATAAAATAATAAATACATAGCTAAGGTTCAATCCAAAATGTTTTTAAATCGTTTTATTTTTTCTGTCAACAAAGACCTATTCTGAAATTTGTATTGTATCTTCAGTAATGTTATTATGTAAGAATTAACTTCGTATTTCACTCGTGAGAACTCGATGAGTGAGTTCTCGATGTTGAATACCGACTTACGGTGACACGGTATTTTGATACGTGTATCCAATAAATTTAATAATTATTATTGATAATATCCCATATCACTTTCTGACATTCGAAGATCGTATTATGAGATGAGTTTCAAGTTTGCTCGCCTAAAATAACTCTACTATTTATCAACTATTACTTATTTCCACTGGTGACAGAAGGGCTTATTCACTTTTTCTCAAAGGACTGTAATTACTATTCTAGGGGGGAAATACTGGTAGCATTATTGGCGCAGTCATAATTTGTACAGTTACCATTTTTTTTTTTCGTAATTATGATAATAATGCTTAAAAGTTATTTTTGTAATAATTTCCTCGTTAAATTAGCTAAGCTATAATAAATTTGTGTAAGATGTTTAATACAGGAGCATTCGGTTTCCACTTACTTATCAGAAGAAAACGAATTACCTGTAGTATTGTAAGTGTACGAATATAGCACCTACTATATCAATAAAAAAAATCGAACGTAAATTAATTGTTTCTTAATTAATAAAAATTTAATTTCAGATATCAGATCTTGCGGACAACTTAAATGGCCGTCCTCTATACCTGCGCTATGTATTGCACAAAAAATCCCTTTGTGTCTTAGCCGGGCCATATCATCGATTGTACAACCTCTCGTAATCTAGTTAGAAATCCAATTACGTCTAAGTATGCAATGTATTGTTAAATATACACGAACAATGTAAAAAAAAATAGTTCGATATTCTTATATTAGTTATTACTTGAAATTTTATATGTATATAGTGCTCTTGGTCGATACTTTAACTTTGGTTTTCCATTCCATAATTGTTCGTACAAATTTATCTGTAATACTACCAAGTAAGAAGCCTCGCTTGTTATTTATTAACGAATTCGTTTTGGTAAAAATATCTTTGGAGAAATCGGTGAAAAATCCTATCCAAATGATTGATCGTTTCATTTAAAAAGATACAATATAAGTATTGAATTAAAAATATATCTTAATTTTGATTGAATGAACGAGATCATATCAAAGTAATGCCTCGGCGAATAGCGAAGGGATAAGTCATAGTTCCACTTAAACCGATAAGAAATCCATCAAAATTCTTCACATCAACGGTCCATTGTCGTGTCGAGTGAATGTATTACATGACTAATACTATGAAACGTTAATCAAGATTTACTTTGAATAGATACTAAAAGCAGGAGAGGGCTGGCGGTAGCGGAGGCGTTACTGTTAGGACAATGTGTCTTTGAATATGCCTTCAAAGCTTTAGAATCAATCCTAAACCTCATTCTATATCTAGCTTGAGTTTGAGTTTGAGTTTGATATCAGTAGTGAATTTCTTATTACAGATAGACCAAAAAGTCTACGACAAAATATTTTTTGGGACGTCTTATTTTTAAATACAATTTTCCGAGGCCCAACTAGGTCAGAATAGTTTCCAAATATGTACCTAATTCTATAAATCGTTTACATAATTTTCATATTTATTATTATATAATATTTTTAGTTTTGTATAAAATAACATAGGCGGCGATTGGATCAACATTTTGTTAATGTGCTTTTGTGGGTGTATATTTAAATTCTATTTTGCATAATTTGTAGACAATTATATTATTAACTTTTGATGTATTCTGTACACGTCGAATGCGCTAGTAACTGTGAGCTGTAGATTACTATATTATACATCTCATACAATTATTATTATACTGGGTCAATTTCAGAGCATAGCATTGAATTTGTTATTATTAGAATGTCTGATCAGAGGATTCCTTTAAACTATTAGGAGTAAGAATGAGAAGATTTATAAGAAACCAACAATTTCAAATCCAGATCTGTTCTTTTTTCGAACTTGTCACTTTTTCATTGGCACAAAACATTGTTATGGCCTCAGATGGATAAATCTCTCATATTTAGCTTGTTATAGATGATAATATAATAATTATACTGTATTTGGGATCACATGTATCCGTCTCAGCAAAATTAAAACTACTTTCATCCAAATTCGACAATTCAGAAAGTGGCAATTATGAATTAACGTTAGATTTTTTTTTATTTTACTTAAAAATACACAAAGGAACTTATACATAAGTATAGAATTAACACTTAGAATTAAGATTGTTATCTATTTTCCGGTAATAGATATTATAATATAGAAAGGTCTTTATGGAACATTTCTAAGATTTCCGGGCGTTGAGTTTAAAACCCACGTTGTGTATTGAGTAGTTATTAGAAACTTCCGATTGTTAAACTTAACATAAAATTATTCGATCTTTAATTAACGTATTTTTTTCTTTTTAATTTATAAACAGTCCTATAATTAAGCTGTCAAACTCAAAAATCGATTCAAAATATCGATTCTACACAAATTCGTTGTTTTAAAAGCTGCTAGTCGATTTAATAGGTAAATACTTCAAGAGGAAACCGGAATATTTGATAATAGAAATAATGTATTGTTAATATCTGATTTACTTACTGCGTATGTATGTCAATCATTCAATTACCGAATGTTGTCATTATCTCATGATATTAAGTTACTCTTAATTCTACAATTTCCTCTTGTTGGGCAACATTTACCTACATTCTTTGCTAGACCTTCTAAAACCAGTCACCTAGCATTGATGACCTAAAATTATTCTCATGGTCAGATATTATAGTATGAATAGCAAAGTAATACAAATTGCAATTTACTATCGATAACAATTTAGTAAGGATTTCATTTTCAATATGGGATATTTTCGGTATAAAAAATATTATTGATTCAAAAACCTCTACAAACTTAGATGTTACATGTCCTGTAGGTATATTCAGTCACACGTTCATTGTTTCTACTTCACCGCCAAGGAAACATTATGGTAAATCAACTTTAAGAAAGTTTATTTACCTATTTAAGAGATTAAAAAAATAATAATAATTAAACAACTTAGTTTTTTTAATCTTCTCAACCATTAAAAACAATAAGACGGCTTTTAATTGACTAATATCTATATATTTGTCAATTAATAAGCAAGTGTACAAAATACTCCCAATAATAAAATGAGCAGCGATTCAACACTAACTCATGAGTTAAAACTTGGACTATTTACTATCTATTGATTATGGCTGTAAAACCCCATCGTCATCAACATAATAAATGCAGAAGCCATAGCAACATTGACAGATTAGATTAGCTTGAGAAAGGACACTGAATCGGTTGGTGTCGATGAAATTCGATTAGTTACCTACTCTACCATGTACCTACTATTACTTCATAGTATTATACTTATTTATTTATTTACATAGGTACTTTATTAAACGCTTTAAAGAAAATGGGACAAACGGCGGACTTAATTGCCTGAAGGCATTCTCTGCCAGTCAACCTTTAGGTCAAACAGAAAACCATGAATGCGGTAATTAGTAATTGACAATACACAACAATATACACATTTAGTATCCACAAAATGAATACATATATTTTATCTATAGTCAAAAATGTTTAGGTAATAATAATAGGGCATAATAGAAGTAATGTTTACTAGGGGGAAACTACTAGAGGGAACATGAACTTTCTGACAATATACGCTCACGTAGACGAGTCTTAAAAGTTAGAGATAGCTTTTCTAATATGTTCGGGTATTTATTTAATTTCAGGTGGTACCGGTGTGTACCGGTATTGACACTGGCTCACTCAAAATCTCAATAATACTAAGTATTGCTATTTGAAGATAGAATATTCGATTAGTGAGTGGCATCTTTCTAAAGGGGCTCAAAATCAAACACCAAGTATTCGTTCTTAATTAATAAGCACCTAATATATTCATTTATGGTTTATACTCGTACAGTACAGTACGTTCTCTTTACACTTAGTAAAAAATATTTGATGGTTATTGTAAGAATTATATATAATACTTTGTAATAAATAATTTTGAATGGTATGTTTTGTTATAAATAATTGTCTAGCCGCTTGTAAAAGCTGCTTAATAGGATTATGACAAAACAAAAATAAAGCGTATTATTAAAAGGTTAAAGATCTACCTATTTTTTTACAGATCGAAGTCGAACGAATAAATTATTATGCTCATAAATTCGCCTACGCAGATTTAATCATCTTTACTTATATAACAAAAACCTTGTTCAGAAACTACGTTTGTTACTTTAGAAATTCACACAAATACCAACATCACCTACTCCAAACACATAGATTTAGTTCCTAATTCTATAATAAAATAATCTTAAAAAAATAAATAAATAAATTACTTGATGGAAATACAAAGGAAATTCCCGCCTCATTCGAGTTTGGGTGGATATGATTGCACGGCTTCAGCATATATCCTAGAATATCCTAGATAAAACAGCAAAATAATAATATCGACTCACAAATGACCTACTGTTAAGCGAAGTTTTAAGGAGATGTAGAGTTTATACACGCTGTTCCATTTGTGCCCACATGTGATATGCCAATGCATTATATCCAACACATGCAGGTTTTATCATGATATTCTATTCCTTTGCCACCAAACATAAGAAATCAACAGAAATCAGCGGTGCTTGTCCGAATTGCAAACCTATGGTTCCACCTACTGCATATAAAGGGCCATCTTTATACTTGTTAATGTCTGAGTAGGTACCACCCACTCATCAGATATTCTTATACTTAGTATTGTTTGACATAACATCTTAGTTCCCAAGGTTGTTGGCGCATTGTCGCTGTAAGGAATGATTAATATTTCTTACAGCGCCAATATACATACCCGATATAGCCATGTATATTGGACCTCTTAAGATCGTTAGATATAGTTATTTTTATTTGATATTTATAAAATGGCTTAAGGAAATATAAAAACAAGTTTTTGTCATTGTATTGACATGTCTCCCTATGTTAATCTTACTTTATTAGCCGGAAGTTAGAGATATATCGAAGCAGTTTACCTTTTCACTAACTAATATAATAGTTTAAGTCTCCGTAGTAATTTTTAGCGTAATTGTCGGTATTTCTACACACACACACACATTTATCTATATTATGAACAGTAACAAGTATGACAAATAAATATACGATTTATTTTATCAAAAATATATATTAAATTTATAATAAATAATTGTAATTCGGATTATCGTGTGATAAAGTATTTCGAATAACCAAATCTACCTATATTTATTATTCCCACCAGCGCTACTGGTCTGTTTTAAAAATCTGTCCGAATCTATAACTACTTAAATAAATATTATAAATTATATTTCGAACCTGCAATTTTTCCAATCCAAGATTATCCAACTTCATCTTAAAATAAAGTTTACTCATCGAAAAACTGCCAGTTTCACTATTCACATCACAAATTCTTGATTTTTCTTGAATTTTCACTAAATCGCAATATTAAAAAAAAAGGCACAATGTCCGCAATTAAAGATTTATGAATTATTTTCATAGTCTTCGTAAAAAGAGGTTAACATTAAATAACAACTTTTTTTTAAATATTGTAATAGTATGCCGAAGGTTCTATCGTAGGCGTCCAGCGATGACGCTGCGTCGCGCCATATGAGATTACACTACCTACTACCTTGTGCTTGTTTAAAGTTCGAAGGCAGTAACATTATATCACTAAGTTCAAACTACCATGAATCGTATTAATTTTCTCAACTGAAACACGTTTATTTAACTTGGTCGGTTGAAACATGTGCCACTATAGTAAGCACCATTGATGTTAACACCGTTTTATTTGTCCCCAAATTAGCAGAAACGAAATTCCGTAGCATCTTAGTAATGAGAGCATTGCATTCTCTTTTTACGAAGTTTATACCTTTTTAAAAATACATTTAATTAACTATTTTTAATTTTATTTAATTGTATATTTTCTTTAAACAAAACATTACATTTTTTATTTAAATATATAATTCTATTTACGCGTTTAAAACCGCTATTATTCCAAATTGGAACCACCTGCCACCGAATACTTAGAAAGCCTTAAGCAAATTCCAACTATTTCACAAAGCTGTCGCGTACGCAGTAAACATTGTACGGCATCATTATTCAACCTGCAATCCTATATGCTACGAATAATTTGCATACACGACTCGTACAATAGCTCCTATTACCGATACATAAGGTTTTAATTACAGTGTAAATACTTTCCACGCCCGCAAAGTCTTTGGTGGGTTACTTTACAGACAATGGACATTCTATACCTTGCGATATTTAGTTAACAGATAAACACGCCTTTTTGGTCTTAATACCTTATACAATAAGGGAATTATTTCCCTGCCATTGCGAGCGACCGATAGTCAAAATTATGATGCGACACGCAATGTCACCGTCGAATATTGAATTAATAGGATTTTGCTTCAAGTCTATATAGTAAAATATACGGTGACATATTCAAATTTAAAAAAAGAACGTACCTGACCGGTATCGAATATGTAAACGTTTGGTACCAAGCCCAAAAATTACTTAGACATAATCATAGATACACAACATATGCATAAGTAATATAATTTAAACCATTAATTACTTAGTTGAAATGGTTAAAAAGTGCTGTGTGAAAGCTCCTGATGAAAAAAAAAAACACAAAACACCTATCCACAAACTGTACTTAAAAGTACAAGGCTATTTTTTATTTTTTTTATGAAACCTTTTATGACTAAAAGAGAGAACACAGGTGGTTTGAAATTCAAAATAAAAAATATTAATAAGATTTTCTTTTATTTCTAAAAAAATACAGTATTTCGAGTCTTATACAATAACAGTAAACCATGACATATTTAACAACATAAGGAAATTAATTTTCTGTTACAATAATTTATAGTAATGATTGTATTTTAGTCATATACTTGCATCTAAATATGCAATAATATATTACTTAAAATAGTCAGTATATGCTAAATTGGTTTATTAGCTACCAAACTGATCTGAATTTTACTACAGTAGATATTACAAAGGTGGTCTGTCATTTCCTTCGTAATTTGTTGTGATGAATAGGTTGGTAATAAAAAGGTTCTAAGGTTTTTGTTTCAAATAATTATCCACATTCATAAACAAAATAATTATGTCTTTACTACATATATGCTAGAACATAATGCTAAGTCCATTTTAATGGTTAATGAAAAATTACTAAATAATATTATTAAGGCCAATTACTATAAAATTGATAATTCCTTTTCTAATATCACATTTAATATAACATAGTATAGTTAAAAACAAACATATTTTATACAAAACAGAAAAGTGATTTATTGTTTTATTTTGTTGGATAACCCGTTAACGATGAAATATTTGTGCCTTTAAAATCCATAATATCATCTGGATTCGTTTTCAATTTCTCTATTATTGTACTTCTCTCAAATCTAATCATATTTAAGTATTCGTCTCGTAAATATCTTATTTTCTCAATTATATTCCTTCTATGGCCTGACCTAATTGAAGGTTTCTTTAGAAGTTCTGTTAGTTCTTGTATATTATCTGGTAGATTATCATAATCACAATTATCCTGTTCTATTGTTACGTTTGGATATTTTTCAGGGAATTGTCGGGTTTGATTTTTTAGTCTCTTTACACAAATGTGATTTTGTAAATTGTGACTTTCTTCATACACTTCCCTGCCTTCATCATCATAAACTATCTTCCTATTTAATGCACAACTACATTCGTCATCCTCATCGGTCTCATGTTTTCGTTTTCCCTCATTAGTTGTTTTACCGTCTAAATTTAATAAATGTCCATATTTAGACTCAATATTTATGAGCACTGCTTTGCATTTTTCGTAAACACTTTTCAACTCATTTAAGCCACTTTTAGAGATTTCAGTTATGTTTAGATTATCGTCGTCAGAAGTTGATAATGGCTGTGTTTTGCGCTTGTGTTTTTTAACCGGTTTCTCACTTTTTTCAACACTTTTAATATTTTGTTCTTCACTAGAACTTTCAACGCCTTTTTCTGGGATTTCTCGCACGTGGTTTTTAACAACAATGTACTTTTTTGATTCCATATTCTGCATTTGTACCGTGGACTTCGATGACCCTTCTGAATCGACTTGTATTACCATTGCGAATCTTCACTGTATTCAATTCTTTATTCTTCTCGTAAAAAGTCAAGATTGTTACTTTCTTACCATTTATAGCCAGTGCTTTGAAAAATTAATAAGTTACTGTATTTTATAATACACCGAAGTAAACACGTGCAAATATATCTTTTGAAAATTGACAGTGACAGTCAATTTTGAACAATAAACAAAAATAACTAGTGTTGCGTCAAATTTAGCACAACTGATTCAAATATACTTCATCGAATGTATAAGGTTATCTAGGTTATGTTAATAAGTCTATGATTTTGAAAAACATTATCACTTTTCACAAAAATTATTTATGTTTAATAATTCTTATAATATAACGACATAAAATTATTTATTATACATCTTCATAGAGATTTTATTCAGTTTCACATTTCCTACACTAAGGCGAGGTACCAACTGCGTAATATTAACACAAGATGGCCGCCAATGCAAAGCGTTCGGATACTCGCTCCATAACCACTAGCTTTAAAGTAAAGACAATATTACGTTAATTGTAAAACATATGAAATGAGTTGATAAAATGACAATTAATTTTATGAAAGTATTGGTTAATTAAAAGAAAGGTATTTTTTTTATAATTTTTAATCATTGTTTTGATGTTTTCTTTTTTTTTTCTTTTTAGGAATTTCATCTTCATTACATGTTGCAATCTGTTCATGTATTTCTTCATTTAGTTTATTTTTATCTTTCTTTTTCTTCTTTATTGGCTCGTTTTCAAATGAATCTTCAGTTAGTTCTTGATATTTCTTCTTTTTTGACTTTTTTACTTTAGTTTCTTGTAAAGTATCAGGCTGAAGTTCATTATTTAATCCTAAATCTTCATTACTACAATGTTCTTCTGTTACCTCAGATTGTTCTTTTTTCTTTGACTTTTTCTTTTTCTTTACTAATTCTTCATGGTTATCTATAATAGTATGTGATGAGGTAGTTTCGACATTATCTTTATTATTCATATTATAAAATGAAAATCCTTGGTAGGCAGAAGTATTAGTGGTTTCATTATCCGTTTCAGTATCATTTGAAAAACCTTTGAAACTGTAATCAGCAACCACTTCCTCATTATTGGATTGGTATTTAGAATTCAACAATTTGCCTTTTGATTTTAAGCTGGCCAATTTATTTTTAAAGTAATCATCCATATTACCCTTCTCGGTAAATACCTGTTCACTAGTTTTTACATCATCTTGCACAAGTTTTTCTTCTTCTTTCTCTTTCAAACTTTTTTTACCAAATATATTAGCCAAATCTTTTTCACTGTACCGTGACATGTCCTTGCCGCGTGTAAACTTGTGGTAGTGGATACGAGCCTTACTTTTCTTTGATTTGTCTTCTAATGAAACTCCACTATGTAAAATCTCAGTGTTATTCTCAGCTGAAAGCAAATACAAAATGTAATAACTCTCATGATAATATTTTAGTTATTATAGGAAAAGATTTAAAAATTGTAATTAATGAAAAGCTTATGTGTTTAATATCTTCAGGAGAAGATGCTGACTGGTATATTATTTGTATCTGTGCTTTACTGTTAATAGTAAAAAATATTTTTATAAATAATAAAATCTAATTAATTTACAAGTGTTGTTAATAACATTAAAATGTGAGAAGTAAAGTTTAAAACTTTTTTTATAAATATAAATACTATTTAATTGGTTAACTAATTCATAATAATAGAATGCTTACCATTCGATAGATTCGCAAGTAGGGCGTTAAAGTCATCTTCATGTTTTGTCCATTGGTCGTTCTTATCTTCAAAACCCAATCCTCGCTCATCGTTTTTATATTTAGCTACGACATGATCAACCATTCCATTTTCTTTCGCACCTAACCCTTTGCCCGCACTCCAACCCATTTTTTCCAACATTTTCTGACCGAACTTGTTAGTGTCATTGCTCCAAGCATTGTTTTTAGCACGAAGATTTATCACTTTCTGCTTACGACGAGGTGCCGCTAACATCGACATGTTTATATAAATAAGTTACAGTAGTTTATATTCACTTATTTCATTTTCACGTGTTACACTTGTCAAAATGGACGGTGTTTGAGCGAACACGACTCGCAAGTTGCCACAGATAAAATCAAAAGCAAAACGTGAACATGAACAACGTTTGGATACATTTTACTTACGTCATCGCAACTCGAGTCAAATCTGAAGTTCGTGCAATCGAATACGTAGCCGATGTACGCTCGACTCGATTGGCTGAACTAGGCTTTTATAAATTACGTTCCGTTTCACTGGTGGTTCGTAATTTCATAAACTAGAAATTGAACTGCATTTATTACAAGTTTTATATAATTTTAAATAACCCCAATTTATAAATATATTTATTAATATAATTATAACTTAATTATATATGTCCCTATAAAGTGAACGATTCATTTAAATCATTATCTATTGTTATCTTTTTATATTGTATAATATTATAAATGATGTTTTATTACCTTGGGAGTTAAATTTAATATAAATAATAACAATTGCTATCAATATTTTTTAGATTTTGTTTTATATATTATCGAGTATTGCCTTAATAATTAAAAGTAATAGCTATGTGCTTGTTTTTTTGGTAAATCCATTTATAAAACGTGATTTCAAAACCGCGATTATGGTTAGGATCCACGTGTTCTAATAATTGTGCTATTGTGGTTAATTGTTACACGATATCGGGATATCTGGTCGATGAGAAATGTCAAACAAGCACGACTGGTTACGCCCACCTAAAGTATTTAATAACAATGACAAAACATGAATAAATTTAGTACACCTATATTTTTTATCTACCATCTCATCAAGCGATGCTTTACATAAAATGTTTTAGTTGAGACAAATTTAGATAATCTTTTAATTTTGTACTATAGGTACTTAATGATTAATCTATTTATCATTCAAATGATATGTGTAGCTAGGTTTTCTGTTATTGTAATGTTATAACTTCCACAAAATTAATTGGTGTTGAAAAGTATTTTCACAAGTTTTGTGCACTTTGATAATAGTGGATGTTATGGAAATGAAAAAACTTATTTTTAAAAATGTATAATTTTCCCGATAGAAAAATTGGGAAAATTAAAAAAAAAGCAATATACGAAAAACATACATGTGTTTAATAGTTAAAGTGAAATTAAATTAAAAATACTGTCTCATTCTTGATATAGATTATAATAAAAATATCTTGACGACTCAAATAACAAATTTAATCACTCTTTTATGTATGCCTGTGAGTAAACCTGTTAATTAAAAAAAAAACAGAATGTGTTAGATTTGTTATGAATTCAGATATTTGTATTTCGTATTTGTGTAAATATCTTCGTCTTACGTTTAGTTCTTATTCTGCGTTAAAATTATTCTTGTTTTATTCGAATCAACCGGTTTGTGGAAAGTAAAAGTTGGAAGTAAGTTTTCGGTGCATTCATATTATGCAAGGATCAATAATTAATATGCATAGCTTTCCATTCGTCAAAACTATCTCTACATGGATAATAACCCATTATTTTTATAGTTTAATGAAGGAATAATAAATTGCTAAATTTATTTTTTAAACACGAATATTATATAATGACATAAAAAACAGGTTTATAAAGATACTAAGTTTCTTAGATTTTAAACTCAAATCTAATAAAGAATCATATATCACATTACCTCTTTATGTATGTATCTTTATATACGTACGATTGAGTGTACGTTTATTGTCAGTAGAGCTTAAACGCAACATCTGATAACGAAGGAGGTTACGTTACATTTTTAAAACTTTTTGTAGTGTTTAAGATACGTTGTGCTAGTATTTTTTACACAATCATTGTCTTTTTAGTCTGATGAAACGTAACTACCTTATAATACTGAAGCCTAGTATTTAATGTCGAGTGAGACCGAAAATCTACATAAATTTCCACCTATAATTTTAGATATAACCTAGAGATCCTAAATTGGAAGTGTTACATACATTTGCACGTCTCAGAAAGCATTTCAAGCCGTTGATGATTCTTGATATCTATTCAGCTTGTGTCACATTGCCGCTCCATCAGTTTCGAGAGTGCGGAAATAGCAAATGCATCTGAGTTTACGCACATTTCATCCAAGTACTTTATACAAAATTATTATAACACGATCTCTGGAAACTTTACGGCACTTAGTTACTTGCCATCCTTTTTAGCTCCTTAAATAAGAAAGGGACAGCAGTACTTTTAGGTCTATTGAGAAAGTTTAGCATAGGATATAATACAGAATCCGCAGTAAATACTAATAAAAAGACGCAAGGACACAATCCTAACCGTTTTAAGATATAAATCTGGGGAAGTACCACTGAATTTCAGTGTTTATTTGTGTTTAAAATTGATCCCGTTCTAATCTTTAAGCCAGAAGCTTAGAAATCTTATGAATTGTGGGACATCTACGGGCCTTAATCCTATGCATAACGTTATGTATTTTTATAATGTTATATAGGAAAAACTGTTTAACAGTAAAAGGTTATGTATATTAATTTTAAAAAGTATTAAGCTATATTAAATTATTTATATGTAAAAGTCGAATTATGTATATCTGCAAAACACTATATATACCTGTATACTTATCCTAAGTAATATTATAAACGCGAAAGTTACGATTAATCGCCCTAAACACTGAACCTCGTTAGGTTTTACATTTAATTGCACACACATTTTCAGAGGTACCTAACACCATCCCACTGTGGGATTTCCACACAAGGGTAAAGCCGCAGCGAGAAACTAGATAATATAATGTGACTAGAATTAATAACATGTCGTTATATATGTATTAGACGTTAGTTTCCATTGACAGCTACCGTAAGACCGGTCGTTAAGAAAGCTTGCCTTTCCGAGAAAACCGCTGCTTCTACTTATAAGTTATAAACATGATATAGTGTGAAGCGCTTCAAATGCTGCTCAGCTAATTGAAATTGTTTTCCTAATCAATCTATACTATCAATAAAAATATTATAAATGCGAAAGTCACTATTTAAAAAAAAGTGTATGTCGCTATGTCGTTACTCATTTAAGGCAAACTACTGAATCAAATTTGATGAAATATTGTATAAAAATAGCTTTAACACTGAGAAGGACAAAGACAGATACGCTACTTTACATCAAAACCGTGGGATAAGTGCAAGCCAAATATATCACATCACAGTTAGTATTAAAATAATTTTATTTTAAAAATCAATACTACGATAAAAAATTATATCGATGAACTTGCCATATACATATATTGCAACGTGCCGTGATATATGCCAACCTGTCAATCTTGAAAACTTTCAACTAATGAAAGCCAACAAGTTGAAACTTGTTCGTAATTAACATAATCACGTTCTTTCTAGTTCACTCAATTTCTTATTATGTAATGAATATATTTACGATCAGTGTCTACCGTCTGCTTTTAAGAAAACAAGAATTTAAAAAAATAACGAATTATTATTTATACTAATGTATTAAAATATACGAATAGTTACTCATAAAATATGTGTTGGATAGAACAAAACATTTAAATCAATCTTTTGTATTTTAAAATAGTTACTTATTAATTTATTTTTTAAATTAGACTGCATCATCCTGAAATAAGTGTGCTCAAACAAAAAAACAAACCACTACAGCACAAAGCCCATATTTATCGTTGCTATTGAATTAAAAAAAAAAAACAAACATTTATTAAATGTATCAAAAAAATCGTTTCAAAATTATCTGTCTATATAGTTCTGATATAGATCTGACATTATTAGATAAAAATAAAATATTTTATATTTGTAGCGCTTTATTTTCGTAAGCCAGAATGTTATAACCTGAATAGAATCTGATACAGTTACCAGTTTAAAATAAAGTCTTGACTGAAGTGGCAAGTGTGCAATCGTAGTTATTTTTGCCATTTGCAGCCACAGGAAGTCTAGGTAACAGAAGTGACCTATATTAGCAATTTATAGAGAACTCTATTTTGAACATGTCGTTGCGCCCTACCAGTAGACCACATAGATTACCACGACAAGATATTTCATGATAAACGATCTGTGCGCTTAATTTCTCTCGTATCTAATTCAATTTTGCGATACAGTTTGCCAATGGAATTGAATATATTTATTTTTAATTAGTTTTTTTTTTATATTATAAAAATTATAGTTGTCGCCCTAGCTTCACCAGCGCTTAAGGGGTTGATCACCAAGTATTAGATCCCTTAGATAGATCGCTAGATCCCTAGCCTTGGATTTCAAGGTTTTGTTTTAAATTTAATCAAATTTAACAAAGTGTTTTCGTTGAAAGAGAAACAAATAAACAAACAGACAAAGTTACTTTCGCAGTTATTATACTAATACAGATTATTCATTAAATTTTCATTGAACTTTCGTTTCAGCGTGAAAATACAGGAAGAATTCAAAGAAACGTTCCTATTTTTCAACGAAAGCGAAATTATTATTTTGCTAAATAAAGCCTGAAGTTTATTACGGATTTATTATTATTACGTATCTATTGGAATCTATTCGTAAATCATTATTGTATATCTTTAGTCTCCGTCATCGTGATCACACCATTTTTACCAAATATTGCGTCAGCTTGTAAAAATATGGTGTAGAAATATTTGGGCGATACTATGAGATTCTTATTATAGTACTTAGTGCCCATAGTGATAATAAATATAAAAATAAAGAAAGTACTTATACTTTGTAGACTTTCTTTAATCGTTATATTGCTAACTACCTGCCCCGGCAACACAGGGATACAATTGGGTACATATTATTATTTTAAATTGAAGGATTATATATATAGAAAGAAATTTTTTGTGCTTTGTTTGGTTAGTTGATATGTTTGACTCTACTATAATATACTATGTATATATTTATACAAATAAACATTGCTCTTGGTTCACTCTATCTATTCATGTCCATTTATGAAGGTTTTGACATTTTTAACCACGATACTCTAATATGCCGTAGTTGTGTTTAACTCGTGTGGAAGAATTACATACATCTGTGACTATATGTAGGTTTCCCGACTCTGTTATACTTACACGCATTAGGATTTAAATATTGAAACCACAAACCTATCTCCGACATTTATTAACTACTAAAGTATTATGTTCAATATTACGAAAAGTTTTAATTATGAATCATATTTTTGCTCTTTATTTATGTTCGGCGAATCTTCTTTATTAAATGAGTCTTTCAGTCCTGTTGCTTTGAGAATAGCCAGCTCATTTCCGCTCAAATGATCGAAACTCTCGATTGAGCAGTGAAATTAAAATGAAGCTTGCCAACTTCCATGCAAATAGATTTCATACTATATTGATTATTTGTAAAATTAAAGAACAACCGAGCAACTTGACCTTTACTGAATGACTCTCCGGATCAAATTTATATACGTGGGAACGAGAATGAGTCATTCTTATAGATCCGCGGATGTGAACGAGACCCTACCTGGAATACCTTAGACTTAATAAAACTAATGCTGAGGAGATATTTTAAATTTCATAAATGGAATTATAAAAAATAACAGTCAACAATTAGCGAAGTTAACGGTGTATCTCGGAGGCTGGAGCCCGAGGCCGAAGAAAAGAAAAATAAAGTAAAAAGACTAAATTATTGGCGGTCCGACCGCTTTGCTGACGACAGCTGCGAATTGGCGCGAAACTGGTTATGGCGGGAGCAGTGACGTCACCTGACGTGTGCCTTCTCCGATTTTGAACATGCTGCGTGCAAAAAATGCTACCTTTTTCACCTCGACCATCCATTTGATTTTACGGCTCTTTATTGCGTTACATCTTTGTATTGTCATTACCGACAGGTGATTTTGGAAGGTACTCGTTAGTTAGGCGATAAGAAAGGTGTAAAATAAGTAGGGAATCTATTTCAGGCCTGCGATACACGTTCTTCGTTTCAAGATTATTTTTAATCTACAATTTTATAATTTTTTAAGTAACTTTTAACATATTTTAGTTTCGTATTTTTAATTGATCTTGACATACAATTTTTTCTCATTTATTTACAGATATATGTAATTATCACTTCTTGACATACTTAATTTTAAAATTATTCAATAACTTATTTACTTGGGTCATCCTGGAATCCATCGCATTTTTATATTATGGTAATTTATATGAATACAAACTCGTAAAGATAAAGCAATAAACTCATTATTATAGTAATATATTTTTTAAACGTTTATTTAATCGATAAATTGACTTGATTTGGAATATTAAATATATATATTAAAAACATCATTTCGTAATTAAGGATTGCGGGTTCAAATCCAGGCAGGTTTTGAGATGGTTTGTGTTTAATATTTCGTGGTTGGCGTATAAAAAACCTTATGAGGAGATCTGCATATTGAGTGAATTGTTGCCAGATGTGTCCAATTTATACTGGAGCGCAAAACCTCCAAAATCTCCTTAGAAAAAAGGGAAAGAATTTGCCCACCCGCACATATTTATACAATTAAAACCATGACCATCTACTAATGATTTCATTTTAATAAGTACATTTAAAATAAAGTAAAGTTAAACATTAAAACACTTTTTAATTCATTAGATATTAAAGATAGATAAAAACAAAACCATGTTATTTGGTTGGTAAATAAAAGTAACCACTGAGTTTCTTACCGGTTCTCCTAAAATTTACATTTCTAACCGGTGGTAGCTTTGCATTTATAGTCTTGTTGAATAACGCTGTCAACGACGTCAAAAGTGCTAGCAAGAGCCTACTTGAATAAAGTATATTTTGAGTTTGATGAAATTTTAGTTTTAGTTAATTCTTTTTCTATTATACGACCACAAAATGTACGACATACATCGATGTATCCGTCTCTTTCTTTCCAGCCTGAAATGACCATAAAGTATGTATTGTTTATTTCATTGGAAGTAGGAAAAAAAATAAACAATTTACGTACTTCAGGCGATTTGCTAATAACTCAGGTATATTATGCACGATAAGAGTTTATGATCAATGTTTCTTTATTTATAATACAATACCATTACAATTTATTACTTATTTCCTCTTTAATTGTCATAGTTTCGTTAACATTCAAAACGTCACATTTTCGCAAATCCATAGACAATATCATACATTTATCAAGCTCTCGACCAATAACACGTAAATTTGCTGTCAAATGATGTTTATTTAACTTTTTTCCTGTTATGGTATGTGCAATAGAGTATAGGAGAAAATTTTACATATCTTTATTCATACAGCGTGTTATTTTTACCACTTCTGTTATATAGACTAGAACGTATTGTAAGAAACGAAAAAATATTTTCTTCTTCTCCCTATCGCGTGTCTTATCAGTGGAAGTTAAAAGGGTGTTATTACAATAACAGCCGACTATTACATTGTAATTGCAGTCATTGTTTTTATAATGTGAGAACAATTCGTTGACTTAAATCTTGATAGTGTCGATATTCATCGTTACTTAAGGGGGTAGGAGGGAGTTGTATTGAGCCAAATGTCTACTAACTAAATTAATAATAACTACTCGTTGCCCGCGGCTTTGCTCGCGTTTTAGGGGTTGGTTGGCACAAACAACAACAACAATTGTTGTTGTTGTTTGTAGCAGTCTGTAAATACCCGCTGCTGGGCTAAAGGCCTCCTCTCCCTTTGAGGAGAAGGTTTTGGAACATATTCCACCACGCTGTTCTAATGCGGGTTGGTGGAATACACATGTGGCAGAATTTCAATGAAATTTGACACATGCACGTTTCCTCACGATGTTTTCCTTCTCCGCTGAGCACGAGATGAATTATAAAGACAAATTAAGCACATGAATCAGCGGTGATTGCCTGGGTTTGAAACCGCAATCATCGGTTAAGATGCACGGGTTCTAACCACTGGGCCATCTCGACTCTCACGTTGTTAGCACGTATTAGGCAAAAAAGTAGCCTATGTCCTTCCTCGGATTTCAAGTTTGCTTCATAACAATCATCATCCTACTGTCCTTATCCCAATATTATTTGGGGTCGTCGCAGCATGTCTTCTCCTTCCATACTTCTCTGTCAGACGTCATCTCACAAGTAACATATCCTCTTTCACACAATCCATCCATCGTTTCCTTAGTCGTCCTCTACCTGTATACCCGTCCACATCCATGCTCAAGACTTTTCTCACAATATAGTTTGCTTCATAACAAATTTCATCAAAATCGGTTCATTTGTTTACTAGTGAAAGAGCAACAGACAGACAGAGTTACTTTCATATTTATAATATTAATAAAGAAAATTACACAAAAAAATCTTTATAAACAATTACATAGTTGATCTAGGATAATAAGTCTCCTGTGTAATAACATAGTCATGGAAAACGCAGATCAAGTACCAAGACTAGCTAGGCTAATTAAATAATTAGTAAACAAACCAATGAAGTTCATTTGAATATATTTCAAATGGTTAACAGTAACTATCGTCTCGATTTAAAAGTTTGCATATAATGAATTCGATGATAATACAATAATTTCCATCGTGCTAATCTTATGGATCCAGAGAGTAGATAACTTTTGGGCTCATTTAGTTTTAACGGGTTCAGTACAATAAACAGGTGCTCTATTGATTTACTTGTATTTAAAATTATTATTTGAGAATCCTTTAGTACTTTAATTTGAAATATTTTGTTTTTTTTTTTAGCTATATTGTTTAACTTACATACTATTTTTGGTATAGAGTTTTGTTCTTGTCACTGTAAAACCTAACATGGTAATATTCGGATATTTATGATATCACCTCTGTAACATATAATTTAATATTGAAGTAAGTACTTCTTAATTGTACTAGGTTATCTTTTGTTCTCGTGAAAGAGAGTCATACGTCCTTTATAGAATATTTAAATACAAAAACTATATCAAAGAAACTGAGTTTATTCAACTTACAAGGTACGAAAAAGTGATTGCTACGATTCCTAAATACCTATAACATACGTGAATACCTATTTTTCTTATAATGAGATTAAAAGTGTAAACATCCCTATAATTTATGAATGTATTTGGACGTAAAAAGTAACAAATAATTGGGAAGTCATTGCACTTATTCATAGGCAGGTATGCAACGGCAAACGTGTTTTGCCTCATCGATACCTACGGCTTACCTGAGAGTCACTCCGGACATGGTTCAAATTATTCACAACTAATCCGTTGTCTGCCATTGGATCCATTGCTGTATTAACATTATTCACTCACTGACCAATCTATATCACCGCACATCTCAGTCATACACTCGAGAAATTAACTACAGACTACCAGGACAACAAAACTTAACACAAAATAATGTAATCGCACCAACACAACCCGCTCCACACAAAGAAAAGCTTCGTCGAATCACAAGCGAACAGTACCCCGTTGAAATTTACTGTACGTTATTTGTATCATTGTTATTATTTAATAAAAGTTTTAAAGGCTGCGTTTTACAGCACGTCCGTCCGATCCTAACTAAGGACGCCAGGCGGCGAAAAGTTAACCGTGCGTGATTTCTCGGGACTTTCAAAACCAAATGGTCATATACGCTATCAATCTTTGCATACCAGAGTTGTGCGATGAGACGGGAGTTATCGAGAGAAGTGCGTCCGCGACGAGAGTGAAAGGGACGGCATTCGTGCAGGTACTCCGCCCCGAAGTAGGCGAACAGTATCTACAGGTTTTGCTCCCACTACGAGGCACGGCACGGACTCGGAGAGGCTCGAAGCTTGAAAGTTAAGTTGTAGTTGAAAAACATAATAGCTCTGCGCACTCGTCACTAGACAAGCCACTTTTTACAACGGACCATCTCTAAAGCTGCCTCGCTTTCCTCCTTCCAATATTTATAGAATATCCTTCTACTCAACGACGATAATTACCATTATTTTTATGATATATAAATCGTAAGCTTGTTACTTAATTAAATTATTTGGTTATGGTATTGTAGATGACCGTTTATCCACACATTTGATCAACGAGAAACGATTGACCCAATCGATAAATCGAACCGGTCTAATGCATCTCTGGTGAAGGCCGAAAGGCACGGTCCCTCGCGGAGACTAATGTCTCGTCATAAATGAAAAAAAAACATTACTTTAATTTCGAACTTTAAATCGGTGTAATAAGGTCTGAAATTATTTTTTTAGTCAAGAGATTTTAAGGGACTATCCTCATCCCATTTTAAAAGCTGTTCTACTAGTGAAACGCACACAGTTTTACTAGCAAGCTAATGTATATTATGCTAGGGATTCTTACCTGAGATCTACGTATTATTTTATTATATTCTATTCAAAATAAAAATTTACTACTCATTTGTCTAATAAATGAACTAGAATTACTCAGTTTGAAACAGAGTTTTGTATAGGTTTCATAGATCTACTAGTTTACATTCGGTATTTAAAATATTAAATTATTAAATAGTGTCTCCTAAAAAGGTCGAATATATAATATATTAAGGTATTGTTTTGAATCGCAACCTTTATAAAACCCAATACAAATAGATCTTTGTTAATGTTCTAGTTGCATATTTGTATTGAACATATTATTTTAAAAAAGTCTTTTAAATAATTTACTTGAAATGGGATTTATTTTACTGGCAACACTATGTATATACTGCATAAACTTTAAGCCCGTACGTTAGTTGAAAATGCAAGTGAAAGTTCTTACACAATCCTGTCTCGTATACGCTTACGGCGATAAGTCAAAGCCGCGTTGTGATAAATTTTCCGGTTACTCTCTTTTAATTTAATTTTTTATTGAATATGCTTTTAAGCTTATTGATAATATTATTCTCCAAGCTGCCTTTATGGAACTAAAATTGAGATTGCGGTTAAAACTTCAAGTCAAGACATGTGTCACTGATGAAAAAGATTTGATTATTGTTTGCAACCCATCTAAAAAGAATTTACATTGGAAGGAAATAAACACTTGAGGATACACCGACAAGCATCAGAGATAAAGTCTTTACAGAATGTTACTTTCATGTCAATTATTTAAACTGTATGAGTTAGTTTTATTTATAATTACAACGTGTTTTGAAGCTTCAAAAGCCTACACTAAGCTTGCAATGTCTCTTACAATTGAGAAGTATGGGCATTGTTCGCCGGGAGCACTGAAATCAAACTATGGTAATAGATAAATAATAAATGTATTTTCTAATGTTACAAGTTATACTAAGTCCAGATGCATTGAATGTGAAACGATAGATCTTATTGTTTTAATTCCTCTTCTTCATATGCGTAATATCCAAAAATAAAAATATAGAGTACCATATTTCCATTTCTTTGGAATTGAATTTTATACATTTTTTTAACTTAGATTCGGATTGACCTTTTTGAAGAACAACTCTTGTCAAATTATTAAAAAAAAACGTTTGAAAATGTCACCGGCTAAAAATATCAAAACAATAAAATGACATGGGCCGACAAGAAATTATAATGATAGTTACAGCATCAGCACTTATATCTTGTATTGCTACAGTTTTTGAAAAGACCCGCGGAGGTAGGCCGTAATGGTAATTTGATTTAAAATCATTGTATAGTTATTTCTATTTTTTTTATTTTCTGGCGTATTAAGCGCAAAATATTCAGCCATACTTGTATCATGTGTTTCATATTGTCAAAAAGTATTTCAAAACTACCTACTAGATGTTTATTACATTTATTCTTTATTCAAATGTTTATATATAATCAATAATACTAGGTTATAATAATATCATATAATTTTCAGATTAAACAATAATAATATGTTCGTATATATTTTGACAAATTACAAGTAGGTAAGGAATTGATTTATTTTGGAATTTAAAATCGTTATGCTAAAAAGATTCAACGGGATCAAACCAACTCACTTGTGGCATTTGACGCCACGTAAGGATTTCCTTTCTGTGATAAATGATCGGAAGAACTATGAGCAGAGGGATAAGAAAGGTATCCTCCAAATGGTAGCTATCGTGTTCAGTTCAGTCTTAGCTGGTCTATATTCTTACGGATGCTTTAAACCTGAGGAGACCTTGATGACACTTATAAAGAACCCCTGCGATGCAGATGCTCCTAAGCCGATAGGTGCATTACCGCCTTGTCCGAAAGACTGAACACAAATAATCCAAATCTTAGTGTTCATTACTTTTTAATTGAAATTATATTTTTATATAAAATATTTCACTCTGAAAAAGGTTTATGTTAAATATTTTATACAATTATTGTTTTTGTATAAACATTTTTTATACAGTATTTTATTTTGTATTTTCATTTATTAACTACAACCCTTGAGTACCCCACTGCATTTTTTCTGTTATGATGAAGATGGAGCTAATTCTACCACGTAGAATACACGACAGATTATTTTGAAGATGCAAATGACCACGATATTTTCTTCCGCCGCAGATAATGCGATAAATTGAAAGAGTTTGATAGATTTGAATTGGTCAGCTAAGCTCGTAACGCCTTATTATGAAATTAATTAAAAGTGAATACTGTAAAACTATAAATTAATGCTATTTTGGTTTAATCAAAATTTATAAAAAAGTGTAAAATATAATAGTAAAATATTATAAAAGGATAAGCCTTATTTACCTTTTAGATTTAATTAAAAAACATTTTTTTTATAATAATCACATTACAGAAAATTTATAATAAACTAATAAATATATGATGCATATAATATTATCTGTTAAATGACATATAACGTACACATGACAGTTATATTTAAAAAAATATAACCTCGATCTATAAACGAATAAAGAAGAGAGACAAAATAGAATCATTTCCTTGGTGTATTCCTATTAGTGTTATTAAGAAATACATTTTGTCCGTGTTGATCTTAGCTATACCTACTACAACTTTTCTCCGTGACAATACTACCTCTACTAAATGTGAATTGAGAATTTGACACCTGCACTATTTAAGACTTATTTTTGGCAATTTTTATCAGCCATATAAATTTAGCTGAATCAAGAACTGAGGAATCAGCGATGGATAAGAAGCAGCAATTGAAGTTTTTGTTAATGGTTTTATCAATGTCGACGTTCGTGAACTATTCTTTCGGAATGATAACAATTCCAATTACGTCACAGGAACGTACGACAAAGGCATTTTATAGACCAATCGAAAATATCAATGCAGAAATATTGGAATGAATTATTGAAATATAAGAACAGGAATTTTTGAAGTGAAATGGGGTTGATTGTGAAGAATTACTTATTGATCAATTCTATGTAGATAAAATTTATGAGTTAAATATTATTATTGTTATTTAGATATTGATACCTTGTATGAAATGATTCAAACTGATTCGATCTTTTTCACGTATAAGCAATCAATATAACTTGCAATGAATGTCACATGCAAACGAGATTTTGTTATTATGAAGTTATTTGTTTTTATGTAAATATTGAACAGAGGAATTCAGCTTTCAGACAGACAGAACGAATGTTTTATATGTATGTTATAAATGTGCAGCATCAATAATACTATCGTACTTTGAAAACAAAAGCATAGTTTGTCGAAAAACATAAATATTTGTTACACTACGAAGGCTATGTCTTCACACATAAAGCGCTGTGTTTAACCGTTTTCCGGTGTCAGTTGTATTAAGTGCAACCCGTGAAAATGAAGTTGGCGGGCCTGAAGATAGGCTTTCTTATTTTCAATCATACCAACAAAATTTGTAGGTTATCAAAAATTGTATTATGTATCTACCATAATAGAATATTAAACAAAATGTGTGTAATCTTTTGGACTTTTGTTTATTTAAACATATTTCTAGATATTGCCATTAATGTTCACGTCATTTTATAAAGCACTCAGTTTTAGTACTATAAAAAAATATTGTCCCGTCAAATATTTTTGCTTACTGGGAATGTATCTTTATTATTCAACACAGAGAGAAATAAACGCTTTATCATAAAGAAAGTAAACATTTAACATGCGAGACGTCTAATGTAGGCGATACACGCAACGATCACTTGGATAAATCAGTTGCAAGGTAAACCTGTATTTATCTGATAATTCTGCATGTTCCTGGTTTTCTTGGATAGATTGCTTTTACATCTTGGTTATTTAGTCTTATCCTATAAATGTCTAAATTCTAAGCCTGAACTCTGCTTTCGAGGAGACTTATTCTATTGCGCTGCTCTGATGAAGATTAGTCGACAGTGGCAGCTAGGTGAGGAAGGGCCCCGGTGCATAGAAAAAGAATCGGGCCCTCATCCCCTCTTTCCTGTACCTTTTTAACTAATAATTACAGCTTTAAATTATAGATACCAATTAAGAAATCTTGTCCGTAAGGTCGTGATTTTATAACTCCAGAAGCTTAAGGTATAGTTTCGAAGGCCCCCTGAACTCCGGGGCCCTGGAGTACTGCACCACCTGGCCCAACGATAGCTACGCCACTGTTAGTGGAAACACATTGTATCCTCACAATGTTTACATTTATCGCCCTGCTAGTTCTAGCTACGACTGTATCTAGCTATAAATCATATTCCATATAGTTGATCTGCTTTTTTTAAATAGATAGATTGATTGTGACGTGGATAGTATCCACTTATGCCTATAGACATTGTCACAGTAAGAAATAATAACAGGGACGACGTATATAGCACGTCAAGTGTAAGTTGGCGTGTGGCAAAAACATGTACTAATTTTTTTTTGTTCATTTATATCTGATTGTTTTATTTACCTTTATTAAGAAAACTTACCCAACATCTATTAAAAATTCTATTTAAAAAAGTACAGAATTATTTTCTAGGGAGATATTGATAAATCAAACAAAAAAGTAGCAAAACAAAGGTGTAGCAGGTGCTGCCACAGGAACGCCAACTTATACTTGACAGTCTATATCTCCAATTCAATCATCGTCGTCATCAAGCGTCTTTTTGTCTCAAACAGTTTCCGGTTTGATAGTACCTGGCCAGGTACAATTATAAAAAAAAATACTGCAATGTTCGACATGCATAAACTTGACTGGCAGGATTTGTGATAGGTCCGGCTGCGATGAATGCTCTGATTCATAACTTGGCGCCGTCTGATTCAAGCAAAAGTTCCCACTTCGAAATTTAAAACGAACCACCATTTAGTTTTTTAGTTACCAATAAAGTTTTATTGTGTATGAAATATCGTTGAACACAAACAAAATTGAAGTGTAGGTCTTTGATTTCAATATAATTTTTAAAAACTTTGTTATTGTACTAAATTAGCATTTTTATCCGTCTGTTTGTTTGTCCGGGATAATCATTAAAACGTTTAGAAATTACAAATATTAATATAACAGAGTGTCTAAGATTATGTTTAGCCTGTATTCCATTAAAATCAATTTAATCTATTAAAAGTTATAACAATTTTCTAAACTTATTAGATACATATTTGTTTACTAATTTACATTATTAGCCATTAAAGCTATAATACAAAATTATGGTAATAAACATATAACGTTATACGTATGTTATAATTATATGTTAAATTATGCAATAGTCAAATTTTTTATATCTCACGGGAGCGAAGCCGCGGGCAAAGGGTTAGTACACAATAATGGGTTCTTGGAGCTGATTCTAATCAAAATAAATAAATCTCTAAGCTAATTTGATAGGGCAATTAAGATACCTGTACCCTATTCTAATCGAAGAAGTTAAGATAAACAATACTTCGATTTACATATTCAATGCGATTTAACAGCTCTTATTGTATACTATTATTCTACTCTAATTTTAGTTACAAAGTTCCGATAACAACAGCAGACGTACAAAACACAATTTTCTTGTAAATCCAAATTCATCGTCATAGATAATTCAATTTTATTACGCTTTACAATATCATAGATGTTATAGATGTGTTATTTCGTATCTATATACGGATATTTGTATATCTTACTTGTACGAAATAATTTCGGATTATACGATAGTTTAAGTTACGGATATTACATAATTTAGAAATTGTAAAAGAAAAAAATTCATCAATTTGCATTCATTTGTTGACTGTTATTTTATATTAGGTATAATGATAGTAAACAATATTGCTTTAAATTGCAATTACTACGTACTCCTATTAAATAATAACTAACTATTATACAAAAGTTATTTATCGGTTTCGGATAGATTTTTATTTCGGATATCCGATAATTTCTCTTACAACTACGCTGCTCTAAAACATCCCTGGACTATATAATATGTTAACTAGTCGAACACCTACCTACGATTCGGTTGTCGGTTTTTCTCCGTAGAATGTAGATATAACTAGAATATAGAACTAGTATATAGAATACAACAACAATCGACGACGACTCAAGTGCTTAGAGCATACTTCAATAATTAAAGTTATTTGCAATCTCTTATGGTTATTTCATATGTGTGGCCAAATAAAATGGAATAACAAGGAATATCATTAGATCTTCAATGTTGTATACATCTATAAAGACGTATCACCTTGAATGTCACCCATATTAAATATTATTTTTAAGTGTTTAGTTTGATAAGTTAATGTTGTAACTTTTACAATAAATAAATAAACAAGTCTTATAGCCCTATTAAATGGTTTTATAATTAGCACAACTATATTTCATACATACATAAACAAGGCAAGAAGACTAGTGATTTTGGAGTCATTGAATTTGTGATGATCAATTTATTTGGTGCTTGATCAATGTAATTATAAACATCCTTTTAAAATAACGAAATAGAGAAAATATATTTAACAAATGAAATCCTTTGTAAGGTAATCTTTTAATTATACTCAACTCATTAATCAAAGTAATATACATCCCAATCTAATGTTAATA
The DNA here is from genome assembly GCF_905220365.1 of Vanessa cardui. Classification (NCBI taxonomy): domain Eukaryota; kingdom Metazoa; phylum Arthropoda; class Insecta; order Lepidoptera; family Nymphalidae; genus Vanessa; species Vanessa cardui. The sequence goes on from NC_061143.1 coordinate 4,633,038, forward strand.
ATGATTTGTTTCAATTGTGTATATCCGTGAAAAAAGATTTTAAATGTTTTTTTTTTTAATTGAAATATATATAAACTCTTTTGTGAAATTGACATTGAAGATCAACGTCACAGTCAAAGAAATAAAGTAGAAATACAAAAAAATGATAATATATTTAAATATTTTCAATTAACAACGTTCGGTTACTGCAAATCGATATATTGAAATGAACGGAAGGAAATTACTACTCGATGTGATTGTCTTTTCTACCTCGTTCTACGTGTCTTACAGGCTGATGTCTTTATTCATTCAGAGATATCGAGTGAAACGCATAGACACCACTAAATAGAATGTTCAATGAATATGTAATGAGTGATCGGTATACATTTTCGTACTGTTCTTTTTTTTATTTTGTTTTTTTTTTTTTTTGAGTAGAAAGCTAAGACATTAAAAGATAGTGTTTCTGTTTTGTTTGTGTTTTTATTTATATAAAAATGTAATCTCACCCGTTTACGTCTCTTTCTTCCAGGGAATGTATTTAACTGTTGAGGTGGGGGTGGTACGTGAAAAAAATAAGGCGTCGTATACATCAGATCTTCGACACTCGTTATGGGTGCCGTCCTAGGCACCAAAGAGCGCACCGTGCCATACAAACTCCTGTTATGACGGCTGCTTCCGTATAAATTTATCATTGCACTCAATATACAGTCAAGGGCACATTCACAATTCAAAAAGTTTCACTTGAAATCCGCGCGAAAAGATATTTGCACAGATTATACGACGTCACACGCTTAGTTTATTGAATTATTGTAAGTAGAACTTAATTTTTAATATTAAAAATATAAGCTACTGGAAATTTTGTTTTAATTTTGGTTGACTCGAGGTTTCCAAATGATAAATATTTCATTAATATTTGAATCTTTAGCACCTCGTTGTTGTCAAAAAAATGTAGGCGTGCGAGCGTTAGGTGTTCACTGTTTGAAATGCGTTTGCGTGGATGCAGATGGTCCTGTACACATTACATGTAATTATCATACATTTATCTGCCTTTTCCAATAGAGCACGTCAAGCGCGACGCATCGCTTCTATCGATATCGAAAAATGTGTTCAAGCTGTCTGTCCTTCAGTGTTTTCCAAACATTTGAAATAAAAGTTGATGCTCATATTATTTAGCGATTTGCGATTGAAATTCTAGGAATCTAATAAATAGAGCAACGATTAATCCAAAGATAGAAAGACAGAATAGTTTTTTGAATAGTTAGCAGAAATTCTTGGTAGATTTACTATGGTATTTAAGAACAAGTTAGAATGGGCTTGTTTGTAAAAAGTTAAAATAACAGTTTCTGAATCAAATTTTGTAAGAGATTTTCAAAATGTATAATCTATATTTGTATTCAAATTATATATGCTAGGATATTAAATTTCTTGTTCCTGGCCACATATACAAAGCAGGGAGGAAATATGATGTCAAATAAGTGAAAAACACACGCATTGGCACGCGCCGATACACATGAATAAGTTTGAAAAGTTTGTCATCATTGCATTAAACATTGTTATTTGTAATAATGCACCACAGTGGCCATTGTTAAAGCTGTATACAAATATAATACGAATTTATAAACATGTCGGGCGTCGGTCTTTTATTATAAAAAATATGGAAGAACATGATATAACGCTTTTCACGTCAATAGACTTAATTTTAATCGGTATAAAACGAAGCGCAGCTATTTAAACAAAATAATATTTTATACTAAAACCTAAGGAATTGTGGTGATTTAAGTTGCCCCTTTAAAAATATTGAAAATCCGTTGAGTATATTCTAAAGTCAATTAATATTAAATATTGGGGAAAATAATAAACCTTCTTTAAAATCTATTCAAAACCAAAAAAACATGTAATCTGGTTGAATACGAAAATGTTTAATAACTACCATTTTTTGTGGCAAGGTACAAATATAATGATAGCGCCATCTAGGTTGTAAGTTCCGAACTGCATATTGAAATGTCGCTATTCGTGACTCGCAAGTAGCATAACACGACCAATTTCCAGCGTTAGTTATAGATGTCGCACTTAAGTATGAAAAAATAATACGATTTGAATGTTTTTTTTTTTTTAACTGTCAACAATATTTAGTCGCCTTTTCCAATCCAACCTGTCAACATGATTTCATTTCAAATTGTCTGTTTTCTTGTCAATATGGCTGATTAAAGATAATAAAATAAGTTATTACAATGTTCGTGATAAAACTCAATATATTTTGCAACACCTAAATTTTACCAACACTAAATACCTATTCAGATAATTCAAAAATATGGTTGCCGGTATTTTAACGAAAGCTTTACTTTCATTGGTTTTCAATAAAGTTCATTGTGCATACGAAGGTAGAGACAATGGGTTAGGAAAAAATTATGTATGGGCAGGATCTCTGGAGTCCGGCCTACAAATAGCAAGCCACCACAAGAAGCCAGTTATGGTCATAATTCATAAATCATGGTGTTCAGCTTGCAAGAACTTTAAGCCAAAGTTCGCGAACTCTACTGAGATCCAAACATTGAGCAAACACTTCGTAATGGTGAACCTATTGGATGAAGAGGAGCCAAAAAATCATAAATTTTCACCTGATGGCTCTTATATACCTCGGTAAGTACCTTAACTTATTTATTCAAGTAGGCTAAGAGCTTTTCTTGTATTATCTGTACTAATATTAAAAATCGACATGTAACTTTTGTCTTATCTATCTGCTCTTTTAAGGGAAAACTATTGTGCCGATTGATTAAATTTGGTCCGAAGCAAACTTACTACTTTTTTATACCTTAAATCTACGATCGGTTTTTAAGATCAAGAACTTTAATATATTCCTTTGCCAACTAACTTTTTAACGAGACAAATACAAAATATATCTGCTCTAATTCAATTAAACTGAACAATACTAGTTTTACAATAAATTATGACGGATTTTTTTGACAATCAATCACTTAACATAATATGAATGGATCACTGAGTAATCAAATAAATCGCTTTGTCGTTTTAGAATACTCTTCATGTCCCCGAGGGGTTCGGTCGACCATGACATTTACAACGAAGAGGGGAGCAGCCAACACAAATACTTCTACAGTCGACCGGAACAAATCGCCAAATCAATGAGAAAAGTCCTCGACAAATATAAGTTCGAACGATTTGATGTATGATATTTCTCCCCTCAAATTTTGTAAGTCTTTCTTCGTGAAAAGACCTAACTGTCCATTGAATAATGCGACTAATTTACATAGCATTGCAGGTTCAATATGAACTTGGGAAAATACACGTCTTCCCTAATCTGTCAGACAAATTGTAACCTACTTGGAAATCAAATTGAGTGTTATTGAGATTATCGATAAAGCTTTCCTGTATAGTGTGTTATTAAATTTAATTTCTGATTAGACTGAGTGGTCGGGTAGGTGCGGTTATGGGCACGAACAGATATCCGCTATGTCTAGATCACTTTCGATGCCCTGCCCAAGAAAACCAAATTAACGCTTCAAATTTATCGATGTTATTATCGAATAAAATGCCCATAAATAACTGGAATATTTATGCGAATGACGAAACGTTTTCTTGCTAATACATAGCTGCATCTAAAAATTTACTTTAAAGGGTGAACTGTCAAATTACGATATGTCCTGTTCTTTCAAATGTCAAATCAGTCATGACTGAAAGAGAGAAATAAAGTGCAGTGCAAGTGCAGCTAAAGTTGATGACTTATTTAGTAACAAAAGAGAGAAAATAAAATTTTCTATTTGTTTATTGAGTCATTATATTTTTTTCTTTACAGTAAACAGTGATGGTGCAGTTAGTAAGATAATATAACGTAAAATTAAACGTTATATGGCTTCACAGTTGATGGATTTGCGAGTTATCAAATATTGATGGATCCATGTCAAATATGAATTGTTAAGTGCATACTCACATCCTCCACGACCGGTTCGACGTACATTTCCATGGTGTTGTTGAGAGACGGCAGCGGCATCGGGGAGGCTGCGGCGGAAGATCGCCGTGAGATGCTGTTGCAGGAACATTGCGAAACAGATCGACGAGACCGGGGAGATTCTCTGCGGAAGAAATAGATTAATGGAAATATAAAACGTCCTATATTAAACATTGTATGAGTTTTATTTGTTCGAATTAAATAAAGATGTATCATGAGTGATCGATTTCTTGAACGGTAAAAAATACAGATAATTAAATCAAATACATGTAAAAAATTAATGAAATTATTAACAATTATTTCATTAAAATAACATCTATAAATTATACACGTGTAAACACTTATAAAGCAAGTTTTAATTAATACTTGTATATATTTCACTTGTACACATACAAACTTGTTATATGTAATGGCAAAAAATCTATTAGACCAAATATGGTACCTTAAAATTTTATCCTAATTAGGGTATATATAATAAAGTACTCAATCTTTACAAAAGTATTGTTTGTTAGTCTAAGTAAAGGTGGTACATAATTGGTAATTCAAATTAAGCTATCAGTAAATTACCTTTTGCTTCTCCTACACACATGGCGCGTCGATCTGTCGCACCTACACCTAGACCTGACAGGTACAAAGTATCCAAGTTGCGGTAATGGCGCGGGATCGGAAGAATCGCTGGAGTCGCTCCATTCCGGCTGGCTGAATGGATCAATGTCTAGTGCTGACGGCATCGCGGATTAAAAAAGTATTTTTAACTTTTTAATTTTCCGGTATGAATTTTTGCACTATGGTTCGTTTTATATTTGCACACAACACAATTTTTGATATTTTATTTTGTATTTACGTCTAAAATCGAGATAGACGTAATTGTTACTGTAAAAAATATTAACCTATTTTAAAATTTGATAGTGTAAATAAAACGTAGATAAATAAGATAGCATTAGAAGTCGGTTGCCTACACCAGCAATTAGATACAAACGATAATACAGATAAGATTGGGAGTTTTATTTGTTAGCAAAATAAAATCAACAGACTTCCACATTAAACGACAAAATTGAATTGGTTATACTTATTGATATTCAAGGTATAAAAGCAGTTACATCTTTATTTTATAGATTAATATGTCATTGACCCCACTCGATACAGTTTTAATAATATGTTGAAGCTGGATTTTTTGTTTAATGAAATCTTCTTTATTGTTTACGAGACTAATTATTTATTTATTTTATTCGGTTCTTCAACAATGTGTACACTGTTTATAATAATATAAATTATAAATAAAATATTACAAAAGTAAAATATTATGAAGTATTTGCAAAGTTGTAATATTGGATAATTAACAATAAACAAATCTTTCTAATTCTTTTATGGGAGGAATACAAAAGCTTTTTGATTGGCGCACTACAAAAGAACTAAAAGAAACGGGTCAATTTTGTTATGTTGGTGTGCGTGATAGCTACACACACACTATAAAACTTTTCTAGTGTGCTTTTTCTTAGTGGCCAACTGTTGATCATAAAATTTTTCGACGCCTTAACTTCTGTAAAGTCTATCCAGACAATATTCAAAGTATTAAAGAACATTGCAGTAATTTGTTAAACGTTACCATATGAAAAATATCAGCCGTATTTCGAGGTGTTTTATGTAAATGTTTTACGCATAACCAACGTTCTAGTACTATCTTACGCTATTTGTACAATTATTATAATAGCTGTTTTCAGGACAATAATATAATGATTTAAAATACTCATTAGTTTTGTGTGCCAAATATGTATGAGAGTGAAATGCTGGTCACACAGGTAAAACTTAATATATTTCACCCGAACAGCTTGCAGAAATTTCGAAATGTAATATTAGAAAATATTAATACAGAATTTAAATATAAAATCATGCAGATCAATTTACCACTGCTATAGACCACTAGAGATAAAAAATCCTATTACAAACGGCTAAATCGTCAAAGCCGTCGTGTCCCTGGAACGTGAGGGAACGCGCATTCCTTCGTGTAGGAAACGTTTTTTACCCGATCCGTGACTCACAAAGGCGGCGTAATGTGATTAGGGATGTGATTTTTTATTGGAATCAACACGCTAGCTGAGACTATTCCTACGATATTTTTGACTCATTAAACAATACTTTTTTATGAGCCTCTATTAAAAATAAATAAAGTAAACATTACTTGAATACATAAAGTTTATCGATGATGACAATTGAAATTAATATTATGTATTAACTAGCCGCCCCGGCTACGCACGGATGCAATTCTGATACTAAATACACTACAGAATTCATCTACTTTACTATATTTGACCATGTATTTGACCATGTATACGAAAACCTTCCTCTTAAATTACTATCTATTGAAAAAAACCGCATCAAAATCCCTTACGTAATTTTGGACATGTAAGCATACATAGGGAAAGACAGCGGTAAGCGACTTTGTTTTATACTATGTAATGATATACTATGTTTTCTTAACAGTATCAGTCCTATCCGTTAATAGTGGATAAGAAGGATGCGGTTTTTAATTTAACTTTAGTGCTTGGTACTCAGTTTTCGTATTATGTATAATTAATATCAACGGTGTATTAAAACATGGTCTGAAAACGCGCGTGCGCGAAACCATCCACGTGTTTACAGTATAACAAGTTCAAACTTTCGTCTCGAAAAAGATAAAAGGCCTGTGTCCAGTAGTGGTATATATTTTATCCACTGGTAGACTGATAGGGCTTTGTCAATGGATCTGAAGTACTGTTCACAATTTAATCAATCATTTGCACATCTCTGGTGTAACTAAATTCGGTTTGACGGTTAACTAACAATTACAATTGCCAGACGTAAAAAATGGGATATCATCAATGGGGGTATTTATCTCTCTTCTAAAAAGGTAAAATAAATTATTTAAAACATCTTAACAAGAAGATTAAAAATTCTGGACACGCAAGAATTTGTTCAACGTTAAGCAAATAAAGATCTTATTCTGAATAAACAATTTGAAGAGGCCTATTACAAAATGGGCGCTAAAATTTAACAAAGTATGCCATTTAAAATGGCGTTAAATGAGCGAATGCTTTTACAGTATTTGTATTCAAAAGGTATAGTTCCGTGACTTGGTTCAGTCAGACCTATTTTGAATAGCACACATTAAGAATCTAAAGTAGAACAAAATTTTCTATTACTTGAAATTTATGTACATTAAAACTATATACTTGTACCTTCGTTCTTTTTTTTTAAATTTAGAATAGGCAAATATATATATAAATTTTTTTTTGTCAAATAGTTGGTTTAATGTTTTTTTCCCTTCACTTCACTTCCCTTTAAATATAGTTCTACTACCTATTAATATTTTAATTTTTTTCATGTGAAAATTATGGTCGTTTAGTTTAATTATGACGTAAAAGTACGCTAAAAGGACAGAAACCGTTCATTTGTTTCCGTTCCAAAGTCAACTTTTGTTTTGTCATGTGTGGTCACAAAAACAATCCTATACAAACATCTCTGCTTGGACGAGGACAAGTCACCTTTGTCTATGCTTAAAGGTTAAGATTCGAGAAAAAAAAAAGAAAAAAACACGAGAGTCGTTAAGGCAACAACACTTGGAAACTCTCGGGAATATTAGTTCTAAAGAACTACAACACTGTATGTACCAGACTTTATTCGCTGATATATGTTTTTTTTATTATTCTACATACATTACTTCCAGTACAGAACAGTGGAGAACTGTTGATGCCTTAGTGTGTAGATATATTCTTGTAATAAATAAAATAGGAATATTGTTATATTACTGTGATTAAGCGCACCAGTAAATGAGGTACATAAAAAAGTTTGGATGTCGATTTATTAATAGTTATGCAGTCTGGCAAATAGGTTACCTTGATGATAGGTGATCATTCTTGGCCATACCATTGCCACTATTATAGATACTAAGCATCTCTTACATCGAAAATGGCCACTTGTGAGGTCGTGCTCAGATCAATGACATAATTTGAAGTGGATTTTAAGTCCAAATATAATATGACATAAGGTAATTATATGATTATACCTTTAAAAAATAACTATGTAACGAAATAGTATTTATTGACTAATAGACAATAGGGTTGTCAAAGATAAGAATATAATCTGTAGGCTACTTTTTTATAATGTTTTATATTTAAATCGATTCAATATTAATACTTGACTAATATTACTGTACTATATTAAAATAAGGTATATATTGTTTAAAAGCATTTACTAAATTACATATGTATTATCAATTTAAAAAATCCTTAAAAATAAAAATAACAAGTACAAGTTGAACTAGAAATCTTATGAATCGATACAGTTTCGGATAGAGACGCTTGATAAATGAATTTACTAAATAATTGTTGACAACCATGGCGTGGACTGCACAAGCTTTTATGATATAATGACAATAATTATTGGTACAATTTATTGTTTAAGTTTCTTAAATATATATGACGTTTCTTTGTGGTAAGGCCTCAGGTAATTCCCACGTGAATACCACCCACTATATATCCTACCAACCGACTATGAACCCATGATCACAACTGAATCTTGAATTTAACGAAACGGTTTTAGTATCTATTTTGACTATCAATAAATAGTGTAATGTTTCTATACTTAATATTACAAAAGTGAAACTATATCTGTCAGTCTGTCGAAGCAAATATGTCTTTTTGCCTGACACTTAAACACAACTAAAAAGAAAGTGAAGCCGCGGGCGACCACTATTATGGAATAAAAGTAAACTTTCGGCATGACCTATCAAAATTATTTATCTGTTTAGTTAGACATGGTTTATCTCTTTCTATTACAATGGTTTTGAAATTCGAGGAAGATAGAACTCTGTTCGTCTTATAAACCGCTAAGTACATCTATATGTGAAACTCTTTAATTTTACAGGTTAATAAAATTTAGTTTCACGCTAGTATAACGGCAGCCAATGACATTGATGGTTAGAGGTCAACCGCCTCGATAGTCATACTGTAAGAAGTATAAGTCAATCCTTACCGTCAATAGTCAATTATGATATTAGTTGTAACGTCCCTTGTGCCTGTAATTACACACGGTCATTCACCCTTCAAACCGGAAGACAGCATTACAAAGTATTGATGTTTCGCGGGCTAATATAATTGCTAAGGAGTGTTCCATCCAGACAAAGCCCTACCACTATTTTCTTTCGCCGGTTGTTTTGATATTACTTTACGAAACAAACGAAATAAGTGTAACGCGTGAATCTATTGCAGTATTAACAACTACAACAACAACAACAGTCTGTATATTTCCCACTGCTGGGCTAAAGCTCCTTTCCCTTTGAGGAGAAGATTTGGAACATATTCCACCACGTTGTTCAAATGCGGGTTGGTGGAATACACATGCGGCAGATTGATATGAAATTAGACACATGCAGGTTTCCTCGCGATGTTTTCCTTCACCGCCGAGCAAGAGGTGAATTATAAACTTAAATTAAGCACATTAATTCAGTGGTGCTTGCCTGGGTTTGAACCCGCAATCAACGGTTAAGATGCGTTCTAACCACTGGGCCATCTCGGCTAGTGTTAACAATGTTGAAGCAACTCTGTATGTGCGTTTGAATTGAATGGGACTTAATGTGAAGTAAGTTAGAATTTCAAGGAAGGACATAAGGTACTTTTTTACCCATAATACCTACACACAACAACTAACCACTGAAACGCGAGCGTGTCGCAACGAGCTGTACATAAATATTTTATCTTTGTATCCATTAAAGTCATAGTGTTAAAGCAAATGCAAAAAACAATAACATTTAATTGTCATTTGATGCCAGTTCTCGTGCGTGAAATCCTCCGTGTTATACCAGTAACCCATTAAATATGGATTAGCCTTGCAGACTCTGGTCAAATACTGCGATAAAGCTTTGAAAAAGGGGATGCAGCGTAGACGGTCTATTAAAATGCGAAAGCTCTGCGATCTTACAAGCAAAATACACACAGATTTCACTGGCTTTTCATTCATTCAACGATTTCATTGTTGGAAGTAGACTCTTTCAAAACTATGATTAATATAAGAATTAGGTTTTTTTAAGTTAAAAGGTCAAACCTTTATGTAAAACAATTTATACGATAGTAAATTTTTCGTTTGTTGCACAAATTTGTAAATAAAAATATATGTAATGTGTGGCACATAAACTTTAATGGGATTTATGCACATTACTTATTTATTTATATGAATATGTTGGTTTTACTATAGATTTTGTAATCTTATAAATTATATACAAAAGCAATGGGAGCAAATATATATTTTTGTTCTATGTGGTGCTAAACCTTGGGATGTATTAAGTGATAGAAATTAGAATGACCTTCACCGTAGCGATCCCCTTCTTTTCCTCATAACATGTGCCTTTAGCGAAATAATCTGTGCCCAGTAATAACAAGCACAGGCCATAAAAAAGGTTTAAAAATTCGAATTTGTAATTTAAAATAAGAAATATTAAATAAAATTTTATAGTTGCAAGATCGATTTCTATGTGCTAATTTTTCTCTCGTCATTTTTAGTATACTTATAGAAATAAAAAAAACATGGTTTCTTAACCATACCATACCATACCATATACCAATTTATTTCACAAAAAAGAAGTAAAATAATTATGAATTCCTTAAAAAGACTCGATCGTATTAATTTATTGTTTTATTTTCGTATTATTATTCTGTTGCGACTGCTCACATTAATAAGTTACAAAATGCTTGTTCTAAATTAATAACGAAAGTTATATTGCTCAATTTTAAAACGGTGAAAAGCGTGTTTAGTAATCGAACTAGTTCTTGCTTCTTGACCTTTGAACTCTTAAAGGGCGAATCCATGACATCAGTTTGATCAATCATCTCGTTATGGTACGTACTTGCTGCAAGCGAGCTTCGAAAGCTTTCAAAACATATATATGAATTATTAGTTAAGTAATATGTTTTATAAATATTATTATTTAAAGTTGGTAATAAATAATATTGCAATTAAAATAATGCTATAATAAAAGTATATTATTTTTAGTAATTTTTTTTTTTTTTTATAATTCATTAAAATTTGCAACTTTAAAAAGAACTAATTTTTGATTAGAGATTTTTCTTATCGGATAAAGTCGGATGTACATTTTCCATTGTTACATTATCTGATAGTTTGTGAAGTATATTTTATATGAAAATATCATAATTACATTTAAATTTACTTATAGTATAAATATACAAAAACGTTTAATCCAATGATATTCTAATAAACAGATATGTTATATCCATACTAAACAACAGAAAAAAGTGTGCCGCGCCGGGGACCGTTTATTTTAGTTTATTTTTACATTTCGTTAAAAGTAAAAAGGAAAGCTTGATAAAAACAATAAGTAAAAGGGATAACTAGGTGTTTTAATTATGCAAAACGTATTACTACGTCATTATGATGTATTATCACGTATTACTACGTAAAACGATTAAAGGCAAACGTCCCAATTGGGACGTTTTCTAGTCTTCACTTTTTGCGCGTTAATAACATCTGTTTACTACAACATCATTGGTTTAATCATAAAACGAATCTCACTGGGAAAAGTTACACTAATATAAAAACTAAACTTTTCATTTACTTTTAAACCACTATAGCGATTTATTGACATATTTATGAATCAAGTTTTAAACCCAAGAAAGGCTACTTTTTATACCTAAAATCTCTACCCACCCTCAATCAGACCCGGGCCAAGCCGCTGGTGACAACTAGTACGTATATATTATACATATATATACATTCACAACAATTTATACTTAGTTATTCATTTTTATTCTATATTCAAAGTGGCTTTGTCACACGACAAAAGTTCACTTTGCTAATTCTTTTACCTTATGGCATACACATTAAAGTCTAAATTAGATTGTACAAGGTGTAAATATAGGGCACGTCAGGTGTAAATCAAAGTGTAGAAGTGAATCATCGACCATTGACTCGGCGAGCGCAGACGACTTGGCAATTGACACATAAATCTATTCAAATGTCTCGGCCAGGCTATTCGAAATATTATAACTAGGCAGTTAGGTACAGACTTTGTAAATTGTTTTAATTGCTAAGAACGCGCTGTCACCGCCATTTTGTTTTTATTATGACGTCACAATACTTTTGTATTTAACTAACGTTTTTTAAAGGAATGCAATAAAATCTCGTTTCTAGAACAACAGATGTTTTTTTAAGGATTTTGTAATGCATATGGATATTATTATTAATAATGTCGCGTGAGATTATACCAGCAGAATTTGTATATTCTCAAAAACAATAAGCCTGTATACAATTCATTCAATGTACTTATTTGTGAGCATACAAATAAAATATAATTGCAATGAGTGTCACTAAATAAGAACCCGTATGCTTGAAAATTAGCCTGCAGCTTTGGGCGTTGAGACAAAAGGCAGCAGGATAGTGAGTGAGAATTGGTGAAACGTTTCTTACGGCGCCAATAAAGCCAATGGCTACGGGCAGTGGTGACTTAACAATGGGCGGCCCTATTTCTGAACGATAAAAAGACTTATGTCGTTTCGACACTAGAGAATTTAAAAAGTTAAAACAATTAATAAATTTATAAAAATACTTCAGTGTAAAAATACATGGAACTCGTATGATAATTATCTTGTAAGAAAGTGTACAGTATAGTGCGGCCGAAAATCATAATCTAGAGACTTGTGTTATGTTGGGTAAAATTATTTAGAGAATTAAAAAAACATCATACCAATAGCACGAAGAATAATTTGCAGTCAGGGTAAGAAAAGGTTCGTCACCTTAAGATCTATTATAATGTGCTTTACTGATCGAGAATGACATATTGCATCGCAATGATTTGATGTTCAGATTCAAAAGGTACTAACAGCTGAAGACTTGATAAAGGAATGAATCTGAAAACTAACGAAGGTTTTATTACTCTGACTGTACATACATGAGTCCAGTATAAAGAATCATAAAAGTCAGGTAACATTCTCTTCCATTAAGGAGAGGGTTTGGAACATATTCCACCACGCTGTTCCAATGCGGGTTGGTAGAATACACATGTGGCAGAATTTATATGAAATTAGACACATGCGGGTTTCCTCACGATGTTTTCCTTCACCGCCTAGCACGAGATGAATTATAAACACAAATTAAGCACATATATATAGTGGTGCTTCGTGGTTTGAACCCGCAATCATCGGTTAAGATGCGTTCTAACCACTGGGCCATCTCAGCTCTAAAAAAAATCATGAAACAAAGACAAAAACAATTCTCGTAACACATTAACATATTTCAGGAAACTATTTCTCAGCCGTGTTTCTGTCACCGAAATATCTAATGACATTAAGTCTATATATATTTTTAGATAATACACTCTCATCTAATGATTGATCCTTTTATAAATATATTTCAATACAAGAACTATAACACGCACGTTACAGATGCATGTTTCCAAGTTTAACACGTTATTGCTAATTGTTTCACATGTTAACACTTTTGACATCAAGTAAAACAGATCGCTACAAACATATAGGAACTATCTGAGATACCATCGAAACATGGACAATGTGAACGGTTTGATATAAACATTTTTCGTAACTATTATTATTGAAGTTGTTAAAAAATATTTTTTGGTGGTAGAGCTTTGTGCAAGCCCGCCTGCCGCCGCCCGCCTATTCTATAAAATAAATAAATAAAAATAATAAAAAAAATTCTGCCTGAGTAGGTACTAAATACTCATCAGATATTCAACCGCTAAACAACAATGTTCAGGATTTTTGTGTATCGGTATGAAGATTAAGCGAGGCATTTAAAAAGCCTATGTAGATATGTACATGTATGTATAGAAATATTAGGCACATTCAATAGTACGTTTGGCTTGTAACGACTCTTAATTATGTAGGTTACTTATAAATGAATTTATGTCACTAATGCAACGAATATTCGATTTATAAATTTAAATTTAATAATTATATAAGATTTTAAATTAAAATGGTTATTTTTATTATTACAGTTATTAAATATGGGGATATTTACGAATAAAATTTCTGATCAGATAATGTGGAAATATCGAGCTCCAACGGATAAAAATAAAAAAACATGGTAAATATCCCGTAGTTAATAACTGTAATTATATAGTTTAAAATGAATAAAAAACAACAATTATTTTAGAAATTTACCAACCAATTTGTCAGATATTGTTCAAATATATTTCAACGTTTGTTTGTCACCCGCATATGATTAAAAATCGATAAATCCAAATTTTTGACAATTGATGCCAATTACCAATGACAGAGCGGTGTTTATTTGAGCTCAGAAATTATTTTAATAGCCTTTACAAGATGATAAATAATTGAGTCATTAATCATTAACTATATATTTACAAAAAAAAACAACAAGTACGAGTCGGATTGGTACCCCAAGGGTTCCGTACAAATTCGAACTCTCCGTCATCCATCATGGGAATGAGTATTACAATTATTTTGTTAACGATGTTTGGATTATCAGTTTACTTACTTTATGGTATTGCTTATTGCCAGATTTTTTCTAGACTAATGGGAAATTCCTTAACTTTTTTGTTGTCTTTGCGAATTTTCAAACTAGGAACAGACACCGCTGTATCTTTTATTGCATCGACTTAAAAGTTTTATTCTTTTTTCAAATTCATTTCAACGTTATGCCTGAACCCGCTTCTTAGAAAAAGCTTCTTAACAGACAACGAAGCGATCCTACGAAGTTTCCGTTTCTCCTTTCAAGGTACGGAACTCTAAAAATGGATGTTGGTTATCGCTTTGAGATTAATAGACTTTGACACCGTTTGACTGATCGCCATGAAAGTTCGCACACATATTTTTTCATGAAGAATCGGAGGAAGATATAGATATATTGTATCTTGTCACTAGATGGCGTTAGTGCACATCAAACTCTATTTTCATGTCCATTCAACTGTGATATACATGATTGATATTCTTGTAGTTTATATATCAATAAGGCATTTACAACGATAAATATAACATTGTATATAGATCACGCCACATTTCACAATATATTCTTATATGTCGAGCTGAGATGGCCCAGTGGTTAGAACGCGTGCATCTTAAGCAATGATTTCGGGTTCAAACCCAGGCAAGCACCATTATATATATGTGCTTAATTTGTGTTTATAATTCATCTCGCGCTTAGCGTTGATGTAAAACGTAGTGAGGAAACCTGCGTGTATCTAGTTTCATCTAAATTCCGCCACATGTCCATTCCACCAACCCGCGTTGGAATACCGTGGAATATGTTCCAAACCCTATCCCAGCAATGTGAAATTTACAGGCTGCTACTGTTATTCTTATGTGTCTATTATATTCATAAGTCCTGTTAATATAGCTTCGATATTAAATACAACCCAACTGGCACTATAGAACTTTTTAATAAATATAAAAAAAAAATCCTCGTTATTTTATATGAAGTTCGGGTGTGTTATCGTTTGTAGCACTAATGTCCAATAATTTCTTAAACGTTAGAAAGAGAGGGAGAGATATGATGATTAACATTGATTAGGATAAAAACAAATGAAAGATCTCACTTCGTCTGGATGGCAATGAAATGAAACGAGTTCGTGAGCTAAATCACCCTTCGATACACGATCAATACAATCTAATGTCGAAAACACTACACGTTTGACCTTTACAATATTGAAACGACATATTTATTTATTTATAAAGGTCCACACACATATAGTACATTGTAATGAGCCAAAATGGCCCAGTGGTTAAAACAGGTGCATCTAAATCGATTATTGCGGCATAACCAAGCAAGCATCACTGAACATTCATAATCAATCATCAATCTTTATTGATATTATAAATGTGAAAGTAATT
This sequence comes from Vanessa cardui, assembly GCF_905220365.1. Taxonomy (NCBI): domain Eukaryota; kingdom Metazoa; phylum Arthropoda; class Insecta; order Lepidoptera; family Nymphalidae; genus Vanessa; species Vanessa cardui. Next base: position 4,648,836 of record NC_061143.1, read on the forward strand.
CTGTCTGTCTGTTCTTTTTCGCGACTTATTTAGACGCAGAGTTATCAGACTAAGCGTCCGTAAGCGACCTTCCCCTCTTTCTATGATATAAGGTATTATTCAAATTTATTTTTTGATATCGTTTTAATTGTTATGGATAGAATAGTAAATTTAATCCTCTTTACTTAGAACATTTGGAGAACCTTAACTCCCGGGATTGTCCCACTCAAACAGGATGTGTGGTCACATTACGTACAACACACTACATCGTCCCTGTGAATCCAGGGCTGGTCGCTAAGTTATGAATAATAAACGTACATTTCCCTGGTATATTTGAAGTCACTTAGCACATTCGGCCCGTGTTTACCCTTGGGAACATAAGCTGACGTTCTCACGATTACTGGGTACATATAATACACTCAGCGCACCTACTAACAATATTAAAAACCCTGTTAATCAATATTATGTTGTCAATACGTTAATTTATGATTATTTTGGTGTTTGGTGGTTTAAAAAGACAAAACCGTACGTTCCTTTTTTAAATTTTAATCCAACCTTAATTTACTTTTTGCGACAAAATACTTGGTTTACTTGGTAGGCCTTTGTGCAAGCCCGTCTGGGTAGGTACCATCCACTTATTAGATATTCTACCGCCAAACAACAGTACTTGGTTCTATTGGATTAAAGTATGAGTGGGCTAGTGTAACTACAGGAACAAGGGACATACCGTCTTAGTTCCCAAGGTTGGTGGCCTATTGACAATGTAAAAATTTCTAACAGCGCCAATGTCTATGGGCGGTCATTTACCTTCGGGTGGCCCATATTTATAGACTCGATTACAAACATGTACCATAAATAATAATAATAATGATCAGTCTGCCTTAATTACTTCAGGATCAGCTATTATAAGAGAGCCGTTAGACTAGATCAGTAACTCAGATGTAAACTAATCCATTTAACTTCTTCGTCCCAATAACGAAGTTAAACTTGCCACATCAATTAAACTTCAGATTGCTATCTGTTAACACTACTCTACACAACTTTGTTACATGGAAGTGTTCTTTGGATGTCATGTGATCCTAGTAACATTAAACATAATTAATTCATGTATTAATTTAATTTCCATACCAAAATAAAACTACAAATTTCTAAATATTTTTTACATAGTTTATTACAATTATTAGTCAAATTAATATTTTTTTATATAAACAGACTTTTTACACTCATGAACTTTGGAACTTATTTATATATTGTTTGTGTGTGTGCACTTTTGTAAGTGTATCGTGCAGTTGTAAACCGACTTTTAATGATCCAGACATGTTTTACTAGGAGAATCTTATACACGTCTACGATCTCAATTTGGTTAAATATATAAAAAAATAGTACTGATACCTTATGATTGACATATGCTTTACTTAAATTTATTATTTCTGTATAATGAATAGGAATACAGATCCTTAAACAAACAAGAAATCGAAAGCAAGCAATAAGGACGCCTTTTGCATTTCATTTTTTGTATTTATATTACGTTTTCGATTTGTGTAATGTTTACAATTAAAAGCATATAATAAAGAACTTATGTCTACCGTAAGGCTTACTTGTTTATCAAAGGCGTATTATCCCAAGTCTGAGGAGACTTCAAACTTATATTCTAATCTAAACGCAGTCTAACGTCAACTTGAAAGACAAACGCATTAAACGTCTGCAGACAGACACTAATGGGACCGAAGAAGCTGTAATCTTTGTATATGACAAGATTGAACGCGTTGGCAAACTTTAAATAACTATAAGATTATTAATAGATTCGTTTTATCGAAATGGCATTTATTTGTGTTTATTTTTAAATAATGTAGATTGTAAAATGTTTCCATAATTATGATATAAAAACCTTGATAGGATAACCATTGATCATGTATTTTACCGCCAACTAGAAATTTTTCGGTATACATAAAACAAATCAACTCAAAACATACTTTATCCGAGTAGGCTTTTACAAGCACGTTTGTAATTGTTGTGAGTATATTGTGATGCAACAGTGAGTATTCCTACTTTAAAAACGTCCCGAATAGTTTCTAGTCTGGTTGTCGGTTTGAAGGGGGAATGCTAGTGTAACTACCGACACTAGGTATATAACATTTTATTGACCTAGAGTAGTTCTGTTTTGGTTATTTAAGAGATGGTTAATATCTATTTTAGTGTCAATGTATATGTGTGAATATAACTACTTTTTGAATAAGAATGAGATAAAATCTAATTTGAACGACACGAAAGGACAAAGGATTTTTTTTGCTAACACATGATAACCAAACCCCCAAAACGCGAGGTAAGCCGCGGGCACCAACCAGAATTGTATACTTTATGTTGCAATATAACATTTTACCTAATACTATGTATATATATAAATATAAGTTGTCTATGAATATAGAACACAGACACAGTCTGGTCTATAATAAGCGTGTTGACAAGTTGCATACGTGGACCGAATATAGCTTGATGCGTATTTTACTCCTTTGATCGAAATGAAATTGAAATTTTTAAAAGCCGTTTAGTTTATTCCAAAAACAACGCGTTTTACTTCCTCATAATTAAATTAGTCTATAATCCGAAGCAGTATCGCTATTATCTTTCGGTTATAATGTTCTAGTTTTAATAGGAATGGTCTAGGTTATGATTGCAGGTTTCGTTGAAAACAATCTTCATCTGAAATTCGACTCATAAACAGCAATAATTGTTCAGGTATTTAATGATGCCTACAGATTGCAAAAATCATTTGAAAGTATATCTAAATCAAATGTTTGTATGTATTATGTTTTAATTAAATTATAGCATTTCTTTTTAAGAAAAAGCTTAAAAAAAACTTATTATTATAAAAACTTATTTATATATAAACGAGTCTATGGTTTATTATTTTATAATCTACACTCCCTTAGCACGCTCACTCGATGATATGACGTCAGAGCTTGTCAAAATAAAAAAATAGTGTTGTTGTTTTATTTATGTCGCTACATCGATAATACCCAACAATTTTAAGCTAACAAAATAAATTGAGTCTCAATTATCGACAACAAACTACAGAAAGTGCCTTCGTATTCACGTTCCCAGCTCCAGTAGTTTAGTTTCATTGACAGATTTACTGTTATTGTTCTGCTAGACGCTGCAACTTTAACAAATTAATAACTTTGTTTTGAGACGCGAAGGGAAAGGGGCCATAAAGTAGCGCCTCTTGACAGCTTAGACTGATTAATTTATTTCGTACAGTATTTCAATTTTAAGGAATATATTTAAATGAGAACGCAGCTCAGTACGGTCGGGATTAAAATTTGTTCCCGAACGCATTTGTTAATCCGCTTAGTGATTAAAAAACGTAAGTAATTATTTTGATTTTAAAAATAGAATGTTATATAGATAAGTATCAAGACCATTTATTTAACACAAGTGACAGGAGTATATTAAAAACGTATAACTATTGGGTTATGCATGTCAATCAAAAGTCACATATCACCGTTGCTCCTGCAAAAGTCGTTATGTGTTTTTTTCATATTTTTCGATTGTTACACCATTTTAATTGTTATTTCAATACGCTTTAACTATAAAAACAGTTCTTTCATTACTTCTATAGTTTAAAAGTTTACAAATTTAACTATGCGATATTCATACAATGAAACTTTAATATGTATATTGAAATAACGATTAAAACGGCACAGCAATCGAAAAATATGATAAAACACATAGCGTCTTTTGCACGAGCAACGACTATATACAAATGTCAAACCTTGTTCCTTGAATTTTTTCAACAATACAACCAATTATTTAAGCTGATTAACACTAATACATACCTACATTTATATTTTACTATATTCCAGCAGCAAGAGCTGAGATGGCCCAGTGGTTAGAACGCGTGCATCTTAACGGATGATTTCGGGTTTAAACCAAGGTAAGCACCACTATATATATGTGCTTAATTTGTATTTATAATTCATCTCGTGCTTGGCGGTGAAGGAAAACATCGTCAGGAAATCTGCATGTGTCTAATTTCGTCGAAATTCTGCCACATGTGCATTCCACCAACCCGCATTGGAACAGTGTGGTGGAATATGTTCCAAACCCTCTCCTTAATGGGAAAGGAGCCCTTAGCCCAGCAGTGGGAAATTTACAGTCTGTTACTTTTCTTTTACTTTATATTCCAGCAAATTAGGATTAGTTTGTGGACACTAATTGGTTACTTAAACAATTGACAGTTCATTGAGTAAGTAGGCAACTTTGCTCGGCCAATATCTCGAAAGGCTATTTACGACTTTGTTCGTTTCGTAGGTACTAAATCATTTAGAATATTTCTCTCAATGTATTGTAAGTGATGACAGATAAAATCGAGTTACAACATGTTTGATATTTTCTTAATCTGCAATGCATAACTCCCAAACAAATCAAGCGTTCCAGTGTGAAAAAACGAAAAATAAGAGCATTTCTAATTAAGGTATAATTTTGAGACTAACACACATTTAATAAAGATAAAGCTTCGTTTGTGTAATAAATAGTTTATTACATTTATTCAATATAAGGATTTATTTACGGTTCTTATTTCCTTCAGACAGATTGGGGCACCCTTTTAACCTAAAGACGACCCCTTTGGGGTCGCGTCTTCAAGGTCGCCGGAGCGTTAAAGGGTCAAAACAAGACTGACTTTGAAATATAATAATTGGACAGTAAAAATATCTACAAGAACCCAACTAGTAATAATACGGGAGATGACATCTTCCCGGTTTTCACTCGAAACAAAATGTAGGCAAATTGCCGAATACACATTTTTTTTGTAACTTAGCATTCAAGGATTTAGTTCGATATTGTCTATTGGTTTATTGGCAGTCTGCCAGGAAATGAATGACATTCGCAACATGTTCCATTCGCTCAGAGTGACATTCATTCAGTAAATTAGATTCTGACTAGTATCCGTAATGAGATTACGAAATGGGTAACGTCTGGATGAAAACGTTTTTCGATGTTTTTAAAAAATTGGATACAGATTTTTGAGTTAATTACACGCTAATAGTGTTACCGATTTTATTTACAGTTCTGGAACATGTTCTAAATTTAAACATTTTATTTATTCTGTGCTTTTATATTTGACCGTTGAATATAATTTTAGAGCCGTTTATTTTTTTAATTTTCAATAATAATTGCTGGAGAAATTCTAATGAGAATTTGTTTGATGCAACATATTTATATTATATCTGACATTTTTTATGCAATAGTCATCTGTAAAAAAATCCAAAATTAAATGTTCAATCTAAAAATAATATAACGCTAAATAATACATAATAATAAATAATAATAATAGTACAGCATTAGTATTATTTATATGAAGTCCCTGAAGCAATAGACAAAACAAACTATTAACCATTGTATCATTATCATAAATTTTATCTAGATTAAGCAAACCGTTTGCGCTAAAAAAGTTTATAGTAAATGACACACATATGAGCTATAATTAGCTCTCCCCCCCGGTAAGGTTAGCACATTGTTCAAAAATCTTTTATATTATTAACGAATATAAATTGCAGATTTTTTTATCTGTCGAATTTGAAATTCTACCATTTTTTTTTAATTATGTTATGCCTGTCATGTTTCAGTTCATTTTAATCTGTCACGTGTTTATAAAAAAAGTTAAATGATTTATATTATTATTATACCTAGACTAGAATTAAATAAAATGTGTTTCGTTTTTACGCAGTACGTTGCAATTATTATTAATGTAAGCATTATCCAGAGGTTTATTTCTTCTCGATAGCAATATGCCGTATACATGTTGTAAAAATGCTCAAGTTTTATAAAACACTATTTACAGGAACCGACAATTAAATGGTGTGCATTTCTCATTAGACCCGTCTGCGAAATTAATATTTTGCATCCTTCACAGAGTTCAATGGAATTTGTCTAAATATAGACCGTAAGTATTTCCATTTTGGGTATTTCTTTACATTTCATAACCATAAATAAATTGTATATAAAGCATTTAAATAATAACATTAATTTTAATTTATAGTAACGTAAATAAAATTTATTATAGTTAAGTATAAAAGAATAAAAAAATACAAACGAAATTACACACTGTAACAAACACTTGTTTACGATTTTGTCACTATTATTTTTTTTTAATTTAATCGTATTAATAAATGATCAGACACATCACTGACGTTTCTTAATTTAAAATTTATTCGAAATTCGAATTTCCATTTCGAATGTTATTAATTTCGAATGCATCAGTCAGCGCGGACTGACGCGTCACGACGCTCGCGTCGACTGGGCGCCATTTCGGACGACTGCCAAAGAATCCATGACTGAAAAGTTATATTTATATAGTTATGAGTGTACTCCATGTTTCAGAAGGTTAACTCTGGAAAATGATTTATTTACATATAGTTTGAACTGTTGACCTGATTTCATGATGGAATTGTAATTGACCCGTTTCTATTTTTTTAATATTAATCAAGATGAAACTTTTACTAAAAGTAATAAAATATTCTACTATATTTTTAAAGATCCTCCAATCTTAGGTTTCTATCCATCAGATGACCCTTTTTTGTAATTATTAGGAAAAAATATTACAATAATAACTACCTACTATTAAAGACACTGATACATTATTTACTTTGTAAGGATATTATTGTGTTCTATTATATTAAAAATTATTTAAATAAAGTATTTGTTTTTTTTATTTATTTATTAAATAAATTATTCTTTCAAGCCATAATCGAATTTAAATTTAAAAAAAATACTATCGACATAGAATTGGTAGCTGTGTTACCAACCCGAAACCATTCGAATTTTAAAATTAATAATCATATTAATATCAAATGTCACCTTCATTGGTAAAAACTATAGAAATTTCTAGATTATACTGTTTGAGTTGGTAATAATAAAACGAAATGCACCATTTATATTTTTCCCTTTATCTCTCATGAAGATTATTAAGTCGCAATGCGATACTGACAGCCGCATGAGAGCTCGTTACATAATAAAACTATTCTGAATCTTGCGGTATACTGCAGTTTATTATACCAACGAATTGAGAATCAAGCTACATAGAACCCTTTTTTCAGAGCAATTCTATAATTTAAATATGACATGCAATATTAGATCTTATGACTATGATTTTATGAGCTATTTATTTTGGTATGAAAACTCCGTGGTGTTTAGACTTCAATCTCGTTTACTTTGCTCGAGTGACATTCACGGATTTAGGACGTCTGTTTGACCTACTTTCGCAATAGGTAGCCTATCTATCTAGGTTTGAAAATCGAATTATGTATTCAGCGTAAAAGCTCGAGGGTTAAATGCTGAGTAATAAGTTCCATTCTATTATATTCCCTATTCTTATTATATACCTTATTCACTTAAGAGATGATTAAATATTGATTGATAAAATTTAAAACTATTAAGCTGAAATATTAACTACCTTCGACTATTAAAAAAAAACAAATAGCCTTTGTCAAAACTGTCGCAAGTTTTTTTTTTTTTTTTTAAAAGTAGGGCCATCAACTAATGTTACACAACTACACATGTCTAAATTTCATCAAGCTAGTCTCCTCACAATGTTTTCATTCATTACTAACCACTCGATGAAAGATAAGCAATTAAACAAATAAAAACCCATCGGTAATGGCCCCTTTTTGAAACCCCTTCGTTTTCTATAATATAGGTAGGTTATATACATACACACTCTTGGTGGTACGGCTTTGTGCAAGTCCGTCTGGGTAGGTACCACCCACTCCACCAGTTATTCTACCGCCAAATAACAGTACTCAGTATTGTTGTGTTCCGGTTTGAAGGGTGAGTGAAACAGTGTAACTACAGGCACAAGATACATAACATCTTAGTTCCCAAGGTTGGTGACACATTGACGATGTAAGGAATAGTTAATATTTCTTACAGTGTGCCCAACCTATACCATAAAAAGAACATAGTAAATAGTTTGGAATTGAGATACGTAACGTACGAGGGCGAAAGATGTTGAAGGACCCAGTACCCAATTTTCATAAGTTCTATATTATATATGTAGTTTTCAATTGAATATTGAAAAATAGTGTAAAGAAAACTTTTAGATAGAACATTTAGTTCTAGTGGCGAAAGGATTTGTTAATTAATGTACAAAAAATTTTAAATGTGATTCAAAGCCGGTAAAGCTGCTATTAAGTCTAAGTGATCTTTATACAGTAATAAATTTCAATGTGTATTTGTTTATGTTCCAAATATAAAAAAAAGCGTAAATCCGTCGATCATCGTTACTGTAACTATATAAAACAAAGTCGCTTTCTCTGTCCCTATATCCCTTAAATCTTTAAAACTACGCAAAGGATTGTGATGAGGTTTTTTTTTTAATAGATGGAGTGATTCGAATGGAAACTTTTTTGTGTGTCTTACATGGACGATATGGTAAAGAAACACTGATAATGTTAGAAGTTTGAAATGTGATGTCGTAAATAAACAAATTCTGTAGTATATTTAGCATCAGTATTGCACCCGTGCGAAGCCGAGGCGGGTCGCTAGTAACATTTAAAGTAATTATGTTCTTTATTTAAATTCAATGTTATGTCTTATTTGATTGGATAAACTTAATCAATATATTAAACACGTGCCAGATCCAACCACTCAATCTGAAGAGCCACATCCTGATATAGAGGATATGACATTTCATCTAATATCCTGCTTAAGCATTTTATAGGCAATATTTTATTTTTAATACCATGAAGTTTTTATGCCCAGTACTTTTATGTGCTTGAGAATGATCGTGCATAAAGGATTTATTTATGATTTCGTTAATGTTCTGTAGAAAAATTGTGATACACATATAACTATAACACAAACCAACAAATATATATATTGTTGGTTTAAATTACAAATTTAATGTTTCGTCTACACAAACGATATGTTTCCAAAGGATCAACATACATTAAAATACTATTCGAGAAATAACAAAATAAATCGCATAAAAATCTCAGATAATTTATCAGAAATTTCGAATCGTAATTGCCTGTGGCGGCTTTGCGCTTTCGGCTTTAAAAAGAACTCTCGGGGTAGGGGTTAATTGAGTTGATAATGTCAGATTTTCCGTAAATATACGTACATACGGAACAAAAGAATTTTATTTAATTAGCAATATGCTTGTCGACCTTGATTCTTGACCGCAATCACACCTAATGCTATATTGCTACATATATGTTCAGATTATGGTTAGGAAACACAGACCAGAGGAAAATTTCTGAGGTCATAACAAAAGAAACAGCAAAGTTTGATGGGATGTCAATGACCTAGCGGTACCCCGTAGAAAATTTATATATCTAGATAATATTGCTCTGAAACAGAAATAAGCCAACTTCATTACCTTAGTGTGCATGACACGTTGATACTTGCCAAACGTCATTTTACTTTACTGGTGTGCGTGAACGTTCTCCGCTTTTATAGACGATCCTAGCATGTAAATAATCATGGGGTACTTTTCAAGAACAACAACAGCCTGTAAATCCCACTGCTGGGCTAAAGGCCGCCTCTCCCTTTGAGGAGAAGGTTTAGAACATATTTCACCACGTTGTTCCAATGCGGATTGGTGGAATACACATGTGGCAGAACTTATTTCAAATTTGTTACATGCAGGTTTCCTCACGATGTTTTCCTTCACCGCTGAGCACGAGATGAATTATAAAGACAAATTAAGCACATGAATCAGCGGTGCTTGCCTGAGTTTGAACCTGCAATCATCGGTTAAGATGCACGCGTTTTAACCACTGGGCCATCTCGACTCTACTTACTTACTTACTACTACTACTACTTTTCATTAAGGCGATTTGTTATTCGATAACAGAAAGATGAACTAAAAATGTAATAACCGTGAGCATATAACGTGATGCTTATTATTATTAAAACATTTATGCATGTGTTAATTTTAATATAGTCAAGTTAAGAAAAATCACCTCATAACGTAACAGTAAAAATAATTATGACTTAAACTTCATACACTGGCGTAGTAAACTTTAATGACGTAAAATATATCATACGAATTTAGTCTTTCCCTACAGGAACTAAAGGCCAATATTGTATGTACATCAGAGCCTTTGTGCTATCTGATTGCATTTGTTTTATCAACATCAGCGCACGTGCGACTGCAGTGAGATCAGATAGTAATCCCTTCAAGCGCTTTAAAGCACTGCTTATTTATTAAACGGGAGACGAGACAGACTTTCCTGCTTTGTTCTTGTCTAATTGTTTCTTTGTTTATATTTTACTTTCAATTACATTATACTTAAAATTATTCAATGTTTTTTATATTAATGTGACATGTTTATCAAGAAAATTAAAAGGGTTTAATCAATCTTATTCCTTAATAAATTTTTATAAATAAAAAAAAACCGCCTTCAAAAATGAACTAAAAAGAAAAAAATAATCAGTTACATCCATAACCAATTTACGATTTTTTAATCACCTCTCAAAGTCGGTGCCAACATTGCTAATATAGGTACATAATACATGCATACAAAAACTAAATCTATTTATTGTATAGATGACACCATTATACAAACCTTACTATCGATACAAATTAAATGATTTCAATATAGGAATTTATTTACTTTGTTGGCACCGACTTCTCAAGGTGATTAAAAAATCGTAAATTGGTTATGGATGTAACTGATTATTTTTTTCTTTTTAGTTCATTTTTGAAGGCGGTTTTTTTTTATTTATAAAAATTTATTTAATGCTTTTCAGTGTTGTTTTGGTATTTATAATTACAGTTGGTAGTGTTTGTCATTCACTTTATTATAATCAGTACATTTCGGCTTTCGACTCTAAACATAACTCAACGCCGTTTCAATACGATGTGGACTACAACTCAAATTAAGCGTTACCTAAGTTACAATAGCCTAATGTTAACTGCTCATCGCCAATTAGAAAATACCATTTTTCCCGATTTTCCCATTGAGGAATTCTCCTGGTAATCCACCATCAGCTAGATTTCATCATAGGCATGTTTACTAACATCAATTGCTTGACGACTATCTTACAGAAATAGAACTAAACCCGTAAAATAGTTACTTACTAATAGGTTCTGATTACCAGTTGTGGTCTTCATCATCAGTTCCACTTCATCAAATGTCACTTTTCGTGAGCATATGACCAAGGCACTTTGAATAAAACCGAAATCACTATAGGTGTGCCTATAAAATTTGAGGAGTTCCCTCGATTTCTCCAGGATCCCATCATCAGATCCTGATCTCCTGACAATAGGACCACCTGTAAAACATGCCCTTTCAAACAAAAAAAGAATTGTCAAAATCGACCCAGCCATCTTCGAGTAATTCGGTAACATACATAAAAAATAAAAAAAAAAAAAAAAAAAAAAAGGCCCCGACGAATTGAGAACCTCCTCCTTTTTTTGAAGTCGGTTAATAAGTAAAAAAATGGCAATATATTTAAATAAATTCCATACATACATTACTTACATACATTTTTTGAAACAATAATTAACCACCAATAAAAATAAACCAAGCATATGATGAAAATAAACGATTTGACTTACAGTAATAGAAGTAGCTGATTAGGTGAATACCTTACCAAGCAACTTTCTAGAAAGATTATTCTAGAAAACTTTGTATTGTGGGAGAGCCAGGTGAATTGTAGGAACAAGGGAAATACCGTGTTAGGGAATTCACCGCCACCAGAATGATACGGTTTGTAGTAAATTTACAAGTTTACACTACGTGTTTTGCACACACTTTTGAAACAAAGCTCTTTTCAAAAGTGAAGCTGTGACTATTTTAATACCACAAGTGAGATAGAGATAGCATATTTTTAGTCCTTTCTATTTATTCTATACATCAAGTAGATTTATTTACACTTCTGCCTGTGTTGTTACAAAATAATATATAAATTTAAGATACATTCTAAAATTATAATTTCATATAAATAAAAATTTTAACAAAAACTAAAACCGACTTCAAACAAAACACATTTTAAAACAAATAAAAATGCACTAAAAAGTAATAAAAATAATTCCATATTTAACATATTTTTAGAGTCCTCCTAGGTAAAATGAAATGAAAAACATTAGACTACTTAAAAGTCGATTAACGATTATATAACGTAGTTATAGTTATTGTTATATTTGGAGCCATTATCAAAATTAAAATCGGTCCACCCAGTGAAAAGTTATGAGGTAACAAACATTAAAAAACAAAAAAAAAACAGACGATTGATAACCTCCTCCTATTTGAAGTCGGTTGAAAAGTAATATATAAATTTAAGACACAGTAAAATTTCTTTAAAAATAAGATAAGTGATTTAAAAATAATTAAAATCAAAGTACATATTAATTAATAGTATAAAAAGCGATGTTACAGCGCTGAAGTTGTATACAAAAACAGCTGCTCAACGATACAGGGTCACTTTTATACAGTTGTATAGAGTGCAATCGTTAGGTAATTTAATACGATTAAATATAGCTTTTAAGGGCTTTATTCGGCTATTACAATGATTGACAAATGTCACGGGAGACTATGTAATAGTGAGGGCAAGGGGGCAGACTGTCTGTTAAATTCGACCTAAATATATTCAGCAACTAGCGGCCCGTCCCCGCTTCGCACGGGTAGACATATGTTTTTTTTCTTATATTTTTACCTTTTTTTTGTTGCTATTTGCCGACATGTTTAACAATTGTCGTTCTATTTCAACTTAAAGTAACAGCCTGTAAATATATATACTGGTGCTTGCCTGGGTTAGAACCCGAAATCATCGGTTAAGATGCACGCGTTCTAACCGTTGAGCCATCTCGGCTCTTTTTATTTACACGAAAATCTTAATAATTTTTATACCTAAACCTTCCTTATGAATTCTCTATTATATGTAGTCTATTAGTGAAAACCGAATGAAAATCCAGTCAGTGGTTTTGGAGCTTATCGCAAACATACAGACAGACAGACGCGGCCGGACTTTGTTCTATAATATGTAGTGATTATTGAATTTATTCATGGTTAGTAATTGATAGCTATTAATACCGTACAGTCGTGATCCAAAAACGGATACACAAAATGTTCCAAAAATATCAACACTATATTTACAATGTCGAGATCTTGATATATGTATATTACAGAGAACCAAACATTAGCGTGATTCAGGAACTTATTTATGATACTAATTTAAGACTTTTTAAAACATTTTTATATTTTATGTGTAATGAGGCTATATAGGTATAAATTTGATAGTAAGGTGTTGTGGCGGCCTGTCTGTCATAGATTATTTCAACATATATCAATACTTCGGTTTGAAAGGTGAGTGAGCCAGTGTAAGAGACATAACATATTAGTTCTCAAAGTAGGTGGCGCATTGGTGGTAATGTCTATGGTGATCAAGATATCATCAGATCGTTCATTTAACCATCGGCCTATTTTATAAAAAAAAAAAAAAAAAAAGTGTTACATTTCCACGTTTGCCTTTTAATATATAAAAGAAAACTAGCTTTTGCCCGCGACTTCGTTCGCGTGGACTTCAGGTTCGTCCCGTCTAGTCTAGTAATCGCTTAAAATCGCTTCGTAAATAAGCCATTATTTCTCGTACAAAGTAAAGGATAAAAAATGGTTATTGTGGGTTATTCCTAAGAGATAAACATATACCATCACGGACTTTTTTGTAGACCTTTTTAAGTTGTACAATACTGTAGTACATTGTTTTACTGTAGTACATCTATCTTGTAGGATTTAGTCAGCGTTTGCAATGTAAGCGTAAAAAATGTGTTTTTTTACGACCTCACATTAGAAACCTCAAAAATTGTAGCCTATGTGTTATTCTGATGTATAAGCTATATTGTGGTAAAGTTTCATTCAAATCCATTCAGTAGTTTTTACGTGAAAGAGTAACAAACATCCATACATCCATACATACAAACTTTCGCCTTTATAATAGTAGTAGGATAAAACTATAGACAGCAGAATAGCACACAAGGAAGTTCTAGCCAATTGCGTTACCTCGAACAAGAAAGTTGAACTGTTTAAAACTTTTAATTAGATTTAAATTGAAAACAGTTTTCGGAAAGTCTCATTTATCTTTGTTTGGTATTTTGATATATTGTATAGTACGACACAAATCAGATGTAGCATCGGAAAATGCAATGGAATGAAAATAAAACCGATTACTGTCGATTTACACAACAAATAGAAATAGCTCCCTATCGCACCATTCGACGCTATTCGTCGCTATAGATTCTCGCGTCACATGTAAATCGACGTATCAAATTGACGAATATATTAGATCATATGATATTAAAAGTTATTACGTTTGTGCAAAGATCATATTCACATGAGAAATAAATATTGATAATTTGGGATAGCGTACTCAATTCGGATGTGATCGGTTTTACGAATTTTGCCGATGCTACATCTGAGTTGTGTCGTAACTCGTACTGTACTTAGCTTTGAAACTTGACATAATGGTAAGTTAAATAGTCTATACTAATATTATAGATGTGAAAGTAACTCTGTCGGTCTGTTAGTCTCTCTTTCACGTGTCGCTCTTTCAAGACCAGACCAATGAACGGAATTCGATGAAATTTTGTGTGAAGCAAACTCGAACTCCAAGAAAGGACATACTTTTGCCTAACAAATGATAACCAACCCTGTAAACAAGGGAAGCCGCAAGCGACAGCTAGTTTAATATAACTTAAAATAAAACATACTTTATTCAAGTAGGCTTTTACAAGCCAATGATGTTGTAGTAAACAGATATGTTATTAACGCGCAAAAAGTGAAGACTAGAAAACGTCCAAATGGGATGTTTGCCTTTAGTCGTTTTACGTTATAATACATCATAATTACGTAGTAATACGTTTTGCGTAATTAAAACATCTAGTTATCCCTTTTACTTATTGTTTTTATCAAGCTATCCTTTTTACTTCTCTTCTTGGTCCCCGGCGCGGTACACTTTTTTCTGTTGTTTAGTATGGGTATAACATATCTGTTTATTAGAATATCATTGTTACAAGCACTTTTGAATCGTTATTTAACAAACTATATTAAGTGAAGCTAACAAGCTTACTGAGGAAATTAATATAATTCATCTTAGAGTACTAAGAGTTGACGTTGTAGGAACCTGCATATCTTGACACATGTGTCACTAAACATTATGACATACACACACACACACTACTCCGTGTAATGGAAGTTTAGAAATATTTTTTGAAGAGATGTTTTTGCCCCGAACTAATGTCGTCGTATATTTTATGTGATGCAATTCTATTGTCTATTTCTTATAGATTTTTTAAAGTAATTTTGTGATTGCAATTAATGATGTAACTTATAACATTCTGTATTTATTACAAACAGTCTATGTTATTTTTAAATCCATTTTAAAATAGATATTTCTATCAACATTAGCTATACGTTTATAATTAATTATTACTGAAATTACCATAGATGCCCAGAGAACCTTGATGTGTATGATGTCATTACGCCGTGATTATAAGACGCAGTAATTACAGAATAGCAATAAGATTCTCATTATCTTAAAAATGTATTCTTAGATGCATTAACAATTTACTTTGTCCTTAAACTTTAAACCGATTCAATTTCAAGATCAGGTATTTATTACACAATGAAATCTCGTATTTAAAAATAGGGTTGTAAGTTATGTATAACATTAATTAAGCGTTATCCCAAGTGCAGTATGAGCGCTAAAATCTATGAATACGAATTCGCCGTGATTGTTGTCATTTAGATAGTATTTCATTGCGTAATTCGTCTTATTGTTATTCAATGTGTTATACATTATCATTATTTTAGCCGGAAGACTTCTACTGCTGTACGAAGGCCCCCAAAATCTCAACAATCGTTTGACCCTTAGTCACTGGCAGGTTATATAAGAATTCTTTGTTCAAAATATCTATTTAATAAAATTTTAAAATGACTGATTGACTACAATGATACATCGCACAGACAAGAGATACGTATTTCACAAGAAGAATTTTAAATAGGTATTCTTAGAGGAACATAAGTAAGTTTAAATGAAAGTATGTATGGAAGTTCTTCATTTTGACAGTTTGACGTGTAAGGATTACAATTTAGGCCTCTGTTAACAAATCAAAGACAGCTTATATAAAGTATTTGAAAACTCATCACGAAACAAAGGAGAAAGTGCTGAAAAACTGGTAGTTCGTGTTTTCATAAGTTCGAAAAATGAAAGTTCAGAAACTTCAGCTTATAAATGAAAGACCGACTATCTCTGATGGAATGTTACCGAGTACAAGGAAAGTTTTATCATATAGTCAATACTATTCTCCAGAAATAGGATGTACGGACTTTATACTATGAGTGTCGCTAATTCTATCAAAAACTTATATAATAGTATTATATTATCTACTAGGGCCCGGCTTAGCGAGTCCAATGTTTATACTAAATATACGGAATGTCTTTATATAAAACGTTCACAGCTTTTTTGTCACATAATACAAACCATTATGTCCCGGATTTTAAATATCTTTGAAAATATTTATTAAAATTGCATGCCGTAAAGGGCCATATTGATATATATGAAATGCACAATGTCTTAATTGAATATGTACTTAATTGGATAAGGATTAATGCTGTATTGCTGTTAATTCGATTCGCAAATAAGCAATTATCTCTCATAAAAATTAAATGATAAATGTTGCTTATTGCGGATTATCGCTAAGAGAAAAATAAATACGATTGCGGACTTTTTTTAAATCCTTTTTGAGGTGTACTGTACTATATTATTTTAATCTATCTCTTATGGTCCTGCCAGAATCTGCTATGCAAGCGCAAAAAATGTAGGTATATTAACAACATTCCATTAGAAAACTCTAAAATTTAAAAAAATATCTATGTTTCTCTACTATAAAGTAACAGCCTGTAAATTTCCCACTGCTGGGCTAAGGCCTCCTCGCCCACTAAAGAGAGGGTTTGGAACATATTTCACCCCGCTGTTCCAATACGGTGGAATACACATGTGGCAGAATTTCGATGAAATTAGACACACGATGTTTTCCTTTACTGCTGAGCACGAGATGAATTATAAACACAATTAAGCGCATATATATATAGTGGCGCTTGCTTGAGTCTGAAGCCGAAGTCACCGGTTAAGATGAACGAGTTCTTACCACTAGGCTATCTGAGCTTCTCTACTATATTATGCATGTATTACACATATAAATCTTCGTCTTGAATCACTCTATCTAAAGACCGCATCAAAATTCGTTGCGTATTTTTAAATATTTAAGCATAAATAGGGACAGGCAAACAGCGGGAAGCGACTTTCATTTATACATAGTAATAGTGATTTTAAAACAAAAATTGTTGAATCTCTTGTTCCGGAGATTGGCAGATTTAATGGCGTTTACAAATCGTCATTAAATCTGTTGTGAGGTCTTGGTATACCACCAAACATATTAAAATGTGGAAATTATGAAATTTGTTTTCACATTTGACGATGAACGTTCTTATATAGAAAAACGTCCACAGATGATATTATACTGTTACTCAGACACTTAGCATTCGTCATTGAGCACAGCGAATCCATTCTCCACCTTATACTTCTGATTCGAAGATGTTTTGTTTTCTTTAACTCAGACGGATTTATTGCTTTTATTTGGCGCTAAGTTTAGACAAGTGGCGCTTTTCTTTGAAGTGAGTAGGAAATAAAATAACTGGAAAACGATCACGATCAAGTCGTTTCAAATAAAATGTCTTAATTGTGTGACTGTTGTAAAATAACCGAAATGCAATTTAAAAATAACCGTAATGAGACTTGATGATCACTTATCATTATTTCCGAATACACGTAAAAATCCGATTGGTATAAAACTTTGTTGTGGTTTTCGGAATATGCCTTTATATGTTAACATCGGGATATTATTAAAATACAATGGTTTCCTTATTCCAACATTCAGTATGTTGTATGTTATCTCTGGTAAAACAACAAATGGTACAGATCAAATAAGATAAATGACAATGTGTGGGACAAAACAATACGTTCGGAAATTACAATAGAACGCTATGACGTAACTTACCTCAATAACAGACATTGACCTTAATCCAGGTTTGACATAATTTAATTATATTCTGCTGAACTAAAAAGAGTCTTAAAAATTACTTGTCAATATTAATTAAATATATTTTAAATTTGTCTTTTTTTATTTTATTATTCAGAGTAGGCAAAAGCCGGTGACCAAACAGCCTAACCATTTTATTTTTTTGGCTGTACAATTATACCAACTCTTAAAACTTATGCTTATTTTATTGATTACATCATTAAGGTTTATTTCATTGTTTTTTGTACTAAAGTTTTTGAGTTCTTAACCATTCGTAATATATTTAAGGTAAATTTAATAAATTTTATACTTACCATGATAATGGCGTCGGTTAACATTTTGAAAAGATACTATAAAAGGCAATGATATTCTAATAAACAGATATGTTATACCCATACTAAACAACATAAAAAAATGTGCCGCGCCGGGGAGCGTTTATTTTACATTTCATTACAAGTAAAAAGGATAGCTTGATAAAAACAATAAGTAAAAGGGATAACTAGATGTTTTAATTACGCAAAACGTATTACTACATAATTATGAAGTATTATAACGTATTACTGGCATAATTATGATGAAACCGACTAAAGGCAAACGTCCCAATTAGGACGTTTTCTAGTCTTCACTTTTTGCGCGTTAATGACATATCTGTTTCCTAGAACATCATTGATAAAAGGACTAACAGCTTAAATAAATTCGCTAAGTACATATTTAAAAAGTATTCTATGCCTAGTACATTTTATACATTACAATGACGTGAGTTTAAAAACTTTTATTAAAAATATACAACAAAAAAAGGTGTACATACCTATTTAAATTAAGGTTCATCACCATGTTTTCTTTGGTACTTCCGTTATATCCTGCAAAAAAAAAGAAATTAAAATTGCCATAATAAAAAAATATTTCTTATAAAAAAAAATGTGACTAACGATTACGTCATCAAGTTTAAAATGATAAACTCAAGTTAGAACAAAAGCAAACGGGATATTGTACTACATTGTCAATAATAATTATGCATTTCGTATTATGGGACTTAGTTTAAACCAGTTGCTTTGGTGTTTCGATTCGATTAAAATAACATTGTTAAGTTAAATTGGAACTTCCGTTGTTATAAGAGGACCGTGTACAATGAAATTAAACTATACTACTATTCAATAGTTGGATATAAATAACGATAACGAGCCCATAAATTCGATAAGTACCAGGCGATCATAATAATTAAAAAGGTTTATTTACATTAAGATTTGGATTGGATTACTTATGCTAGCACTTTATTTTATTACGAAGTATTCTCGTATTTGATTTTATTATTCCTTCAATATATAAAATAATTAAATATAAAGTACATTTAATTATAAATATTTAACTAAATATCATATTTCATATTGTTATGCATAAAATATAGGTCATTACATAACACTGGCTGGAGCAGAAAAAAGAAGTTTTTATACAAGAATAGCTGATAGAAAACAAAAGTCCAAAATAAAGGCTTTATACATTATCCAACGATTTCCTAGTAAGGCAAATCGTAACTAATCGGTCGTAACATTAACAGTTACGTGAGTCGCGTATGAATTATGTCGTGCATCGACGAGGAAATATTGTCTGTGACCAATTATACTATTATCTGTATTTTCTTTGTTGCATAACAGTAAGCCGGCACAGTTGCATACGGATACACAGATCTATTAATATTATAAATGTGAAAGTACCTCCCAAACCTTCTCCTCTAAGGTACATGAGGCCTTTAGCCCAGCAGTGGGAATTTACAGGCTGTTGTTGTTGTTGTTGAAACTACCTCTGTCTGTCTGTATCTCTTTCACGATCAAATCGCTGAGCCGAATTTGATGAAATTTGCTATGAAGCAAACATGAAATCCAAGAAATGATACAGGCTACTTTTTTGCCTAAAACATGACAACTAATACACTAAAACGCGAGCAAAGCCGCCGACGACTAGTATTTGAATAAAACAATTAGCTGATTTAAAAAAAAAACCATTTAAATTTAGAACAACTCTGTAAAATACGTAAAATAAATAATTATCTTTATATCAATTCAAAAAAAGAACATCTATATTCCATGCATCAGAGATATATCTGGCGCCGACGACTAGTATTTGAATAAAACAATTAGCTGAATTAAAAAAAAAAAATTAAATTTAGAACAACTCTGTAAAATATGTAAAATTAATCATCTTTATATCAATTCAAAAATAGAACATCTTTACTCCATGCATCAGAGATATATCGCGTACGAACGTTGGTAAATAAGTCGAGGACTCACGATGTAACAATTTATTAAAATTCAAGTAAAAGTGATTACGCAATATCTCCCGAGTTATAAAAGTCTAGAGATAAGTGAGGAAGGACAATGAACCTGTTTTCGTAATATTTAAACGGAAACTTGAAGTGTTACAAGGCTTCTGGTTTGTAAATCTGTACATTACAGATTAACGAATTTCGTGAGAAACATTTATATTATGAATCAGTAATTTTATAAATGTTCTTTTTATTTTTATTACTTAATATTGCCCGCGACTTCGTGTGCACTTCAATTAAACTGAATTTGTATATATAATTCGAAATTAACGCCTAAATTACTCCTTATTGCATAAGCTATCACTCAGTGAAAGTTCCGTCTAAATCGGTCCAGCCAGAATAAACAGATAGACATACAGTCGGACAAAAAGTGTAAAAAATATTATTTTGGTATATGTCCCGAATATACATACGTATTCATATATGAAAAAAAATAATAATATTAAAGATTACTCCAATTGTAATACAAATATAAATTTAAATTTAGTAAAGATAATATTGCTTACCGAAATACTAAGTGGGCGAATGACTAAGTAGACGACGACACGTTGGGCGTCAGGTATTAGGCATAAAACCAGTACCTACGTATATACATATGTATGTCTAGACCCTACCTTGGAGTTCAAGCTTCATATCAAATTTCATCAAATTCAGCTCAGTAGTTTGGAAAAGAAAAAGCAACGGAGAGTTCTAATATTAATATACCACACATATGATGAGTTGGCCCAGTGGTTAGAACGCGTGCATCTTAACCGATGATTGCGAGTTCAAACCCAGGCAAGCATCACCATATATATATATATATGCTTAATTTGTGTTTATAATTCATTTCGTGCTCGGTGGTGAAGGAAAATATGCGTGTGTCTAATTTCATCGAAATTCTGCCTCATGTGCATTCCACCAACCCGCATTGGAACAGCGAGGTGGAATATGTTTCAAACACTCTCCTTAATGGGAGAGGAGACCTTACCCCAGCAGTGGGAAATTTAAAGGCTGTTACTTTACACATATATGACAAAATAACAATTTTATTTTCGCCTAATTTCCATCGTATAACTGCATTAAACGACGTGTTTTCAGACGATTAACTCGAAAGCGATTTCTATTCAACTATTTTTATGTTTTTTTTTTTCAATTTAATTTCGTTTTAAAGTTTGTATAACAAATGCAAGTCAACTAAGTAGAAAAGTATGACTGGCTATTAGGTCTCTGTGGAAAAAACTCAATTTAGCACAGCTGAAACATTCAGGAAAAAATATAAAAGAGATCGGATAGTTTTTGCGGCAAAAAGCTAACTATGTATTCGATTGTTGAATTGTTAACAGGTATTTTGAAGGGGTTTATTTAAGTCTCCATTTAGAATTTAGAAAGTATTGATTGTATATTGTTGGTATGAAAAAGTAAAATCGTTTATATTTTTATCTAGTTGTCGACCGAGGTTCTACATGCTTTCAAGGGTTGATGATCGATTAGTAAAAAAAGTAACAGCCTGTACATTCCTCACTGCTGAGATAAGGATCTCTCTTCATCAAGGAGAGGGTTTGGAATATATTCCACCACGCTATTCCAATGGTGGTTGGTGGAATGGACATGCGGCAGAATTTCGATGAAATTAGACACATGCATGTTTTTCTTCACCGCCGAGCACGAAATGAATTATAAACACAAATTAAGCACATATATATATAGTGGCGCTTGCCAGGGTTTGAATCCGCAATCATCGGTTAAGATGCACGCGTTCTAACCACTGGGCCATCTCAGCTCTTTGGGATGATCGAGTATTAGGTACAAAAAGTAACCAATGTCCTTTGTTAGAGCTCTAGTTTGTTTTAGTATCAACATTTATCAAATATGATTCTGTGGTTTAGCCGCAACAGACAGACAAAATTACTTTCCCATTTATATCATTTTTTTATGGAATATGTTGGCGGACGAGCATATGGGCCACCTCATGGTAAGTGGTCACGGTCACCCATAGACAATGACGCTGTAAGAAATATTAACAATTCCTTACATCGTCAATGCGCCACCAACCTTGGGAACCAAGATTCTATGTCCCTTGTGTCTGTAGTTACACCGGCTCACTCTCCCTTCAAAACGGAACACAACAATACTGCGTACTTTTGCGATAGAACTTTACAGCAATACAGTATAAATCCTTGTACATTTAATATAGATCAATGTAGCCTGTCTAATAACAAAAAAAACTTAGTAAAACATTGTGTAATATATTTAACTGTCAATATGAAATATATATATATATATATATAGATACATACATATTATTATTAGATACATATTTCACAATTAAAATGTTCATTTTTATTGCATTATTGATTATGTAATAACAATAATTTACACGGAATTAATTCACATTTCAAGCTCGACACAAGTCGAATGGCTGCAAATGTCGCACAATGGCTCGTAAAGTACGAAAGTAACGAACAAAACTCAATTATCCATTTAAGTTCGTATTACAAGAACACAATAAGTAAGCCTTATTTCGTTCGATAATATTAATAATATGAAACAATACAAAATTTTCATGTAAATATAAATTGATTGTTTTTTAGAGTGAAATGGCACAAATGTCACGTAACTCTCTTTCTATCTCTTTCTTTCAAATATTATTTTATTTAAACTTTTTTTTGTTTACTATTTTCATTCGACAGGGTTTTGAATATAAAAATATTTCCCTGTGTCTATTATTTAATAGATAATACCTACCACGATAACTCACTTTTTTATATAATACTTATATCACAAAAATAAACATAGTAATAAAAGTATTCAATTAAAAAAACGTAATGTTTTTATTACAAGCTACAGATTGAATTTAAATACGTATCAGGTATATTTTATGCGTTCTTAGAATCCGCCCAAAAGTTCGAGATTCATTCAATACGAAACATACATATACATATACTCTCATCTCAGCATAAAACAAAGCCGGTTACCACTGTCTGTTACAGATAATCCACAATAACCATACTTTTTATTCTTTACATCTTACGAGAAATAACGCCTCAAAATTCGTATTTTCGTATTTTCGAAGCGATTTTAAGCAATACAGTATTAATCCTTGTACATTTAATATAGATCAATATAGCCTGTCTAATAACAAAAAAAACTATGAACTTAGTAAGACATTCTGTAATATATTTAGTACCAGCATTGCACTCGTGCGAAGTCGGAGCAGGGGTCTGGTTTTGTAACAAAAAATGAATGGTTTTAGATGATATTTTGAACAATTACTTCGAAATCCGATCGAAACAGAATATAATGTAATTAGATTTTATTTGGTGTTTTATTTCCTTTTGCTTAATTTGCCAAATTAACATTTGATAACGGCTATTTATTATGAAAACTAAAACAAATTATATAAGCAATCTTTAGTCGAAAGTCTAGATTACATTATTGCAAGCGAAACCCAAGGCTACTTTACAAAAACTGTACTTATTTACATGAAATATTTGAATTAATCAATTTCGGTCGTTTTACCGATTTTTAACGATTGTCCTTATTTCAAATTAAATAAAGTAGTTATAAAAATATAATTATTAATAGTATTTTATTTCTAGATGGTAAGGCTTTGAACAGGATAGTCCATGTAGGTACCACCTGGTCATCTATTATTCTACCGCTATTTATTCTAGCGTCTCGGAAAGCGTAATGTAGGACGACCTCCGACCCGCTGGTCCGACGACATTCGCAGGATCGCCGGTGGAGGCTGGATGAGATTAGGCAAAAGACCGAGCAGCGTGGCGCGCTCTGGGGGAGGCCTATGTTCAACACTGGACAGCAAAAGGTCGATGAATTATTCTAGTGTGGGGCCGCGCTGCCGATGTGAGAAAAAGTTAATATTTCTAACAATGCCGATGTATTATATATTCAGTTATTTTCTCAAAATAATGTCCTACAATATTGTGCTTTGGGGTTACGCAGCCGATATCCATACTATATTTGTGCTCCAGAAGAGTGCTGTTCGCGCAATCTCTAACCTAGAAGCTAAAGAATCGTAAAGGAAAAAAAATTAAGATATTAACTGTTGCTTCCCAATATATATTTTGTAATATTCATGTTTTTTTAGTGAGAAAATATGATTTTCATAACATTGGTACAAGGAACATACACAATCTTGTTATTCCTTTTACTACACTGCATAGAGTTAGTAACTCTTTTGTGGGGCAATGTATACGCTTCTACAACAGGATCCCAGAAAGCGTTCAAAATGCTTTTATTGCCAAATTTTAAAAAAATGTTAAGGAACGCTTGTGTGCTAAAGGTTACTATACAATTAGCGAGTTTGTGTTTGATAGCACACCTTGGGAATGAAACGATCGCCTCTTGGCTATTTCTATTCATATACAATTATGTATCGTATTAATTTGACAAAAAAAGTCCCGCTGTTTCTTTTTCCGAGCCGGCAGTAGTGTTTAATTTGACCATCAATAAGTAAGTGTAGTGCTTCTATATTGAACCAAGGAATTTGAGTTTGTATATGGTGACTGGTGATGTCTTACCATCAGGTGGTAAATGATGATTTAAAAATGAAACTTGAGAGTATTTCGAGAATATGAAAACGTAATATTTGTAGGTTATGATTATGTCAAATAGAATCATTTATGGTTCCCAATGTGGTACCACCTAGCTAAACGACCCAGAATGAGTTCCCTAATAAATAGCAGCATGCACTGGTAGCGCTTAACGATCAGAACTGAAATTAAGAAATAAAAACCCATACATACAACATAAGAATAAACATAAGCAACAAAGTATTAAAGCATTATTAAAAGAGAACAAGGAACAAAGCTAATCAAGATAAGGGCTTATTTATATGAATATGAGAAACTTGGCATATGCTTCTTAAATGTACAGTCAGAGTAAGAAAACCTTCGTCAGTTTACAAATTCCTTTATCAAGTCTTAAACTCTTAGTACCTTTTGAATCTAAACATCGAATCATTGAGACGCAATATGTCATTCTCGATCGGTAAAGCAGATTATCGCTCATACTGAACACACGAAAATAGATCTTAAGGTGACGAACCTTTTTTTACCCTGACTGTATGTACATGTACAATATACAATTCCAATGCAATTCTGCGGCATACTATGTAAGGTCATTTTCTCGTCTTCTATTGAAATGAAAATAATTTATACAGGCTGTATTAATAACGCATTACTGTAATGGTTATGTTAAAAAAATCATGGAAAGTCATTAAGTAAGCTCTTACTAATGAGGAGTCACTTTCGCGTCACAATTACAAAATTAAATTGAATGTAAAATTACCTACGATTAGGAATCTTTTCGAAAGATACTTTGGCCAAGTAGACTTATAAAAATTAAGTAGTATTTTTAAAACGTCATATGTTAATTTGACATAATGTTCAGTGATTGAAATGTAAAACTACCACCGGCAACGCAGTTCGGTAGGAAAGTGGACTCTACCGCTACGAACCGGCAAGTAACTCAGAAGTTATTCTTTTCCACCTTTGCAATAGCGGATTTACCAATAGGCTAAGTAGGCTGGAGCCTAGGGCGGCCGATGTATAGGGGCGGCAAGTTTAGCCCAAATTTGTTACTATCTTACAGAAATAAAAAAAAAAAAACCTTATAATTTTACACATTACGTCCGCAATCTGTATACTCAACACTACGTAGCTGGTTGGAAAAATAATTTAGTAACTGACAGAAATATCCCCCAGTTCATTATCATACTATTAACGGGAAAAAGCCGATGTAACAAAGATTAGAACACAAATCATAAAGTTGCAATTTCGGAATAAATGTAATCAAAATGATTATGAACTAAACTAACGTATTAAATTTCAAGAGTCAGTAGGGGCGGCAAAAATGTAATAGCCAACTAGCCTACTAGCGGCAAATTTGTAAGTCCATCACTTCACTTATGTAATTACAGATGTAGATTTATTATAACAATAAAGCATAATGAAATTCATACATACCCCGCCTATAAATCTAATAATACTAAGTCTATGTTTTTTGTTGTTAATGTAATTCTGTATTGACTATTATTGCCTTATAAATCAATGTTTTTCAATATGAGTTATTTTTAATAGGTAATTTGTATGTATTATATGTTGATACGATAATGTACGTTACAGGGAAAGGGTTAATATGCTAACGATTATGGATCTATATTCTACCAACACAACTCAGCAGTTACTCTTATCAAATTCAATTATTATTAATTATTCTTATTATACAATACTAGCTTCTACTTGCGGATTCACTCGAATGTGAGAATCAGGCGGTTTATTTTAGTTGCCTAAGAGATCAGTCCGGAAGTAAGCTCTCTATTTAAAATTTCATTCATATCCAGTGGATTTGCGTTATTGAATAACAAACATACAAACTTTGATATTTATAATATGCATAAAATATTATCATTTTAAAAGGAGTCTCTTAAAGTATCACAATATAAATATTTACCAAAAACACCAAGTAAGTATGTTGGTAACATTTTCTGATCAATTAGCGTGTGTTGAGAAAATTTTGTAGCACAACTATCAAGTGTGTACATAGCTTTAATGAGCTGTACATGAAGTAAGCATGCACTTAGCATAACTTACAAGTTTTACGATTACACAAAATGTTTCTAGAAAACTAATGAAGCGTGCTTACGGCGCAGGGAATTCCAAATTAGGCATGAAACGAATGAGTGAGAGCTAGAACTTCGTTAGTTCACTCGAAGCTTTATACATTTTAGAAGTTATTTAATTACGGCAACATTAAAAGTTACCTGTTAAAAGTAACACGAATTACATTTTATTACATTTAAATGAATACTAGCTGTTACTCCGACGCTTCGCTGGACTTAAAATTAAACAGAACAAGCGAAAAAGCAACGAAGTTCAAAAAACGTGTGTTTATTGGTGGTATTATAGTCTCATTGATAGTAATTTATAATTGAATAATAATTTCGATTGTGAATATCAGATATATACTTCGTGGTAGGATTTTGTGCAAGCCCGCCTGGGTAGGTACCGGCCCCTGATCAGATATTCTACCGCTAAACAGTACTCAGTATTGTTTTTTGAGCCAGTGTAACTACAGGTACCAAGGATATAACATATTAATTCCAAGGACGTAAGGAATGGTTAATATTTCTTATGGCGTCATTGTCTATGAGGGGTGGTGACCACTTACCATCAGGTGGCTCAAATAATCGTCCGCTAACCTATGCCATAAAAAAATTACATTATAAATATTAAAAATGACATGTGTTATATATTTATCAAGTCATCAAAATATGACATAATATAATTTCTTCAACAATTATCAGTTTGTACAGTATATACTAAATGCGCGTTAGCACATAACATCTTATATAAGTACTCTGATAAAGTTTTATACAACTTCCCACTTTTGTTTGACTTCGTGCTGTATAACAGTAAATTTAAAGACGTGGGAAGCGTCCACAGCGAGCTAGGTTCGCGCATTTTATATTAGACATAGCATCTATTAGCGTAACATGCAAAGATATTTCGATAAAATAAAGGCTAATTGTACGTGTTTTTGATTTCGAGTTTAATTATTTTTATATTATGCTATATAGGTATATATACAAATGTTGCTATGCATGCATCAGTGCATGCTGAGATGGCCCGTGCGTCTTAAACGATGATTACGGATTCAACACAGCCAAACACCACAGGACTTTCATGTGCTTAATTCGGGAAAGGAATACATCGTGAGCAAACCTGCATGTGTCTAATTTCAACAAAATTATGCCACATGTAAATGCACCAATCGACATTGGAGCAGCGTGGTGGAATATGCTGTTAACCTTCTTTTCAAAGCGAGGCCTCTTGACTTAGCGCAGCAGTGGGAAATTAACAGGCTGCTAGCATATTACTATACTACTTGCCATGCATATAAAGAAAAAAAAGGGACAATTAAATGTAAATACCTACGTAAGCCCCTTTTGTACTAATGTTATCGATTACCTGTTCAATTAATATTTTTCTTCACTTGGGGTTTTGTTGAGCGGATGTTATGACACCTGCCCTTCCTACTATTAAAGGTTAAACTTAAATACAGTTCCAATTTATTAAGATTCCAGATAAATTGTAACAATTATAGAGAGAGAAATAAAT
Organism: Vanessa cardui; assembly: GCF_905220365.1. Classification (NCBI taxonomy): domain Eukaryota; kingdom Metazoa; phylum Arthropoda; class Insecta; order Lepidoptera; family Nymphalidae; genus Vanessa; species Vanessa cardui. The sequence goes on from NC_061143.1 coordinate 4,677,340, forward strand.
TTTACTTTGATATTTAAATATGCCACATGTGTATTCCACCAACACGCATTGAAACAGCGACGTGGTGTACGTTCCAAACCTTCTCAAGGGGTGGGGGAGAGGTTTTAGTGTTTATGGAAATGTTTTACTGTCCTAGAAGAGCTGAGATGGCCCAGTGGTTAGAACGCGTGCATCTTAACCGATGATTGCGGGTTCAAACCCAGGCGAGCACCGCTGATTCATGTGCTTAATTTGTCTTTATAATTCATCTCGTGCTCAGCGGTGAAGGAAAACATCGTGAGGAAACCTGCATGCGGCAAATTTCATAGAAATTCTGCCACATGTGTATTCCACCAACCCGCATTGGAACAGCGTGGTGGAATATGGTCCAAACCTTCTCAAAGGGAGAGGAGGCCTTTAGCCCAGCAGTGGGAATTTACAGGCTGTTGTTGTTGTTGTTATTTGTTACTGTCGTAGTTACATTAATAGATTATATTGATGCTAGATTTATGTATGTATATTGTAAATGTATAAATTATAACTTCCCATCATAAAATCGTTTTAAAACTGTTGGCGTGGAATAGTATACGTAATGAAGGAATAAGTAAAACACGTGTTTAAATGCAGATACTGTAGTTTGTTTTACTGTTTGTTTACACATCGCGGTTTGTTAACTCGAGACTAAAGTTTGACGACCTTTTAGTTTATATACGAATGTATTAAAGAGGTATTATATTTACTTTGATGTATTTGAAAATTTGATTTAACGAGAAACTTTTTTTTTATGAAAGCCAAATTGATGTATAAAGATCATACATCAAAGATAGATATAAACCATACTAATGCTGGTGAAAGATATATTTTTTTTTATAATACGTTAATGTAACCTTGGAAACTAGGATGTTATTCCTTGCGCGTGTAAATACACTGACTCACTCAGCTATCAAACTGGAACACAACAATACGCGCAATTAATATTGCTATATGTTGGTAGGCTATGTTACGAGGGGTATAGTACATACATACGACACAACTTAGATGTATCATCAGCAAAATTCCCATTTAACCATAATTTATTTCTTACGTGAATATGATCTTTACACAAACGTAATAACTTGTAATATCATATGACCTAATATATTCGTCAATTTTATATGTCAGTTTACATGCACTTGCTTTCTCATCTTGAACTGACGAGAGAATCAATAGCGACGAATAGCGTCGAATGGCGCGATAGGGAGCTATTTCTTAGATTTCATTGAATTTGTCGATGCTACATCTAAGTTGTATCGTACTATAACTACTCAGCTCATCCACTTAAGATATCGTCTACCATAAAAACACAATCATAGTTTAAATGGTGGAAAGAACACATAAGCTTTTTTATTGACGTTCAATTATGGCATTATTCGAAGCAATACATATGTTCGAAACAATAATATTATTTTCATACGCATTTATTGTATTTCCCTAATTAAGATAATATTATATGAATATAATAAACAATATCTGCGTTCCACACAACTCGATATCCTGTGTCCGGAGATAATGATTTCCCTCAGTTAAATATAAACCTAGGAACGAAGCGAACGCCTCAGTAATCATTCAAAAATGAAACTTCTAATTATTCTTTGCTCAACAACTCTTTTCTTGTGTGCGGAATGCGGTCTACTAAAAAGCGTACTGGGAACAGTGTCTAATGAAGTGCATAAGATAAAAGATGGTAATGTTGTTGAAAACGTGGTTAATATAGTTCGTAATGAAACCAAGGGAATTGTTGACGACTTGGGCGATTTACTACATATAAGGAAAAATCAAAATGACAAGAAAACAAAACCATCAGTACCCGATAATGACAAAAAAGTCGAAGAAAATCCAAATTCGACAAGGCAACCCGTTACAATTCAAGATTCAACAGCTAAAATAGATAAGGATGAGCATATTCAACCAGTGTCTGATAATCAAGACGGTAAAATAAATCCTGAACCTGAAGAAACTGTCAATGAAATCCCTGATAACACTAATCAGGCAGTCGATTCTATACAAACATCGTCTGAATCAAGCAATACGAACAAATTAGTATTTAAGGATGAAGATTATAATTACGGAGAAGGAACAATAGTGCCGAGAACAGCACGACACATTAAAGCTGATAATATGACGAAACAAGATGCAGAACTTGAACAAACAATAGAAAATGACGATACCAAAAATTCCTCAGTTGGTGAAGAAATAATTTACGCTAATATGAATGTTACAGAGTTGTTTTTTAATAATGATGATTTCAATGATATAAATATTGACTTCAGTAATGGTATATATGGAAATGAAAGCGTCGAAAATATAGTTGTCGGAGATTGTCCTGAAGGATCAGTGCTGTCGGTTGATGGATCATGTGTTGAAACAACGGCTGAAACTCGGGCTCCAAGTGAAGCAAAAAACAGGGCTAACTTTGTTGGTGGGTGCTTACATGGATTTGGGGAAGCGGACGATGGAACGTGCCAGGAAATTATTTACGATTGATTTTAATTATTAAACGTAGTGTATTGATGTATATGCATATCGATAATATCTGATTTACTATTTTATTGCCTTGTATCTTGTTTTAATTTTTTTATTACTATTAATGATTTAATTTTAAAAGTGCAGGATATATAATTATAAGCCATAATAAGTACGGCACTTACACTAATATTATAGTTGTGAAAGTATATATTTACGATTTAATCGTTGAAGTGATTTAGATGGAATTATTATGAAGACAGTTTAACTCTGAGGCTTTAAAATTCACCCCTCGAGTGGCTAATATATTTCATGCGGGTAAAGCCACAGCATCAGCTAGTTATATATTGCTAAGAAAAAAACTCTACTAATTTGTCATTTTTCAATGTATCTTTTTGTTTGGACATATTTTGTGAGAAAAAAGTATAAATGTATTGTTGTTATTATCAGAAAAAATAAAATTAAAATACCTAAGTCGTTACAATATATATAATAAACAATAAAATATACTAATATCTTTTAAGATTTATTTTTATGTTTAACTCTCATAAGTGAAGAGGTTATCAAATAACAAGACAATTACAAGATAATAGTTGTCCAGTCAAAACTTCCGACAAATTAAAAATATGTGATGAAACAGACAAGTTAATGTCTTTATTGATTATAATTTCAAATTTGTGTGTGTGTGTGTGTGTATGTTACTGATCTTCTAAACATCTAGATCGATTTTAATGATATTAAGCAGAACTGCAATCAGGTTAACGGATGTTTTTTATTTATCAAAAACGGAATTATTACATTATGAACGGATGCTACGTGAGTAAGCAATAATATATGCTTTATACTATGTTTATATGTTGCATATTTTTAAAACATATTATGTAAAATCGAGCCAAAAAAATCTTCGAGCACTTTTCAGTTGAATGCTGCAAAATACAAAATATATAATATGTCGATCTTTTACCATATTTATACAAAAGTCACTACCATATTTATGCACATCACACTTGCATACTTTATTAACATATGCTACACTTTTGCATTAAAATGATTGAATAATAAATTAAGTATCCATTACTAACGCTGTACTTTATCAATTGTAACTTAATTATATTTGGTGATATTATAATATACATATAATAATATAAATGCGAAAGTAACTCTGTCTGTTACCCTTTCACGGCTATACCACTGAACTTAATATAATGAAACGTGGTACAAAACTCGGCCACTTTAATAAATGTCTCGTATTGTATAAATATATAAAATGTAAAGGTACTTGATATGTATCCTTATATTATGGCCAAATTAAAAATTGTAGCCTATATGTATTACCTATATTACCGTAAAATTTCATGCATATCCGTTCAGTAGTTTCTTCGTGAAAGAGCAACAAACATACACATACATATACATCATCACAAACTTTCCTATTTATAATTTTAGTAGGATAGACTAAAGTAATAGAGTAAAGTAACAGCCTGTAAATTTTCCACTGCTGGGATAGGGCGTCCTCTTCCATTAAGGAGAGTGTTTGGACATATTCCACCACGCTGTTCCAATGCATTCCACCAATAGTGGAATGCACATGTGGCAGAATTTCGAAGAAATTAGACACATGCAGGATTCCTCACGATGTTTTCCTTCACCGCCGAGCACGAGTTGAATTATAAGTAGGATAGAAAAAGAGATAAAGTAAGGATAATATTCGAAGAGTGATCGTATGATCCGATACGATCTTATCCATGGGATAACTATACCCTTAACTCTGGGACTATAATATTTAAAAAAGAGTACCCCTTCGTCATTTTTATTAAAATCTAAGTGTATTGAAAATTAAGGCTAAGCTACATTTTGCAGAAAATATATAATTTGTATCAAAACTGTCTAACGTAGTCAGCCCGAATTATCCATATAGATAATGGAAGCAACAAGGCAATTGCCTATGGCCCCCGACGTAGCCTAGGGGTCCGCGGGGAAAAAATAAATCAAAGTAGTTTTAATTAAAGGGAGAGAAGCGCCGGGATTCGCATTGCCTACGGGCCTCATCGTGGGTTAGTACGACCGTGAACGTAGAATTGAGAAATGGCACTCGATTCAGATGAAAATATAAAGTTAAAAGCCTGTAAACGACCGGCTTCAGTAGAGCTTCTCTTTTTGAGAAAATGTTGGACTCATCACCCCGTTCGATCCCTTGACCGCCGAGCATACGATGAGTTATAACACACAAATTCAGAAGGACAAAAAAAACAGTGTCATACAACCATAGTGTACGATTTACACGTTCGAAACTTCAAACCATTGGGCCATCGCGTGTCGTGCAAATACAACTAACATTTCATTATCTTTCACTAAAATTACAAATGCGAAAGTAAATCTATATGTTATTCTTTCACTGCTATTCAACTGAATTTGGTATGAAGCTTGAATCACCAAAGAAAGTTATAGGCTACTTCTTATGCCAAAAACTTCCGATCCTCCCCCAACAGGCATACATACATATACATACAAGCACAATGACAAATCCATTGATTTAACCATTTATATACTTTTTTTAACACCTATTGACGAGCTATCAAAAACAACAACAACAACACGAGAGGTGAAAATATTTTCGTAACAAGCAGCAACATACGTATTGTTTACGTCAAATTTTCAATATTGTTTTGGTTCGAATTTCAATAAACAAGCAGTAAGTAATTAGATCGTATATCGTAATAGATATATAAAGTTAAGAAATTATTATATATGTGACCTAGCTGCGTGCACCGTACAGTAGTCTCTTATATTCAAAGGAAGCTGTGGTATGCGCTTCATAAATCTTTAGTTACCAACGGATATAAGATGCAGTTTAATCAGAAAGCTGGTAACATTGCGCGTGACGTATCCTGATTACACAAGCTATTGATATGTTATACTGTAAATTATTAACTTACCAATTATTATAAAAGAATATTTGAAAAAGCACAACTTTTCGAAATCTTCGGATTTAGTTCTATATATTATTTTTGTTGGCAGGGCTTTGTTCAAGCCCGTCTGGGTACCACCCACTCATCAGATATTCTACCGTCAAACGAAGGTATTTAGTCTCGTTGTGTTCCGGTTTCAAGGGTGAGTGAGCCAGTGTAACTACAGGCACAAGGGACATAACATCTTAGTTCCCAAGGTTGGTGACGCATTGGCGATGAAAGGAAGGGTTAATATTACTTCTAGCGCCATCGTCTATGGGCGGTGTGACCACTTACCGTTAGGTGGCCTATATGGTCGTCCACCAACCAATAGCATAATAAAAAAAAAATCAAATCGTTTTATAACAACTGGATAGTATAATGTAAGTTTTTTTTTGCTTGGAACTGTTTGCTTGTTCAGTTATTCCTTTTATAAATCAGTTTTCCGGAATTCTCTTTCTAATAAAACTGCATAAAAGTTTCTATAAGAAAATATGTGCAGGCTGAATTGCCAAGAATTCTATACTTTTTTAAAACGCTATTCGTTGAATTTATACATTCTTTACTATAAGGCACCCACAACCTTGCATTTTAATGCGAAAATTTTTGAATTGAAATAAAATTAGAATTCTTAATATATTTTACCATCTTACAATCGGTTAATTATTGACGAATTGAGTCGGATGTCCCAATGGTTAGAACGCGTGCATCTTAACCGATGATTGCGGGTTCAAACCCAGGCAAGCACCGCTGATTCATGTCTTTATAATCTATAATCATATCGTGCTCAGCGGTGAAGGAAAACATCGTGAGTAAACCTGTATGTGACAAACTTCATTGAAATTCAGCCACATGTGTATTCCACCAACCCGCATTGGAACAGCGTGGTGGAATATGTTCCAAACCTTCTCCTCAAAGGGAGAGAAGGCCTTAAGCCCAGCAGTGGGAATTTACAGGCTGTTGTTGTTGTTGTTGTTGTAATTATTGACCCAGTAATCAGTATAGCAGATAAATATTACTTATTTTTATGAAATAAAGTCTTCCCGGCGCATCTATACGCGATAAGCTCATAAACTACCAAACGGATTTGTATTAAGTTTTGTAATAATTCATTATGATGATAAATATGATTATGATCGTTGAAGTGTTCAGCAAATTATGACCAAGAAATGTATATTATATTAGGCATAAACGTCGTATATAGACCGTCACTCTTCCCGTGCAAAGCCGGGATTGATTGCTAACCTATACTAATAATATAATATGCGAAAGATCTTTATGCCACTGATCCGAAATTGATGAAATTTGGTGCTTTAGCTTCAAGGAACGAATAATTTCTATGCGTAATGCGTCACCACCAAAGTATAGTTGAACCAGCGGATAACAACTAGTTTCCTATATATTAGATAATAACAGATAAAAAGCAAACAAAGCCTCGTGGGCATAAGACCTCATCCTTGATATATGTAGGTGTATCTTTTTGTGTGTAATAACCTCTGACTGTATTTGGTATGTCTTAATTTGAAGTATGATTACAATAACTACTTCAATGTTTCGAATGAACGAAATGATGTCATTCATTTACGTTCAAATACTTATCAGTTAATAAATACCATCGTCTAAATGTTTAGAGTTGATAAAGTTTTTACATACTTAATTATAATTACATTTATATATTTATTCGAGATATAAATAAATGCAAATGTAGATTTATTAAAATTATCTTTAAAATATTGATATATAGTATATGATTGGTGAGTTTTTTGACAAAACTATCTATAATTAAATTAAAACAACGGAGGTTTGGTTTGCATACGACAGATACGCACTTGATACATTCAATCTGCATACTGTCCTCTTTAACCACCGAGCACGATGTACATTACATGATCAAATTAAGCACACACAGCGATCGGATTTGATCTCGCTTGTGATGAGATCCCACATTGCATCCACTTTTTTTCAAGAAGTGGAAAACTTCAGAATGGTAACCGGGTTATGAAGAATTCTAGTACTAAGTACATGTTAATATAACGCATCTCGTACTGTTCTAGAGCTCTTCTTAGGGGTAAGGCTTGCACAAAGCCCTACCACCAAGGAAAGATTTCCTTGGTGGTAGGGCTTTGTGCAAGCCCGTCTGGGTAGGTACCACCCACTCATCAGTTATTCTACCGCCAAATAACAGTACTCACTATTGTTGTGTTCCGGTCTGAAGGGTGAGTGAGCCAGTGTAACTACAGGCACAAGGGACATAACATCTTAGTTCCCAAGGTTGGTGGCACATTGACGATTTAAGGAATAGTTAATATTTCTTACAGCGTCATTGTCTATGGGCGATGGTGACCACCTACCATCAGGTGGCCCATATGCTCGTCCGCCAACATATACCATAAAAAAAATAAAACCACCCCAACTCCTGTCTACGTACGTCAGTCAGGGTGTTCTATCCACTAGGTCATCTCAGCTGTTAAAGTGTACTTATCCCCAACATTATATAGATAATAAAATCCATAAAACAATGTCATTACTTCAAAGAATCTTGATTTCTATTTTTATCGAAGATTCTCACAGATATGTTGAACGTGGGATCATTTCTATGAGAATGCAAGTGATCAATCGGAGTTTTTACATCATGCTATGATTCAAACTATTTTGTAATTGTAATTCTTTTCAATATATTATAATTATCAACAAATTATCATATATTTTTCAAAGGCGATAAAATTATATTAAAATTTGGTTCGAAGTACTTGTAGCTATGATCTGATAACCCGGCAGACCGGAATCGGTCTTCTATTAAAAATACCAATAAAAAACTCGGTTTTTTTTATTCAAGAAGTCAAGTGAAATAGACATCAATTACGTCCAACGTTATCACACGATCAGATCTCGCACTATTATTTAGCCATATGAACTTAAAAACGTTTTCTATGTTGATGGCCCAGATATTACGAGACGTGAATCTAAATCAATGATTTTGAGTTCAAACTCGGGGCAAGCATCATCAAAATCATGTGCTCAATTCGTTTTTATAAATTATCTTGTACTGCGAAAGATAACATAGTGAATAAAAGAATCTTTAGAGGAGCATGGTGTAGTTAAACAACCTTCTGATAAAATGGGAGAGGAGATTTCCCAGCATTGGGACGTTATGAGACTTTATTTTTTACATTACTGTGGAGCATTTTTAATAGCGATGAGCAATTCAGCTTAAATATACAGAAAGCACTTCGTCTGCTGATTCGCTAATTCGATTAGGCCAATCTAGTGGCCTAATTACGAAGAATTGTGTTCCATTGAACCGCTTCAATGAATGAAATGACTTTGCTATTGTGTTAACTATGGAGTACACATATTATACATCTATGCTATATATAATACATTTGTATATAATGTTAATTTTGTGTGTATCAAAAGTGGATTAGAGGATTGTGTTTGGATGTTTGGTCACGGACCGACTAAATTATATTGTACGCCATTATAGATTTTATAAAGAGGATAACAATATGCTTTGGTAGCTATTGGGTAAATGCTTTATGTAAGTTTTATCTGAATACTCAGTGACATCATTATCAGCCAGTTTCAGTCCACAGCTGAACATAACCCTCTGCTATTGAACACCACTAAACTCTATATGGAACACCTCTGCAAACCTTGCCTGTTCGCTGAAGAATATCATCGTCCTGCTTAGCTCCTGTAGGTAAAGCTATGCTCTATAATATGTTTGCCGAAACGTTTCGTACTAGACTCAGCCTGTTCAACTGGCCATCAATTCTGCGACACACGTGACCCACTGCTACTTCAGCTTGCTAATTCATTGAACTATTTAGGTAACCTTGGTTTCTGATTAATTCTGTAATAAATTTATTTATTTACAGAAATAACGCAAAAAACAAAAATATATTTTATTTTTAATGTCAATGTCTTCCATTTGATTCATTCACCGATTAGCATGAAAGTTAGCACATATATGTTTTCTTTCATGGAGCAAGATTATCAGCAAATAACTTTACCGCTTAATCGATTGAGAATTCTTATATTTAAAAACACACACGCCAAACAGTTAGATTATCATTATATAAATACAAGCTCCCGTCCCAACTTCGAAAGCAACTCCACTTTAATCAATTTCAACCAATCAGGAAACTCAATACACACAACGGAATCGGTCAAAACATTTAGGAGTTCCGTTACATACACACGATCAGAAGATTTATATATTTGTTATATATTTATATATAAGTACATACATAAACATATCTCTGTATGTTTATCACGTTACAGTGTCTAGTCGAATCGTTATCAGAACTTATCAAGTTGCTAATGTCTGTGGGAACGAAGTTCTTTCTTCTAGTTCAGAGATAAATGTCGTGATTTATAACTTGTTTTTATACAATGTAATCTTTTTCATTTAATAAAATACATATATATGTTTAGTCCGTGTGTTTTTTTTATGGTTTTGGTATTGGCTAGCGACCGACAAATTGGCCAACTGATGATAAGTGGTTACCACTACCCATACACATTGGCGCTATAAGAAATATTAACCGTTCCATATATGACCAATGCACCACCAAGTATGGGAACCAACATGGTATGTCCCTTGTGTCTTTATCATACACTGATTCTACATTTACATCGGAACAAAACAATACTAATCGTAAGTGTTGTTATGTGGCGGAAGAATATTTACTGGTTGTTATAATAATTTTATTTTTAACAATTTATGATTTAAAATATAATTATGATTTATAAGACCCTGGATCATCAACTTTACGTATAACTTACATGAGAGTCTATACACTACCAACCACCAGACGTCAGAATATTACTGATATTTTTTTGTACAGAAAATAACAATAACTTTATTCGATTATTGGGTTTGAACTTTAAACACGGGGCCTTGGGATTTGCGGCGTCGTGTCTAGTTTCTAGATCAATTATGCAGTCAGAAAATTCTAATTTAGTATTGTAAATGATTTCTAGTTGCGGTTTAGCACAGAGTAAAAGTACAAACAAAATATTACAATTCAGCTCCGGATCTTATAACTTTCACCGATGACTGTTGTCTATAGAAATTCTGAAGACTAAGCCACTGTTTTTTTTTTTTTTTAATTATTCAGATGTCGACTGTTTTGTTGTCAAGGTCTATATAATGTATTTCTATTTTGACAACGTTTAGTTGTTTGATTGAACAACAATCGAAATTTTATAATTATAATTAACTTCTGCGTTTTTTAAATGTTGCTATACACTTATGATAAATACTCTAACCATCCCATGATTAGCATCTAAGATTAGGGTTATGATATTTCTACTTACTACACTAGACGAATGAAATGAAAGAAAGTGAATAGAATGTTAAAGTATTGCATTTATAAATTATATTAATTAAATTTTTCACTCGTTATTTGAGACATTTTTCACGATGACAATTTTGCAATTCACCTCCTTGTGAAAAAATCATTGATAAACCTACATGTGTCTATATGTGTGCTATAATATATATTTAAAAATAGAACATACTTAAGTGACATAAGAGGAATTCAATCGATTTAAAGTATTTTTTTTAATGTTTGAATATTAATTTTAAGTCACTTGTAGGTTGGTAGTTATCTCACGTTCATCTTATACCTATTCATCATATTATGAAAAAAAAAAGTTGACATAAGTTGTGTACGTGGTTAAAATTTTGAATATAATTATGTCGTCTCAGTCATTATGTAATCTTTAATTGGTATTTGGTAACTGGCAATTAAATATATGTTTATCAACCTATTGTGATATCAAAGAAAGGAAAAAGATTAAATATCTCTAACTAAATGTATGTTAAATTATATACAGTAAATAAAATAAAACAATCTACTGTCGGGCTGTCCGTCTGTCACAACTTCATTACGAATGATAAAAAATAAAACTATGTACTACGGAAATAATTATAAATGAGTCCAATGTGTGTAAGGTTGTCTTAACAACCGAAGTTGTCTCATCTATATCTTAAATATGAACTCAGCTTAAACAGCAAGAGCGTGTTATATAACTTAGAGTATGTTATACAAATAGCTAGGACTTCAAATTAGCGCTTGTAACGTTACAATACTAGCCCCTTCCGACTTTGTGTAGGTAAAATACATATAAAGTTGACATTTCGGACAAATACTTTCGGAGATCTCGTGAGGAGGTCAGTTACATTTTATTTTAGTGAAACCCCATCGCGCTACGGACGAGCAGCACACGTATGTACCTACTGATATAATGTTAGTCGTGTTCAGGGTTAGACATTACAAAAAAAGTATATCCTCATTTATTAGTAGGTAAGTATATTTTTTTAGTTTTCATAGTCCAATCATATATACAAAAAATGCCAGAGAAACACAAATAAACTGAAAAGGCTGATTTTTGGATATGTTGTCAGGGTGGAATTTCAAGTCAAGCCTTTCTAATTCATCTTTTCAGCATGTCAAAAAAACAGCCTATTCAATTCATTTGCATTTCCAAATGTATATAATGGCGGGAATACTGTAGAAGTACCTCAATTGAGACGATTGCGCAGTTATGATTACGCGCTTATTTAATTGTTTCAATTTAATGACGCCCTTGACGTTTATTACATCGTTTTATTAAATATATACAAGGAGGTTTTATTGAATTTATAAATAATTATATACCTATTTTACTAGCGATTCACCCCGGCTTTGAACAGATACATTTTTTAATAAATAAAATAGGTAAAAGTATTTATAAATATAATTAAAGAAAAAAAATTAGATTCGATCATTATTTACGATGCCAGAAATACACACAATTTTTTTATCTATTTATCATATCGTGTTAGCCTGACAGCTTTTACAGCGCACGCCAAATTAGCCCACAGGCCAATTTTTTTTCCTTGTTCAACACTTATCTAAATATTTTATCTAATTAACAAAATATCTTTATTATTATTATATTTATTATAAGCTATTTTATTTAAAAGTTCCATTAAAATCCATGAATTTTACCGTAGAAAAGGTAATAAACATTCATACAATCATACAAACTTACGCAATTTAGGACTTAAAGCTTCTTGATAATTTAAAAAAGTTACGACTACTTATATTAATTATTGAATTTAATATAAGATGAATATGACAAGTAAAGTCTAATAAAAAATAATTATTTAGATCATGTTCGTTTTTGACATACTGGTGATAAACAGTAACACACACAGGTATAAACATTACGTACATACGAAACATTCCATCCGTTAATTCTGAATTAACCCTTCTACATTCCACATACCTACAACAAAAAGGTCTTATAAATAAAACTGGTAAAGATTCCCATGGCGGATTCACACGGACCGTCACAGCCAGTGAGCAATAGCGTGATAATAGTTTCTTAAATGTACCGGGTCCTTTGACCCCGGTAGCTGTTCTATTAAAGCACGAAAGACCATAATTTCATGTAATAGACTATCCATCATTTATGATAAGCAGCTACACGAAGGCCTTAATAAGTACAGCCAGGTTATAACCAAAAAGTTTTATATACTTTTTCATTTATTTGTTGTTTTTTTTTTAAACGGTTACGTTGTTTAAGAAATATATATGAAGTCATTTGTTTCCAGTATTATCTTACAGTAGTGGGTAGTTATTTGCACATTTTTGAATGCATGCAATAAATGTCAATTGAGGTAATTTCGTATCTTAAATTTTACCTGTTTTTTTTAGGTGAAGGCAGCTGCGAAATGTAGCATCTTTCATAACGGCAGATGTTTTAAAGCATATGCTTTCGCGTCGAAAACGCTCTCCGTATAAAAATAGTATTAAAAATTCTAAAAATAACTTTTACTGGCGAGCGACTCTAATTGGAAATTATTTCACGATCTTTGAAAGTATAAATTGGGTTATCAATAAAAAAAAACATACCGAGACACTGACGTATTACTTCGTGTTTTTGTTGTTTTTAAATAAATGTCAATTCTATTATTATCATAAATATTTGGGTCATTGTTTAATAGAAGTATGTAGACCATATTTGAAAATTAAAAAAAAAAAATCATAAATAAATATGAACGTCGATTACATTCGACATCACATCGTAATGATACACGTAACAATGGAATGAAGTCAATAATGGTTATATGCAATTATTATGTACATATTTTGGTACGTGGTAAAGTTTTTTAGATATTTGAATAAATAGGTACCATATATTTAGCAACAAGCAAGCAAGCAACAACATTCTGTAAATTTCCCACAGCTGGACATATTCCGCCACGCGGTTCCAATTCGGGTTGGTGGAAACCATATATTTAATCACCTAAAAAAAGCCTTCACACCATGAATAAAAAAGAATATACTCATAACTTATGAGTCATAAGTATACAAAATATAAGGCAGATTACATTGTTTTTGTAGAACCGATATTAGGACGATACATGGCCTTCTACTTCAAGTTAATGACCCGAAAATTTGAACCAATTACGTGGCCGTACATTTGAATAAGAATTATATTAATTTTAAAAATTATTGAATATATTTTCAAACCTATTCGCAATCATTTATTGTAGTCCAAGCATTACATACATATCAAAACACCATCGAACCTAGAAAGCTGTTTTTTATACTCTGTGTATGTAAAGATAAGTCGAAATCGTCGTCAAAGATTTCCTAAGAGCTTTCTCCGCTATCTTGTCCTCATCATTAAAAGATTTACACATAACTTATACCTCGACCGTGAAATCATAATACATCTATGTTACCTAGACGTAATGGGCAAGAAGTTGTCACGTGTCCATGACGAACGGACGGACACGATTCCAATCATATAATAATCTCCTGGCAATCCTTTCCAAGTTTACATTAATGTCATTCTTACACGACTGTGACTAAAAGTACGGATTTTGTTAAAAGCAAGAGCATTCGCGTGTAATCTATCAAATAGGGATACAATGATGGGCATACATTAAGGCGAATACACGTAAGCTGGTTGCGACGCAACTTCGCTGATCTAAGCGTTCCGAACTGCGACGCGATTTACGAACGGCTTGGACTTTTCTTACGATAATCGTGACGTCTGTGTAAGTTGTCTCGTCTTTGTTCCTATGTTATCAAGTATTCTAAAGAACAACTAAAATAATAGTTGAAAAATTGTGTAAAATCATATAGCAGAAACAAGTTTCAATTTTTCAAGACTGCGAGCTGCAACGTCAATTTTAACGTTGTAATTGCATTAAGAGCCGAAATGGCCCAGTGGTTAGAACGCGTCGAATTCGAATCTTAATCGATGATTGCGTGTTCAAACCCGGGCAAGCACCAATGATTATTCATAATTAATTTGTGTTTATAATTCACCTCGTGCTCGTGCGTGAAACCAGCGCAACCAAACCTTCTCCTAAAAGGGAGATGAGGCCTTAACCCAAGAGTGGGAAATTTAAGGGCTGTTCTTGTTGTTGATATTGCATTGCGATTATGTGCACAAGCCCTTGCATTGACACGTTACAGACGGACAGAGCGAAGACGCATTCCTGCCCGGAGCATTACATTACACGCGCCTGTTACAACTTAGAGGAATTTGATACGTTGCTGAACATTTCTATGTGTATCACGTACATACATTTACTCGGGCAATGTTAGACGAAACAACTAGAACTGTATCACAGTATAAAACACTAGCAACCCGCCCCGGCTTTGCACGGTTGCATAGTGATACTAAATATACTACAGAATGTCTTACAATGTTCACAGTCTTTGCATTGTCACTATATTGTGCATGTATTATACAAATAAATCTTCCTCTTGAATCAATCTATCTGTAGAAAAACCGCTTCAAAATCCATTGTGAAATTTTAAAGATCTAAGCATATATAGGGACAGACAGCGGTAAGCGACTTTGTTTTATGCTATGTAATGAAGAGCTTCACATAGCCTATTATTTATACTGCAATGGAAGTCGTAACATTACAAGCGTCTGTTATGTTCGTATGGCCATTCTCGGATGTAATGTTTGTTTCTGAAGTGTAACATTACACGATTAGGGATCCTGAATAAATATTATGAAGTGGTAAAATGAGTCTGTATATTTGCTTGTTACGCTTTTACTCATTATTTACTCAACCGATCATCATGGAATTTCCCACAAACTTTGTCAAAGTTATAATATAATATGAGGATATAAGGTAGGGAAAAAATAGAGGATTAGTGTATTATACCTTTATTACTTCGTGATGTATTACGCGCTAATACATGAGTACATATTGAGTTGTTAATCACAATTAACACTTCAAAGTTAACCTTAATAAGCAATTGTATATATTGGCATTCCTTTAATATTATTTAGTACAGTTACTATAATTAAGTTGAGCAATCCGTTTCGCGCCAAAACCCTTATAGATCAAATCAAATCTTCAAATATTTTACCTTGAAGTTAGGTCCGAGTGATAAGCGCTAACTGCGCATTAATTAGTTAAGTAGCACTAGACCTCGTAAAATATGTATATATTTATTTAATGAACAATTTGTTATCATAAGCTAGGGAATATATAGTTCATTCACTTTTGTAAAATGATTGGTGTTAAATAGGTATTTAGAAACGTAATAATATATGGAGATATTTAGATATCCCGACACGTCCAACTATTATAAATGCGATAGATTGTGAAGTTCGATGTATGTATGTTTGATACTCTTTTACGAAAAAACTGCTGAACGGAAATGTATGAAATCTTAGAGCAATATAAGTTATACATCAGAATAACACAAAGGGTACAATTCATTATAATTTTATGTAATTTGGTCGTAATATAAGCATACATATCAAATACCCGTGAAAAGCCGTTGCGGGTCGCTAGTGTTTTATAAATATATTAATAGTATGGTCTTAACAAAAACATTACACTTAATACCTTTTCAGATTAAAAAAAAGAAATGCAACTAATCAATGGAAACTGATTGCGTAATACTAATATGTACAATGTCCAGAGGTGGGTCACTAACACGCGATGTTTTATTTGCTTATTAACATCTAGAGAATTATGGAATCGTGGGTAAGACTGGTATGTCATATATTTGATTTTTTTTATTACCTTATTAGATGACCCTCGTAATGCAACACGCAATGGCATAATATAATAATAATCTACATTGAAAGTATTAACGAGTGTTTTTTTTTTAAATTACAATGCTTTAGGTTATAATCAGCCAGTATTCGGTACTTACCACAGATATTGCTTTTATTACTTATATTGTGTCGTGAATGTGTCAAAAAGATCGTTGATCGGTATACTTAGCTGTTTTATCATTCTAGCTGATATATTCGGTTTAAATATTTCCCATCTGCAGTATTAAAATAAACAAATTGATTTTATTTTGTTTTTGTTGATATAAATTATCTGGAATTAAATAGATACAATGTTTCATTCATCGAATAATCGTTCCAATTTGAGGGAAATGTCTTTTAACACTGTCTCGTGAATTGTTACCAACTTTCTCTTTAATATAGCATTCGGTAAAATTCATTTATTCGGTTCATTAGTAGTCTGTATCCGTACGCGAATTAATTATATAGAACTTATAGTTCTCACCCGCGGTTTTACTTGTATGATAAGGGTGATAGGCATAATCTTTTTTTTTATGGTATAGATTGGCGGACGAGCAAATGGGCGACCTGATGGTAAGTCATCACCATCACCCATAGACAATGAAGCAGAAAGAAATATTAACTATTCCTTACATCGTTAATGTGCCACCAACCTTGGGAACTAAGGTGTTATGTCCCTTGTGCCTGTAGTTAAACTGGCTTACTCACCCTTCAAACCGGAACACAACAATACTGAGTATTGTTATTTGGCGGTAGAATAACTGATGAGTGGGTGGTACCTACCCAGGCGGGCTTGCACAAAGCACTACCACTAAATAACAACAATTAGCCTATGTTCCTTCCTTGATGCTCATAATAAATATGATGATAAAAAATGTGGTTCATAAAAAACTTAATAAAATTCGGTTCAGTGGTTTAACTGTGAAGGAATGATAAACAAACAGCGTTACTTTCACATTTATAATATTAGTAAAGAGAGAAATATATCATCTTATTATGACAAGATATCATCAACGCACAATGCCTTGGGCCTTGGAACCGACAGCCAAAATAATAAGTATGTGTAACAAATTCATTTTTAATGTTTTTCATATCAAAGATAAACTTATTTTCTTGCTTATACTAGCGAAGCCCGTCCCGGCTTCGCTTGGCTGCAAAGCTGATACTAAATGTACTACAGAATTTGTTTATTTACTACATCACATTACAAACTTAACTAAAACTAAAATGATCAGTGTTTCATTACTATATTGTCCATGTATTTTATACAAAAACGTTCGTTTCGAATCTCTCTATCTAATAAAAAAACCGCATCAAAATCCGTTGCGTAGTTTTAAATATTTAAGCATACTTAGGGATATAGGGACAAAAAAAGCGACTTTGTTATATACTCTTATAATATAAATAACACAATTAAAGAAGATATTTCATCTTTACATAATTAAAAGCTTGTATTGAAGATAGCAAGGCCTAGGTAGGTTCTTAGGTAATTATATATGTATAATTTATATGTATGTAAATGTATATCATAAATATGTCTATGATAATTACACCTCCAACGAACTGCATACATATTGCACAGTAATTGGAGTATTGCATTTGTATTACGTAAGATCTTTAAATAAAAGATTGTTACTTACATGTATGTATATTGTAACGCGCGCTGATAATTAGTAACTGGACGCGCCTTTATGAGTGACGTCAAACATCTCAATTATTTACAAGACCAAATTAAAAAAAGTACATTTCAGTTCAATCTTACTATGAAATAATACTAAAGCTCTAAATTAAAATTAACCTAGAAAGTCTGGAGTCCTTTAAAGACAATCTAGAACTAATATCTACCACCATAGTGATAATGGTAGGTTCGATGAAGCTTTGTTAAGCAAGTTGGCGAGCCAGTACGTCAGCAATAGCACATCAGCGCATCCAATTACTAAGCCATCGATTTTGTAACTTTGTCGGGCAAAGAGAATCAACATAATTACATGTAATATTACATTGTAATTCAATCAAAAAAAATACGGGTTAAAACTTTACTGGCTCATTTTATTTTGGACACGGCTTAATAAAAGTGAAATATAAACATTTAAAATCTAATTCAATTGGCATATTACTCGGTAATCGTTTAGAAATAGTCCTTCTATAGTAAATAAAACTATATGGAAAGTACTTTATCTTAAAAGTATACATTTAAAAAAATCAGAATACGTTGAGCATAATTACATAAGTATTGTTCTTCAAGATAAAAGGCACATTGTGTAGACAGGAAGTCACTACACACCATTCTGTAAACCACTGACCACATCCTCGCACTACCCTCGGAAGACTAAATATACTCAAGGCATAAGTTACAAAATGTATGTGATGCTGCCTGGCAATAAAATACAGCCATATTAAAATAACATACTTAAATAAGAAATAATATAATACAACAACGGCCCGGACAGTACGTCTTTACATTAATTAAGAAATGATAAATTATAATACTTAAAAAATAAATTTAGTTACATTTCATTTTTTAGACCAATATCAGACAGATAATCTTTATTATTGATAATTCTATAACTGCGAGTCCTTTATTAAAAATAATCTGCCAACTAAAAAAGAAAAAAAAGGAGAACGATAATTTTTACAATTTTGAAAGTATAAGATACAAAAATAGGCCAAGATAATAATTAACTGTTCCTAACGGTATTTAAATCATCATAACACGAATATCATAGGTGACTCAGTAAGTTAATAAAGTCATTGCTTTTTTAAATTGAAAAGAGTTATTTTTTAAAAATCTCTGACATGCCATAGCCAAAGTTTTCTTTTTATATTTAACTTTGTCTTTGATAATAATATATTTTTTTTAATTTTGATTGCATATCATAGTAACTTAAAATTTAACAATTGCAAAACAAAAAGGAAAGACAATCAACATCAAACACCATTTTACTATAAGCATTTTAACATACAAGTTTTATTTTTATTTTTAAGAAGATTATTTGGGTCAGTTTTCCTTTATTATCAAGATGCCCAACAGAATGAATATGTAGATTGTAGAGGTATAAATTAGGTAATAATCGCGCTTTAAAGAGAATAGGTATTTAATTCTAAGACGAATATTAATATATTATTTAAATATGTAATCAAGTATGTTAGTTTGGTCGGTAGTAACGATCTATTTGTTCATAATTGGTAAACAATAACTATCTTAAAGTATTGCGTTATCTGTGGGAACTGAACTAAAATTGATTCTGCAGGCATGACTTCCATCCCAAAACAATTCGGAAGGAGGTCCGTGTTTACTCGTGCGTAAGTTCGATTGTTTCCGAATATAATTGATTAAATAAGAAATCAGAGAAAACCTGTAATGTAATGTAATGATTTATATTATAATATAACAATACCACAAGCAAATGTTTTTTTTTTGCAACCCGTACTAATATTTTTAGATTTATTATAATTATTAACTTAGTTATAGAGAACTCCTTTATTATTATTTTATTTGTAATAAATAAAAAAGAAACTCCGTAATCAAGATTTGTAGAAGTCAAATATCTATAATTAATATTATAAATGGGAAACTTTCTGTCGTCTGTCTGTCTGTCTCTCTCTCTCTCTCTCTCTCTCTCTCTCTCTCTCTTTCTGTCTTTCACGACCAAACAGCTGAATGGAATTTGATGAAACTTGCTATGAAGCAAATATGAACTCCAAGCAAAACATAAGTAACTTTTTTGTCTGACATGACAACCAATACCCTAAAACGTGAGCGAAACCGCGAACGATTACTAGTATACCAATATAAAAAATCCAGGTAGCAATCAAACTTAAACAAATTCAACTTTATCTAACTTAACAAATTTATTAATATGTTATGTTTACTGTATACATCTGGGTATTCAATATTTACCTTCTACTTATTAAGCATCTGTGCACAGTTGAAAATTAGCGTGTCTAATTATAAATGACACTTGTGTCATTTGAAGAATCATAACCTTGAAGATTATGACTCATTTCATACTGTCTTAAGTCTTAACCAAATATCAACTACCTACCCACGCCACGAAAATTATAAAAGTAATTTTATACTTATATTCAATTCTTCTTGGAGGTATTATATATCTTGAACGTAAGGCTGGTATTTCTAAAAGTTTGATGCACGTACTTTATAAAATATTGTTAAGTGATAGTCACAACAAATAATTTCATGAAAGCATATAAATTAAACTACAGAACTTTAGAGGCCATGGAGATAATTTATATATAATTTTTAATTCATTTGATCCGATCACTTAATAATATCTGACTGTTTTATATGGTTTAATATTTTTACCGCCAAAGACCCATAAGTAAACAAGTTAGTGAAATATTTTGTAATTTAACTAGAAACTAAAATTTTATGTAAATGTAACACATAAACACATCTGAATTAAATAAATAGGCAGGTTCTTATCGTTTGATTGTTCATGTCAGTCGATTGTTTTTTTTTTTTTAATTCACCAGTAAAAGATAAACAGGAAATGCCGTATAGGTCTATTTTCATTTAAAAAATATAAACACATGTCAAAATAATGATGTCTTATTCTAAGAATCGAACCGTTATGATTTAAATTCTAAGAACAACACCATAACGAGACAATCGTCGCCACGGGTTCGTCGCACTTTTTGTGTCAAACAAAAGACGGTCAAGTAACATGCGAGTACAAACACTTTTATCTGGTCGATAAAAAACGCTTAGAATATTAGATTTTAAAGTATAATTTGACATTTTCTTCATTAAAAAATTGAATATTCCGAAGTTTTTTTTATGACTTTATTAATCAATCAATCGTTGTAAATTGTAGTTTATACTTTGTAGCTGAGCAAAATGTACAAAATATGTCATATAAAACCAAATCAGTGAATTGGTAAAATAGCTAGAAGATAGCTCGGACAAAGGAGGGGTCAATTTCCGAACGTGCCCGCATAGACTATAAATTATAATAAAGTTCTACTATTTCGCGGTCTATATATGGGTTACATCAATTTAAACCTAAAAGTTTTTTAAATAGAGTCGATTTGTCAGTGTTGAGTTGTTTGTATATTTATTTATCTCCACTCTCCCCTTCTTTTGGACAATCGTGATGCAATTTTTCAATCAAAGTTATGTTTGGGTGGATTATTTGTTACTTTTACGAAACATTCGGGCAAAGGCATGTGTTATAATCTTGGATGTAAAACAATATACAAAAACAACTATGAAATTAACCGTTATACACGTAAGTTAAAAGTAAACTAAAGACAATTAAGGGTACACTAACAAAAATATGTAGATTAAAATATGAGGGTATGGATGAAAAATTAATTGCGATCATAGACAATAGAATAATAGTACGTACTAAGCACATTATTTTTGTGGGATTTCTTACTATGGTATGGTTAACCGTAGTTAATTAACCTTATTACAGCGGCAATACTCAATTCGTTTTATTAGACAGTCAAAAAAACACATTCATGCATCGTATGTGGTGTACAATAATATGTATGCCATACTAGAAAACTAACACACCTTATTACGACTATAAGCATAATTGTTTTGTAAGAAGTACCTATCAACTATTGCTCTAAATAAGGAAATTCGTTTGAATTATTCAATAATAATTTTGAAATTTTTAACTACGATGAAATTGATTAATTGTTGATTGCGTAGTCTTAATCTAAATTTATTTTTTAATATTAATATTTATGTATTTTAAAAGTTAAATCTCGATTTTGTTTGTTGGAGTCTATAGGTATTGAAGTAGGTGGGTATTCTGTGTATACGGTCTTTTACGTATACAACAACAACAACAAGCTGTAAATTTCCCACTGCTTTGCTAAGTCCTCCTCTCTCTTTGAGGAGGTATGGAAAATATTCCACCACGCTGTTCCAATGCGGGTTGGTGGAATACACATGTGGCAAATGTTTTCCCGTAATATATAAAATATTTAAATAATATTATTACATACACAATAAATATTGTGTATACTGATATAAAAAACTACTGTTGATAAGTATAATATTTTGATAACTTTACAGTTATTTGAACCCATTACCCTGCTCGCTACGAAGAGACTTTTTAGCGTTACAAGCAATTATTACTACGTTAACCGGCGTAATATTATTTGCATTGCATATTTATGCAACTGCAAATTAATTTCTCTTTAATATTAAAAACATTTGTAATAAAACACCTCAAGATATTTAATAACTAAGCTCTGTACCCACAGAGTTTATCAAAATAATAACCAACTTACTATATTCACGATAAAATAATTATAAACAAATATATTATGTTTATAAACTTATACAACAAAACTTACCATTTATAACGTATCTCTGCCTATCATACATCAATTCTTTAGCTAGTTTCGGGCATTCGTTGTAAAGTATAGCGCACAGATCCCTTAACTTTACACCACTTTGTTTACTAACAACTTCTATAAAATAATTACACTTATCACTGTCAACTGCACTTGTAATCACTTCGAGTTCGTTTACGCTGAAAATACCTTTTTTAACAAGTACATCTAATACATTCGTGTCACAGAGTTCTCGTAATAATACAGCCTTATGTTGCGCGAGGCCAGCACACACGTCTGCTACGGCCGCCATCGTTCGACTAACGTGCCCGGTGGTGCCGGAAGAAAAAATGGTTGCCATTGAATAAGTCCATTCAGTAAGAACAGATGCAAGCGATCGCCGTGGCTCGCTCAAGTAGGGAAGTAATTTAAACTAAGTTATAAGCTTTAGTACAACGTAAAAGAGTATGTAACAGCTTGCAATGAGATAAGCCACTTGAAAGTAAATAGACGGTTATAAGTAGTATACATTCTATGCAATGTATATATTTTTCTAATAAGGTTTATATTATTTTAAGTAATTAAGTTCAACATTTCGTATTTCAATGTTTAATTCATAATAATTCATAGCAAAAACATATCAAATTTCATATATACTATATACGTATTTATAAATCGTCCCCTAACAAAATACTTAACGTAAAATCTCTTAAAACACCTACATACATTATTTAATTTCAATGTTAAGTCCTTATTGCAGCTTTTTTTGGTAATTGTTACACACTCTTGATATTGTATGTATTTTAATTTGTAGTGTTTAAAAAAATCTGTTAATGCTATTTATAGCAGGATTTATCCTGCAAGAGCATAAAAAAGGACGACTGATTATGAGCAACAAATCAATAATTTATAAGAATACAATTTAAATTTAAATAAATATTTCGAAAAAAGTATATATATACCTAAATTAATTTTTCTATTGATTAAATAACATAATAATAAGTGATACACTTATACGTAATATGGGCTCTTAATAGCCATAGCTAACATTTTAGTATAAATTATAGTAAATGTAGGTATTTTTTTATTCAACTTAAAAAATAATTAAAAAAAAAAAGAGAATTATGTTATTAAAATATTCTAATGTGTCGAACGAATAAGTTCAACAAACATTGAGTATTGGTATGAAGTTCGTTAATTTTGTTAAAAGCAATATAACATTTTTGATTTTGACATTGACATAAAAATGGCGGCTTACGACTCGTAGTTTGGAGTGAAGTTATCTGAATTCTGAAGTTTGCTAATGTTTAGCTTTTGCTATGTGTATGAGTATAACCTAAACGTAAACTACAAACATTCATCTTAAATATTTTGAATTGATAGTTGTAATAAATAAGTGGTGAAAGTTTTAATTTTTATACGCCAGAATGGCGCCAGCAAAAAGAGGAGTAGCGGGTGGTAAGTCATAAGTTTTTTTAATGTTCCATGATTAAAGTCAAATTATTCTTTTGCCAAATAAAAACAAATTGTTACGAATACGTACCAATAATTGTTTTTTTAGCCTGCCAGACTCATAGTGATTGTTGATATATTGTTCTACAATACAAAAACGAAATTTATATGCGTTAAATTGGATCCCATTTTAAACAATTTACGAATCGTCATTAACTTAAAATTATGATTAATAACCGTAGAAAATTTTCAGATACAGATTCTGGATCAGATTCTGACAGTGGCTCTAGTGCTAGTCGCAGTAAGAGCCCTAGTCCTGCACCGTCTGGGAAAGAAGGCAGTCAATCTAGGTATGTTAGAATTAGATAGATACAAAGAAAAAAAGCTTGAAATATAAGTGAAGATTTAATGCTTAACACAAAAATTTAGTCAGGTATGCATAATAGTTATCGATCATATTATATAAAAATTTGCAGATCAGTTTCTAGAAGTCCAGCGAAATCAGCAAGTGAATCTCCTAAATCTAACAGGTCAGGCCGATCAAGGAAATCTTCGAATGCATCAAATGCTTCTCGCAGTAAATCAAACTCTCCAGCACCATCAAATAGATCTGGTTCAGCTCATAGTAACAAATCTGGATCTTCAAGTCCTAAATCTCAGGCCTCAGGAAGTCCTAGAGCTTCAAAGTCCAGATCTAGATCTAGAAGTGGGTCTGTAAGTGCTAGATCACGATCTGGTAGTGCTCGTTCAAGGTCAGGCAGTCCAAAATCTGGAGGTCAGAGTCCAAAGTCACGATCGCAGAGTCCTAAATCTAGATCTCAAAGCCCAAAATCTAGATCGCAAAGTCCAAAATCTAGATCACAGTCTCCTTCCCCAAGTCATAAATCTCAAAGTGCCAAAAGTCGATCCCGCTCAGTAAGTGGTAGTCCGAAAAGTAGAAAATCTAGATCACGGTCAGGTAGTGCTTCTTCAAGGTCAAAAAGTCCTGTAGCTAGACAGGATGTTGCTGATAGCAGATCAAACTCGCCAAACTTGATGATTGATGATGATGATGCTAAAGAAAAATCTAAAAGTCGATCAAGGTAAGACACCTTATCAAAACAGGAATTATATAGCTTATTATAAGGATACAGCGTCATATTTTTTTATCTTTTTCCAGGTCAGGATCTAGGCATTCCAAGTCCAGATCAAGGAGTAAATCTAAGTCTAAAAGTCGATCAAGGTCTCGTTCTAAAAGCTCCAACCCTTCTGATGGGGAAGGTTAGTTCTACTTTTATATTTAAATATATGTAACCTTATTGTTTTAGTGCTTACATATAAGATACAGATCGCGAAATTCTGTTTTCAAAATTCATGACAGGCCAATAAAAGTTATTTGGTTTTCATGTCTAGACTTTTTTAATTTAAGTTAAGAATATGGCAATGATTCATTCCGAGGCTAAAAATGATTAGGCCTAAATAAGCACTTAAGCTGTTCATCTGGGCGTTATCTCTTATGTCTCTATTATTATTTGTGTTAAGCTTCTTGCTGGCTTGATTGTCAGGGTACTCACCTACTATTTAACCACTAAATGGATATGCTTTATATTGTATGCTAGTTTGAACATGATTAATTCAGTGTAATTAAAGGCACAAGACTACAAAGGTTTTATATTTTTTTATAGGGCCAGTGTCTATTTAGACAAGTTATATACAATCTTTGACTATTATGTATTATTATGTTTTTAGGGGACAAGAAAAAACGAGCAGTTCTATCAGACTCAGAGAGTGATGTTGGTTCAAAACGCAAAAAAGGTTCAGATAGTGGTTCAGATACCAGTAATAAGCCTTCTAAGAAAAAGTCCAAGAAGCTGGTTGATTCAGATGATGAAAATCAAGAAAAGACTGACACTGGTAAGTGTCTTTTCACTTTGCGACGTTGTCAGGATGAGTATGAGCATGTTGCTTAATTTGCCCTTTCAAAACTTCACTTTTTGGATTGAACTTTGTTTTAAGCCTGACACTACAGTCCTCATGTTCTTAAATACAAACTATTCACCATTAATGTCTGCATTTTTTTTTCGGTATTAATTTTAAATTATACAAAATATTCAAAAATTGTTATTTTTCTAATTGAGTCGAGATGGCCCAGTGGTTAGAACGCATGCATCTTATCCGATGATTGTGGGTTCAAACCCAGGCAAGCACCGCTGATTCATGTGCTTAATTTGTCTTTATAATTCATCTCGTGCTCAGCGGTGAAGGAAAACATCGCGAGGAAAACTGCATGTGACAAATTGCATAGAAATTCCGCCACATGTGTATTCTACCAACCCGCATTGGAACAGCGTGGTGGAATATGTTCCAAACTTTCTCCTCAAAGGGAGAGGGAGGCCTTTAGTCCAGCAGTGGGAATTTGCAGGCTGTTGTTGTTGTTATTTTTATATATGTCTGACAAAATAATTCATTTAATTTACAGTCACAGCTGATGCTTTGTTTGGTGACGCCTCTGATATCAGTACGGAAGATGAGGGCGATGGTGATAAGCAGTCAGAACGGTCGCGATCAAGATCACGTTCACGGTCTCGCAGCCGCAGCCGAGGTAGATCTGACGACGAGAGGCGCTCTGGTGATGAGGCCAGGGGAAGTGGTGACGAGGTAAAGATGTACCCATTTTAAGTTTTTTTTTTTTAATTTAATTTACAACATCCACAGGGTCGCAGATCGCTCATGCCTTTTTTTACATTTTATATTAAACGTTTTGGCATTTTATATTTTTTACTAAACATCAGCAGCTCTTCGCTGGATATCATTATTGTCGTCTTCTTGGGAGACGTGGCTCACTGACATTTTTTCTTTTTTTTTTGAAATATTTTAAAATAATATATACACCCATTTTATGTTATAGAATGTGTCGTTTGAATATTAGAATATATTTATTTTTTTGTTATCATGTATGTGTGCGTTTATGTGTTTACATATAGGCGTAAATTCAGGTACACTTTCTATGATCTCACTCTAATCCGATGGGATAGCAAATCCGTCACGATTGGAAAGATTGGAGGTAACGCCTATCTTTTCAGAGGAACAGGAATGTATCTTCCAGATTCCAGAGTATGGGTAGCAATTAAAAAAAAAAATGTGGGATTAAATCTCAATATACTTAAAGCTATTTTGATTAATTGATATTGAAAAACTGAGCCTTGATTCTGGCGGAAAAGAATAGTGATATCAATAGATAGAGTAACTTAAAGACAATAGCATTCTCAAGGAAGAGTTGACAGCCTTTAAGTCGTTAAGTCTGACCCAACTCAGATACTGACTTCCAAAATGTTTGAGTTAGAGACGGCAAATTAATTTATAATAAATGTCTATCTACAGGAAGTTAGAGATAAACCAGAAGAAGAAGAAGAAGTGGAAATACCAGAAACTCGCATTGATGTAGACATGCCTAAAATATGGACGGAATTGGGCAAAGAACTACATTTTGTAAAACTGCCTAACTTTCTGTCAGTTGAGACCAGGCCTTATGACCCTAGTACATATGAAGATGAAATAGATGAGGAGGAAACACTGGACGAAGAAGGTCGAGCAAGGTAAGGTTTTATTCGTTAAAATTAGGATAGAAAGATTTTTTTTGAAAATATTTCAAATGAAATTTATTTTTGGAGTTTCAAATTTTAACACATTTTTACATATTCGATATTTAATATTAAATAAATGATTGGGCATCAATGTTTGTATATGTACGTAAAATATTTTATAAAATAAGTTGTAACTTCAAACTCGTTTCTATAAATCGGCTGTACCTTCCAACAAGTTTTCTTGACACTTTTCTACTTTCCTATACATAGTAAACGCCAGGAAACAGTCTTGACTCAACTCCTCCCACAATCTTAAATACATTAATAATCATAACAAGGGATGTTTTAATTCACCCCTTTACGATTTCCCTACTATTTCTAAATAATAACTCATTATGTTTACAGATTGAAATTGAAAGTAGAGAACACAATGCGTTGGCGAACTGTTTTTGATAAAGAAGGCAACGCAGTTAAGGAATCAAATGCTCGTATGGTGAAGTGGTCAGACGGCAGCATGTCCCTGCATCTCGGTTCAGAAATTTTTGATGTTTACAAACAACCACTACATGTAGGTTTAAATATTTTCCTATAATATTTATAGTACAATCTTAGTGTAATTGCTTATGTTATATATATATTTTTAGAACCAGAAGTAGGAAGTAGGTTAACCTCTAAAACAATTATCTTTAATTTAAAATAATAATCAATCTACCACAATAGAAAAACATTTAGTCTACAACACAAATAACCATCAATAATCGCATAACACCGTAATAATTATATTCGCGATCTCAATGTGTCAACCACGAATCTCCCGCTTTTTCTTTTTTTTTTAAAAGGAGAGTTGTGTGACTTGATGCAGATGTTGCTTGTTTATTTCCAACAATATATATAACATAAGCAATGTATATATATATATATATATATATATTTATTGTTGTATATACCTTTAAAATAATTTTATTTTAAACAATGGTTAATTTATATTTTCAATACTATTCTAATGCATGATGAGACTACCTGTAATAGTAGAACTTTTACCTTGATCATTTTGAAATGTAATTTGTTTTTTGTATGTGGTATTGTATCTACTGTTGGTTGTCCTAATGAAAATAAAAATTTAAAATTTTTTTAATTTAATTATTTATCAATATGTTTTTTTGTAAATATATTTGGAATAATTTTGGATTGTTAATTTTGAGACTTTTATAATTGATTATTCCAGGGCGACCACAACCATCTGTTCGTGAGACAGGGAACAGGTCTGCAGGGGCAGGCGGTCTTCCGCACGAAGCTCTCGTTCCGACCGCACTCCACGGATTCCTTCACTCACCGGAAGATGACGCTGTCGGCCGCGGACCGCTCCACTAAGACGTCCGCCATCAAGATACTGTCACAAGTCGGAAGCGACCCCGACGCGGATAGGAAGTACCAGCTCAAGGTCACTTGCAGATGATTTTTTTTTTATGGTATTGGTTGGCGGACGAGCACATGGGCCACCTGATGGTAAGTGGTCACCATCACCCATAGACAATGACGCTGTAAGAAATATTATCTATTCCTTTCATCGTCAATGTGCCACCAACCATGGGAGCTAAGATTTTATGTCTTGTGCCTGTAGTTACACTGGCTCACTCACCCTTCAAACCGGAACACAATAATACTGAGTACTGTTATTTGGCGGTAGAATAACTGGTGAGTGGTTGGTACCTACCCAGACGGGCTTGCACAAAGCCCTACCACCAAGTGTAGTAATTACTAAGTTTCTAAACTGAGTGTCTCAGTGATACTTACTGCTAGATATGTGGTGTATTGAAATAATGTATTGTTAAAGTCTATAAAAATCAAAATATTCCTAATTGACATAGGCTCAATGTAATGTTTTGGAAAGTAGATTTTATCAAAACTCACTATTTCCGTACACGACTAACCCAGAAGGTACTCTTTTACACAATTTAATTGCAGAGTATTTCAATAAAGTAAAACTAAATTATATCATTAAACATCAATACTTCGTCGTTGTAGTCGTTGCAGTGTTCTGGCTCAACGACCGAGTGAGCCAGTCTAACTACAGGCACAAGAGCACATAATGTCTTAGTTTCCTACGTTGGTAGTGAATTGATGATGCTAGTGAATTCTTACTAATCGTTTTACTTTCAAATCAAATTAATTCATTCAAGTTAACTTCACAAAGAAGCGTTTTTGAATCGTCAACAATTAAATACTACCACCATTTCGGAAAGCAGCTTCTAGCGAGAAGAAACGACAAGAAACTCGCATAGTTACTCTTTTTAAATAAACAGATTTACAATGCTGTTGTAAAGGTGCAATTTACAGTAATTAGTGTCCTATGATGGAACCCGAGCCTATCTCCAGGCGTTTCTTTCTAAAAAGTATATTTTTAATGAATAATATGATTTATTTACTAATTTAGTCTTAATAATCTTTTTAAATTTTAAGAATGGTAAATTTATTATATTACATTTTATAATACATGATAACGTCCATGTAATATAAAATGTATAATTGTATAGTAAGACACAAATTAGATGTAGCATCGGAAAATGCAATGGGATGAAAATAAAACCGATTACTGCCGATTTACACAACCAATAGAAATAGCTCCCTATCGCGCCATTCGACACTATTCGTCGCTATAGATTCACGCGTCAGAGAAAACAAGTGTACATTTAAATAAAACTAATTATAACGGATGAATCGCGTATATTAATTATTTTTAAACATCCCGACGTTTCGAGCACTTTGCAGTGTTCGTGGTCACGGTCGGTAGTTTTATTTAAATGTGTAATAATCGCGAAAATTTAAGACAACAAAACAAGTGTATGTAAATCGACGCGTCAATTTGACGAATATATTAGGTCATATGATATTACAAGTTATTACGTTTGTGCAAAGATCATATTCGCGTGAGAAATAAATATTGATAATTTGGGATAGCCTACTTAATTCGGATGTGATCGGTTTTACGAATTTTGCCGATGCGACATCTAAGTTGTGTCGTACTATAATATGATAATTTTCATGTAATATAAAATGATATAATGTTCATCAATCAAATAAAGCGTGAGAGGTTATCTAGCAATGAGATTAATAGTGTGTGTGGTTCCGTAGAAAGAGGAGATGGAGCTTCGCGCAGCCATGCGCTCGCGCGCCAGCGGCCGCCCCAAGCGCCGCGCCGCCGCGCGCGCCGCGCGACACGACGACTCCGAGGACGAGGGCGGCGTGTCGCTCGCCGCCATCAAGAACAAGTACAAGCAGGGCCAGAAGGGTACGCCGCCTAACTACACGTGCCAGGGGATAATTATTTCGCTTATAATCTCAAGTGTTGTTGAAACAATTGTCTGTCAGTTGACCCAGTGCCCACTGATTTGGTCGTAGCCTCAATGAAAAGACAACCAATAGTTCCAAATGTTTGTGATCTTTGTATAAATAGGCTATTTGACAATGCGAAAAATAAATTGTGAATTATTGTAATCACTGTATATTATGAGTTTAAAAATGGTTATATATTGACGAAAATTGAAAATAATACTTAATTTATTCAAAAATTTAAACGTTTGTCACGTGACACAAAATGCTCCTGATTGACCGGGTTTATGATGAATTCACTAGCTTGTTAACCTTGTTTACATATTATAAGTACCACAGATTAAAATACAAGCAAGTGACGTCACCGACCCCACTGCAGCGCCGTATTGTTCAAATAACGTTTTCACGCGATATGGAATTTTTAATATGATATTTTTCGTCAAATATGTACTAGAAATACAATAAAAAACCACTTTTACTGAGTTGCCTAACCTCTACTAAATTATATGAAATGGATTTTAAAACTAGTCAAATAGCCTATTATTTCGCTTCTAATCACAAGTGTCGTTGAAGGATTTATCTATCACTTGTCAGAGTGTAGTGGACACAGTGGAAGGCATTCGATAGTTTTAAATTTTTGTTATCTCATATCTTGTATAGTGTTTCTAAACTAATTGTAATAGTAATAACTAATTGTAATAATATTTTTGTTGCTTTTTAATTTATAGCGACAGCTGGTGCTGCGATTTATTCGTCTGAATCCGAAGGTTCGGACGTGGAAACACGTCGTGCGAGACGACTGGACAGGGCGAAGGCTCTGAAGGACTCTGACGACGAAGGCAGTGAAGCTGGAGACGCTAACACACCCCAGAGAAGTCAGAGCGGGTCGGGTTCGGGCAGTGGAAGCGAGTAGAATGGACAAGCTCTTGACTAATGTATATAGTATGATAGGATAATAATTATATTTAAGTTTATTGATTACAGTTGAGAATAAATGTATTATTTACTCTATATTTGTGTTATTTTTAAGACCCTTATAACTTAGCCCTTTAAATAAAGTTTGCGATACAGACTATATAATGTTATATCAGCGTTAATCGTTACTATGTTACTATATGTATGTTACTACAAAGGTTTTAATCTTTCTCCTTTTGTTGTATGATAGCTGATGAGTGACCAGAAATCAATAAATATACTCTAAAAATAAGAAAAAAATTAATTGAAAAGTACTTCTTTCCAGATTAACAGACGTCCATCAAAAAAACAGTTTTTTTATCAGGAACTTTTATTTATCTCTAAAAATACATTAGCTTCGTACACTATATTTCCCACACCAATAATTCGCCATAGACCTTCGTCTTCTTTCGTCACATTCGGTATGGTGAAACCACAGGAATCTAAATTATTTCTATCCCTGTCGTAAAATCTGTCAAACGTCGACCTTGGGGCGGTAATTTGACAGCTTTGAAGATTTTTTACAGGATAAGCAAAACGCAGTTCGAAATCTTTACCTTCATCCAGTTTAGGTTTCGGCGGAAAAGTCGGTATCGATTCTGAAAATTCAAAGTATGAATAAAATAAGACCTACTAACTATGTACTTATATATAATTATTTAAACGTGTATTGTGTTGTATACTGTTGCATTGAAATAGTTGATAGGTCAAGAAAGAAATGCATTATTCATCGCTGGCGAAAATAACATTATGAGTAGTTACATATAAAAATTAAAATGTCAATCTTTCAAAAAATATTAACGATTCAATTGGACTATGCATATCAAAAAATTTTAGTCAGCCCTATTTAAATGATTGAGCCAATGTGTCTATTTGATATTTTATATTTTTGTATCAATTTATAAAGACCATCGACTTTGAAAAAAAAATTGTTTGAATACTATAATGTATTTTTGCCAGTTTCGTTGCATTGTGTTTTTTATTTTTAAATGAAAAAAAAAATGATGAGCTGTATGTCAAAAAAAAAAAGAAAAATCGGCGGAAAAAAGCCCTATACATACCTAAACGTGAATCACATTTATTAACTTACCTGTTATTTCCACCGTAATAACTTGGAACACTTCAATCCAGTCTCCATCACTTCCTCTATAATAGGCACTTAGTATCCAATTTCCGTTATCCTCCTCAACGAGAGGTCCCAACATAAAATCATTCGCTAATAAACTCTTCTCCTTTTCTCTGAATATGTCTGTAGAATCTTGGCAGTTTTTTCCATAATTAAGATTGAATATTTGGTACTTATTTACGGGGGTTATTATAGCCTTAATTTTTCCTTGAATGTATTGAATGACAATATCATTGTAATCGTCATTTATTGATGCCTTTTTGTAATCAAACATTTCACGGCTTATGTTTAATTTGAGTTTCATAGCGTCTCCATTTGGTTTGTTAAGGAAATAAAGAGCTTCACTGTTTATAATGGGAGCTGATACAATAATTATGTCGCCCAGGCCTGTGGGTATGTGTAACGGTTTGAGTTCTATTTTAAATTTACCTGCAAACAATAACATGAACTTAGTATCCAACCAAGGTAATTCATGTTGGTATTAACCGAAATTTATTTTGTACCAATCAACCAGATGAGTACCGCCCATAGACATTGGCGGCTTTGTGCAAGCCCGTCTAGGTTCCGGCTAGTTTCTAGGTTCCGACATTTAAGTTATAACAAACTTCAATCATCAACCTTGTCTTTGTGGAGTCAGTTACAATAGCTTACTAACAGTAATGCAACAAAATTCAGTTTTGTTATTTGGCGGTAATATGGGAGTACTTAAAAATACCAATCTACTATATACTCTATCGCCCTTATAATATGATGTGATGGCATTTTGCCCAAAGACAATTTAAGAGAGCTTCTCTGCTTTGACACTGCGACTTTTAGTCCCAATAAAATGTAATAACCGATGTTATTACCATTTACCTTACCATTTCCTATTTCGAGCAATATTACAATATTTATTACCAGAGTTTCGATCCGTGACGTCTTCGGAGCTGCGGAAGGTGGAGATAACATTCGTTATCAGCGCGTCGAAGTACAAAATCGTGTGAACCGAAATTCAGATCAATCGGGTACGGGCTAAACGGAAGTATAAACAATTTTTTGGCAAGGTTTTGTTTGGTCTAATGAACCTATGATTTGAACCCAGCCCTTCGGAATATGCATCATAATGATAACTACTGAACCAGTGTGACAGTCAGTAATATAAACATACATAAGTAAGTGAGGGTAATTTTTTTTTAATTAATTATATTTTTCATACATGAGTAAATAGGTAAAGGTAGGAAAATTCTATCATCACTAAATAAAAATTTAAAATCATAATTTCGTTGGAAATGAAACATTGTTTAAAACTATAAACTAGAAATCAAAATGAAATTGGCGTGAATTGCATGAAGCAGAGAATTTTAGTTACTACATTTGTCAATATAGTGTTTTTTTAACCTCGTCGGATTAGTAGCTGAATAATATAATGTTTGTAATTTAATGAGACTGCGAATTCCGAGGTCCTGGGTTCAAATATCCAATGCTTAAATTATTAGATTTTTCCATCAAAAAAGCACCATATGAGGTAGTTGATATTCATATATTGTATATGGTCGATGATGTCGCTTGATCTTTTTGTGATGGAATAGAGTGTCAGTTCCTTAACCAAGGCCAGTTTTAGTTTCTTTCAGTTTATTTCAGTACAGTTCAGTTAATTGGATTACAGATGACCCAGGTGCAACGATGCTGGACAAGACTTTTTGTAGTATGATCTTCAAGAGCTATTAATACTTAAGTTTATATCTCGACGTTGAAGGAAAGCATAATGATAAAAACTGCAAGATGTGGCAGAACACACTTGTATCAGCTAAGCAATGAAGAAGCACTGTACTGTTTGGTTTGTTCAAATAAACTCTAAAGTTCTAAACCTATTTTAAAGAGAAAATAATGCTTATGCCCGTAGTAATAATATTAAAAAACTGTCTGTCAGTCATCAACTTCCTCAATTACACATGTAATAAGAATTATTTACTTACACATACTGAATAGAACAATACATGACATGATATAAACCGATACAACTTCGCATGACACGACATTTTACGATATATCACAACACTACATGACATAAAACGACACTACTCGGCATGAAATGAAGTGTCATTTACGGCGTGATACGAAACAAGAAAACACAACATACGAAAGGACTTAACACACATGTACATAATGTATAAGAATTCTGGTATAGTATACAGTTTTGTGCAAAGGCTTAACAAATAATTCCGTTATCGATTACTATTTAAATATATTTAATTGGATACTCAGCATTAGAAATCCTTGAAAAGTTTCTTCATTTAAGGAACCGTTGTCGATTACTATTCAAATATATTTAATCGAATACTAAGAATTAAAAATCCTTGAATATTTTCTTCAAAGGATAAATACAGTTTGAAATCAAACGAATTACCAAAAATATATCGCCGTATTCAGCTATACTAACTTTCGATATCCGGTCCGTTATACGCTGTTATTCTGACACACGTTGATGTTACAATGTGTGTAAAAAGGGCGATCAATTTCAAAACACGCGCGTACATATCTTCGACGTTACAAACAAACTGATAGAAATAATGCGACAAAAACGATACCGCTTGAATAATTTGTTAAAAATAAATGCTAAATACAATTTCGATTTAAGGAAATTCCATTTTATTTCTTTACATTTTCAAAATCAATTACTTATCTGTATCTTCTTTTGTTTTTTTATAGTAGGCGATATAAAGAATACGTTTTTTTTCTTTTAAATAAAAGACTCTTTACAGGAAACCTCTATGAATAATGCATACAAAATATATACCTAGGTGTATTATAAATAGCCATAAGAAATATATTTTGCGTGTTAAATACGTGATGTAGAATATGTAACTAGAACAGTTACACAAAGATGTTCTCTATTGAATTAATGACAAAACAACTAATGAGGTCATATTGCTTGATTTTCTTAAAACTGATCAAAGAAGTCGTTGATCCAAGAAAATAATGGAGTAGTTTAATACATTTTGAAAAGTTCTTGGTAATGATAGCGTTTTTTTTTAAATTATGATCCAAGCTAAGCTAAATTAAGAAGTAAGCTAAAGCAAAATATGCAATTAAATTAATTTTTACTCACTTCATATGTTTCTTTCTGTAACTTGTTTACAAGTGGTATATAAGAATAGCATTGATTCTGATTTGAACATTTTATTATGAAATTTTGCTACGACTTTGGATTGGATTACGTAATTAAATATTGATCTCAATCCCTGAATGTGATGTAATGCTACGTTACCTTACGTTACCTTTAGGAACTTTACGCTTATTCGAAGTTGACATTTTAGTGTCATCGGTTATGGAATTGATTTTTAAGCAATACGCATCAATGGAAATAAACAGAACTAATAACAAATTATTTAGTACTACCTGTGCCCGCAACTTCATGTGTGTTTGAATTTAACAAAAATATTATTTGTGTTACTCCTCATTACATCAGCTTTCTACTAGTGAAAGTCACGTCAAAATCGAACCAGTCGTTTCAGAGATTAGCCGGAGCAAACAGATAGACAAACAAAAATTATAAAAGACTTTGAGACTGTAAGAAATTCTGACGGGCAGTATAAGAGTCCGGTAAACAAGAAAATCTTTCAAATTTGATGCATAAACGTATCATAAGACAAACATTTTGAATAAAACGTAAGGCCATGTAACAGCATGCATTTTGTTATTTTTTGAATACTATATATGGGAAGTCATAGGTATTATTTCATACAGCTTCAATGTTTTTACCTGACCTTACCTTACAGAAAAGGTCATATAAAATTTACTTCAAACCATATTCAGCGGTCTGCTCTTTAATTAGGTTTCATACATCTGCCTCGTACTTACTTGGCTAGCATGATCGTAGATAAGCGCCATCAAATAATACTTTATCGAGTCATTCCTTATCATTGTCGAATATTGGCCGATAATGTTATCTTATTTAAATATGTAGAATCTTTTAGCATTTTACGTACGCATTAAATATAAAAATTTAATACCTTGTTACTATGAAATGTTTTATAGTTCAAATCCTAATTCATTTATTCAACGTAGTAATATTCATTCAGATCATTCATTCACAGTCAAAATCAAAATATAAGTACTTTTTTCAAGTATATTGAGTGAAATTACCACCGGTTCCGAAAGTAGCTCTACCTAGAACAATCGGCAAGAGACACAGAACTTACTCTTTTCCAACAGTTAAAAATAGAGCCATTTTAGTTTAATACAATTATAGATGTATGTAGTATATCCTGCCTGGAAGTGAAAAAGTATTAATTCCACGCTTTTTTAACTTGTACTAAAATAGTCCTTGCATTATTCCTTTTTCAAACAGTTTCAAATATATGATGAACATTAATGAGTATGTGTAAAACCGTCAAGTCGGTATAATGACGACGAAACAAATAATTTGTTCCTTTAATACTTAATGCTTTACTGAATTAGGTTATACGTTGAGAAGGCTATTGTGTTTTGATAACAAAACTGCGTGTAACACTTGACCGACTTTGATCAGGTTTGTATCTGTCTTACTTTTAAATATATGTCTATATATCACGCTGGTTTAGTAGCTACCTTATCCCGATGCAGATTCATGATGTCGGAGATTCATATGGAGAATTCAGGATCGGATCTCTAAAACGTAATTTGGTTGTTATGTCAATTAATTGCTATAATACGACACAATTTAGATTTCGCATCGTCTAATTCTGGGAATTGAGTTCAAAATCATCAATCTTTATTCATTTCTTATACGAAAATGATCTTCATACAAACGTAATAATTAATACATGAGTGAGATTAAATAAAAAGTAATATACTATACAACCAAATACATTGAAAATTGACGATTGATTGATTTTTTTTTTTAATTTGTCGATGTACATTTATTTGTGTCACACTATGCCAAATAGATAATTAACATTAACTCAGTCTATTGGCTTGGAGAGCACTTTAAATTTTTGATCCTATAGCCTCCAGCCATGTCGGATTATCGTTCCCTTGGGAAGTAAGTCAAAGAGCGTGTTGTCTGTGTTTTTGCTCACATTTGTGCAATATAACAGCTCCTCTTCAGTTGGCTATTTTTCAATGAAAATAGCCACTAATAACAAAAAACTCGTTGCCATGATACGTTCGGTATCACATATGACGACGTAGTGTTTGTTTATTAACAGTAAATTTTTCCGGATGTTTAATTATGACTGTCTATCATATGATTTCAATTAACACACATACGTATAAGAGTTTTAATACCTATTAATATTAAATTAAATGTATATTATATTTTATCCAACTTCGAAGATAATTTCAAAATTTATTTTTAGCAATTTTTTTTTCAAGTCAAATTAGATAATTCTTCTGTTAATAAGATAAAGAAAATCTTCGAAAAGGTTTGGGATGTATATCGAAGTTTTGTTTTTAGAAACATACATTTTTGTATGTATGTTCCATTCATTTCTTATAGAAATAAGCTGATTTGTACAATAGTTACAATGAAACAACTTTTATTAGTTGATTTTAATTGTTTAAAAACGTAGAAAATTTTATTGTAATCTAAGGCAGGGTAGCCGTTGCGTGTATCCATCGCGAGTAAGCTGAAACTCTAGTGTTTATGTTTGGATAACGACTAGTACCACAGCCTGGGGTCCACGAGTAAACGCCCACCACCACGCCGTTGTGCAGGAGTGGGCTACCAGTGTCACCCTGGAAAAATAATACAAAGTGTTATACATAACATTCATAATCTGTACAGTACAATAAAATAACGCACATGGACCATTTTTCGACCGGAACTCTTGTTAGAATTTACATGAATAAAAACGTTTTAAGAGGATTGTAATACCTACAAAAGAATAGAGATAACTCTTAATTGGGTACGCATTTAAGTAATTACTAGTGGGTCTTTCGCGAAACTTCGCGTTTATTCAAAATAATTAGAGTTTATTTATACCAAGTTTACCAGTAAGTTCTTTCCGCTGTCTAATATTAAATCGTTGTTAGATCGCAACAATTTAGTAAATTGCAATCAAGAATCCTCTTTACTTTTCTACACATCTAGGCTAGAGCTCTTCAAAAAGAGACCATAACCAGACGAACCAAAATGAGGTTATTGTCTAATACAAACTTTTTACTATTAATACAATAATATATTAATTAATAATATTTTTTTCTTGTAAAAGGAAAAATTTATACCTTCAGCAAAAGATATTTTTATTAAACTATTATTCGAGTACGTATAATAAAGGCGAAAGATTTATACGTTTTCATGGGAAACCAGAGATAATAAGTGAGCTGAGATGGCCCAGCGGTTAGAACGCGTGCATCTTAACCGATGATTGCGGGTTCAAACCCAGGCAAGCACCACTATATATATGTGCTTAATTTGTGTTTATAATTCATCTCGTGCTCGGCGATGAAGGAAAACATCGTGAGGAAGCCTGCATGTGTCTAATTTTATCGAAATTCTGCCACATGTGTATTCAACCCGCATTGGAACAGCGTGGTGGAATATGTTCCAAACCCTCTCCTGAAATGTACAGGCTGTTACTTTTTTTTACTTTTACGTATAATAAAAGGCTATTAATATTTTCTCTATATACCTGACATTGTCCTCGAACTCCAACGTCGAGCCAGCCAGCACAAAGCATATTTGGAGAAACGCTGAAATTCACTTCAGTATAGCGGCTAATACATGTTTGCTGATCGTTCACCCAAATTTGGACCTGACGCAGTTCTGAAGAAGGGGGTGATGATACCTGAAAAATTCAACATAGATTCTTGAAAATGACTTTGTCTGAAACTCTCTTAAGAATATACTTTATTTTTGGATTCAGAGGACAAATGTCTTCTGACGGAAATCCGTTACACGTGTATGGCAGAGTGTACGAGCATTTTAACTAAAGATTGCCAGTTCAAACTTATATACGAGTATATAGTCAGTTCATACTAGCGGCCCGCCCCGGGTGCAATACCGAAACTAATTTTACTACAGATTTTTTTTTTGTTTTTTTACTATATTCTCGATGATATTCAAAAACCTTCCTCTCGAATCACTATTAAAAAATACACATCAAAGTCCGTTGTGTTAATTTAAAGATCTAAGTACACACAGGCACAGACATAAATAAGCGACTTTGTTTTATACTAATATGATGTAATAGTAAAATTGATGAAGTTTACCGAGGTGATACCCCATCCGATGGCCCAAACTGGCTGATTGGTAGCCAAAGTGTATGAACCACCAGCAATGTAAGCAGCCTGAATATTTTGCCCAAAAACGATGTTCAAAGAGGTTCTCAACACTGCGATGTCGTTGGCTCTGGTTGCGGACTGGAAGTCAGGATGGATAGTAATTCTACGGATGAGGTAGATAAGACCTTCTCTGTTGGAGTACGACGATCCCACTCGAGCACGCCACCAAAGCATTGAATCGACCCTGGAAGGAGTTTACGTCTAATTTTAGGGTATTATCTAGATAATCATATTATAACTGAAATTAAATCTCTTCAACGACGTGAATGATATTCTTTGTTTTTTTTTTTAGATTTTTTGAGACAAATATGACATAATTATTCTTGTATTTGCTCGTACTCTATCTATTTCTTTGAAACGCTGTAGCGTACTTACCTTTGTTA
This sequence comes from Vanessa cardui, assembly GCF_905220365.1. Taxonomy (NCBI): domain Eukaryota; kingdom Metazoa; phylum Arthropoda; class Insecta; order Lepidoptera; family Nymphalidae; genus Vanessa; species Vanessa cardui. The sequence continues at coordinate 4,718,216 of NC_061143.1, forward strand.
CTTTTGGAAAAGTCCATGATTTGTGTAAAGTATATTTTTTTTATGGTATAGGTTGGCGGACGAGCATACGAGCCACCTGATGGTAAGTGGTCACCATCAAACATAGACATTGACGCTGTAAGAAATATTAACTATTCCTTACATCGTCAATGTGCTACCAACCTTGGGAACTAAGATGCTATGTCCCTTGTGCCTGTAGTTACACTGGATCACTCACCTTTCAGACTGGAACACAACAATATTGAGTACTGTTATTTGGCGGTAGAATAACTGATGAGTGGGTGGTACCTACCCAGACGGGCTTGCACAAAGCCCTTATAGTATATAAATGTTATAAGATAATTTTATAAATTTATAACAGTAATACGAAGTCAAAGACAATACTCACACATTGTTCGATACGAAACAGGAGGCTGCTGACAATATCGCTGATGAGGATATGATTGTGCCACCGCAAACTTGTGTGAAGGGCAATGTTCCCGGGCTGTTAAGGAGGGAGGTCGCAAATGGGTATTGACTTATATCAGCAACGGTGCCTCCAGATATTCTCGCTGGGTTTGCTATAATCAGAGTCGGATTTAAACGCCTGGAGGCCCCCGGGCTACAAAGCAGTGGGGGCCCTAGACAAACAGAAGCGTGAACAACCTAATAATTATATTATCATGAATAAAATACTTTTTTATTTCAATCAGTAAGCTATGATTTATATATTTTTAATTTGACTATATGGTATTTGTTAACTTGCTGAAAACTGTGGCCCCCACTAATGTGGAGGCCCCAGAGCAGTTGCCCTGGTTGCCCTCCCCTAAATACGGCCCTGGCTATAATAAATATTACAATTGTTTTAGTTTTTATTAAACAAGTAAGAACATATTCTAGACATTCTCCACGCAGCATATGGTGGTGGAAGTTTAAACATATGTAACAAACAAGGGTTCCTTGTTTGTTGTTTGTCCAGTTTTTAATAAGAAATTTATTTGGTATGGTCTTTCGGTTATGATAAGAATTGATTAAACCTGTTTCCATAATTATTGCTGCAATTGAGAAGAGGCTACAAGATTAAATAGTTTAGTTTATCTAGTATTATTTTCAGCTACCTCGTATGGAATTGGAAACATAATAATAATAATAAAATATAAGGAATAGCGTAAAATCTATAGACATATCCGGAAATTGAACTTGTATTGAATCTATGATTATATCCAATAAGATCAATTTTCGGAAAAAACTCACCTAGACTCTACATGTGTTAAAATTTTTACACCAACAATTATAAGCGGCCACTATAAAGTATTTCGAAATGTTATAACCTCCAATTCTCTTTTATGTTTATATTTAATTTTGTAATTTATAAGAGTAAAGTTTTTTGTACTTAATTATAGAATAAGGTTATAAAGTCCTTAGTACAAAAAGTGGGTTGACCCATTGGCATTCGCAAGCTAAATCATTAACATTTATTCGCAGTTTATCGATATCACTAAAAATGTCGATACCATTTTTTTATTGACGGATGAATATTAATTTTTGCGTCTATACCGAATTGGTTTTTTGGGCCGCCTAGCGGTGCAAAACGTCACAGGATTGATATGACATCTTGGGTTGTAGTCGTCCCCACTCCTAAACTTAATATAAATGGTGTGCTTAAAAGTAGGACTAAATAGGAATAGTGATTCCTAAATTAATTTGCACGCAGTACTATTCTTTAATAAATAATCTGGCCTTGGATTTCTTCCTGTGAGAACTGTAGTCCTATAATCACGAGTTCATTTATAACTAGGGAGACACAAATTTGCATTTTTACACTAAACTGCGTCCGTCATGTTTTGTGAATTAGAATTTAGAATTAAAGTCACAGTTTTGTGAATCGTAGTTTAAACAAAACCTCCAATTTATTATTCCATTTATTATACATACCATTGCTGGTCGAAAGCACACAAATTATAGAAAAAATAATTAATAAATTCATTGCAGTGTTTCAGTAGAATACCTTCAATTGACTGAAGAAATCCCTGTCATTATCTGATAAAAAAATATTTCATATGTGTCGATATTGTGTTAACTACTGCCGGACTTAATTATGATAATTTCGATATTGTATTTTATATAACGCTACATTTACTATCTATATTTGTTATAAAAAAATAAATTTATCTACAATAATCGCACTCGTAAAAATTCGTAGAATTGAATATATTCGGTGATTACTCCTATATAGGTACCAACAACCGTGTTTTTCCTCTTTATAATATTAGTATAGGTTTATTAGGATCTACTCGTAGATGTCGAGTCAGACTTATTACAACCTTCTTCTGTCCTAGTCCTCTACTATCCTGTAACCAAAGTAATAAATTGCCATTAATATTTTTTTTCATACATATTGTTTCAGCAACAATAAGGGAGTATTGACTGTGTCGATCGCATTGCTGAAGTCAGTATATATTGAGTCAATTTGAATGCCGATATCTACATCATTTGTTACGTCATTAAGATTACAGATAAGATTATACGTACGACACAATTTAGATGTAACATCGGCAAATTCAATAAAACGGATGAATGCCGATTACACGACCAATAGAAATAGCTTCTCATCGCGCAAGTCGACGCTATTGTGCCGATTTTCGTGTCAGTCGAACCCGAGACAGCACAATGTGACTGTATAGTACGATACAACTTAGATGTGGCATCGGCAAATGTAGTAAAACCGATTACTGTCAATTTATACAACCAAAAGAAATAGCTCCTTGACGTACCATTCGACGCTATTCGTCGCTATAGATTCTCGTGAAATCGACGTGTCAAATTGACGAATACGATCTGATATTACACGATATTACGTTTGTGTAAAGATATAGTCATATTCACGTAAGAAATAAATATTGATATTTTGGGATAGCGTACTCAATTCGGATGTGATGTGGTTGTACGAATTTTGTCGACGCTACACCTAACTTGTGTTGTACTATACGTGAATCATTCCGTACACTGCGAGACAATTTAATGGTTAAGTGGATGCTATTAATTGGTTGGTATTTTTTTTTCAATAGTCAAATTAAAAATAATCCTGTCGTGTTTACAATTTATGAGATGAGAGTCCTAAAAATATATTTTTTGGAATGATTACTTACAAATACATATGTCACGTACAGAGCAAAGAAAGAACATCATGCTAATTTAGGCCCAAGTAAAAGGTCGCGTTAGTTGTAAATATACTTGAAAGAAGGAAACTATTAATAAACCCGTCATTAGATAGCGATGAATAGTTTGATGATTTTAACTGAAAGATTGGAGTTATTGAGATTGAGGATATAATTAAGCTATTGAGCTATTGAGAGTGAAGATATAGTATATATCTTGGATGTGTAACATTCGAATATGAATATACTGTTTTTAAAATATTATGTTTTCTTAAAATACTAACTATTAGGTCATATTTATAGGCTAGGTCATATTTATTTTAAAAATTTAATTGTTTTTTTTTTTACAGTCAAAATTATAAATCCTTCATATGAAATAAATAACCTACTTTTTTAAGTTATTTAAAAACAAATGAATAAAGTCTTTAATTATGTGGCCAACTATTTTGCTATCAAGTTCATGTAAATCTACGCGTCAATTCGTACACATCGTATTCACATTATAAATAAATAAATATTGATTTTTTGGTAAGACGAGATGGCCAAGTGGTTAGAAGTGTGCATCTTAACCCGTGATTGCGAGTTCAAACCCAGGCAAGCACCACTGAATATTCATGTGCTTAATTTGTGTTTATAATTCATCTCGAGTTCGGCTGTGAAGGAAAATATAATGAGGAAACCTGCATAATTGTCTAATTTCATAGAAAATTCGTATTCCACCCACCCGCATTGGAACAGCGTGATGAAATGTGTTCCAAAACTTCTCCTCAAAGAGAGAGGGGGCCTTAGCCTAGCAGTTTGAAATTTACAGACTGTTGCGACGCCGACGCGACATCTTATAATCTATGTTGTTTAGTTGTGATAGTTTTACTACTAAACATCGATAAGGCATCACATATAATTCGTTAAAAAGCTTTTGAGAGATGACTCAGGATTGATAAATCACTATAATCATCAACAAGATCTTTATCGCCTTTTTTAAATACATTAGCAAACTACCGAGCTGATGAAAATTTGCTTCAAAGATTATTTTTAATAGTGGTGGTATATTAATTATAATCATTTATAATATTATAATTATTATATATATTTTTTTAGGATCTCTTAAAAAAATGTATATCATGACATCAACATCACTTGCAGTTAAGCTCAGCTTTGACTCCTTGAGATTTCTTTGAGTTTGTTATCGGTTATTACATAATTAGCTTTTTTGGAGATTTTTGAAACTTCATTAAGTCTTTGGTTTCCGATCCGGCATGGGAACTCGAGAAGCGCTTTTTGCCTTAAATGTTCTGGTACAAAAATGCAAAGACATGCAGACCAACGTTATCTTGTGCTTCATTGATTATGAGAAGGCGTTCGATCGCGTAAGACATGACCTACTTATGGAACGTCTAATGTATGTAGGTGAGAGGGCAAGGACTTACGGGTTATTAAGAACTTGTATTGGAATCAAAGAGCAGCTGTGAGAGTTGAGCATTCAGAGACCGATCAAGTTGAGATTCGCCGTGGTGTCCGTCAGGGGTGTATATTGTCTCTCCTGCTTTTTAATATATACTCGGAAGCTGTAATATCTGAAGCTCTGGAGGGGTTAGAGTCAAGATAAACGGTAAAGTCGTGAATAACCTACGATACGCCGATGATACCGTACTTATAGCCTCTTCAGAAAAGGACCTACAGACTTTGGTGAACAGGGTTAACGAGTGCAGTGTGAAGGCAGGGTTGAGCATGAATATTAGCAAGACCAAGTTTCTGGTTGTATCGGGGGATAAAAATCTTAAGCCAAAAATTCAGGTGGAAGGTAAATACCTAGAGCGGGTGCGTATGTACAAATACCTCGGTGCTTGGGTAAATGAACAATGGGACTGTGGGCAAGAAATTCAAACTGTGGAAAAGAAATTGAAATTGCCCGAGCAAGCTTTAAAAGGTTGGAGAAGGTTTTGTGCAGCCGTAAACTATCTTTAAAGCTCAGACGAAGAATACTCCACTGCTATGTCTGGCCAGTAGTGTTATACGGTAGTGAAGCATGGACTCTGCGAGCTGACACCCAGAAACGTCTACAAGCTTTTGAGATGTGGTGTTACCGTCGAATGCTCCGTATTAGCTGGACACAGAAAGTTTTAAACGTGAGAGTACTCCAGCGCGTCGCCAGTAGCCGGAAGCTACTGCAAACCGTCAAGAAGAGAAAAGCCGAGTATTTGGGCCACGTATAATGACGGGCAAAGTAGAGGGCAAACGACCGACTGGAAGAAGAATAAAGTCCTGGTTGCGCAACATCCGCGAATGGACGAAGATCGCCAGCGTGGAAGAACTATTTCGCTTGGCGCGAGACCGCGAAAAATTCGCTGAGCTGACGGCCAACCTCCAGTAGTGGAGAGGCACAAGAAGAAGAAGACATTAAGTCTAGCTGTATCCCGAAAGGTTGATAGAAGTGTACTTTAGTTATTGTGTCTGAGTTGAAAATCCAGGTTACAAAACCCAAATTAAAATCTCCTTATACAATAGTTTCATATGTATTGCATACATTTATTCCACATATTAATTTCAATATTTATTCTAAATTGTGAGATATTACCGGTGGAGGCAAATACAATACTTAATTCCACATTAAATACTTATATTCAGAGAATAGTAAATATTTTCCATTAATAAATTAAGTTTTTCGATCAGCAGTTCGCTTAAGCGAACTGCTGATCGAAACATCATTATTGCATTCCGAGTGTTTGACTCATTGAGATTGTAATTTTTTTAATTGATTTATATTTAATAAGATTACTCTGTAATTATCTATGGTTATTTGATTAGGAAGATTCAGAATTTACGTCATGGTGGTCTTGATAAAGAACATATCAGGTATCTTAATTTCTTTATGCGGTGATTTTTCTTGGAAACAAGAATAACATTACTAATTTTTAACTTTATCATAAAAAAACTTATAATTTGTATTATTTTAAAGAAGTGTTTTATAATTTTCTGTAGTACATCAGATTTTTTACTTTGTCTATATATGTATCTTCATAAATCGAAGGTTTTGCTTTTTTATATGACAGTTTGTTCAATTTTGTGTATTCACTTTTACTATGAATCTCCCAGTGATTAGAACGCGTGCATCTTAACCGATGATTTCGGGTTCAAGCCTAGGCAAGCACTACTATATATATATGAGCTTAATTTGTATTTATGATTCATCTCGTGCTCGGCGGTGAAGAAAAACATCGTAAGGAAACCTGCATGTGTCTAATTTCATCGAAATTCTGCCACATGTGCATTCCACCAACTCGCATTGGAACAGCGTGGTGGTTGTTCCAAACCCTCTCTTTAATGGAAGAGGAGGCCTTAGCCCAGCAATGGGTAATTTACAGGCTGTTACTTTACTTTTCATTTTACTATTGGATAAGTAATGCGGATCCTATAGAATTTTAAGATCCCATCGCTGCTACCAAATGTTATGACAGCTTTATTCAACCAAGTTTAAAAAATAAGAAGTAATGGAATTACTCATATACAATGTATCGAATACAGAATCAGAATAAGATGGAGACCTGTAATACAGGTATTCTTATACCCATCACGGGCTCCAGTCTCTCACAAATGTCTTCTTATGTAAGATGTCTATTATGTATGTAAGATGTCTATAGTATTTTTGTGAAAGGAGAAAATAAATGACTTTATTATTATTATTATTATTATAAGATATAGAATAATCTTTAGGCAGCCTTTGTGAATTTTATTTGGAAAAGAACTGACTCTGATTGGGGTCTATAAGCCTGAGCAACTGTAAGCCAGTCACTTAGCCTTATTGCGTTCTAAGTGCCGGTGTAACAGAGTTTTAAAACTCCAGCATACAGATGACATTCAGCATTAGGTCCACCTGCAGTACATAGCACCCGTTCACTGCTGCTGCTGGTCTGACAAGCTTACGGAGACGAGCGAACGGGGGGGTAAAATTCTGAAGTTCTAGGTCGATACGACGCTAATGGATATCCCGTCTATCAATAGACACATGTACTATGTCTCCTCTTTTAAGTATGACAATTTCGACTTCGACCAGCCATTTTTCTAGGTCCTCTCCACGTACGTCAAAGGCATGCCTACATTACTGACTTGGCATCAGTGGCGGATTTACAAATCTGCCGCAAGTAGGATAGTAGGCTATTAAATTTTTGCCGCCCTTACTTTTTTCTTGCAACATTTATGATTTGTGTTCTATCGTTCTCATTACATCAGGTTTTTCCCGTTTTTAGTATAATTATAAACTAGGTGATATTTCTGTCAGTTACTGGATTATTTTTTCAACCCGCTATGCAGTGACGAGTTTACGGATTACGGACGTAATGTGTATAAGAGTACATATGGTTATAAGTTTTTTTTTTAATTTCTTTAATTTTGGGCTAAATTTGCCGCCCCTCTAAATCTGTTACTCTAGCCTACTTAGCCTATTGGTAAATCCGCCACTGCTTGTTATTAAAGTCACCAGCCAACATCAACTGAGAGGTTTGGTTTATCTGAGTAATGTCCCTATATTTGCGATAAATTACCCGAATTCAACAATGTTATGGTTGGACGAGGAACATACATCTATTACTTTTCATCTTAAACGCTCGCTACAATCTGTACAACACCTCATATAAAATTGTTTTGACTACTAATTTATTCTATTAATGATAGCACCATAGACTTATGAGAGAGAATTTATTTTATCATTTTTTTTACCGTTAATAGAAAGAATGATGAAATTATTTCTTTTTCAGTCTCATATACATATTAACATTAATGATTTTATATAAAAACATCAAGCATAATGAACACGAAACAATTAATTTGTTTCTTTAATTGTGAATGAAATATGTCATACTTTGGGAAGGCCATTGCTCTTAGATAACGAAATTGTGAGTAATCGATTAAAATCTTAATGATTTTGTTTGAGGTCAAAGTCCACTAAGGATATCTGTTATCTACGATTACAACTATCAACACTTAACGGACTTTGATCAGATTCATATCTGTGTTTTTAAATATGTTTAAATAATTCGTTTCCCTATATACGAATCTACCTTAGAATAAGGTTGATACAAGAAGACAAATAAAAATAGCGGTACCCACCTATTTTTATATTTATCTTTATTCATAATATTTATTTCAAGTTACACATACATTATGTATGTATGTGTAACTTACATAGGAAACATATAAGGTACATGATTGAATGCTTATTAATATTAAATTAAAAATATTTTTAAAGTCAATTTTGAAGAAAATTTTGAGTTTATAGGCATAATTTTGACAATTGTATTTTGTCTTTGGACACACATCATTTGCAAGGTACAAAAGAAATATTAAACAAATATATGATAGTCTTTAATATTTATTGTTATATTTATATCACGAAAACATAGGTATCTGCGAATTTCATTTTTTTATTCAAATAATTTGATCAGTAAACAAATTGTACATTATTTTCAGTGAAACTGCTTTTAATCTAAGCGATAGAGGTCGTCGATACAATCCATCGTGAGTAGGCTGAAACTCTTGTGTTGATGTTTGGATAATAGTCAGTACCACAGCCTGGTGTCCATGAGTAAACGCCGACCACCACGCCGTTGTGTAGGAGGGGGCTGCCCGTATCACCCTAGAAAAATAATTTTGTTAATAGTTTGTATACAATACAATAAAGCAAATGGACAATGCTTTTTCCTTAATACTTGAAACTATTACTTTGGTACGTAAAAAAATGATTACTAGTGTGTCTCCCGAAACTACGCGTTTTTCATAAGAGTTAAAGATACAGACTAAAGTATTTTGTTTACGATTTTAATATTTTTCTTATACAACTGTATTTACTGCTCTCGAACCGGTAAGTACTATTTTCCGCTTTACTTTTCTGTCTAAAGCTAGAGCTCTTCCTAATGTGGCCATAACTTGGAGAACCGAAATGAGGTTATTGTCTAATATAAGTTGTTAAGTGTTGTAACATTTTTGTAAAATGACAAAAATGGTAACTTCAACAATAAATATTTTTATTAAATTATTACTCGAGAACGTATACTAAGTGATTATTAGTGTCTTTATATACCTGGCACTGTCCTCGAACACCAGTGTCGAGCAAGCCAGCGCAAATCATATTGGTAGTGACGCCGAAAACCCCGCGGTAGCGATTAGCACAAGTTTGCTGATCGTTTACCCAGATTTCGACCTGGCGCAGTCTTGGAGAATAAGGTGATAATACCTAAAAAATATAATATAATAAATAAATATTAGACAACATCACATACATTACTCTGATCTCAATGTAAGTAGCTAAAGCACTTGAGTTATGGAAAATCAAAAGTAACGACGGCACCACAAACACCCAGACCAAAGACAACATAGAAAACTAAAGACAATCTACATCGACTTGGCTGGGAATTGAACTCGGTACCTCGGAGTGGTGTACCCATGTAAATCGGTGTACAAATTACTCGACATCTGAGGTCGTCAAAAAAAAATTAACAACAAATTCTAATTCTATATACCATTTTGTCTGAAGCTCCCGTAAGTGAATATATGTAATGTAGAAACATTCAGAAGATATTTCCCTTCACCTTCAACTATTAATAGAAAAAAATTGATTAGACTTACCGAGGTGACACCCCATCCGACTGCCATAACTGGCTGATTGGTTGCCACGAGGTATGATTCACCAGCTATGTTTGCAGCCTGAACGCTTAGCCCAAATGCGATGTTCCCGGTGGTCCTCAACACTGCGATGTCATGTGCTCTGGTTGCGGACTTGAAGCCAGGATGGATAGTAATTCTTCGGATGAGGTACACTTGACCTTGTCTGTCAAAGTACGACGACCCAACTCTAGCGCGCCACCAAAGCTCTGAGTCAACCCTGTTAGGAGTTAAGTCTAGATATTAGTAATAGTTATACTTTATCACTACATAGTATAAAACCAAGTCGCATACCCCTATCTGTCCCTATGTAAGCTTAGATCTTTAAAATTAAGCTACTGATTTTGATGAGTTTTTTTTTTTAATAAATATAGTGAGAGCCAGGTCAGCAGTGGGAAATTTACAGGCTGTTGTTGTTGTTGTTGTTGTTGTTGCTGTTGAAGTCGAAAACAATACTCACACATAGTTCGATACGAAACAGGAGGCTGCTGATAGTATCGCTGATCTGGTTATGATGGTGCCGCCGCACAATTGCGAGAAGTTAATTGTTCCCGAGCTGCTCAGGAGGGAGACCGCGAATGGGTATTCCTTTATATCAGCAACGGATCCTCCAGATATTCTCGTCGGGTTTGCTATAATAAATATTACAATTGTTTTAATTGTTGAGGAGTCGAGATGGCCCAGTGGTTAGAACGCGTGTATCTTAACCGATGATTGCGGGTTCAAACCCAGGCAAGCACCGCTGATTCATGTGCTTAATTTGTCTTTATAATTCATCTCGTACTCGGCGGTGAAGGAAAACATCGTGAGGAAACCTGCATGTGACAAATTTCATTGAAATTCTGCCAAATGTGTATTCCACCAACCCGCATTGGAACAGCGTGGTGGAATATGTTCCAAACCTTCTCCTCTAAGGGAGAGGAGGCCTTTAGCCCAGCAGTGGAAATTTACAGGCTGTTGTTGTTTGTTTTGTTGTAAGGAAAACCGTTATTCTAGACATGCCCTTAAACACGCAGCATTTTTAATTTTTTTTTGGTTCGTCATTTATTAATAAGTTTTTTTTTCATTAAAAATGTCATAACCTCCTTGTACAGTTATTTGTAGTTTAATAATGCAATATTTTCGTAGTTAATTAAAATATGTCGTTAAAGACCATCGGCATTCGATTTTTTCATGAACTGCTCCCTATCACAGCAATATTCGCAGTTCAAAGATATTATTAAAAATGTCGACAATATTTATAATGTTAACTATGTAAAAAGTCGCATGATAGATTCTAGCCCCTTGAGCTATTTCGCCCCCACTTCTGATTTAAGCGATAAGCTTAAGGGAAGGTAAATAGGACTATTATTAAATCAATATATTCAAGTAATAAAAATAATTTGGTCTTACATTTTAACTCTCGAGACCCGAGTCTTAAAATTAATTTATAATTTAGAATGATGAACGAATGAATAATGAAGAACGCGTTTGTCATGAATTAAGCTCATAGTACAGTTTTGATTATTCAACATTAAAAAACCTTCAATTAATACATACCATTGCTGGTTGAAAACACACAAATTAAAGAAAAAATAATTAGGTAATTCATCGTAGTGTTTCCGTGAGACTTCCGTGAGTAATTCGATTGATTGAAGAAGTCACTGTCTTTATATAAGTATCTAGCAATATTGATAAAAGGGGATTTTTTGAAATATGTCGAGATTGTATTAAAACCTTCCGGACTTAATTATGATAATTTTAATTGGATATTTTTAGATACTATATAAATTAAAATCTTTATTAGTCATCCCAAAGCAATATATGTAAAATAATAGCAGAATACTACCAGTGCAAAATTTCTTACAAATGAATAACTTTAGTGATTACCCCCTACATACAAACAGATGTATGACATAGTATAGACTTATTAGTAACTAGTACTGTCAGTTGGGTGTAAGTCTGAAAATTAACTTTTGGCCATCCTCGGAGTTTATGCCTGTTTTGCATAATTTCATCAAATTCGGTGCAGATATTTGGTCGCGTAAAAGTTATGAACAGATAGAATAAATATTTCTTTTTTCACAATTACATTATTTTTTACGGAGAGAAGTAAAGTGTAATGATGAAAATAAATTTTATTGCAGACAAATCAAAAAAATACGATATGTCAATTTTATCTTTCATTGATATTAAACATATCAATGAAATTTTAAATTAACATGGTTATTTTTATTATTAAAGTTATTGATTGTCTCGTAAACAAGACATTCGTAGATAATGTCGAAATATCGAGCTCCACCGAACAAAAATAAAAACATGGTAAATATCCCGAAATCAATAACTTTACTCGTAATAATATCAATGAGAGATGAAGTCGTTGAAAGATAAATAGTACCTAATTAAAAACAATGGTAGGTTTTCCAGGAGTCCATATCTACAGGACACATAGTAAGTAAAGCTGTGTAATAATGGACACACAGTAAATACTAATTATAATTCAAATGCCATAATCGTAGGACACACCGTTCTGGATATAATTAAATTGCGTTCATTCTTAAAAGTTGAAGATTGCATTGGAGTCATAAAAAATGTTTAATGCTGGGCAATAACTTAGTATACACAAATTCGTAAAGTTCCTCTGGTTAAGAAAAAAATAAAATACAGACGTATTGATAACCTCCTCTTTTTGAAATCGGTTGATTATCTTCAATTAAATAAAATAATAAAAGAATATCTTATTAGTAATCTGAATAGACATTATAGACTTTTGACAGTGGTATTAGCTTATTTTCTTTTTGTTTTTTCCAATAATTGAAAAACATTTGCGCAATGGTTTTTACACAATAATTTACTACGTACCTACCTATGTAGGTAATTGCTTAACATATAGGTGTTTGTAATAGATTTATACGCAAAAAATATTCTCTTATTAGTAAAAAAAATTGTTATCTAATTTCTTATCCAGAGTATTTTTTCTGATATTCTCATTGACAAATCGTCATAGCACCGCCTGTTACACTAACGAGAATGTTACCTATTATGCCCAATAACATTGAAAATCACTTGTTTCAAAGTTTTATCACGTTGTGCTTGTAGATATCGACATTATTGGCAGCTTTCATCCTTATAAAGGGTTTTCCAATAAGGAATTTACAACTTTTTTTCAAAATAAAATGAAAACCGTTTAAGATATTTAAAAAACAGCTTCAGGTTGAAGTACATTCAATAAACATTCATTAAAACATTTATGAATGGATCTCGACTTCGCTCATACGGCCACCGCGGGCGCGTTTACAGTGATTGATCCGTTGGACCCAACTTTCAATGACTTGGTCACACGTTTCGGCCGAAATGGCTACTATTTCGCGTTCAATGTTGGCCTTGAGCTCTTCCAAGTCAAGTCAAGTCATTGGTCTACGCTAATAAACCTATAGGCTTCTATAGGTTTATTAGCGTAGACCAATGACTTGATGTAGCCCCAAAGAAAAAATCTAGAGGCGTTAAATCGCACGAACGAGGCGGCCAGTCGACTGGTCCATTTCTTGAGATAACACGCTCATCAAACTTGTTCTTCAATAAATCGATGGTAACGTGTGCTGTGTGGCATGTGGCGCTTTCCTGTTGAAACGAGGACGACCACCGATTCCGAATTTCTATAGTAATTTTTTATGATTTGTCAGACGTAGGTCGTTTGTTTACTTCACCATGGTCAAAAAGTTATGTCTACTGAATAAACTGGCTGTCATGGTTTGATGTTAAGTTAAAAGGCGTTTACAAACTAAATTCAAAATTGTCAAGTCTCTATTGGAAAACCCCTTATATTTGAAAGAAATAAGTAATCATGAACTACACCAACAGCGAGCGCCTGCGAGATTGAGTCGCATTCGAAATAGTGTCTTTACATGAAAATCTTGTGAGATGTCTTTCCATGAAGGTATTTTCAGAAAGGGGCATATTTCTTTTGCTTTTTCCTCTTATTATTAACTAATCCTTTCCAGTTGATGATGGTTTCTAAGTAAAGTAAAAGATTGATCGGAAAGATTGGCTAATCTTTTCAATCTGGTTTTAGCTTCTTTATATCTATGTACATCATATTTATAGACAGTGTTATCGTATCGTAGATAATTTCCATTACTTTATTATAATCGTCGCAGTGATTTACTTCTATGAGGTGTTTTAGGTAAATAAATCGAACTGGCCAAGGAACAGGGTAAATAATCTTTATAATATTAAAATGACTTACATCTATGCGAATGGATTCCATATTAATAGTATAAATGGGAAAGTAACTATGTCTGTTTGTCTCGCTTTCGCGCCAAAATTACTGGACCGATTTAAATAAAATTTCATATACAAATAGCTTAGATCCCGAGAAAGAACATAGGCTATTTTTTTTTGGAATCAAACTGGAACTCTTTGTGTACCAATCATCAATGTAATATTTTAAATTAATTTGTAAATATATTCTACGCGAGCAAAGCCGCGGGTTACAGTTTAGTAAAAAGATTCATTTTCATAATCTTTTGTGGATTTAGTGGAGTGAATATTTTTTTTAGTATATTATTATATATTCGGAATCATGACTCATATTTTTTCTAACCTTTCCTCATGAAAATGGCATGGAATAGCTTCAATATAATTCATGAATGTAGAAATAAAATGAATTATTCTATATACCTATATTAAATAAAAAAAAATTGCCTTAGTAATATAATTGAAATATATAATGTCGAGATTCGAGTTTATTTGTAATTTAAAAATAAACGCTTTTTACTAATAATAATGATATGTATGTGTACACGGTACATATACCAAAATTTATTTCAATTTTTGTCTGTTTGTTTGCCTGGCTAATCTCTGGAACGGCTGTTACAATTTTGACAAGACTTCATAGGCATATAGCTGATGTAATAAGGAGTAATTAAGCTACAACAATATTTGTTTGTTAAATTCAAATGCGCACGAATTCGCAGACAAAAATAATGTTACAACAAACAAATTTAAAATAAAATTAATATAGCCTAGGTTTTTTTCAAAAAATACGCGGAAGACGGAAAACGTCATATCTTATCAAATATATATATATTTCAAAATATTTACGACAATTATTGTCTAAATATTGAAAATATGCAGTATTCATGCTAATCGTTTTTATAATTCAGAAGATAATTTAAATTGATACTTTTTTTTAAATAAATATTTGTTGTTGCATTTTTAAATTAGTCAAATTTATAAAAATCTAAAAAACGTGATAACTCAAAAATGGTTAAGCTTTGCATGATGCATATGGGGGTTAAAATTATTGCAAATAGTCACCCCTATCACCACCTAACGGAAATACGTCGAATTACCAATAAAAACCCTGTATATATTTTGGAATAATTAAAAAATATTTTAAATACTACCATATAAAAATAACCAATGGAAATTATTATAATTCAGTCCGGAAGGATTTAATACCATCTCGATATATTTTAAAGATTCTCCCTTTTACAGTATTTCTAGATACTTATAAAAAGACAGTGACTTCTTCAATCAATTGAATTATTATGGAAGTCTCACGATTAATCTTGGATTATCAAAACTATACAATGTAAATTTATTCAAACAGACGAGTGTTAGTGTAAAATGTAGAAATTTCTATCATTCTAAATTATAAATAAATTTCAGTTTACACCATTATAAAGAGTGCCTGGATGATTATAAGAATCGGGTCGAGAGAGTTAAAATAAAAGACCAAATTATTATTATTAATTGAATATATTTTATTACTTACATTCCTATTTACCTCTACTTTTAAGCTTATCACTTGTGTGAGAAAGGTCAGTGCGGGCGAAGTAACCCAACGGGTTAATAGCTATCCTGCAACTTTTTACATAGAACAATTGTATATAAACATTGTATCGAAATTTTTAGTAATATCGTTGAACTGCGAATATTGCAATGATAGCAACAATAACAACAACAACAGCCTGTAATTTCCCACGGCTGGGCTAAACGCCTCCTCTCCCTTTGAGGAGAAGGTTTGGAACATATTCTACCACGCTGTTCCAATGCGGGTTGGTGGAATACACATGTGGCTGAATTTCTATGAAATCTGTCACATGCAGGTTTCCTCACGATATTTTCCTTCACCGCTGAGCACGAGATGAATTATAAAGACAAATTAAGCACATGAATCAGCGGTGCTTGCCTGGGTGTGAACCCGCAATCATCGGTTAAGATGCACGCGTTCTAACCACTGGGCCATCTCGACTCTATGATAGCAAGCAGTTCCTGAAAAAATAAATAAGGGAGATAATGTTTGGAACGTCGACGGTCTTTTCACGACATTTTATTTAGAACGACATTTTTATAATTTACTACAAAAGTATACTGTGTTTTAAAACTACAGGGAACTATACAAGGAGGTTATAACATTTAAAATAACATAAACTAAAAATCTTATTAAGAAACCCTTTTTTTGAAAAATATGTTTAAGCTTCTAAAAAATGCTGCGTGTTTCTTACTACATCTAAAATAATGGTGTTCCTTATTTAATGAATATTAAAACAATTGTAGCTAATATTACGCACGAAAATGCGATTGGATCAACGGTGCTTACAAACGCTTATAAGCAAAATTAAGAGTATAATTTAGACATTCATTAAATTAATTTCAGTGATTTAGTTGTAGTCTCGTTATTAATCTCAAAAAAATCCATTGAAATTATTTGGCATTCGTTCCGTTATAATAATTTTTTTTTCAGCATTAATTGTGTTGTAAATAATAATAAAGTATTATAACTCAAATTCAACTTAAGCTCAAATAAATTTATTCAATATAGAAGCATGATACTTAGTTATTGATGGTTAAATTAAATTTTACCACCGTTTCGGAAAAAGAAATGCATACAGCGATGACAATTAATTATACCACCATCGTTACCAATAAAACTAATCTCTGACACAACCGGAATATTTTCATTAGCTCAGAATTTTGCTAATGTTACATCTGTATTTAAAAATGGCGATAAAGATCTTGTTGATGATTATAGGGATTTATCAGTACTGAGTCATTTTGCAAAAGCATTTCCACGAATTATATGTGATGACTTATCAAAGTATAGCAGTAATATTATCACAACTAAACAACTCCGACGACCTCCGTGGTTGAGTGGTGTACACCGATTTTCATGCTTACGCCACTCCGAGGTCCTAGGTTCGATTCCAGGCCGAGTCAATGTCGATTATCTTTAGTTTTCTATATTGTCTTGGGTCTTTGTATTTGTAGTACCGTCGTTACTTCTGATAACACAAGTGCCATATCATAGCTACTTACATTGGGATCACAGTAATGTATGTGATGTTGTCTCATATTTATTATTATTTATTTACATGGATTCTGTAGATTTTTTTTTTATTTATTCGTTTAGCATGATACAAAATAGCAACAAATTATTATAGTACAGCATAAGTTTTATAAACTTTACCGTGTACCACAGTCACCGTATTTTTTGTATATAAAGAAATATCATTAAAAAAAATAAAACAAGAAAGAGAACAAAAATAGGGTAGGCAAAAGAAAATTATACAAAACAGATAAATTAGAAGCGACAAACACTCTCATCATCCAATCATTATGACGCAAGACGAAAACAATACATTAAAAAAATCTTCTTTTAGTAACGTATATTCCACTTTTTTGTGGATAGGCATGATTTTACAGTGATTAATAAATTTTTATAAATAAAAAAAAACCGCCTTCAAAAATGAACTAAAAAGAAAAAAATAATCAGTTACATCCATATCCAATTTACGATTTTTTAATCACCTCTCAAAGTCGGTGCCATCATTGCTAATATAGGTACATAATACATACATACAAAAACGAAATCTATTTATTGTATAGATGACACCATTAGACAAACCTTACTATCGATACAAATTAAATGATTTCAATATAGGAATTTATTTACTTTGTTGGCACCGACTTCAAAAGGTGATTAAAAAATCGTAAATTGGATATGGATGTAACTGATTATTTTTTTCTTTTTAGTTCATTTTTGAAGGCGGTTTTTTTTTATTTATAAAAATTTATTTACTGCTTTTCAGTGTTGTTTTGTTATTTATAATTACAATTGGTAAACATTCTTATTCTTATATATAATAGTTGTTCATAAAGAATCCCATTATTTGGCTTTCGACTCTAAACATAACTCAACGCCGTTTCAATACGATGTGGACTGCAACTCAAATTAAGCGTTACCTAAGCTACAATAGCCTAATGTTAACTGCTCATCGCCAATTAGACAATACCATTTTTCCCGATGCAATGCCGTTAATAATTGAGGAGTTCTCCTTGTAGTCCACCATCAGCTAGACTTCATCATAGGCATGTTTACTAACATCAATTGCTTGACGACTATCTTAAAGAAATAGAACTAAACCCGTAAAATAGTTACTTACTAATAGGTTCTGATTACCAGTTGTGGTCTTCATCATCAGTTCCACTTCATCAAATGTCACTTTTCGTGAGCATATGACCAAGGCACTTTGAATAAAACCAAAATCACTATAGGTGTGCCTATAAAATTTGAGGAGTTCCCTCGATTTCTCCAGGATCCCATCATCAGATCCTGATCTCCTGACAATGGGACCACCTGTAAAACATGCCCTTTCAAACAAAAAAAGAATTGTGAAAATCGGCCCAGCCATCTTCGAGTAATTCGGTAACATACATAAAAAATAAAAAAAAAAAAAAAAAAAAAAGGCCCCGACGAATTGAGAACCTCCTCCTTTTTTTGAAGTCGGTTAAAAAGGGTATGATAGTTTGTATCTTTGTGTTTTCTTTTAATATTATCTGGTACTATAGTTTTTAGTATACGCAACTGAAGTGAGTAAATTTTATCTAAGTGTGATTTGTATGTTCTTCCAAAGCTAGACAGTCCATATGAGATGACAGACTCCACCAATGAGCGATATAAGTAAATAAGAATTCTATATGAGATTTTACGTTTAACCATAGCAAACCTCGACAACAGACCTCGAAGTTTGTCACATGTGACTTCGATGTGATGTTTCCAATTAAATTACTATTACAAGTCCTAAATAGGTCTGCGTTTTTACCAGCTCTAGTTCATTACAAGTACATGGGTCCATTATTGCCGGTCTGTATCTTTTGTGTAGGCATTCGTGGTTATGTACTATTATTCTAGGTATAACATTGCTCCTATTTTGGCTAGTACTAATATACATTAATTTAGTCCTGCACGCATTAATAACAAGCCTCTTATCATGAGACCATCTCATTAGAATGTCGAATTCCTCCTGCAATATACGTACAGCGTCATTGATGTTTTTCCCGGCTGCGATCAAACAAGTGTCGTCTGCATATTGGTATATTTCGCATTGCTTGATGACATTTACGAGACTATTGACATACCTAATATAATGCAATGGTCCTATCACAGATCCTTGTGCTGTGCCTACTGAAGTGTCAATGTAGGTGCTCAAGGCTTCCCCTATTTTAACCGTACCGTAACCGTATTGTAACCGTTAAGATAGTCCCTGCACCAACCCAACAATGGTCCTCTAATACCGTTGTCATCAAGGTTCTCTATAAGCTTACCATGAGATAGAATGTCAAAGGCCCTGCTATAGTCGATGAAGGTGGCCAACACGTGTCTTTTTTCATCCAGGTGCTTATAAATGCTATTAGTAAAAGCCGACAACAGCTGAGTAGTACTTTTGTGAGGCTGGAATCCGTACTGCTTATCCGCTATATCAAAATAATGCATATTCATTATTTTATAGCCGATTTGAAACCTTTACAGTAATTCTGATGTACGTAAAGGTACTCCATAAAAGTGCGTTTCATTTTTGTAAGTTTATTTCAAATAAAATGACCCAAAAGGTTTTAACTTTTTTTATTATGAATTGTGTATAAATTTATAATGATTAACAATTTAAAAAATATCTAATAACAATTATAAAATTTATTTATATAGAATTAATGAGCTATATGTTGCCACGTGAAGTACTATGCATAATTTTATTAATTACTACAACTATGTCATAAGTTTAAACGTCAAACAAGACAACATTGAGAAAGGTGTGAGTTTTAAAAAGAGTTGTTAGATACACTAAAAATCGTTCTTAATTTGAAATCTGAATGATAAGGAAATAAGTGGAGGAAAATTTTCGATGTTGTAGATGCTCTTTTGTTTTTTATTTTTTTATTCATGTCTCGTATTTGAATAAAGTTTAATTTAGAGGAATCATATGACGACACTAAGCGGCTGTGGCGGTGACCTTAGTTGTTTGGCTGCGCTGCTGTTCCACGGTCTTCCTCATGAAACTGTTTCTGATGGTACTCGCCCTTGCATATGCCCAATGCCTGTTATTTTTCGGTCCAAGTAAAGACGCCACCACCACCATTACCAAGCCGACCGCCATAACTACGATCCATGCGACTGGCAAACGGTAATCTGGAAGACATAATATATTTGTTATAGATTATGTAAAAGGTGCCGATGTGAGCCGAGATGGCCCAGTGGTTAGAACGCGAGTATCTTAACCGAAGATTGCGGATTCAACCCCAGGCAGGCACTACTGAATATTCATGTGCTTAATTTGTGTTTATAATTAATCTCGTGTTCGGCGGTGAAGGAAAACATCGTGTCCCTGCATGTGTCTAATTTCATAGAAATTTTGTCACTAGTGTATTCCACCAACCCGCAATGGAACAGCGTGGTGGAATATGTTCCAAACCTTCTCCTCAAAAGGAGTGGAGGCATTAACTCAGCAGTGGGAAATTTACAGGTTTTTGTTGTGCAAAAGCCATGAATTTGTTAAAATAAAAAAACAAATTCCAATAGTTTGAATAAGACAACTATAAAAAGGTTAGACGCTAATTTATGTTTAATGAGCCGAGATGGCCCAGTGGTTAGAACGCGTGCATCTTAATCGATGATTTCGGGTTCAAACCTATTCAAGCACCGCTATATATATGTGCTTAATTTGTGTTTATAATTCATCTCGTGCTCGGCGGTGAAGGAAAACATCGTGAGGAAACCTGCATGTGTCTAATTTCTCCGAAATTCTGCCACATGTGTATTCCACCAACCCGCATTGGTGGAATATGTTCCAAAACCTTTCCTTAATGGAAGAGGAGGCTTTATACCCAGCAGTGGGTAATTTACAGACTGTTACTTTACTTTACTTTATGTTTAATGATAAACGTATATCGTGTCTACATCTATGAGAATGTATTATCATATGTTAAAAAAAAAAAAACTTACAGGTAACGCCACCCACTGGAGGGGGACTGGGACTGGCAAGAGTAATGGGTGTTACTCTAGACAATTCAACATCCTGACCGCGTATCCTGGCAACTACAGTCCAAGGATGGTTTTCTAGGATTGTTGGTTCCTTTATAGCAATACCACAATGACCCACCTTGGGAATGGATAAGTCGGTGTATCTTTCGGGTATAGTATTTGTCGTGAAACCTGAAGAATAAGATATAAATGTTTTAAGCAAATTCTGTATCACAAAGATGTCGTAGATATTAGTCCATAGCAAAAAGTCTTATACGCCAAACATGATCTATAATTGAGCAGGTGGTTGTTAAAACATTTTAAAACTAGCGCAGTAGTGTTGTGGTTTTTTGGGTTTCTTTTATAACGCCGCCATTTTTTTTCCCTAATGTCTAATGTGATTCTATTTTTGAAAATGGAAATACAATTTATAAAATAATGTGTCCATTTTATTGTAATTACCTAAGCCGTCGATACGCACAAATCGGCAGTAATCGAGTATTCTTCCGTTGTAGACCTGTGCTTCCACTATCAAAAGGTTACCATCAATTTTCTGGTTAGCCGTCATCGCGTCTGCAAATAAAATACCACAATTTAGATTTTGAAAAAGTCACATAAAAGAAAGGCGGTAAATGTGATAACGATGATGTCTTCCTAAACAATTTCGGTGTCGGTGACCATACCTGAGATTAGTCAACATAGTAAGAGAAATTATAGTGCTTAATTATACGCGATAATCATGAGTGCACTCTTTACTCCATACTAATAATATTTAGAACGGCGACGCATGTTGGAGTTCAGATGTAAGACAAAGTTTTACATGCTTTCCAGATAGAGGAACGTATACACTGTCAATTTAAAATATTCATACAAGATAAGATAAACAACAGTGCCGGTACCGGCTACCTTTTTCTTAGGGTCCGAACTCAGTTTTGAGGAATCTGCAGTCTCAAATCAAATCAAATCAAAGTAAACTTTATTCGAGTAGGCTTTTAGAAGCATTTTTGAATCGTCATTTAACAATTAAGTGAAGCTGTAATAAAGTGAATAAGTTAGCCATTAAAACGCGCCTGTCATAAGGAAATAGTAAACAATTTTACTTACGTGAAAACATCACCAATTAGGTTTTGTGTTTATTCGCTTAATTACATAATTCAATTACATGTTATACGAATCATATAGTTACATTTTATAATGTATAATTATTTATGAATTGTTGTTTACCGTGTACATAAACTTCAATTCGAGCACGCTGTTCTGCTGCATGAACATTTTGGAGACCAACGTGGCAGCTCCAGTTACCGGTGTCAGAGACGGAAAGGCTTGGGAACCTGATGCCACACTCTCCAGCATCGAACCCGGCTCCAACGTATGTAGCTTGGTCATGCGAATCGGCTGGAAATTATTAATATTTAACTCATAAATGTGTATGAACTTATTGTATAGTATATAGAGTATATAAAATATACATACTTTGTGTTTATATGAATACAAAAATTGCACCGTTTGTACATTGTATATAATTGTTATGATAAAATAATTGGTGACACTTCTTTTTACTGGAAGAGCATAAAATAAGTTACTATTGTGTTTTTCTTGTTCTAATTTGATTACTTCACTTATGTACTTTAGTATACTATTATTGTACTCTATATGTTATTCATAACAATCAGTGATAATCAAAAGTAAATGCAGGACAGGATCATAAAATGATCATTTCCAGCGACATTTTAATGCATTTTAAACGGTTTAATTATTTCTAAAGCGACAACTATATATGTGCTCACAATGCATTTTACAACTGCACCCTTACAGTGCAAATTACTTTCTACCGTAAGTATTTTTTATTTAAAATGTGAATAAAAATTAACATAAATTAAGTCTATAAAAATAAGAACTTTTTGCAGAGGTTTGTGCTATTTTGGCTTTGTCTTTAAGGTTTATGTACTGAATTAGTATTATGGTGTGCCTTACTAGGTCCAACGTTGAACACGGTGCCGTTTTGAGCTCGGAAGTAACAGTAGCGAATGGCGGACTGGACTGAGCATGTCAGGGTGACACTGTCACCTACCACATTGTTAACCACAGGTCTGTCCGCTGTTAAAGTAGGGTCTGAAAATTACAGGATTGGAAAATAAATAAGAGTATATTTTTATTTTTCATGATAAAATAATTACAATTTCAAAATATATATATTTATTTATTTATATATCAACATCATCATATCATATATATAATGAAACTAGATTTAACCTTAAAATAAAAACAAAATCTAAAAAGCATCGACGCACATAACTATGTAAAGAATAATTATAGCGTTCTCATAATGTATAAAATGTGCCGATTATATCATCTTATTTATTCTAATTACCACAAACAATTTCTTATACGCACCGGTAATAACTGCTGCTGCTACTTCAGGATCTCTCATGGCCCAGGGACAAAATACACCCAAAAATCCGTAATAGGTCTCCTCTTCAGTTTCTACAGCACAACGCCAAAGACCCAAGTCTCTGGTGAGAGGATCTGTGATCATGATGCCACAATCATGTGTGTGGAGGTCAGAGGTATAGCTGAAATGAGAAATACAATTCTTTGGAGTTTCGAGGCTTTGAAAAATTGGTATTCGAAAAGAAATATGAAATTCTGTTATAACTTTATTGTAAATTTGGAAGTAACTCTGTCCATCCGTCTGTCGTTCTTTCACTACCAAACCACTGCACCGAATGTAATGAAAATTGGTACGAAACAAACATGAGATCCAAGAAAGGACATGGGCTAGTTTTTTGCCTAACACATGCCAATCAACCCCTAAAATACGCGCGAAGCCGCGGGTGACAACTAGTTGTATAAAAAATGCAAAAAAAACGTTGTTTCGTAACTTGTAAAAAAGTATTAATGAAAATTTTACCTGGAACCAGCTCCATGGAAGGTATATCTACTTTCACCAACACCTTCGTTAGCTAACAGCACGCGACCAGATGGATCACGGAATTTACAGGAACGAACTGGATAGGGACTTGTGACATTACAAGACAGTGTAACGTTGGGCTTATTGGCTGTCACTTGGGTCAATACCAACGGCTTAGGATCTAGAAATTAAAAAAATTTATATCCAGAGAAATTCTAAATCTGAAATATCAACGACGCATTACATAAAATAAGCGATATCATAAGTATTCTAACCAGCTTCGACAACCATAACGAAGATCTCTGAGTTTCTAGTAAGGACTTGACCAGGTAAACCGATAGTCAGCTTCCAAAGACCTTGATGTGCCTTCGATGCCCTATCGATATCAACCTTACATCTACCGAATCCATCATAATATGTCGAGCCATCTGGGCCAGTTAACGAACAATATACTGCATCTTCGGGTCCAACAAATACCGAAACTGGTCGATCTTTGCTCCATACAAAATTTGTTTCTCCTCCAACCGTAGCAACTGAAATCGAAAATGCCTTAAAATTAACTCTATCATATATTATTATAAAAAAATGTAAAAATCTTAACTTATATAAAACTTAAAAGCTTGCAAATGACTCACATCTGTGGAAGATAGCGAAGCATTAGTGCATAACATAACCAACATTGATTCGTGCAATGACAATGGTTTCACTTCTTTATATATGTATAAAAAATTAAATAAAATGCTTTAGATATTGAACTTTTTATCAAATAAATAAGATAATTTTAAATTATTTAAAAAAATATATATATATTACCATTTACTGCCACGCTAATGGGGGCCCTATAAACTATTTTATTTCCATAAACGATATACCATGTTCCACTCTGTGTGGTTTGAAGGTGTCTAACAATAAAACCACAGTTTTCAACGAATCGACTATCTTTTTCAAAGTCATTATATTCATTTCCATCAGGTCCCAGAAGTCTGCAAGTATCATAATTAGGTATAGAATTCTTCAATCGAGCGTAGAAATCATTGCCTTCAACTACAATAATTTCACTAACAGAGGCCTCAACGAATTCTGTAATATTAAAAATAATATCTGTAGCATATAGCTGATGTCTTGATTTGTTGCTTAACATATTTAAATAAATGCTTAATTCATTTTTTATCATCATTATCAGGACATAGATTTTATCAATTAGACGTGACTAGATACGCGTACACTTTCAATTATTAAGGATTAATAAACTTATAACCAATAATACCTTCGACATGGATTGTAAATGGTAATCTTCTTATAACATTATCGGAAAATCTCGAGCCTTCAGCATACAGCGCCCAATTACCAACAACATCTTCGGAATTAATAGTAACTCTTATGGCACAAGTAGCGTCTGGTCGATTGATAACTTCGATGCCTTCTGGGATTTCTTGTTCTAAACGGTACAGTTTATCCGAAGGTGACATTAGGACACATCTCTCACTGGTCACAAACGCATAATCTCTGATGAAAACTGTATGATTTGCACCTATTTTAGTATCAAAGTACTGCCCTTCTAATTCTTCTACAATTGGAGCATCGCTATCATCATCATCAACTGCAGTATTGTCTAGAATTTTAACGTGTTTTGTTTAATTTTATTATATTCACCTCTCTGTAATTTCTAAAATTTTAGATATCTATAGATTTTTAATTGTACTACACTTTAAAATGTTAATTAATGAATATATTTTAAATTTGTAATCTAACCTGTTGTTTTAGCCACAGTTACATTGTAAGACTGTGATAATATGGATCCAGTTGATAGTTCAGAACTGAGCGTCCATAAGCCGCTATCATTCATATCGATATTGTTCACATTAGCGTGACACCGGGTAACGTCTGTGTCTGGCAATAATTCATATTTATCATTTGCCTCGTTATTTGGTTTAAATTCCACTTTTAAGCCGCTTGGAGTTTCGAGATAACATTTTTCTACATCATTAGTAAATGTCAGTACAACAGTACGTAAAGTTGCACCTTCTTCAAGGGTCAGCAATGTTGGCGGATTTTGTCCGTATGTATAACCTGGAATTATTTTGTTTTGTGTAATACTAAAAACAACCAGTTTTTATATTTATTTATATGAATGGGGCAATCGATAGTAAGTACGAAAATATGCTGTTCTTTATTAAAAATTGTTATATGTTATTATAACGAACGATGAACTAATAAAGTAAATGAAATTATTATATATTTCATTAGAAGTTTGTGTGAATAGATCGTATCTTACAATTATAGATAAGTATACAATGGGAGATATACCAGACTAGGGAAAAGGGATTTAGTCTGGTAATATTACACTTATTTTTGATATTTGAATAGTGCAACGACTTAAAATAGTCTAGACTAAAGTAAGAACAGAGTAATAGATAAAAAAGATGTTTTTATGGAAATGAAAGATAAAAAAGTTCTGATGGAAAATTCCAATTCAAATAAATAAAGCCTAGAATATCTATAATCATAAATAATAACTAAAAGAACTGCGCAAACGAAGTCGATTAAAATGTGCAAATTTAACGTTGTAAATTATTCATGACTAACAAGAATTTAACATCTTGAATTAAACATAAACGATTCTTGATGTTTCTAAGAGTACTTCGGAAAGGTTTACATTAAATACTGCATCAAAAATATCACCCAATAAAACATATAACACAATAATAGTTGAATAAAAAAAAAACTTCATTCAATTAAATAAATAAAAATTAAAACGTGTTATTACGTTTAGAATGCAATATCACGAATATTTAACATTATTTCTATAGATAATAATGTTGGTTTCGCAATATAAATACTCGATACATAAGTATTATATTTAGCTTAAGTTACCGTCGCCTATGTATTACCATTTAAGGCATTCGAGAATCATAATAATAACATTATAGAGAAATACATTATATGTTTAGTATTGGAAAATTTCACATAATAATAATTTAGAGTTAAACGAAGGCTGTTTGTAATAATTTTTATGTTTTTTGAGATGTAGGTTATATTTAGCTGCTGCCCTAACGTTTGGACTAATCTTCTGCTAAAGCTGAAAGGACATCACTGTTGGAACATTTAGCTGGCTAATTTATTAAAGGCTATATTGCTATATGCTATATTACTATATTTGTATTGTACTGTACAATACAATAATAATGTCCTATTTGTTAAAAATAAGTTAACTACAACCTCTGTAGTTTAGTTATATGGCGGACTGTCGGACATTGACAAAATCTATTTCAAATTTAACTTCCATCAAAACAAAGTTTTCCTCATGCTAACAAAAAAAAAAATCAGGTGGAAGGTAAATACCTAGAGCGGGTGCGTATGTACAAATACCTCGGTGCTTGGGTAAATGAAGAATGGGACTGTGGGCAAGAAATTCAGACCGGGATTGAAATTGCACGAGCAACCTTTAAAAGGTTGGAGAAGGTTTTGTGCAGCCGTAAACTATCTTTAAAGCTCAGACGAAGAATACTCCACTGCTATGTCTGGCCAGTAGTGTTATACGGTAGTGAAGCATGTACTCTGCGAGCTGACACCCAGAAACGTCTAGAAGCTTTTGAGATGTGGTGTTACCGCAGAATGCTCCGTATTAGCTGGACGCAGAAAGTTTCAAATGTGAGAGTACTCCAGCGCGTCGCCAGTAGCCGGAAGCTACTGCAAACCGTCAAGAAGAGAAAAGCCGAGTATTTGGGCCACGTCTTGAGACACGAGCGATACCAACTGCTCCAAATTATAATGATGGGCAAAGTAGAGGGCAAACGACGCGCTGGAAGAAGAAAAAAGTCCTGGTTGCGCAACATCCGCGAATGAACGAAGATCGCCAGCGTGGAAGAACTATTTCGCTTGGCGCGAGACCGCGAAAAATTCGCTGAGCTGACGGCCAACCTCCAATAGTGGAGAGGCACAAGAAGAAGGAATTTTCCAAATCTAAAACGTAATATTGAGGGAAAAAATAACAAAAGCAATTAATCTAAATGATAATCTCTATCTCTTTCTGAAGTTGGTTAAAGAGTGTGTTTGATATGGTGAAAGGAAGGACCACTTATATTTATTGTGTCACTGTAAAAGGCATATAAACAGTACCGACGTTTATGTATCCATGCAAAATCGAAGCGAGCTGATAGCAATCATTAATATAGATAAACTTTATTATAAAATACGTCATAAAAAAAATCCGAATATTTTAAATTCCTAATATATCTTACTTATAATTGGTATGCAATGTTTTTATTAATTTGATTAAGTTTTATAATTAAATCATAAGTTGATTATATTTTTAAAACAGTAAGAATTTAACGAACAGTGAAAATAAATGAGTTATGTTTGTTGTTTTAATTTAGTTTAACGTGTTTGACAGTTTTAGAAAGCAATTGCATACTCTTTGCTGTCAATGTCACTCTGACAGAACATCAAATCGGCAGCCATCTTGTGAAGCTCATGGCCGTTAACTTTAAATTGCAATAAAAAAAGTATAAGAATTACTTTATGATATAAATTACCTATAGAAGCAACTAATACGTGGATATACTTATTTCCAGTCAACATAATCATCAAGGTTCTATTGTTTCTTTGTTTTCATTTCCAATAATATTATTTTTCAACCGACTTCCAAAAGGACGAGGTTATCAATTCGTCTGTATTTTTTTTTTTTTTTTTATGTTTGTTACCTCATAACTTTTCACTGGGTGGACCGATTTTGATAATTTTTTTTTGTTTGAAAGGTAGTGCTTCCCGTGGGGTCCTATTTTTTTTATTTTTTTTTCCGATGATGGTATCCATGTGAAAACGACATAAGTCTTAAATTTGCATTATGTATATGCGCGACAAATAGGTGAATAACTGAAAATCACGTAAACCAATTTTGATCATTCTTTTTTTATTATAAAATATATACTTCAAGGGTAATTTGGTGAAAGTTTGGTAAGGTTCTGAGCACAGGATCCATGACAAAGTAACGGAACGGAAGGGAACGGAACAATTCTGAGGAGCACGTTAGCGATACTCGGTCGAATCTTTTATTTATAGGTTATTTGGATATTTGAGTCACCTTCTGTAATGTGGTTATGTTTATGTAATTATCATAATCGAATATTATAATCAACTAGCTACCCACCTCGGCTTCGCACGGGTGCAATACTGATACTAAATATACTACAGAAGTTGTTTATATACGACATCACATCGCAAACTTCTAAAATTATCAGTGTTTCTTTACTATATTGTTCATGTATTATATACACAAACCTTCCCCTTGAATCACACTATCTTTTAAAAAAAACCGCATCAAAATCCGTTGGGTAGATTTAAAGATATAGGGACAGAGAAAGCGACTTTGTTTTATACTATGTAGTGATGGAACTCCTATACGGCTCGCAGTTAGGGTGCGATATGGGGCAGAATTTCTTACTATCTTTAATCAAATTTTGTGTATGTGATGTGATGTCATATGATGTCCGAAATATAGTTGGTCTTTTTCAAAGTTTTTTTGCTGAGTTCGATTACAGCTCTTTCGAGGGATCCTTGTAGTTTACGCCGCATGACGTATTAAATCCGCATTTTCGAAAGTCTATTTTTGCTTTATTCGCAAGTTTCCTTTGAAATTGTTTTCGAAGTAGTTTCTGACTCATATAAACGGAACGCTTAATCTATCCATATTAAAAAAAATTAGTTAGTCAACATCAGCTTCACTTAAAATCAAAAAATAAATAAAATTTTAACAAAAAGAAAAACCGACTTCAAACAAAACACTATTTTAAAACAAATGAATATGCACGAAAAAGTAATAAAAATAATTACGTATTCAACATATTTTTTAGAGTCTTCCTAAGTTAAATGAAATGAAAAATATTAGACTACTTAAAAGTCGATTAACGATTATATCATGTAGTTATAATTATTGTTATATTTGGAGTCGGTGTCAGCCAATAAAACCCTACAGTATATCTATCAAAAAACAATACGAGAATACTTTAACAAATATGTTTTTTACAAATTATCTTTTACACAATAATATACTGGATCAATCAAGGGGTTCGTATCGCTTCTTTCTTTTGATTGTTGGGGCAAGGGCACCGTGGCTGACACCGGCTCCAAATATAACAATAATTATAACTACATGATATAATCGTTAATCGACTTTTAAGTAGTCTAATATTTTTCATTTCATTTAACTTAGGAAGACTCTAAAAAATATGTTGAATACGCAATTATTTTTATTACTTTTTCGTGCATATTCATTTGTTTTAAAATAGTGTTTTGTTTGAAGTCGGTTTTTCTTTTTGTTAAAATTTTATTTATTCAATTAAGTGTTCGCCTTTATTTTTGCCATCAAGTGGCCAACTATTACCTACTAGTTAGCTTTGACTGTATTTCTAGACATATAAACTATCATAGCATACTATCTATTTGTACTGAATGTTTAATCAATTACAAAAAGCTCTTATCACATTATGATTTAAGTAATCGATAGTCAATTTCCTTTTGGGGATCGTTTCGCATTTTAGAATTAAAAAGGATAAAAATTATTACGATCAGTCTTTACGCTTAGATAAACATTTTGAAGGTCATCAAGGTCAAATGCTGTCAATAAAAAAAATGTTTTGATATTGTCGAACAATGACGTATAGGTATATTATGTATCCTGATCTGATAATAAACATTGATGCGAGTTTTTGTAAATATTATCATGTCATATATCAAGATAAATACGTTCACAAGGATTTGTGTATTTACTCCGCGTAGTAGTAAAAAATAAACGATTTACGGTGCCAAAGGTGTATTAGCGTACAGCCTAGTTGTATATTTTTAATCAGCCTTTATTGTAGCTTCTACAATTTTGTTATTTTTGTTATGAAACTTAGTCATCATCTGGTACTATGTTGCTCTGTTAATACCTCAATAAATTAATAACCAGAAAAAGACAGTTTTTTTCTGTCTTTTTCTTGCACGTGGGAGATTGGAAGACGGACCTGCACTCTTTATATTATGGGAGTGAATCCAGGAAATAGAGATTGCAATTGTGTTTGTGTTTATACTTTTATACTATTATAAGACCTGTCACCAATCTCAAGGTCAAACACTCAGTCTAGCCAAATAGACTGGTCTGGGTCACGACACATATCACTAATGGAACGTGATGATTTGCATCACGTTCTATCAATCATGTTTGGAACAATTATAGTGACCATTTAAGAAAATTTGAAATCATAGAATTCCATATTACCTTAAATAATATTCTTAAGTACCTCAACTACGTTCTAGCTTCTGCTTCTTTTTAACTTTTATCATCAAAAATATCAGTAGATAAATTTAATCTTATATTTTCTTCCTTATTGTCACTTGTAGCTTCTCAAATTTATTTCATGTTATGTTTCGTTAACATTTAGTGTTTTATTAATTTTTGAACATAGTATTCGGAGTTGAAAATGTGACGTGTGAGTTTATGTTACACGTACCGCGTATTAAATTGTATGACAAAATATGTAATTTATCAGAAGAGCGATTTTTAACTTTAGTGCTATGTATAATGGTCATGAAAAATTTACGTTTTTTTACTTTCATTTACTAAAAGACGATGATATATTAGCTCGATCGTAACTATCCATCAAATGTTTTAACCTTTATTAAGTGATAAATATTATAAATTGAAAGCTAATCATTCTATTATATCTTATCATCCATACTAACTAAGTTGCCAAACAACTAGCGGCTATACATGATACAACTTGTAGCAGCATGTAAGTAGCAAGTAGCAGCCTGTAAATTTCCCACTGCTGGGATAATTCCTCCTCTTCCATTAAGGAGAGGGTTTGGAACATATTCCACCACGATGTTCCAATGCGGTTGGTGAAATGCACATGTGGCAGAATTTCGATGAAATTAGACACATGCAGGTTTTCTGACGATGTTTTCCTTCAACGCCGAGGACGAGATGAATTATAAACACAAATTAAGTACATATATATATATATATATATAGTAGTGTTTGCCTGGGTTTGAACCCGCAATCATCGGCTAAGATGCACGTGTTCTAACCACTGGGCCATGTAAAATTCGAAGTTATTTAGAATCGCTCTCATTGTGATGACATACGCAGATATACAAGTTAAAAATTTCGATGAGATTAGATTTGTATTGCAAAATAAAATATAGCAAGTTATAGTGAATAATCAGCATTTATTAATGAATCATGATCTTGATATAAATCTTTACTTTAATTTCGATATTTTGTTTGAGGTTTATTGGTAAATTAACGAGTTTATGGAAATGTTCTACGATTTTATTATATATTCGTCGCTTCATTCGAAGATACAAATAACTGAGTAGTCCTTTTAACTTAAAGGCATTGTTCGCACGTTTAGAGAATCGATTCATAATCGGCCTCTTTTTAATTTTTTTCGTATTTAGAAATTTTCAAAAAATGAAAAAAAAAAATTAAAAAAAATGAAGTGACAAATGACAGTACGAAATAATAAAGGGTAGCTTTATTATTTCGTACTGTCATTTGTCACTTCATTTTTTTTTATTTTTTGAAAATTTGTATTCTTCATAATGACAAAATCAAAAAATGACAAAGCGAGCGTTTTACAAGTTTACAGTGTGTTTTTTAAATGTGTGAAAAATTTCAAAATTATAAACTAGGCATTCATTCAAAGGTATTTTTTTAATATTAAAGACATCTAAGGGATTTGACTACTTTCGCACTGTTCTACAAGAAATAAATAAAAGCTTTTATTCATTATTCCCTTCCATTCTTAGTTTAATAGCTTTTAGTTCTACTGACTAGATTAATCAATGTGCTTGTTTTAACAAATTCATTCTTAATTTACTTACAGAAAACTGACATTAGAGATCATTACTTTTTTCTGTCACGGAAAAAGATTGCATACGTAGAAAAAATAAATGTAGGTACAGGTAATCCTCGACTTAGGTTGTTTCACGTGACGTCGAACAATGTTTTGACACTATTCCTCAAACACACTTCAACTGTTTATATTTCCGGCATAGAAAAATTGACTTTTTTTATGGTATAGGTTGCCGGACGAGCATATGGGCCACCTGATGGAAAGTGGTCACCATCACCCATAGACAATGACGCTATAAGACATATTAACTATTCCTTTCATCATCAATGTGCCACCAACCTTGGGAACATGTCATGTTACTCACTCACCCTTTAAACCGGAACACAACAATACTGAGTACTGTTATTTGGTGGTAGAATAACTGATGAGTGGGTGGTACCTACCCAGATGGGCTTGCACAAAGACCTGACTTGTCACGAGGTCAATGTCAGGGCAAGAAGAATAACCAAATCAATCTTATATGTCTCGACTTACGTCGTTTTGATTTACGTCGCGCATTACGAGAACCTAACATGCCGAAAATAAGAGAACAGTCTGTATTATGAAATTAATAAAAAGTATCATGTTCGTGTAATGCAGCATTAAAGGCAGACTTGTGTAGCCGAGCAAATTACTTATCATCAAAGTGATTAACATGTTTCTGTTGAATCATTCAATTTAAATGATTTAGAATGAGTTTTGATTAAACACAGAGGCAACCGTTACAGACCGTTAAACATTTTCGTTGTTTATTTTTTTTAAATAAAAAAGGTTTTTAAAGCAAGAACTGAGAGTTGGTTAAAAAATTTGTAACTTAATTTAAAAAAATACACATTTTAACTCTACTCCTATTGTCTCTTGTATGTAAGATCTCTTAATATAAGAAAACTCTATATAAAATAAACATTTATAACAAATTTTACTCCAATCGAGGATCTTACAATGTTAAACTTTTTATTGTAAATATATTTTTATTTGTGAGCTAATGACTACGTAAACGCCTTGAGTTAATCAGATAAATCTTTATAGCTACTTCTATAAATAATGTACAGATAACTAATATATATTTGATTACGTTTATAGGTGAGATTATAATGAACAAAGTACTGTAAAATATGTAGAACATAATAAATACTTGTAGGAATATTGCATACTCATATTAGGTTATCGCTTACTTTGTTAAGCTGTTTTTGATTTACTTTTAATTGATTTTTTTTTTAATTTCTAAAAACTAAGCGTCAACTCTTTTACTATTCTCATTTCAAGTTTTTTTTTAAATTTATAAACCTATATTTTGTTACCAATCAAATAAAATAACATTTTTCTTTTCCAACCGTATTATAAAAAAATTATCCGTATTTTTATGCGATAAACAAACATATACCAAATCGATCCACCAAAAACGAATTTCTAAAATTTTTGTTTATCGTAATGATTAATTGATTGGCTGCAATATGGATGAGATTCTTTTTTTGAATTCGTTAAAAATATGTAAAAAATCGGTTTGCAAACAGATGAGAGAGAAGATATGGCTATATTTTGTCTAATTTCATGTATGTAAAAGTATTGTATTGTGCCGTAAAAGAATTAATATACCTATTGCTTGTAAGAGAGCTAGTTCATTTCCCACCCAGAAAATTGGAAATGCTTTTCACAAGGAAATGCTGCTGGCATTCTTGACACGATTACACGCGGTCATGATTTTTACAGTGATTGGTTCTCATGAATATATTTAATTAATATGTTTTACTGACTATATAGGCAACATATATGTGTATACTTGAAAATACTACCTATACAGCCAGGTGCATACTATGATTATTACTATGTCCCACAAAAGTCCTTTCAACATATAATTTAATTAAATATTTTTAATGCACAAATCACGTTTGGAATACTTAATTTAGCGAGTCGTATAAACCAAAAATCAAAACATACTTTATTCAAGTAGGCTTTTACGAGCACTTTTGAATCGTCATTTAACAACTATATTAAATGAAGCTACCACCTAAAGACTGCTAATATTTACTAGTATACTATACAATTTTCTTATCAGCAATCAAATATTATTTTTATGTTTAAAATAAACTTTTTCGTTGCAATGAGTTGACTCATATCATATGATTTCTAAAAATAAAATAAATAAAGATGATTTTCCGTGATCTTTCGTCAACGATTTGTAGAGAATGCGTTGCTTAAGATTTTTTAAAATTTAGTTAAAAATATATCGATAAATTTTTAATGATTACTTCTTAATAGTCCAATGGTATGCGAGTCAGATAATGAATTCGTAGGTTCAATTCAAAAATTTTAAAAATGGAATACTTATTTGAACAGACCTTACCAGTAGAAATAGAATATATTGTTATGAAGTACAATATACTGTTTATTTAATTCAGGTTAGTGACGTATTAAGTTTACTCACAACTCACGTGAAACCATAATAAAATATTTGCGATAAAACAATAGCTTCAGTCACACGTTGAGGTTTCATTCGTAATTTATTTATTCACGTTTTCAAGGGCAACAAACGGACACGTTGATAATTACAAACACTTAACTGGTTTTGAAATTAATTTACACAAAATGTGCAAAAGCCTTTCTTCGTTACAAAGCATTGTTGAATATACAACATAGAGCCTTGTGCAGACAATATAGCTTGAAATAAACGAAGCGTGTAACTACGATTGTAAGGATGTTGTTTGTGGCGTGTTTTACAAATCACAATATAGGAAACATTGAAACACACCTGTCAGTAAAATGGTGAACACCGCGATCCTCAAGTTATGCGACCGCATGTTGTCGCTTCTCACACGGAACTGCGCACGCGCAGAACTAACGGATAAATAACCTCGCGACGCTTACGCTATGAACCCTTATATCCTTGTAATTAATCAATAACCGATCTCCAATATCTGGTCTAAATTCTCTTATCTAATCACCTACGTGATGTATGGAATTGTTGATTGCATGCTAGAATGGTGATATCTACATTTGGATATAGAAGCCTGCGCGGGAATTGTTTTTAATGAAGGCTGTGTTACATGTCAACATTCAATTATGACATTTTAAACACTTACTTTATTGGCATAACACAGTTTTATGATATAAAAATAAACTTCGTATCAATTAAATCTCAAGTAAATATGTATTATTTATCTAGAAGTCATTCATCTCTGAGATAGCGACGATTTATCAGGACTAGTACTGGAAATACTGTTCGAATATTTGCTTAGTGTTATAACTTAGGTACGTCTGATTTAATCGATTATATTGTGATTTATATTTCTTTACATCTTTAAGCTACCAAGTAAAATTAATATTGTATAACCAATATTAATTTTACGGAATGTCATATTATTACTATTTTCCTTGTATGAGATTATTTTCGTCACACAATTAACTGTAGTTCAATTTTCAATTCCGAACATTATATAAAGCTACTTTTAAAATCTATGCCTATCATAAAATTGGAGTGTCTGTTTGTAATAATAAAATAAATGTTTTTTTACTAAATGCATGTGTATATAGACACGGTGTTTATACTAAAAATAACATAAAATTTTTGTCGCTCTGTCTGGCTGTCTGTTTGTTCCGGCTAATCTCTGGAGCAGCTGGACCGATTTTAACGGGACTTTCACTGCCAGAAAGCTGATCTAATAAGGAGAATCTGAGGCAACAACAATAACGTTTTTTTTTTTTAATTAGAACGCAAACGATGTGGCATAAGTAGTTGTAAATAAGATTCTACAATTGTCAATACTTCTCCAACTATTATAATGTGGCTTTAATTTGATTATATTTATGCATCCGTATTCGTTGTTTGTTAATATTTTCTACAGTAGATGCTTCTGCTCATTGCATGGAATAATTATAAAGTTTGATCAACTACATAGACAAGCTACTAATTAAAAGTTTTTTAAAAAAAAAAAATAGAGAAGATAATATGATATATGTTTAAACAAGTCATTTATTTAATTTCGTTTAGTGTATAGAATAAGCATATCAAATCACATTCAGAAAGTCTTCAACTGTTAAATTAAAATATAGTTTAATCTTTATCTCTAATATTACGTATTTTTTTTAAAACCTATTTTCAACTAAAATCATGGAATCATAGTATTAAAAATTGATATAAATTAAAGTTTAAAATACGAACAATAAAACCTGTCTAGAACTCCCAGTTGGGATATAACATGCTGTAAACTATTAATTGAGTAAAAAAAAACTATTTAAACAAGCGTCTGTCATGGTCAAACCAAAAGAGCAAACACAATAACCAATTAGAAATCGTTAAAGAGTTTAACTGTCAATATTCTGTCTCCATTGTTAGGTACCAAATTATCTTATTGAAAAATATATGTATATTAAAAAAGGTTAAAGACTTACTTATAGCTTCCTTATTGATATTCTTGTTTAACCGACTTGCTATATATGTTTATATACTTATTAACTACGAGTATATTAAATACAAATAAATAGAATAATGTTATTTTTGTGTTTTCAAAGTAGGTATGTAGCAAAAACCAAATAAACTTAAAATTTAATCGATGTACTGTTAAATAAAATACATTTAATTTTTTAGGGAATTCCAGATCGATTAATATTAAGGATAATTAAAACATATACTTAGTTGTTCTCAAAATGTTGATAGCAGTTATATAATATGCCGATAAAAACTGAGAAAACCTGCATGTGTCTAGTTTCAAGGAAATTCTGCCAACTGTGAATGCACCAATCCGCATTGGAGTAGCGTGGTTAGATATTATGCTCTTGACCCACTCCTCAAAGGAAGAAGAGGCCTTAGTTCAGCAGTGGGAAATTTACAGGCTGTTACTTTTATAATTATTATTATATTATCTTGCTCGACTTCAACTAATATCTTCCCATTGCTCCTAATTAGCTACTACAATATAAATAGCCTTCAAGCTACTTTTAAACACCTAAATAAAAAAGATGTGGAATATTTCTTATCAACATAATAAATGAAATTGCCCCAGCTAGTATTATTAACAAATAACTGTGGTAAACTTCAATTTAATTAAAATTAGTATGGTTATTTTGAGTAACTATAGAACTATAATATCAGAATGTATGCCTTCTGTGATTTGTCCGAAGCCTTCGAATGTGATTATGATATTTGTTAAATTATGTATACCCAAAAAAGTTGGCATTAATTTGATATTGATAGCGTTTGAAATTTTATTTTTTTGATGGAAATCAATGAAAACCTACAAATGATGTGAAATAATAAGGATCAACTGCAAGAATAGGCGTTCCACAGGGATCGATTTTAGGTTCGGTTTGAGTGTTTAGCCAAATAAGGCTTTGAGTTGTTGTATATTCAAAAATTAATACAATACCCTTACATTATTAAAAGCACTATTAATTTACTATTAATAATATACTTGGTGTTAAAATAACTAAATCTATAACAAATACGTGTATAGAGCGAGGCACTATTGTTATCTATAAGAGGTATATTTAGCTTTACGACCCCGGTTTATGATACTATATGAAAAGTTAGGTAATTGCCTGATATCGAAGTGGACAGAACGATTATTAGTTATTTTCATAGTTTTACGGTACACTGCCTAAGATTTGGTGGTAGGATTTTGTGCGATACCTTGTGGGTAGGTACCACCTACTCGCATATAACACCAAGCAGCAACTAATAGGATTATTTTTTATATCGAATTGATTGAAATAATCTTATTAGTTTATTAATACTCGATATCATAATATATCAGATAAAATGCTTAGTTTAAATTATTAAACTAAAATATGTACCCAAAAGTAAACTAAAAATGTATCTAAAAAAAATATTGTGATGGTATTTTTAGCAGATTCTTGAATTTTTACAGAAATTAAAAAAGAACGAATATTATAGATTATATTCATTATTACTAACATATTTATTATTTTGTTTAGTAGTATATTTCCGAAATAATGATGACTTAGGTTATTTCATAATCGTTAAATCAAGGAAATAACGAACTATTTGATTCTTTTCAAATTATTATAAAGGCAGAAACAAAATGTTCTTTGTAATTCAAGTAATCGATAGTTTTACTATGACTGGCTTATCCGGCTTAAAAGTTTGTTGACCCTACACGCAACGCAGCACGTAACGTTATAATTAAACTATTAAAAGTATGTATTCTAGTGTCTTATGATAATTTATTTATTTTATTTATTTATTTTTTGGGAAACAAACAATTATAATTACACTTAATAGTAAAAAACAAATATAAGAAAAACATAAATCAATCAAGTTTCAATTCAAGTCAATAAATAATATTTAAAAAACTTTATTGAAGAATAAAACAAAACACAACATCACTAAGCCGTCTATGTATGTTATCTTTTATTTATGTATTTCATTTTAAGTTATCAAAATTAGGTAACCAGAATCGTATTTATTGGCATTAAACCAAATCGGAATCATCAATATAATCACTTCATTATATTTTATCAAATAGTTCAGTAAGAAATAATAAACATTCTTTTCATATATCACCAGTTCGCCACCAACGTTTGGAGCCAAGATGGCATATTGGTTCACTCAACCTTAAAACTGCATCAGAATGATAATTTAAGTATTGATGATTTGAGGTAGAATATCTAATGAGTTTGTCGTTTCACCCACGCAGTTTTACACAAAGCCCTACCATCAAGTAAAGTATACCAAAGTGGTACCCAACGGTCAGTCAAGTATGTCTACAGAATCAAATATATATAATAGGAAGAAAACAGTGATTTCATTATCATTATTACATCATGCGTAAATATTAACTATATTTTCATTGAAAAAACCAAGAATGCCATTCGTCTGCCAATGCTCGTGATAGTGCCAGAGATCAGTACATACGAACCATAAACAAACCAACTCCCAAGGTATCTAGTTGTATTAACTTAGTTTTAACTAGCGACCCGACCTGGCTTCAATGCTTGGCAATGCTAATATTAAATATACTACAAAATTTGTTTATTTACGGCATCACATTAGATACTTCTAAAATTATCAGTTCTTCTTTACTATGTTATCCATTTATTATATATCAACACTTACCTCTCGAATCGCTCTATCTATTAAAAAAAACGCATCAAAATCCGTTGCGTAATTTCAAAGATCTAAGCATACATAGGGAAAGATAGCGGCAAGCGACTCTGTTTTATACTATGTAATGATGATCATATTTGGACTCAAAAAGCAGCAACTATTATTTTTTTATGTGTTGAAGTTTGGAGGACATACAATGAACATCAGATGCAACCGGTTGAGGGTTCGCACTGGAATGATACAGGTTTCCTTTTACCCGTGACATTGATTATGTAAGCAGATCTCGGGAGAACTGACCAATTATGTGCGCTTGTTTCCCTTTGTAAAAAACTAACGACCCGCCCCGACTTCGCAAGGATTTAATGCTAATACTAAATATACTACAGATTTTTTGTTGTTTCTTTACTATATACATGTATTACATGCAAAAACCTTCCTCATTAATCGTTCTATCTATTTAAAAAAATCGCATCAGAATCCGTTGCGTAATCTTAAAGATCTAAGCATACATAGGGACAGACAGCGGTGAGCGACTTTGTTTTATACTATGGAATGATTTCGGGAGATTTACTTTGTATACCTGCTATACCTTGCTCAACCAGCTCAACAACAGCCTGTAAATTCTTACTGCTAAAGGCCTCCTCTCCCTTTTGAGGAGAACATAATTGGAACATATTCCACCACGCTGTTCCGATGCGGGTTGGTGGAATACACATGTGGCAGAATTTCTATGAAATTTGTCACATGCAGGTTTCCTCATGATGTTTTCCTTCACCGCTGAGTACGAGATGAATTATAAAGTCAAACTAAAGACATAAATCAGCGGTGCTTGCTTGGGTTTGAACCCGCAATCATCGGTTAAGATGCACGCGTTCCAACCACTGGGCCATCTCGACTCAACCAGCTCACCGCTGCTCAAAAATCACCTCTTCCAGAAGGTACATGATAAGAATTGCTCTCCAAGCCTTACAGGGACGTAAAAGTTAATTCGCCAATTCATCATGATCAAGTTGGGGGACAGCAAGAGACACTCTAAGCTTAAGGACGCCCTAATTTCCAAGATTATTATCAGTTCTAACCCCAATTCGATATTCGGTGACGTCATCAACACAATCCTTTAAAACGAGTGTCAGACCTTCACTAATAACATAATTTGACGACGAGTGGTGTGTACACCGGTTTCCAAGGGTACGCCACTCCGAGGTCCCGGGTTCGATTCCCGGCCGAGTCGATATAGATTATCATTAGTTTTCTATGTTGTCTTGGGTCTGGGTGTTTGTGTTACCTTCGTTACTTCTGATTTTCCATAACACAAGTTTAGCTACTTACATTGAAAAACAATCTTTATTAACATAAGAATTAACAACATTAAATGCTTAAATATTTATATACAAATATGAACTAAACCTAGTTACTGTATAAATCTTGACCGCGTGGAATGGTGGCAAGAATGCTAGCAGCATTTCCCCGTTGATTGATTGGTATCAGAGTAATGTATGTGATGTTGTCTCATATTTATTTATTTAATTCTGTAGTTATTATTTTACTTATTTAAAATAACCAAAACAGTTGAAATAGACAGCAAACTTAAAGTTTGAAAATATTCTCTACCAATCAACAAACCCATATATAAATATTTATTTACTAACTTCAGTAAAATTTACATTAAAAAGGAACAATTATAATGTATTTGTAAAAAATAGTCGTTATGCCAACATATAGATCATCAGATCAGATATACATAATAATCGGATTTGTTAATTTATCAATTTATATTAATTTTATAAGAAACATTTGACTACTTAGAAATGAGAAGTCATATAATGTAAACTCAACCTCGTGCGTCAACCAATTGAAAATATCGATCAAATCAATTTTTGATTTAAAAATGATGAATATCTTCACGTGTCTAGACTAAGTTATCAATCTGGGCACTATTTACACTGCTGGTTTTTGGTTAGTATAAAACTAAATCTTCTGAGAGCCTCATGTGTATTCCACCAACCCGCATTGGAACAGCGTGGTGGAATATGTTCCAAACCTTCTCCTCAAGGAGAGAGGAGGCCTTTAGCCCAGCAGTGGGAATTTACAGGCTGTTGTGGTTGTTGTTGAATTTCTGAGAGGCAAACTTAGACTGCGCGGTATCTGAAATCGAATTAAACTTGCAGTATATACATTTCATTTTACGTTAACGCAAATTTGATAATGAGTCTGTAACATTATTGTTCTAATTATGC
The DNA here is from genome assembly GCF_905220365.1 of Vanessa cardui. Taxonomy (NCBI): domain Eukaryota; kingdom Metazoa; phylum Arthropoda; class Insecta; order Lepidoptera; family Nymphalidae; genus Vanessa; species Vanessa cardui. The sequence goes on from NC_061143.1 coordinate 4,760,378, forward strand.
GCGGACAACTTGTATAGCTTTTGGGTCTGGTGGACCTCCCAGTATGACGATAGGGTGACCATGATTTTATATGCCCAAAATTAGTCCAAAATTAATGATTTGCCGAATAAATTCAAAGATTTCCATGAAATTCTTAAATATGAATTACAAATACCTTATAGTAGGTTACCTTTGCATGTATTCATTATAGTGTTCCAGTATACTTGTGCTTATATTAGTGACCATACCAAAACAAAATCGTTGTAGAATAAATGGTGCGAAGGTGGTACCAAACTAGAGCGGCTAGATCAAAGTGGTAGCACTAGAAAAATAATAAGTTTGTTATTTTTAGAGAAAACTCATACAAAACTCAGTCTAATCAAAGTATTGTGAAGTCGAGGGCGTATATTTATATTTTATAATGCAATGTATATATTTTTATCAAATTAACTGATTCTATTTTATTAGTTTCTGGGTCGCTATTGCTACATATTATTATATTTCAATGATTAAATCATTATCATTATATAGTGCTAGATATCAACCTTTATCTTAATCGTAAAGTATTATTGTAATAATTGTATTAATGTCTCAATTGAATTCTTCTCAAGGCATTTGTTTATGTAACTAACATTTATACTATTTCATTAATTCAATAAATATTAACCGTAACCCGGTAGTAGAATAGAGTCTTGTACAGGTTATATACCACCCTCTCTTTAAATATTATTCCGCCATAGATCAATATTCTGATTTGATTTATTTCAAAAATAAATTATTTGCTAATTAAATAAATAATAAATTTAATTAGCATATAATTTATTTTAAAGTTATATGCTTACCAACTGCCACTAGGCATACACATATATACACCGACTCACTGACACTTTAAACTGAAATAAATCAAATCAGAATATTGATCTACAAATTAAATTTATATAGAAGATTATGCTTTGCCCATAAAAACTTACTCTACAAATATTAATGACTTTTTTGTCATCTTAAAAGCAAAATTCCTAACTGTATAATTAGTAATGCGAAATTTATAATAGTGGGATCTCCTTGAGAGTAATTAGCCATGTTGAGTATAGACTACGAGATTATCTCCTCTTCACAAGGAGCAACTACAAGAGCATTGCTTTTGAGCTGATGACTTGTCAGAATTTATTAATTTATTGGGTTTGCTAGCGATTTTCACATTTTGTCATTCAATATAAATATACAATTAGATGATATGCATACATTGATTATGTAAAATAATTTAAAGCAAACACTACGTGCTAATGAAACTATTAATTACTATTACTTGCGACAACAACAAAAGTGAAAAAAAAAACAAAACGAAAAATTAGCAGAAGAAAATGTTTATACACAAATTTTGGCTTAAATATTACTTTGATACATACACAGACATTTGATTCAGAATCTGAGGCTTTTAGGTTTGACTCTATACCCGAACATTTTTATGTTAGTAGCGTCGGCTAAGTAGCAATTATTTTTTGAATTTTGAATCAGTTTCTGTTTATCTTTATATTTTAGTTCGTTTATAAGATAAACTTCAACAGACACACCAGCATTGCAGCTTTTTTAGCTATATTTCTTTTACGTGAAATATTGAACATTTGAGAAACGTAGTGGACTCTAGAATTATTGTCACTGAAATGTTTATTTGATGGAATAATTTCAGTAAGTACATAAAAGGGTATGACCTTATTAGAAAATAAAATATCCATATATTATAAAAAATCGTTGTCACCGCACATCTGCGCAGCGCCCACAGTGCACAGACGAATGAGCACCTCTCGCGTTGCGTGACGCTCATTCATATAGAAAATTCTTCGCCCCAATGGACCATGTGCTCACTTCATTATCACTATGAGAACCTTTGCTAATTATAGCACAGTTCTAATTTCATACACAGACACTATAATTCAGAGTTATAAAGTTAACTCTGAACCGGTTCGATTCCCGTTCGACAGCTGACAGACGATTTATAATGACAGTAATGGTAATTGTTTTAATCTGGGCTCTACATACATCCCATAGTACCTTAAACGGGTACTTTAAATTACTGGTCCTGGTTACGTTATATGTTTTGGCTTTTACATTAAAAAAACATTTTTTTTATATAGATAAATAGACTAAATGGGCTCTTTGATGGTAAGTGGTTACCACTGCCTATAGATTTTTGCCCGGTAAGATCCAGTAACCATTCCTTACATCGCCAATGCGCCAATATTGAGGACTAAGGAGTAACGTCACTTGTACCTGTATTTACACTGACTCACTCACCCTCCAAAGCGTAACACATCAATACTAAGCATTTGTCGGTAGAATATATAATTTTACCTACCCAGATAGGCTTGCACGATGTTCTACCACCAAGTATATTTTATATAATATCTATGAAATTTTGATATTATGTTGTTATAAATTTCTAATATCTGGTTCACCCCTACCAATACCAATAAGCTAAGTACCGTGACGTGACATGAGTCATGGCGAAAAATAATTAACGGATGGAGTATATCAATCTCACAAATAAAATTATAAAAAAAAACAGTAAAGTAATATAAAATACTAGAATCATGCGAAATATAAAGTAAATTATATACTAATATCAAATGTTAATATCATTTAATAGGAATAGTTTGGCGGACGAGCATATGGGCCACCTGATGTTAAGTGACAATGACGCTGTAAGAAATATTTAATAATGAAAATTTTAACATGCTAAGAAAAAAAACACGTAATATTTTTGTCTTCGCAGAACAACCCATCATCATAATCATACCATAATAACAGATAGAAGAATAAAATTAATGAATCATACATTCATTTTTATTGATTTAGGTAAGGTAATGTTCGGCGTCAATGACGGTGCTATTTTTTTCTGTAAGCATTTTACCTTCGCGATTAGTACGCCATCTATCGAAGTGTGATGGTACTATCACAAACGTTCACGTTCAAACTGTACAATTTCAATACAATCAGATGAATGATAAAATACACAGATTATTAATAATATATTCATTTAGTATCTAAGATAACATTTATGTAGAGGAATTGATGAATTAAGTTAGTACATATCAAATCGTACATAGTGATAGACAAAATATCGATTCATAGTTTCTATCGGATATATTTATCTTAATAAAAAAGGGGAGGTTATCAATTCGGTTATATTTTTTATGTTTATTAACTCAAAACGCCATTTCTGAACCATCTAGCAGAACCTGCTTTACCCGGGATAATTTATAAAACATTAACATACAAACCGTCAACCATTTTATCTTATCGCGGAATGAATTAAAAAAATAGACTATGTCCTTCCCCGGTAATCAAACTATCTCCATACCAAATTTCATCTAAAGCGGTTAAAAATTAAAAAAAAAGTATTAAGTTGTAGAAAAAAATACGTGATTGTGAAGAACTGGTCATAAACATTCCTATTGATTAAAAAAATACCATTAAAAATCAGGTTTATTTGAGCTATCAACTTACTAAATTTAAATTTTACATATATGGATGTTGTCTGGCAATACAATGCAAGCTCATTAAAAAACATAATTAAAAATATAAATGATATGATCACGAAAACAGTTACACATTGATGTGACAAATCAAACGAATTAAATCAAATTCCTTTATAAAGCATTCCACTTGCTTAATGACTGTCGAATTAAACAGTACCATCGGCTCGGAAAAGAAAACACACTGACCTGAAAAGAAACGACGAAAAAACAACAACAACAGTTTCGACGAACGAACAGCCAAACATTACAAACATAACCTAAATGACAATTTTTTTTAAATTACAATGACTTTCTTTATCCTTATTAAATTACATTACCATAATTGGCTTTTATTGTTTCATTTTCATATGAACAAGTAAAATATACAAATGTTTTTTTTTTATTTGCAGTCATAGACTAACTCGTCTTTTCAGTCTTCAGTTTAATTATAAGACGCATTAGTCTAGCTTAGCCTAAGCTGACTTAGTAAGTAAATTAAAAAACGTAAATGTGTCACGGCTCTGCAAAGGCCTTCCTTCCATTTAAAGAGAAGCTTTGGAGTCTATTCCACCACACAGCACTGCTGCGGATGTTGACGCACATGGCAGAATTAAATCCTATCTGAATTTTACTCATAATTCAACTCAATTTTACTCATAATTAAAACTCAACAGAGTCGAGATGGCCCAGTGGTTAGAACGCGTGCATCTTAACCGATGATTGCGGGTTTAAACCCAGGCAAGCACCGCTGTTTCATGTGCTTAATTTGTGTTTATAATTCATCTCGTGCTCAGCGGTGAAGGAAAACATCGTGAGGAAACCTGCATGTGACAAATTTCATAGAAATTCTGCCACATGTGCATTCCACCAACCCGCATTGGAACAGCGTGGTGGAATATGTTCCAAACCTTCTCCTCAAAGGGAGACGAGGCCTTTAGCCCAGCAGTGGGAATTTACAGGCTGTTGATGTTGATGCCCACCAGTACGAAGCCGGGACGGGCCAATAGTTCTACATAAAAACTTTGTGTTTTCTCTGCTTTAAATCCCCGACCCATTATTAATATTTACGTGTTAAGTCCACTGGGACGTTCCGGCTCTACCGTCTTTATCCGTAGTCTAAGGAGGTCCTACTATATTGAAATGTATATCAGTATACCATGCCTGTATTAAGGCTTTATAACGAGCTCTTGTAATGTCAACAACACCGTCCAAAACGCTGTTTTCACATGGTGTGAATGAGGCCGTGTAATTTAGCAAAGTCACGCCATTTTAAGGTAAGGTTAGAGTTGGGTGTGAACTAATTTATAATTAAACAGTTACGATCGAACTTTAACTAGTGTTCATATAATCTAATTTACTTAACATTTTCTACAATTAAATGAAATAGATTGAAAATAAATCGTCTATTTCATCGATATTTTCTAGAACTGAAAGCAGCATCTGTTTATATCATTATGTTCAACGTGTTCTGGTAAGTATACGTATAATATAATTATATATTACATTTGTTTTAAATTGTTTTGCATGCAAGATAATTAGCAATTACCTGCATTACGTTAGCATCGGATCTTATTATGCATATGTCATAAGAATATATAGTATTATATATTTTTATCTGGCGGATTATATAGATAAGATAAATAAATATTTATTTAAATAACCACAGTTATCTAATGTCTCACTTTACGGCTCGAGGCAATCACAATCACACGCAGCAGACAAACATTAAGTCGCGATATCCTTTCGCCTTTTCTCTCCACTTAAAAGAAATGTGTAAACGGCCGTGGCATACACAATTTGTATGTAGAGCGAAACTAAAGAAATATAACTTCAGAATCATCTAAGGGAAACTCGCTGTTAACACGCATGGAATAGAGGTGATTTTATTGAGCAGGATGTGGTATTTTTTAGACCTTTCAGAAACTTATGGACAAGTCGACCGGCGCGGCGACTCTACCACGCTTGTTTCACGTCATCAGTCATAAACGAGACCGCGTTTGGACCGCACGCGTTTTTTCGCTCACATTAAAATCGTTATCAAAACTTCAATTAATTTTCAATTAACTTAAAAAACACTCAGCTATCTGTGTGACATTTAAACCGTGTATAATTGTATATGTGTGCAAGATTAACAACCAGGTTTTTGTTTTATAAGTAAGTATTGATTGTACGTCCTCAGAAGTCTGAACTTTTGGAAAGTTTTGTTAAGATGCATAAGTGTATTTGGCTATCGTATGTGATTAATTAGATCCATTTAATGGAAAGCATGTTGCGCCCGCGATTCCGTTACTTGCCTTCTTTTGAACTCGTCTGACTAGTATTAGTTTAATTCGTTTCCTCTTGTTTCGGATATACTCTAGAATATATGAGAACATAAATACTCTTAGCCTATATTGTCACAGCTAAGCATTTTATACGCTCGTTGTTTTATACTGGTATTGATTATATTGATCTATGAAGTGGATGGTTACCGCCATGACTAATATGAGGTTGCTCATGTGTATAATAAATATTTATAAGCGGTATGTTTATTTAGATATCAGTAACAAGTCCGGTATTCATAAAACGTCGAGTTAAAAGCATTCGTGACTTCAACAGAGAAAATAATTGTGAGGAACCAAGTCGTACGGCATTGTATGAAATTTGCATTTAGGTAATAATAGAAAATAGTTTTTGAAAATAGTAGCCTTTCTGATTGCGATAAAAACAGTTGTTCATGTATGTGATATTTCTGAAGCTTTATTTCATTTCGAATAACCTTCCTTATTTTATAGATAACATAAAAAAAAGTTTATCTATTTTTGGTGTTCACATATTAACACAATAGGAACTCTCTTTGGGACCCCTTCCTGTCTCTATAATGGTTTTGGTGAAGCGCTCGTAATAATATACAATATATGCTATCATTATTATGCTAATGCAAAAACCTTAGAATTTATATTATAATTAACATCGTTTTATATTAATGAGAATTCTAAATTCTTAAGCTAAATTGCCAACTACTTCTGCTTCTGCTGGTAGCTTTATAGAAATCAATGTATTATTTAATTTTACTATTAATAACTAATTAACTAAATAATGATATTCTTAAAAATATTAAAAAAAAAATGATATTATGTATTCATAAACTCAAACGTAAGTATGCCATTTAAGAAACTTTTAACCATAAGAAATCATAGTATTTTAGACTCTATTTTAATTAGAATAAAGTCTATAGTTTAGCTGAAGAAATGCTTTTTTACATTAGTAACACATTCTGAGTAATGGACAATGGGGTAATGATTTCGTCGGTGTTCTCAAAATACATCGAGGACCTACTTTTGACAAAGTTTTATAACTTTGTCGAGCTTTTGTTATAATGATTCTTTTTTTTAAATAATATAATAACATCAAATTAATTTATATATTTCGAACGAGTTAAACCGTGAAGCGCTACTTCTCGTTATAAACTAAAACCTTCAGAATACGCTGCATTTTCTAGTTTAATGTATATAATATATTGGTATAGTTTGACAAATTAATTAGTATTGATCACGATCACGAAAAATACGCCAGAGTATTTTGTGAATATTTCAAGTGCATTTTGCCACCATTGATATCGAATATAAAAAATCGCGTTTGTTTACATATTTATTTTCGTTTTGTATTTATTGTTATAGCAGCAACAGAAATATGTAATTAGTGAAAATTTCGACGGTCTTGCTATCGTGTTTCTTGTGATACAGCCAGGTAACAGACAGACAGCGAAGTCTTAGTATTAGAGCCCCATATTTACACTTACTTGGTGGCTTTGTCCAAGCCCTCCTGGGTATCCACCCACTCATCAGATATTCTACCGCTAAACAACAGTACGCAGTATTGTTGTGTTCCGGTGAGCCAGTGTAACTACAGGCACAAGGAACATAGCATCTTAGTTCACAAGGTTGGCGCATTGACGATGTAATGAATAGTTAATATTTCTTACACCGTCATTGTCTATGGGTGATGGTGACCACTTACCAGGTGGCACATATGTGCTCGTCCGTCAAAAAACACTTTGAATACGTAACCCTAAAAATAAATCAATTACCAATTGTCTATTCAAGTTACATATTGAATCTATCACGAGTCATGAGTAACGAGGTAACAATCAAGAGACAATACAAACATATGAGTAATAGTTCTAACTAAATAGAGCTAATGTAATGAGGAAAAACGGACCAGTCTGTTGAGTTGACAATGATTGAAGCCGCTCGCTTAACAATGAAAACTCGGCTAAGATTTATAATGGCAAGAAGGTAAAAATATAAAGCGACCGCAGCCGGAAGTCTTTCTTAACGCTGAACGATAAATATCCATGTGTCTATGGAAACGGTGACTTTTAATATTAGCATAATAACACGCTGAGGTCGAATACGGACCGTTAACAGAACTAAAAGTTTAATTCTTACACGTTACAAATTTTACACTTTAATATAACCGTATCTAAAGCTGTCAATATCTGTTAGCGCGATTAACAGCATATTGTCGTTATGTTATTTTAAAAAAACAGAGGTTATCAATTGTTCTGAAAAGGGGATGATGGAAGTTCACTGTTCTCTATTTAATGTTTTCTTAAAATGTAAACTCCTGTTTTTATAATAAAGTTCAGTGCGGTGTGGCCAGATTAAGCCGGAAAGAAATCCTGTAAGCGAACTTGGGTCATTATAATATTTCGTTCTTCCATCATTCACAATAGAAAATATAGTCAGGAATTCACTGCAATGACTCGGAAAGCATATAAAACTGTTTGTTTTGCTCCTGATTTTCTTTCGTTCATGCCGGATTAGTATATATGACAAAAATCGATTACGACAACATCGTACAATAAAATCGATATTGATAAAATAAGTAATATTGAAACTCTTCACTTGACACGCAACTTTGGTTAGTATTTGAAGGCGCCATAGTTACAGAATACAAAAACAATCGAGAATTCCGATAATCGTAAATGAATTCAGACAGCCGTTTGCGGAATAATATCTTGCGTGCAGAGTGTTTTGTGGAAAAAAATCTAAACTTACGTCCGTTTGTCACGAGCATCCTCGCCAAGGTCGTCGACCGAAGGAACGAGCATTACTTTATGTCTATTTCGAAACGTGAATCATGTAAGTGTTTTGCCTTATAACCTCAAAATGTTTATTTAAGAAATTATTCATTTATACAATTGTGATGTTTCAACGAAAACAAACCATATCATTTTGGATGGACGATCGTTTTAGTTATTCAAATTAATAATGCTAATTCATATTGAATAATCATAATACAACGATTCGTCGAACGTTTACTTTCTATTAAATAATAACAAATATTATGAAACAATTTTACGAAATCAGTAATTTGTCATTTTTATGCAATTCCGTGTTATTTTTGTCTAATATTATTTAAATCGTTCTTCGAGAACAGATACAAATGAAATTTAATCGTAAAGGTAATTAAAAAACAATGAAAAAAGTTTTGTCGCGGCGACAAATGACAAATAACTTTGACAACTAATTAACTAGAATATTATCATAATTATACAATCGTTTCCAGTTTTACATTTTCTAAAACTATTTACTTAGAAGTTAAACTACATTATCGACCTAGTAGACTAAATATAAATCTCATTATTTTGTTTTTTTTTTTTATATCATGCCTTCGTTATAATCTCATTATTAGGTTTGTAACTTACTAGTTCAAAAAAAATCAAAATGCTAGTTAATATAGATCTAGTAAAATAGTCTCATCAATAAACTCGAAATAATGTATATTTGTTGTATTTACTGAATGATACACATAATAAATAAACATGTATAATAGGTATTATCTAGTAACCCGTGGCTTTGCTCGCGTTTTAGGATGTTGGTTGTCATGTGTTAGGCAAAAAGTAGCCTGCGTCTTTTCTTGGAGTTTAACTTTGCTTCATACCAAATTTCATCAAATTAATTTAATTGCTTTGGTCGATAAAGGGCAACAGATAGACAGACAGAGTTACTTTCACATTTAATAATATTAATATAGATTCATACAAAAAAATATGCAAAAAACAATTTAATTTTCACACTCGTAAACTGCAGCTGTATATATAAATTAACAAAAGAGAAACGACCTCAAAAAATGAGGTTGTATCGACGGTAATATGTCCAATTTCTTACCTTCACTTAATTTTACAACAATAGCAAAGCATTTATGAGATCGCCCGCAACAATAGATATGGAACCATATTTATTGTGTGACGTACGTACTCTGATCCATTGTTAAGAAGAATACAATGATGTATGTTGACGGCGACACTTTGCTGAGCTAAATTCAACCTTATTGTATTGTAATACGGAAAAGAACTATATAATCAATTGCAATAGCAACATGGCTCCATACGCTAAGTTAACGGTCGGAATTATCAACAAACTAAGATAAACCAATCTTTGCGAAGTGATATAACGAATACATTGGTCCGATCTTGTGAAAGTTTGTTTGCCGTGTGGCTTTTGCTATGAATAATATTATCTAATATATGACATATATATCTATTGTTATTATTTATATAATTTGTCGTGAATAAAATTGTTCTTCGCGAATGGTGGCTGATACTCCAGTTGACACACTTCAACCTTTTCTTTATTTTAGTGTGATTGTATGTTAAACATACTTTCAAAAAATTGTATACTAACTTATGAAACAGTTTATATAGTGCAAATATCTTTACAATTGAGAGAAAGAGAGAGAGAGAGAGAGAGAGAGAGAGAGAGACAGACCCGTAAGCCCAATGACTTCACCTGCATAACGAGACTGCAGCACTACCAATACCACACTAGCTTAAGATCTGAAGACAAGAGATCATCGGCACGACGGCAAATATATTAAGTAATTTACTATCAGTATAAAGTCCATGCTGTTAAAGGCTGATAAGACCTTATTCTGGAGCCAATCCTTGATATAATCACGTGATGTTTATCATAAATTTGCATCATCATCGGAGCTGAACCAAAGCGTGAAATATCTTCAAAGGATAAAAGTGTTTTTAATTAAGCTTGCAAGATTTAAACGATCTACAAAAATAACAAACATTGTTATCAGAGTCGCAATGGACCAGTGGTTAGAACGCATATATCAAAACCAAAGAAGCACCACTGAATTATTATCAAGGAAAACATCGTGAGAAAACCTGCTAATTTATTAACCACAATCTCATTCGAGCGCGTCTTAGGTCCAAAAACATTCTCCTCAAAAGGGAATCGAGACCGTAGCTCAGATATTTCAAGCTTTACTTTGTATATTAAAACCCTTGCGATGCGATAATTCATAATTATTGCAATAATCAACATTCCTCACCCCTTATTACGTAGCTAACAGGATCTAATCCACAATTATAGAAACTGGTCACACTTCCCACGCGAATAAGATTCTAATGTTATTTATTGCAAGAGAAATCGTCGATCAGTTAATAGTTATTTAACTGTATGTTGATATAAGATTGATTTGACTTTAACATTTTAACACTAATTAACTGTTACGACTTACTTCTAGATATTGATATATACTTAAAATATCTAAAAATTCTTTAGTAGATTTCATTATGAAATATTTAGATAATTGTTCCATAGTTTTCTGGCCATAATAGTTTTGGCTGTGCGTTGATTATAAAAAAACAAGTGGTATTTACTACTATTAATAAATAGTTAATATGCCATTTTGGAAATGCAATTGAGAGGAAAAACCGGTATCTTGACACTATTCCACGTAGTAATTATTAATTAATTCATATTACATTAAGTAAATTAGTTATTTACTTTACTTGACTATGACTTACAACTGAAATAATAAAAATGTAGAGTTTGTATAAAGTGTGCGATTTTAAGACGGTCGAAGGTTGCATTTTCAGGTAAAATATACATTTTTTACTATTCAAAAAATTTTATAGCACTAAAACACTAGGGATTGACTAGGAATTTGGAACTATGGAATTTGAGTTTTCGACTATATAGCTGATTCATGGAAGAATATCGATGTTTCACATCCCTAATACAATTCAATCATAAACAACAACAACAACATCCTAAATTTCCCACTGTTGGGTCAAGTGTCCCTTTGGAGAGAAAGTTTGGAACATATTCCACCACGCTTTCCAATGTGGGTTGGTGGAATACACATGTGGCAGAATTTCTATGAAATTAGACACGATGTTTCCTTCATCGTCTTAATTTGTGTTTATAATTCATCTCGTGCTGATTCAATCATATGACAGATAATATGACGACCTCCGTGGTCGAGTGGTGATCATACCAGTTTTCATGCGTACGCCACTCTGAGGTCCCGGGTTCGATTCCCGGCCGAGTCGATGTAGAAGGTTTATTAGTTTTCTATGTCGTAATGGGTCTGGGTGTTGGTGGTACCTTCGTTACTTCTGATTGTCCATAACACAAGTGCTTTAGCTTGGGATCAGAGTAATGTATGTGAAGTTGTCCAATATTAAAAAAAAAGATAATAAAAGAAACGTAAACAAAACTGATTGAGTTCTAACTTTAGTCATGTACATCAATTCTATTCTATGATGTTATTCTGTCATTCATTGAATTAAAACATGCTATAAATGTCCCGCCACACAAGGCCGGATTAACCATGTCGGGCAATGCACTACTGGGGCCCCTTTACCCTTTTCTAACTTCCTAAAATATATTTTTTCTATCACAACACAATTTTATTCACAATAGCGTTGTTTTTCTTGTTGTATTACACGGATATGTCATTATATAACTTGCTTTTTCATCCGGACTTATCCCGGTCTATATACTTATTTGTGTATTTAAATTGGAAAAACAGCAAAAAAGGAAAAAATCTTTGTTTCCGGCCATGAAAGTTGATAGGCTAGATGTTCGGCTTTCTTGCCCAATTTTGCTCTGGTATTATCCATACATATTATCCATATAATATTCTCTTAAAACACTTATTTATTGATGAAAACCGCATCAGAATCCGTTGCGTAGCTTAAAAGTTCTAAGCGTGCATACAGCGGGAAGCGACTTTATGTATAAAATATAATACGTAAAACTACGAGTAAATTGATATTAAGATTTAGTTCATTGTTTTTATTATGTGAGTTATTAAAGCTAGACATTCGCTAGTGTAAAATATAGTCGCTAAAACACAGCATGTCAGGAGTCTTGCAAGAGCGTTACCATGACAACGGCGGACGATGCTATTTCGGTAGCATGCCTTGATCTCGCTACGCGGAGGATTCCTCGCACGTGAACCGTTTCGACAGATCTCATCGTTTGAATGAAATTTGCGTGTGAATTATACTTCAAATTTTAAGGGAATTGCGGATGGATAACGGATTAGTGGTTTTTATAAAACGGATTTTTTTATAGTAATTTGTTATTGAATAAAACGAAAAACTTAACATGTCTTTTTGTTCCTTCATTAAGACTGTCTTTGATTACATATATTTGTTTTTATAACACTGAAATAACAAAACCGTAAAACGCAGACGAAGCCAAGCCGTAAAACTAGTTTTATAAATATTTCACAATATAAAAAAAAAAAACATTAAGTAATCTTACTAAAAAAACCTAAAGCTAGTTCGTTAAAAAACTAAACATGAATTAAATTATAATTTCGTAATTGCACACAGTTATATAGTTTAATTTCGATTCGTGAACTATTCTTATACACCGATAGGTCGGTGGATCGTGCGCTATCTTGCATTCATGAATGACTCAACAGGCGCTGTTGTCTGACCTCTGTTTGACGTAAACAGCGACCGGCGGACACAAATATCATCTACGATGGCCTAACCAAATCAACTTCCTTGATTTATAGTCCTTTTCTTAGTTTATGAGTAAATATATTTATTTATTATCGAAAATTTCAATAATGTAACCCTGTGTCGCACTGTTGGGCTAAAGCCTCTCTCACTTTGATGAAAATCAAAAATCAAAATATAAATTATAGTAGTAGGCTTTTACAAGCGCTTTTCAATCGTCATTTAACAACTATTTTAAACGGAAAAGTAGATTCTACCGAAAAGAACCGGCAAGGAAGTCAGTAGTTACTTATTTCAACATTTAAATAAGAATACACTTATGGCTGAATATCATTGAAGTAGTTTGGCCTCATTTTTTTCGTCACTGCCAAGCCAAGCAAGAAATGAATTCAGCGGTGCTTACCCGGTTTTGAACCTACGATGATCGTTTAAGATTTACACGTTCTAACCACTGGGCCAGTTTAATCCACGACATTGTCATTTTGCAGGCTGGTGAATAAATAAATGTTGCACTTTTTTACCTTGAATTAAACATACAATATTATTTTCATTATTAAGTAATAATACATAACAATGCGTAAAAATAACCTTGTAACATCAAATTACTTAGTCCACAAAGTAACAAGCAACAATAGAAAAAAACACACCAAAGATAGAATAAACGAAAGTAACTCGGCGTGTTATAATCAAATTGATATAAATAAATGCTTAGTTAGTTTTCTTTGCAGTCATGATTGTATAAATTTCCCTCATGCACCGAACGAGTAAACTGGTAGCTTCCAGACATTACATACTAAGAGTTAAAATAGAATGGGGTCAGATAAGATGTGCTTGTTTATGGGCGAGGAATTCACACTCTAAATCAAAAACAAAACAGTTAACTACAAATACGATAAACATCAAATACTGACATAATGGACAAAGTAAAAAACACAATTGAAAAAAAAAACACTCGAGATTATTTTTTACAGCTATTATTCTAACGAGATTCGGTATGAAAATCAGTAGTTGCTCTTTTTCATTGTAATTATAGTAACTAGTATACGCCCTCGGATTCGTTTGCGTTTAAAGGTTGAATCGACAGGTATTAAGCATACAAGTATATCTCTCTTGGCAATTCTTATATGTTTTATCGGAAGTTTCATAAAATTCGTTTAATTAGTATCAACGTGAAAGAGCAACTGCCAAAGATACAGAGTTACTTTCTCATTTATTATATAGCATAGGCTATGTATAGATAGATATACAAAATAAACGTCTCCACGTTTGTTCGTATACATATCTATACATATAATAATATTGGAGTGTCTGATTGTAATAATGACCGCTTTTTACTAAATTCATATGCATAAAAGATACATACACCAAAATAATATTTTTACAATTTATGTTTGTGCATTGGTTCCGGCTAATCTCTGGAACGACTGTATCGATTTTGATGGAACTCTCACTGACAGATAGGCGATATAATAAGGAATAACTTATGCTACAACAATAACTTCTTTGTTTATTTAAACGTGCACCAAGTCGCCGGCACAGCTTGTATGGTATAATAGCCAATACATTTTTTTCGATCTCAGAGAAACAACAATGTAACTTTGAATGTACACCGCGCTTACTTTCGAGGGTCGTGGGAGTGGGAGTGGGTTTTAATTGTTAAAACAATAAGATCATTGTTCAAGCGCAAAATAATTAATACATAGATTTGATTAAAAAACGCACTTAAGAATAATGTGATCTTAGCAATGCCTATTATATCATCAGCATAACGGATCAATGTACTGGCAATGTCATTATTTTCTTTTTAAATATATATTTGCTATCGAAGTGATATAAAGTCTCCAAAGTTCTCACTAATACTACTAAAGTTTCGAGGTTATTTATTACAAATGTACTTAATTTTTTGATAAACTAGTTGTGCCCGGTGATTTCGTGCAAGATTGAATTTAAAATTATCAACTATCAAACATCAACATTGTCAGTGAAAGTCACATCAAAATCGGTCCAGCCGTTTAAGCGATTTAGCCGGAATAAATAAATAATCAGAGAGACAAAAATTGTAAAAAATGTTTTTGGTATATGTGCATGCATGTGCATTTAGTAAAAGTAGTTATTTTAATATTACAAAAGGACCCTTCAATTTTATTATATGTATAGATTATTTAAAAGAAGAATGTTTTTATTATTGAGATTATTATGTACTATAACTGGCCACTAGCTGCTCCAATTAATCCACCATTCGTCCGGTTGCCATGACAACTAGTATATACATAAATATATACATATATTGATATAATAACACTGAGCCGGGTTTAGCTTCTTACATAAAAAAGGAATGTCTTGTCTCGTTATCAATAATTTGAGAAGACTTGTTTTATAACGTAAATGTTAACTCAAAATCTATTTTGCGAAATTGGTCTTAAGGGCACGTTGCAACCCCTCGATCCCCAACGCCCCCTCGATTTTCCCCTTCGGTACACTATGCTTACGATCACCTCAAAATAAATACGATCATATACGTTTTTGATATCAGACATATAATGTACGTTGAACTGAAATCTTCATAAAAATATATATTTTTTTACTTTTAGTGATGGCTATAGAAACATAATAGATTCACTGATGAAATATAACCATTGCATATTGCATAGTCTACTATCTTATGGTAATCTTTCGCAGACCACTTATATCACAAAAACAAACATATATTAATTATAATATAGATATCTTACATAATATAATAAGATTATAAATGCGAAAGTAACTCTGTCCTTCGCTTAAACCGCTTAACAGATTTGGATAAAATTTTGTATAAAGATAGTTTGTACAACCCGCACAGTGATAAATTAGCTTGCTTCAGGAATAACGCCGTAAAACTCTTCACTTTTTACACTGATACTTTATTCTTCACGTATACATTATTACTTTTGAAATGAATACATACGCATTTCTCAAACATTAGTACTTACAACAATACCAAACGTTTTACGCGATTTAATATCGGTACAGTGACATCTATTATATACATAATAAAACATATTAGAAATTACTTTAAACTAAATACTTTTTGCACAGCTCTGATCTCACGTTGTACTTAAAAACTTACGCCTAATGACATAAATCAAACTCTAGCGCTTATACACAGTTCGAGTCCTCCCCTCTAGGATATATAATGGGGGGTAACGATTTGTGTCCTATGAGTAAAATTTGAGTCAATTTGTAGATTCAGCTAGTTGGTTATGAAAAAGGATAGTAGTAGTTTTATATCCTTACTGATTACAAAAGTTAGCCTTATCAAAAGTCGCACAAGTAAGTCTCAGACTTAAGCTTGATTAATTGTAGCAATAAACTTGATGTTGGAGAAAAATCTTATTTATGGCTGATGAAAGAGATTGCACATTAAATGTTATCTTCAAAGAATAGTCATAAAGCCACGATGAGCTGAAGCTTAATCTTGTTCCTAGAGGAAAAGAAATATTCATACATATTGTCGCAGGGACAAAAAAGACTTTTAAAGTTAAGTCAAATTTTATTTAAAAAAAAATATTTCATAAAATAATCGGACATGAAAATTTTATTAGACAAAATATCATCAGGGGGTGGGCCTTTGACGGTATCTGGTCATGAACACAGTTAAGCATCAATAAATGATGTATGTATATCAACCGCATACATATAAAATGTTAATTCAGATATACTAAATGATTTAGTAAATGCTATGAGTTGGCGTTCTTGTTAAATTCAGAATGAATAAAAACAAGCAGGATAGCTCAAACCCAGAATCAACCACTAGTAGATACATATTCTTGTACTAAGTTATTAAGATAACCATAAAGCATGCATTGTAGCTTTGAAATAACATAAATAAATACTAAAATTTATAATTTAAGAAAAGTTATATTTCAATGCAAGCAACACAATTCTGTTCTTGTCCTATATAAAAACTTCCGAGGAAATAATTCTACTTCCTCATTCAGATCAGAATTGAAATAAACATTACTTCTATAAAAAGTTGATAACATATAGTAAAAAGAAAAAATATCGGTAAAAACATTGACCTACGATATTATTTACTGTTAATAATATTATGTTAAACAAATTTCGAAATTATTAGAAAAAAAATGTCATGTCATAACACTATCGTTTCTGTTTCTTTAGTTAATTTATTAAAACGATTTTAACAAATCAGTATTGAATATCATTGACAACAAACAAATAAAATATGTACTTTCGATTTCAATGTCCGCTCGTAAAGTTATATACGAAATATTTTGCTTGTGAATTCTAATGGGTAATAATAATGACCTAATAATAATTTATCATACACATATTTTTCCTATTTAAGAAAGATTTCTGCATATAAAATATCTCCTTAGAACGTCAAACTAAATAGGTCACAGATTCTCAATCCATTCCGAAATAGATCCCGGAACTGTTTAATGATCGTCCGATCGTTTCGCCATTCCGTTGAATTAAAGGTTTACGTCTCTTTTGACGTCTTTATTATCATTATCTCTTAGTTCTAAGAAGAGATAAGAATAGTTTATAAGGCATCTGGACTAAACATTATTCAACCAATCGATGACGTAACCCTTATCTTAGTTAAGCCTTAACAAAGAATAGCGATCGTTAAAAATAAATGACATAGTCACTGTTTCTCAAACCACGTCATAGTTCAAAAAGCTTTTTTTTATTTAATTATGCAAAGATAAGATGTAAAATCTTAAAATTATAAAAAATAAATTTCGAAAAAAAATACATATTAAAATCTGATAAACAAATGTGAATTCGAATGTTATAACAGCGTTTAAATCTCTCTTTGCTGAGCACTACGATTCTAAAGAGACTTTCCACAACTCTGCTTAACGACTTCTAGGCGTGTATGGCAGCATTTAATCCCAAACACGATCTTTACACTGCCTTGGAAAAGTTAAGTAATTCAAAGTAAAATGTGTACGAGAATTATCACTGGTATTGATTGTACCGGTTATGCAGTAGTTCCACTGGCCAAATAATTTCCAGCCAGAAATTCAGATAATAATACTTTTGATAGACGTAGGTCTGTACCTAGTCTTAGATTATATATCTGTAAGTATGCTATCTGGGACAGGTCCAACGGGCCTATATTGTTAAGAAGCACAATATACATAAATATATATAGACGAGATTATTACAGAAATAACTCAAACCTAGCTGCTTTGTCAAAATTATATATTCGCTTTTAGACCAAAAATATTTAGCCGGTAAAGAGCATTGGCTAAGCTATTCAGACTGCAAGGACTAACTTAGCCATTTATTATTTAATAAATAATCTTAGACAATAATCCGCTGAACAGTTTGAAATTTTATTTCAATAAACAACCAATGTAAATTCGCAATAGAATATTCTTTGCGAAATAACATTTCAACTATGACATAACATTAATGAAATATGTATGCCATTAATATTTATATAAATAATAATGATTTTGATGTCAGTTATAGCTTTTCATTCCATTAACATAAAGCTACTGGAATAAAAATAAATTACATTTGAAAGTCTTAAGTTTTACGTAACAACACTCAACAATGTGCTATTATGTAATATGATGTTCCAACTTCAAACAGGTTCTAAAAATTAACTCTTTGTGCACTAATGTGCGCTATGAGTTACATTTTTTTACGGATAGGCCAATGTTGGCCATACGTTGGCGCTGTATGGTTATATTAACCATTCCTTATTTCGCCAATGCGCCACCAACAACCAATCTTGGAAGTAATATTTTTTTTCATTGTATTGTTTATGTAAGATGTTATGTATGTGACTCATTCGCCTGTCAAGTCAGAACATCATACCGAGTATTTGGGGGTAGAATATCTGATGACTTGGTGATACTTACTCAAATGGATTTGCTTAGAGCTGTCACCAAGTTAAACATTTGTTATAACAATTATATTATTTTACAGTTACCTAAAAATTTAATTGCAGCAGATTTATTCGACTATACATATAAATAGTGTGTTTTACGCATATCACGTTGTTCTAAAATCAAAAGCGCGAGTAACTATATATAATATTTAGATGTGTTTGTAATATATACATAACGAATCGAGGTGAAACAAGAGAAGATCAAGATAACTAAAAAAAAAAAAAAATCATTATTTTACTAAAGAGGCTAAGTAAAAAGTTCTTATAGAAAGTTATTTTATGAACACATCAACAAATACGTATACTGGTTCAACTTCCTACTAGTAAAAAAAAAATCTAGGCAGAGCTATTTACATATAAAGAAACTCAATGCCTCTTAATATCGTGAGATACATCAGGTTTAATTAATCGCTATTTTACGACTGACGCTCAACCTACTTTCAAGGTTGTTTATTTATTGAGAATATTATCTTATATTTAACCCGGATACATAGAATTGTAACAGAAGAAAACTGAAATATCTACTTCAGCTAACTTAAACCTTTCAAATTTGTAGAAAAGTGCAAATGTGCCTCCTGGTGGTAAAATCACCTCGGTATATAGACTGTTTAAGACCGTTAGTGAAATTAATCCAGTGGTTAGAGCACGTACATCTTAACCAATGATTGCGGGTTCAAACCACTTTTCATGTGGTTATAATTCGTCTCCAGCTCAGCTGTGAAGGAAACACCGTGAGGATGTCTATTTGTAATGATATTCAATTATTCATCCACATATGAATCCACCAAACCTCACTGCAGCAACGTGGCGAATGCTCCCAACCTTTTCCTCAAAGAGAGAGGAGGTCATTGTCCAGGAGTGGGAAACTTACTATTTATACATATATAATACATATATATTAAGAAGTTCGTGTAATGTTATCTAACTCGCGCTATAAAGCTGAACGAAGTTATTCAAACTGTTAATGTTTGCCACTGCTTTTTTAAACAGCAGTTTTGCACACAGCTTCTTGCAACATCAGCATCAGCATTCTATGATGAAGAGCTTTTGTCAAAAATATAATGAACCAAATTTCATGAATTTCGGTATGAAGCAAGAATTCCAAGGAATGGTCATAGGCTATATTATTATTCCAAATACCTGACAACCAACCACTAAAACTAGAGTGACTAATAATATAGGACATAAATCGAAATGCAACCTAACCGCCTTTAAATGTTCCAATGCTAGTAAACACCTTCTGTGCTTTTAAGGTATTTTCCTTAAATACCCTTTGTTATAGAATTTATTCTATCAATCTATTAAAAGAGATCATCGTTAAGAATACAGGTAGGAGCTGGATGCGAGTAGCCGGAGAAAGACCACAGTGGCGTGCACTTGGAGAGGCGTGCACTTAGAGATGTTCAGCAGTGGACAAAAACGGGCTGATGATGATGTTAAGAATTAGACGACCTCCGTGGTCGAGTGGTGCACACCGGTTTTTATGGGTACGCCACTCCGAGGTCCTGGGTTCGATTCCCGGCTGAGTCAATGTAGAATATCATTAGTTTTCTATGCCGTCTTGGGTCTGAGCGTTTGTGGTACCGTCGTTACTTCTGATTTTCCATAACACAAGTGCTTTAGCTACTTACATTGTGATCGGAGTAATGTATGTGATGTTGTCTCATATTTAATTTAATTTAAAGAATACTGTATTCGTTACAGAGCACATGTGATCCAGCACATACGAATTTCACGATGTTTTCCTTTGCAATTAAGACAAATTAAAAACTCAAACACATGAAATAATCAATGTATATCTAACTTGAACTCACGGCCTTAGGTAAGATTCACAAACAACCCATCTTGACTTATATAGGAAATAACAGAGTTAATACTACAAGTAACATCGCCCTCCATTATAATGTCAAATGATGCAATTTGGGGGTCAATTAAAATGTACGTGTAATACGGGCTGCGCCGACCCTGGGTGGAGCAGGAAACTTATTGAAGGTTAAAAATTTTCGTGTTTAATTCGACCTTTTGACCTTATCCTCAAAATTTAAAGGTTTAACCAAAAGAACGGTATTTATTTACATGTATTATGCATTCCAAAGTGACAATTTATTTATTACTAAGTAATGTCGAATACATTTAAAATGTCGCTAATTTGTGTAAATCAAATTTTAAATGCAATTATGTAAGATATCTACAAGATTTTACATACATTTTTAACAACCACAGCTTCGAAAAGACTCGCCTATATTTTACTCGACATCAACAACATAACTTATATATTTAAAAATACATCCCTACTTTCCTTGGTCAACGTCATAACTTGATAACGACTACACCAATTGAATTCTTTCTTGTTTTTAAGTTTTCTAATTCCTTGTTTTTTCGGAAAAAATGTGCATAAAATTCGATTTTTAATTTTTTGCCAAATTTATGAGCGTTTATTTACCTAATAAGCAGTTTGCACTTGTTTTTCTGTCGGTGACTCACTATTAGAAATACTCATACATACATTAATTTATACACACACACATACATGTTTATGTATCAGTGACTTCTACAAAAATAAAATGAATTCTCATAGCTAAGACATGAAGAATGTCTGTTAGGTCCGTTAGTCGTTGATAAAATTTATTACGATAAAAAAAAAACTTAAAAAAAACGAAATAGATTAAGGAATAAAAGGTTTACGATTTAAGATGATTACATGATATAAATTAAAAAAGGTTTCATATACCTAAACTATATAAGAAACTTTACAGCACGCATTTATAAAATTAAGGATTTAGAAGTAAATTTAAAATAAACTTGCACGTTAAATCGATCTTATCAGTAATTAATTAATTAGTAGAATATACAAATACCAATTAATATAATATAGGTACATGGTTTTGTATTCCAAAATCGTTTCCAACGTGACGCAGTCAGTTTAATGGTAATTTACTTCCGAGTTAATCGTTAAAATAATAAAATACATGAGTCAAGCAACGCGGATGTGTCGTTATTCACCGAGATTGGACAAAGACATTGCGGGGACGACTGGCCGAGTATAAACAATTATAAAAAACAACGTTACGCGCTATTTAAGTCCACGGCGCATTACTGCGCAAATTCCCGGCGCCTTTTACACGACGCCATGTAAAATTAATGAATATCAAACATTTAATTAATTAATTAAGTTACCATTATCAAGTTTTATATTACATATTATTTAATAGTTACCAGAAAAACATCTATTTATATTATTTGTAAAACATCCAAATTATCCTTTCAATTGGAATATGTCGGTTCGCAACTTGTTTAGGCTAAGGATGTTGGCGTGGAAGCGTGAGCTTCACTATCAGCTTAAGAATAGCGTTTTAATTAGCAAAACTAAATTGACCTAAAGTATATGACCAATTCTTCAATTCTTAGTTTAATGGAAAGTATATGATAATATTATGACACCTATTTATAAAAAACAATCTCATGCACTTTTCAGTCGAAATCATGTATATATCTAGATTATAAATCTCTGGACCATAGATATATATATTTTTTTGTCCTTTGTAATTTAATTAGTACGGCCCGTTATTTACAACTAAATGCATATTAAAAAAAAATAAACATACTATACATATTTCGTCTTGACACTGTAAGCTACCTTGATATGAAAGTACCATATAACTTGTATAAACAGTTTAGAAAACACGTTATGATTTAAATATTGGCGCTTAGAACATTCTTATATTATTATTAAGTATGTAATATCCGTTATTTAATTGCATGGATGTGCGTTTAATAACAGTACTTACTAATGACAAAAAACAACTTATATAACTTAAGTTTTTTTTATGGTATAGGTTGGCGGCCGAGCATATGGGCCACCTGATGGTAAGTGGTCGCCATCTCCCATAGACAATGACGCTGTAAGAAATATTAACTATTCTTTACATCGTCAATGTGCCACCAACCTTGGGAACTAAGATGTTATGTCCCTTGTACCTGTAGTTAGACTACCTCACTCACCCTTATTAACTGATGAGTGGGTGGTACCTACCCAGACGGGCTAGCACAAAGCCCTACCAGCAAGTGAAAGTATAAGTTGCGAAATAAATGTTTTCATATAAAAAAAGGTCTTTAAATGCACAGTTGTCTGTGTGTGTGTGTATCCTAAAACATGACGATCATAATCTCAATCTAAAAGGGGGAATATTTGCACCCCTCTATAAATAGTTGCAAAGTAAAACACCTGACCATTGACTCACTCGTGTTTCTTCGGGAACCATCGTGTCCTTTCGCTATATAAAGGTTTGATTGACGCTCCCTTGCTGTTTCATTGTTCGTTTTGAGTTAATTTAAGATTTTATCTGTGCCTCTGTTTAAAAATAAGAAACTGTTCGAATTGATTATTGTGGTTTGAGAAATTTTAATTAAACAAATTTAAAATAAAGAATAAGATTATATTTTACTTGTTCTTTTGCTTTTTATTGACACAGTATAAAAAAAATAAATATATATATTTTTTAATATTCTTAAAGACTTTCTTTGCTCATAATGCAAAGATTAAAAAAAAATTTTAGTAGTCTGTGACTTTTTTCCTTTAAAAAAATTGTAGCAATTTTTGTGAAATCTAATATAAAACTATTGCTTTCGTAAGTCGTCAATAAAATGCTAGAAGCTGAGTCATTAAGTTATAACATCTAGCCATTTCTCATGAATTGCTGATTTTTAGTATTTTATGCCTTGAGTGTGTGTATTTACTTTTATGAATGTATGCAACAAATATAGATTATATAAATAATTGCCTAGATAGACTATCAAAGCTTGAAATAAGTCAATGGTTGGCCAATAAGCATACGCAAACAACTGAAGTAGAATGACGCTTCCCGAGTGTCAGGCGTAGCTGTTACGCACAACAAAATAATAAAGTTAGGTCGTTTATTTTAGTTCTTTTAGAGCAACACTCAATCTAGACACATAAATAATTTAAGGCGACAGTTATAAGCGATGATTGTAACAAACTGTTACTATTGATTTTAAAACTTAGATATACTACATTTATTACTATAAAAACTATTTGAAGTTACTACGGCTTAAAGGCTGAACTCGCCCAATTAATAATTATCTAGAAATACAGACTATGGTCTTTATTAGAGAAAATAGTAGGTGACTCTAAAATCGTATTAAATTATCTAAAATAACAATCGAGAATCCTCTTTAACTTTTTACACTTCTACCGCTGAAGCTCTTCAAAATTACCACAATCGATTTTTATATGCAGTTACCGTCTCATAATCACTGGGACAAAAATCGACATTCGCTATTAATATAAATAAGCTGTCAATTTTGAACTACAAATATTGTATGCACTAAAAATTATGTATCTACTTGGCCTTCTGAACTAAACCACGTATTGTGTCATTCATTAAGGATCAAGACGTCAGCATTCTTTCGTGTCAAAATATAAAATGCTCATTTTTATTGCACAGTGTAACAATGTAACAAAATAACATATTATATTACTGGTTCGTCTCGTCCAAGCGCAGATAACATCTGGCATAAAACGTTTGACATACCACATGATGCTGACGCCGGGGTCCGCCTCATAAACAAGTAATACATACTGCGCGAATATTTATTCTTAAAAATAATAATTGCTATGCACGGCTATGTTGGCTTGAAAGGCGGTTTAAAACCTTATGTTTGTTGTCCATTGTAAAGTTTTGAATCTTTTTTTTTGTATATAGTATGTGCACCTGTGTTTGCTTTCAAATTTGCGCACTTTTATGTCTTCCGCGCAGATGGCTAGTGTTTGGGTTGTAGCCGAAATGCGGTAAAAATTGATTTATTATTAATGATTAACTAAAACACTCCAATAAAACAGATCCAGTAGATACGTGAATGTTAACTGAAGATTGAAAAAAACCTGAAAGGCTTTATTGAGTTTTCATAGATAACTTGTCTTTAAAATCCATCACCACATGCACCATCTGACATTGGAACAGCCAGTTTGAATAATCTCCTGTTACTCACAAAAAAAGCAGATACTTCCTCTATCTTCATCATATCTGATCACCGTAATTTGTCAATGAGGATAAAGATCTCAGAAACCTTGAGATTCAACTTGTTCCCGATCTTGGGTCCGAGTTTGCTGTATTCCTGTGTATGATGACTTATTTCAAAACAGATTAAGTTCAAAGAGAAACCATAAAGGCTAGCGTGAGTACGATTTCTTTTTGCACGACTACGCGAAAGTTATTGCAGCATAAAGTATTGTACGTTCATAATTGATCAAGATTCAATTTTATAGGAACTTTTTATGCATTTTTATATTAAAACAATGGAAGGGTTCTCTTGTGTCTGTGTATTTAGGAATTTGTTAAAGCTTATTATTAGTATACAACAACAGCTTGTAAATTCCCACTGCTGGGCTAAAGGCCTCCTCTCCCTTTTTAAGGAGAAGGTTTGGAACATATTCCACCACGCTGTTCCAATGCGGGTTGGTGGAATACACATGTGGAAGAATTTCTATGAAATTTGTCACATGCAGGTTTCCTCGAGTATAAGATGAATTATAAAGACAAATTAAGCACATGAATCAGCGGTGCTTGCCTGGGTTTGAACCCGCAATCATTGGTTACGATGCACGCGTTCTAACCACTGGACCATCTCGACTCTTTAAAGCTTATTATTAATATGCTATTTTTGATTTAATAACCTCTTAGTATTTCATTCGTTGTATATGTATTACTAAAGTCATAACTCAAAACCTTTCGTTTTGACGGTTAATTTTCAGATATATTTATGTATTCGTCTGTTACCAAGTGACTCGTAAGCTGGCAACTTATTTAACATGATATTCAGTTCAATGTGTCGTAGTACCTTGTGCCGCGTGCTGTGATGTTGTTTTAATCCAATATGGCGGACATGACGTGCATAATAAACAAGCCAAACAACAATAATAATAATAATAAATATGTGTATGTTTCGAATTTTATATTGGTTAACCTTAAAAATCCTAAGCAAATCCGTATAGCATATTGTAATGTATTATAAAAAAAGGAGAAACCTCTTTTCAAAGGTCGAACACACAACACTTTTTTAATTAAAAAAAAAATACACTAACGTCAATTACGATAAAGGTTCCGTGCTTTTCGGGGCGTAAGATACAAATATGGCATTAGATTATAACGAAACATGATATAAATAATGTTAAACGCAAAGGTTCGTCGGTTCGTAACAGACAGCAGTCAGGTATCAAGATTAACGCAACGCGACCTAATTTTTAGGATTCCTATGACGTATCGAACCCCTACTATTGAACCGGCCAACGTTACAACGTTTAATTGCATTTGTTTCGCAATTTGTAACTATATATAATTATTTTTATATTTAACTATTCATAACGCTCGGCTATATCTAAATTTATTTTATCATTTGAGCTGAAGAGTTTGTTTGAAGAGTTGAAAAGTTTAAAGAAC
Source organism: Vanessa cardui (assembly GCF_905220365.1). NCBI lineage: Eukaryota > Metazoa > Arthropoda > Insecta > Lepidoptera > Nymphalidae > Vanessa > Vanessa cardui. The sequence goes on from NC_061143.1 coordinate 4,787,000, forward strand.
GTAATAGACCAATTTAAAAAGTAATAGCCCATTTATTGAGAACGGCTATAGACTTTGAACTATATTGCATGACAGGTGAAACTATCGAGTAGCGAGTTTATGTAATATAACTGGATAATTTGTATGGTTAAATGCTTATCTCAAGACTTCTAGTACGATTTTACTTTTTTTTATGTCTCGGATAGTCTGTTTATTGATAAAAGTTATAGGATGGAGAATTTTACGATGCAACTCTAAGGAACGCCGCGGTAATCGTTAACGATAACTTCTACAGCCATATTAGTACAATAAAATGTTATAGCGGATACTTAATTAAGTATAATGTATGTAAATAGTATTTTATTCCTGAGATTTAATTAGTTTTCCGACAAAAAAAAATAAAAATTACATAAAGCTTAATTTCCCAATAAACACTTAAAACATTCAGTTTTGATATAAATAAATATAACAGCCCACGATTATTCTAAAAATTCAAGTATTTCTATATATTAATGTGCTGTTAACTATTTGCATTTACCTGTCCCAATTAGTTATTGAACCTGGCAACACCAGCAAGCCGACCTATATGCTCAGGTGACCTAATTGGCTCTTTTAGATACTGTTTATAACATTGTGTAACAGATAACATCATCCGTTCCCATTCTTAAGCTCGTCTTGACTTAAAGAAATGTTCGTTTCGTTTTAAGTTTTAATGTTTTACGTAATGGTAACACTTTGGAACATATTTTTGAAAATAACGTTGTAAATTTAAAAAAAAATATGTTGAATAAGTATTAAAATATATCTAAGAGAATGTGTTCTGTCATTTTGACGTGTTTTTTTTAATTTATAATTATTAAGGCAAAAAACTTAAATTATTGAGCATTTTAATTGGAATAAAGATTTTTTTTAATTTTATAAGAAAATTTATGTTTAGATTGTTTAACACATATAATCTGCTCTCGTTTCGAACCTCGCCTCGCTTTGCTCACAAAAGTGTTACACTGATCCACTGATACACTCTGAGAACTAGTTGGAAGCGCCAATTGCGACACAACTATCACTTCGTAAACCAGTAATGACTTGACATTTTTGAACGAGTTTCTTCATAACGTGATATTTGTATTTATTTTAGGATGTTATATAAATGTTGATATGTAATTTAGAAATTAGGAAGTTGTATGTTGACGTTTGTATGCTTATTCGTTTTGGCGTGAGAAATATTAATTTGTATTTGTTAAATGCATTTATCCTTGTGCTATAAATAACACAGGAACGTAGCAATTGTCTTAAACCGTTATAGCAACGACTAACAAAATGGCTGAAAAGCTATACTGTATGGGTACACCTATTATATTCGTATCCAAAAATATTGTTAAATTAAATATACCTAAATCGAATAGAAATGAGTCAAGAAATACTAGGTAAAAAAACTACAAAAATGTAGTAAATATTTACATAGATATATAGTAACGAAATTATAACAATTATAGATAATAGTAGCCCTCTTGAACTGGTACAGGTACTAATATTAATATTAGCTTAAAAGTAACTAATTAAGAATTGTTCATCTTAGGATTGTAGTACAGTTATGAACGTAATGCTTTTGTTTTTAAAGAAAGTCTGACGGTAATTGTTTACCAACAATATTCAAGTACACTAAATTCAATATGAGATCATCACACTAACAGAATATCTTAGTGCAGTCCCGTGAATATCCGTACGGTTTAAAACTACGCGGGAGACAAGATCAATCAACTATTTATAAGCATACGTAAATAGGGATCATAATACTTCGTTATGCAACAACACTATCATTATGAAGTTTTAAAACTACATAAGGATTAGTCCAATTTACATACGTTTTTAAATAATACTGTGATGGCTCAGTGGTTAGAACGCGTTCATCTTAACCGATGATTGCGGGTTCAAACCCAGGCAGGCACCGCTGATTCATGTGCTTAATTTGTCTTTATAATTCATCTCGTGCTCAGCGGTGAAGGAAAACATCGTGAGGAAACCTGCACGTGACAAATTTCATTGAAATTCTGCCAAATGTGTATTCCACCAACCCGCATTGGAACAGCGAGGTGGAATATGTTCCAAACCCCCTCAAACGGAGAGGAGGCCTTTAGCCCAGCAGTGGGAATTTACAGGCTATTGTTGTTTGTTGTTGTATTTATTTAGTAAAAATATTGTATTTATTGAAAATCGATCAAAATTAATATTATAAATGTGAATGTAACTCTGTCTGTCTGTTGCTCTTTCACGACCAAACCGCTGAACTGAATTTGATGGAATTTCGTATGAAGCAAACTTAAACTCATAGAAAGGTCATAGGCATACTTTTCTGCCTTACACATGACAACCAACACCCGAGCGAAATCGCGTGCGACTATTAATTACAAATAAATTCATAGAGTTTAAGCTAATAACATCTAATTTCGAATATGGATCTCAAATATAAACACAAATTGGAAAATAATTATTATTCAAATGTCGTTATTTAACGTTGCATATTATCGATGTTGTTTTGTTTTCCTTATAGAATACTCCGTACAAGGAAGTTGGTTCAAAAACAATCGCCGTGCAAAGCCTATTTCAATAGTAGGAGCGGTAAATAAAAATAAATTACTTCAACCTTGTATGATATCATTGGTCAAAATCTAAAATTAAAATTATCTATGGTATTCATTTTGGATTTAAAATAGCACTGCAAATTGAACTGGATATAAATAGTTAAGTGTAAGATGACAGGAAACTTGTTAATTTAAGGTTTGTTAATAACTCTTTCTGCCATTGAAATGGTCAATAGTATCATATTTTCAACTTTATTAAAAATCAGCTTAATCGTCGATTTTGTAATACGTAATCGTGTCATTGCTAACGGTCAGCGTATGTATTTAAAACAATACAAAAAGTCAATGAAACTAATGGAATTGTAACATTGCGACATTACGTATCGAATAACTGACTCCGCTGTTCATTCTTGTGTATAATTCCGATTAATTGCTTCAGAATGTAGAATGCATCGTGTGCTCTTTATTTTCTGTTCGATATGTAACGGCCGAGATGGCCCGGCGAATGAAGCAATATAAGCAATAATCTCGATAATTTGCGATAATAGCTTCCTATAATTTAAGGAAAGCAATTTTGCTTCGATGCTTCAAACTATTATACTATTGAAGGTGTATTTTTTCTTTTCATGACATTTTTGACGATATACAGGACACGTTGAATGAAAGTTTGTCCCGGTCAAAGTGAGAGGCATGTTATATCAGTTGTGGAGGAATTCTCGTGAGCCTCAACGGTACTAAGCACATGACACATCGTTCCAATTTGTTATCAGAAATACCAAACATTACTGAGTTGAAGTAAAAAAATTAGTCCAACCATCGTTGCTTGCGTGCTTATAAGCATACTCCATTCGTATTTTTTGTACTACTATATAGTTAATATATCATTTATTAATTTATATTTCATATTACAAGTCAATAGATAATTTATAAATAATAATACTCAAACTAAGTCTTGATCTCTTTCATAATTATTACATAACAATAAATTATTAATAAGATATTACCGATGGTGTGATAACAATATTTTATCATGAAGTAATCAAGCAATGAGTCGTGAAGCCGATCAAATTACGCACTGCGTAAGATGAAAGGGCTTACAAATTATGCAACTCATCTCGACTGGTCTCCTTTCCGGCTTCGACTTACTTTAATTAGCTATTTTTTTTTAACATGATAGATGATTTCTAGTACGGCTGGAGCATGCGCCATATTTTTAATACAACGTCCAATTACGCCCAAATCTATATTCCTAACAATTCGTATTTCTCAATCTAAAGGCTATAAACGTTAATTGCGAACCTAATTTTAAATTTCCGATAGTTTTAAACTGTATTCAGCAGGATACATTCAACTTATTGCTGGATTACTCGAATATGTTCCGCGGGCTATATTCAAACTATAGGCTGTACTATGGCTGATTCATTGTAGGCTTTCTAGGCTAAAGCCTATGGCGGCAAATTGCCAACGGATGTTTATTTACTTGATAAACGTACAAAGCTTTCGATGCATTTTATGGAATCAATAAAATGATTGCATAATTAGTAGGTATACTTTATCATCATTATCATTACATAGTATAAAACAAAGTTGCTTACCGCTGTCTGTCCCTATGTATGCTTAAATCTTTAAAATTACGCAACTGATTTTGATGCGGATTTTTCAATAGATAGAGTAACTCGAGAGGAAGGTTTTTGATTATAATACGTAGGCAATATAGTAGAGAATCACTGATCAATTAGACATTCTCTATTATATTTAGTATCAGCATTGCATCCGTGCGAAGCCGGGTTGGGTCACCAGTTAAAGAATATTTTAATTTAACGTAGATCTCATTAATAGTGAAACATTTTATACTGAATACATTTTTACGAGAGGAAATGAAGGACGCTTAGATATTGCAAAAATTGCAATTACTCACCCCATTGTTGCAGATACTTCAATTTCAGAAACGTGTGTCGAGAGTATCGTCACTTCAGGATAAGTATCGTATGTCATCTGCATCTTAACTTGTTCAGGAAACAGTATATTCTCTGCATTAGGGATATATTTTTTTATTGAATAAAATATATTATCTTCTCAGACTAGTTGAACGTTAACTTTACTCGCCCGAAATTTATATATCTTTACATGTAACACTCAAACTGGGACCTCCAATTTTACCAATTCAAGAAGTTATTTAAAAAAGTAAGACATAAAGTTAAAATAATCGTTTCAGTGGTTTTAGCGTTAAGAGGGACTAGACAGTAGTACTGTCGTATTAATAATAACAGTAGACTTAATTGGATCTGTTTTTCTAGAGTGACTATGAATGAAATAATATGCAATTAAAAATTATAATGTTTTTTTTTTATAAAACTGGGGATATTTTTTAAAGACAAACAAACAAAAGACTAAACAAAGGAATATATATTATATACAAATTATTGATCTAGTTTCTATAATATATCAGTAATATATTATATGGAATAAGTTCCAAACCTTCTCCTTAATGGAAGAGGAGGGAATTACCCAGCTGTGGGAAATTTACAGGCTCTTGTTGTATAATATATTTATAATGATTTCTCTTCTAGCTTAAAACGTAGCCCATATTTAAACGTCACTTAGCACGTATCTACTTGAGCAAATTAATTTGCGCAGGCACGCGCTAAGGGAGAGTAAAACAGTGCAAACAGAAATTACGTACAATCATTATGCAATCATTGTTTATAAAAAACCTGTACTATTGTAAAGCATCGACGTTTTAAAAAAACATCAAAAGCAAACGATTGAAGCGGGACAAACACGGTGAAGTATCTTTTAGCGTTCACTTGTGCAACTAGGAAAGTATGTTCGTGGGTGTCAAAATGACGAATCGTTCAAATACAATAACGTCGCTTATGTCTTTTTAGAAACTTGCTTCCGTTACTACCCAATGAAAATGAAATTAGAACAATAATAATTATCAATAGTTTATTGGTTCTAGATTGAGTAAAATGTTTATGTTAAAATGAACAATATTAGCAATGTTATAATTACATTGTTATAATGCGATATTGCATATAAGATGATACAATAACATTAACACAAAATTTATATAGTTTTGTTTTTGAGATAAATTAAATAAATAAAAGAAAAGGATTCGTTTTGCTAAGGAATAATAGAATTATATACGAGACATAATACAAAAGCGTTTCCAAATAACCATATCTCTCAAACACGATAAGCTACATATACAGTAACAGCCTGCAAATTTCCCACAGCTGGGCTAAGGCCTCCTAACCCATTAAGGAGAGGGTTTAGAATATATACCACCACGCCGTTCCAATTCCAATTGGTGGAATGCACATGAGACAGAATTTCGATGAAATTAGACACATGCAGGTTTCCTCACGATGTTTTCCTTCACCGAGCTACATATACACTTACGATTAATTGAATAAGAAACAAGGTTGTTCGATACGATTAAGGCACGTATAGATAAATTCAAAACAATAAATTGAATCCTGTTTGTCTTGAATAAGTAGTTCAGCAATCCGGCGCTGAGATCACTTTCGCCTCCCTTGTCATCGCTCGATCAACCATAAACTTTCACCGTTCTTATGTCAACGGTTCTCGTGGACTGATAAGCTTTATCTCGACACGATAATAATGAACGTTTCTATGATGTAACAATTAACAGTATATATACAAGGAATATCGTAGCTTAAAAGTAAGACTAAATCTTTCTTTTCAAATTTTTTTTGATTAACGTGGTTATTTTTATTATTACAAGTATTTAAAACGAGATATTTACCATTTTTTTTTTATTTGGTGTAGCTCGATTTCTACATTATCTACGAACTAGTGACTCGCGTCGGCTTCGCACTCCTGCAATGCTGATACATTGTTCATATATTATATACAAAAACCTTCCTCTTAAATCACTCTATCTATTAAACAGAACCGTATCAAAATCCGTTGGGTAATTTTAAAGATATAAACTTGCATTGGAACAGACAGCGGTAAACGACTTTGTTTTATACTATGTAATGATGTTATGTTCACGAGACTGAATGCCTAAAACATGATAAATATCGCGTTTAAAATACTTGTAATAATAAATCTTTCTTGTTTACACTTATGACTATTTTGATGTCATGTATTTCATTATAATATGCTTCATTAATTTTAATATACTTACTTATTATTAATACCTAATTTAATGCAATATAACGAAGCTTTGCCTGTAATGCCTCTGAGCTTTTTCTGATCTAACGCGCGACATTTCTTGATCGCCTTTACGTAAGATGCCATCAACGCATCTAGCTACAAATTTACTACTAAATTGGAATAAACGATGCACATATAAATACATTAGCCACCCGCCCCGGCTTAAATATATAAGAGAATTTGTTTATTGATGACATCACACTACAAACTTCTTATAAAATAATTATCAGTGTTCCTTGACTATATTGTCCATGTATTTATTATATACAAAAACCTTCCTCTCAAATCACTCTATCTATTAAAAAGAACCGCATCAAAATCCGTTGCGTAGTTTTAAAGATTTAAGCATACAAAGGGACATAGGAACAGTGAAAGCGACTTTATACTATGCAGTTATACATATTTGGAAATACGACATGAATAAAATGCTTCTAAGAATATTTTACATGTCTTCTACGACGCCTCTTGTCTTTTTATTTATGTATGTTGTTTTTTCTTAATATACACACATACACATTCCAAATACAAAAATAAGTACTTTGCTGTGCGTATGTAAACCGTACGCACATAAACGTAGAGCCTGAGTGCGTTCAAATACGACCCTAGTGATGTACTATCCAGCGTCAAACAAACTAAAGCACTTTGAGCACGTATCCACTTCTGTGGCTACCGGCTCTAAAGTTGTCTCAGACAATACGACTTCTCAGCTGCTTGTCTGAGTTTGGAATTGTTACCTTTTGTTACCTTAGACGATTTCTTTAGCCGGCTGTCTTAATTACAAGACAAACAAATGGAATACACACTGAAGTGGATATTATTTAGTGTATTAAATTAATAGCTAACACTGATGGCAATTAGTAAGCCCCTTTTCAGATCGATTAGCCACTAGTAAACTGAAACAATTAATTTGTAAATCATTTATAAATAAGTTAACACAAACAAACAAGATAAAAACTTACATATAAATACTAATGTTTTATTAACTAATTCCCATTAGGGAATCCTCATATCTTATAAAGTATTTAAATAAGGTAAAGTAAAGTAACTGCCTGTAAATTTCTCATTGCTGGACAAAGATTCCACCACGCTGTTCCACTGCTGGTTGGTGGAATGCACATGTGGCAGATTTACTCACGATGTTTCCTTTACCGCTGAGCACGAGATCAATTATAAACACAAATTAAACACATATATCTAGTGGTGATTGCATGGGTTTGAACCCGAAATCATCGGTTAAGATGAACGCGTTCTAACCACTGGGAAATCTCGTAAATAAATTAATGAAACTCCATTAATGTTTATTAAAATACATATCTAAATAGATTTAAGGTTCAATTTATAAGGATAAGGGATGTTTATACTAATACATACGCCATATGTACGCTGCATCTGCTAAGACAAAATACATTACAATTGTACACGATTTATATAAAAATAAAGGATTATCATGCATTTATTTATTTTTATTACATTGAAATTTCGCAATAAACATTACATTATAGCAATAAAAATACTCATCAAGTTTATAAAACAAATATTTCTGCACATAACTAGGTACTTAAGCTAAGTGTCTGGCTCCATTCCAACCTTTCTTGTTACTGCGCTATTCCATCTCTTTGGAAAAAGGATTTCAAGACTTTTTAAAGTTCTTTGAATGTCTAGACAATTGCGCATTTATTACTATATAAATAATCATTAAAACACAAACAACTATTAGCAATATATACTTTACAATATTTTAAAACTAATTTTTATCGGTATAAATTTTAACATTGGGTGTTTTTTGCATCAATAACTAATCACAATAATGTTTAAGTCTACATATAATAATCGTAATTTAATACTAACTTATATAATATTTTATGTGTGTTCGAAGCTGAATGGAATTGTTGGGTTGCGTTTCTTGAAAGTTTCTCTGCGATGAGTTCCACGGGTTTCAATACAAAAACGCAACACTAATTGTACACAATAATATACGTATATACATACATATATTATACATAAATATTCAATTCGCAATTAAAGGTAAGCAAAAAAAGCACCAACATATATAGATATAACAATTATAAAAAATACCAGAAAACTTTCATATAACGTATTAATGACCCTAGTAACAGAATCGCTATAATCATTGTAGGTTCTGGTACACATTCAAACATACGGGGTAACAGTCTTGTTTATTATCCGGTTAATTATTATTATCACTGTTTCTTATTGCTATTAATTCGCCTTACACCTCTTATGTTTTCATTTCGTCATTATCGAATTTATACTAAACATATACTACTAAAAATATACTAGCTATTCTTTGCGGCTTCGTTAAAGGTTTGGTAAACCTATTGGGTTAACCTTAGGTAACAACCCACCGGAGATTCCGGCCGATACTCAGAAAGGTCTACTCAAGAATTGAGCTACCATGAAAACATATTTTTTTAAGATCCGACAAAAGACAGATTAACGCGTTTAAACAGGAAAAACAAACTCATTAACTATATTTCATTAGTATAAATCAAATATACCTTTTGACGTTAGGTTGAATATATCCAATTCGAAGTAAAATATTTTATTTTTCTTCACCTCCTCCAAATATCGATATCCTTTTAATCTCGACGATCATCACAGCTCTGAAGCAACTTCACATGCCCAGCATCCGTCAGCTTATCTGACTGATCACGTTCATCCTCTGACGTGATAAGATGTAGATAAGAATAGGACAGACAGGTGCGTAAATGTATTATTAATAATTCAAACGTAATAATGGAAATTATTTAAAAAACAATAAATTTCATATAAATATATAACTTGAGTTTCTCGCTCTCCAGCCAGTTGGATCGATTACTCCAAGGTTACAGGACCTGAATGGATTCAGATCTGAGCGGTGGAATGTTTCTTAGAAAAATGTCTGCGTCAACTGAATTTATATTAGTTCATTTATTGTAATTGAAAACCAATAATAAATACAATAATAAGAGATAACTCGGAAAACATTTATTAACATAAGAATTACTACTAATATTATTAAATATACTAATATTTACTTGGTGGTAGGGCTTTGTGTAAGCCCGTCTGGGTAGGTACCACCCACTCATCAGTTATTCGACCGCCAAATAACAGTACTCAGTATTGTTCCGGTTTGAAGGGTGAGTGAGCCAGTGTAACTACAGGCGCAATGGACATAACATCTTAGTTCCCAAGGTTAGTGGCACACTGACGATGTAAGGAATAGTTAATATTTCTTACAGCGTCATTGTCTATGGACGATGGTGACCACTTACCATCAGGTGGCCCATATGCTTGTCCGCCAACCTATAAAATAAAAAATAAAAAAATTAAATGCTTAAATATATACAAATATGCACTAAAACTAGTTACTGTATTAGGCACAACTTATAATAATTACTAAGATTTTTTAATGTGAATGGTTATATCCCTCTATAATGATATTAAACTTGTATAACGCATGCATGCATTATGGAGTCGCTGTGCCAGATTAGATGACATTTATGCTTACTGCTGTGTGTTATATAGCCTGTATATTATATAAGCTTCCTTAAAATTGAACGCTTGATATCAGCTACTATACTTTAGAGTAGCGATTTCAAACATACAATGTATTCAGATTAATAATATTATTATAGGTTTTAACTCATAGTGTTAAGACACGTTTTCGCATAAAATCTAACTTTTTATGCTTTGTCAGTATTAAGTATTTTATAAAAAATATTAAATAGCGATATAGAATGACAAAATATCTACCAAAACTTGAGACAAGTATATATAGGTACATATATTAAAAATTACTCGAAAGATTATGTTCGAGTAATTTTTAATTTATGTATTGTATAAAATTTTGTTATTTTATTTTGCTAATTATCACAATTAATATTATTTACATAACTAATTGAATTGTCTTGTTGTTTACTTGTAATACTATATTAGTTCATTATATCGAATTTCGAAATAGTTTACAAATAACAATTAGTTTAATAGACCATTAAGCGTGTATTTACTCTACTTGATCGATTCGAGGAACATCCCTTATATATGTTTTTTCTTTACAGTTTATTGGCGAGCCATGCGGACATCACTATCAGTACATGCGAGATCAACGGAGAGGACGCATCTCTCAAACTAAGATATCTAATCCGATAAAGAAATAATCAACGTTCAAGTGTAAATTAGATCGAACGAGAGACGAAACATTCGTCGGCCATTTTGTGATATTGAAACTTGAAGTGGTTCGTGTTCGATTTTCAAAAATTACAATAATCCGATCGTAACGATCCATTGTTGATTTCGTGCCGCGTTTAAACGCGTCGATACTTTAAAGACTAGTGGAGTGAAGTGGTGTAGTAGACTTTAGAGATGGCAACTACGGGCAGTGAGATGTGGCTGCAGTGGTTCGCTTGCTGCTACCAGCCAGCTGCGCAGGCACAGCGCACCCGGCGGAGAATAGACAGATCTATGATTAGTGCACCAACCAATTTCCAACACACAGGACACATCGGTATGTTCTTCATTTTTTATTTATTCACTTCTCAAACTATTCGTTAGCACTTTGATATAATACAGTGCTTCATACATAAATCAATATTTTATTAATTTAACTAATATTAACTATCTAAATAATGACTTATAATTAACTGATTTATAAATTTTGCAATGGTTTTTTTGTTATTTTTTTATATGTCCATGCTTAACTTTTCTTAATTACTTAATTCCTTTTACTTTTTTAATTGTTACATTATAATGTCGTATTACCAAGATAATCCCTATTGAATTTATTTGATATTGATCATCTCTAGACTTCGTAGAATCGAGGGAACTCCACGCTTATGACTCCCCCAAACAATGTACGTAGATAACTAACTATAATTATTGTTTCTGGACTAAACTGGATCAATTGTACTGGCAAGCCCATAAAATTAATTTATTTAAGTGTTTAAAAAAACTTACGATCTTTGGAAACCATCATATCATAAATCCAAATGAGCTCATTTTGAATTTTTAAAAAAATGGCATAGAAATTGGAGTAAAATTCTATTTTTTTTGTTATGTAAGCTCATAGTTAGTTGAATCGTGTTTATGTAAGATTACAATCTTTTATTATAATCTTCAGCAGATATTATTCTTATTCAGCTGTATAATAGTTTTAGTATAGTTATATAATTTTTTTTTCCTCAATTATCAGTACCATTAATTTTAATAGCATTTCATGTGTTATTATAGAATTTTGAAGTATAATATTTGTAATCGATATAATCCTTACAATCGATATATCTGTCAATCGATTAATGACAGCTTTCGAGAACGATGTGAACGACCCAATGATATTGCTAACAAGATATCGACACACGATCCTATCGCATGTTAAGATTGCTTACAGTCTGTGCGCTTACGTATTTGGTGTTACCGTTATTCAAATTATTGAATTTCGAACACTGGTTACTGACTATTCAATTTTAAGCACGTTGCTTATTTAGAAGGCACTCTAATAATAAAAATTATTTTCGTATAACTTACATACCGAATCAAATCAAAATGTTTCCTTATTCAAGTAGAGCTAGAAAGAACCCTTAAATCGTCGTGTTGCAGTTTAAAATTAAATATAACATTTCGATATGCAATTAGTACTGTTTATAAAATGTTGTAAAAATCAATTGTGAACAGTTTTATTTGCAAGAGATTAACTAATTGTCGACACGTTCTGAGAAATGGTAATAAAGGAAAAAATAAATAAAATGAACTATGGTTTGAAAGATCAATTATGTCCAAATAAAGTCAACATCATCCAACGCTTTTTATTTGCAAACAGACTTAGACGTTTATATATTAAATGCTTTTCACACAAACCACTTCTAGTCCTTAAAACGTTATAAAAAACGAAACAAGCGTCGTCATACTACCTTCTGTGGACTAGTTCTAGACATAGCCAAGTTACGCTTACAAAGTACGTTACGATATATTGAAAATTTATTTTAAATCAAAAGAAATACAGCATGCGTTTAAGGATAAAATCTGTATTTCTATACTGATATTATAAATGTGAAATTACGTCTGTCCGTCTGACGCTCTTTCACGATCAAAATAATGAACCGAATTAGATGAAATTTGGAGTTAAGCAAACTTGAACTCCAAGGAAGGGCTACTTTTATCCCCTAAAACGAGAGCAAAGCCACGGGCGACAAGTAGTCTTTTATAAGTTAAAATGCTACTAACAATTTCTCTTTTGCAAATTTAAATAGTTACTAATAGCACAAAGTATTCTCGGGACAGGACTTAATACACAATGAATCGATAAGTGTGTTGGAATGTTTCCAACAAAAATGCTTTCCAAGCTCTCTCTAGGGGGATGGGTACTCATCACGACTCCATACTAGGTCATTTAGTCGTCACAATGCAGAGGATGTCTAGTCAAGATCAACGAAACTACATACTAAGTAGTTATACATCTATACCTATTCTATTTAACGTCATTTATTATATTAAGAGAAAGCAAGCATAACTTAATTTGATATCAGTTTGTTTATTATAAGAAAATCTTTACGTAACTTAAATTTTATGTATAAGACCGAAAGGAAAATCAAAATCAAGTTACAACAAACGATTAAAGTGTATCGCTCATTAAACATGATCGGTAGCTTTTTCAAACGTCACAATATCCAAGCAATGCTCCAACGGAACGCAGGTCTTATGTCACTGAGCATAAAGAACCATTTGAATATCAATGGTTACGTATTATAATTATAGTTACATAAAGGCTATGTCATTAGTATGCTGAATATACACGTGCGTTCCAAATTCGGAGTCAGACCAGCCAGTTGGACGTCTCCTTCCGTATATGGCAAGGAATTGTCGCAGCGTTGCTACAACGAATGAATTCATACAAATTACGTGTAATGCGTCCGACGTCTGCAGTCTGGAATAATTATTGCGTTTATTCCATGGAAATACTAATTTATCGCTGTCCCGTCACGCTCGCCATTATATAACTGTGTGTATTTTTATAAGTTCGTTTTCGATTTCCAATTTTAAATATAACCAACCGATTTCCGGCTACAGCGGATAGATTAGTCTTCGCATTTCTAAAACTGTAATTATTTAGATGTGTTCTGACGTTTTAGAGCCGAGATGGACCAGTGGTTAGAACGCGTGCATCTCAACCGATGGTTACGAGTTCAAACCCAGGCCAGCACCGCTGAATATGCATGTGCCAAATTTGTTTTTATAATTATATATAAACACAAATTAAGCACATGAATGAATGAATGATGAATATATATTATAAATTCGACGGTGAAGCAAACATCGTGAGGAAACCTGCATGTGTCTAATTTCATAGATATTCTGTCACATATGTATTCCACTACCCGCGTTGGAACAGCGTGTTGGAATATGTTCCAAACCTTCTCCTTAAAGGGAGAGAAATTTACAGGCTGCTGTTGGTTTGCCGTTCTGATGACCGATAGTACGGATAACGGTAATCAAATGCAAAGTTACGTGCGATCCTGTGCGTCCAAATTATCAAATATCTTGATACAATTAATTCTCTAACTTATCGATATCAATTGATCTTTTTCAAAGGACTTGATTGATAACATTGATCGCTAATAACATTATCAATGAAGGTATTATTTGACGTTTTCATGTCACAAAGAACAAAGGAAATGTACGTTTCTCTACTGGGTGAAATACTTTACGTTGTGAATTTAGAAAAAGAGACAACATTCGATTCTTAAATACCAGATACTAAATGAAATTGTTTAGAACCTATTTCAAAGTTTATCGCTATTACCAATAGTATTGCTTACAGATGGTATTGCCACGATAGTATTGCTCATATAGATTTATCGATACTATCGATAGTATTGATCAAAACGAAACTATAGACAGTTCTATCGATATTCTGACTAGTGTTCGAGGTCAACTATCGATACTCAAAATATCGATAGTTCTGCAACAAAGATTTGGACGATGAACAGGCAAATGAGCCACTCGATGTTGAGTGATCACAACCACCCAAAGACATCGGTGTAGTAAAAAATATTTAAGCATTCCTATTTCCTTACATAACCAATGCACCGAGAACCTCGGGAACTAAGATGATGTTTCTTACGCCTGTTATGCCTCACTAACCCTTCAAACCGGAATAAAACAACACTAAGTATTGCGGAATACCTGATGAATGGGTACCAACCTAGACTGACTTGCTTAAAGAACTACCATAAATTATAGCTGGCAGATTACTTTTAGCGAATTATATTAGGAGCGTTAACAGTACACATACAAAGTTCTTAACTTATACAATAGTATACTACCAGTTCATTGGTCTTACATATATTAAACTTAAAATGAGTCAGATCGAGTAGATCGTCAATACGCGCTCGTTGGGCTTCAGTGAATTTTAATTAGGAGCAAATTTTAATCGATTTGTTAAACAGCTGGTCCGCTGGCGCTCAATGTAATTATTTCGGGAAGTATTATGTTACAAATCAACGCGAATTTAACTTTGTAATTTTGAAGATAAATTGAACGTGAATTTCTTTCATTGGTTTCCCAAAAGAAAAACTTCCTAAATAATTTGTTTTACGACTTATCTTAACTAATATGATTTATGGTATGAATATGATATTGATTTTGTTGGTTCATTTGTCACGTCTTTAATAATCAAGGGTTTTAGGTGCACAGAGACTGTCTAACATTGTCACATCCAAATAAAACCGCGGGCGAAAAGTAGCTATTAATATGTGGTTAATTTAAGAAATTGTTTACGTAGATAGTTAACGTTTTATTTTATCATTTAGACGGATAAAATATTTTATGAATGATGAATATTTACGATTTCAAGCGTACTCCTTTTGTATTATGTATAAAAAATAGAATGATGCTGTTGTCGTTTGAATTTAAATTTAGAATACCGAAGTACACATTCAATGCTCCCAACCGACGTTCGAATGTTGAAAATAAACTAAGTTCGCCGGCCGAGGCGAGTAAGCAGGCGAGTGACTCATCTCCGTTCTAAACGCGCACAAATGCTGCTTACTTTTTACTTTTTTTATTCAAACATTTGACCTCGCATAAGATTTTTTTTTACACTTACGAATACAAGGAATTTATCTATGTGTTTTTAGTACTATTATCGTGACGCAAGCTTTAGTTCTTACTAACTGTTATTATATTAACAATCACGTAGGTACTTGTGATATTAATAAAGATCACTAACCTAATTCGTTCGCCAAATTACTAACATACAATATGTTGGTTTATATTTTTAACAAGCCCGATGTTTCGACATCGCGCATATGGTTTCGTGTAACATGACGTGACACTATGTAATTAATCGTTTAAACATATAACTAGCATACTAGCTTACATGATGGCGAAATAATCTGTGTCCATAAACAAAACTGAAAGCTGTAAACGTGTTATTTTTGCAAATTTTTTACCCGGTTTTCATCGAACCATTTTTTTATAATTTGATTCCAATTTTAAATTGAATCAAAATAAAAAAAATCGTAATGATTTTTATGACGGCTATTACATTATTTTTGTGTTAAAGGAAAAATATACGAGTTTGCAAACAAAGTAAAAAAAGGGAATCTATAAAGATAGATAAAATACGATATACAGAGAAATTATGAACACTATAATTAGGTACATTATTAGAACATGAAGTCGCGGTCTCGACTGTGGGATGAGCAAAAATATATAATACCTGTTTAGTGAGTTTTTTAAGAATTTTCAGCGCGACGCGTTTCTCGTGTCAGATATATTTATGAGCACTATCGTCGCAGCGTCTTCTACGAAAGATTAATAAATATGTTTGCGCTGTTTCATTGGGACATATGTGTGACCCCATGTACATATGTATAGGACTAAATATATACATGGTTATTGTTAATTCGACGTATTCCCGTTAGAGAGGTGTTAGGGGTGACAGTTTGTATCAATTTTATAACCTCGAAAAAATGGAATAAAATAACATCATTTTCCGGATCGCCATCCCTATCACCGCCTAACGAGAATGACCAATAACCCTGCATCATGCTATAAAAAGTGAAACCAGAACATATCGATTACATGCACTTCATCAAGACAAAAGCAAAAACCTTTCGTAGTGTTAGATATACTTTTAAAATATCCCTTTTAAAAAAGCTTCCAAGTTTATGTTGAATATATTGCCTTATGCGAGTCAGTCAGTTATATTGCCTTATGCGATAAGTTATGACGTTCGTAAGAAGCAGACAGCATTGATTAAACAATTACATAGTGACGTAAAATCAGAGAACACTTGGTGGTAAGGCGTTATGCAGTCCTATCTGGGTACTTACCATATACTTACCACCAAAGAATATACTTAATATTATTATATGTCGTTTTGAAGGGTGAGTGAGACAGTGTTTCTGTCATTCAAAGAGACATGGCATTTTAACTACCAAGATTGGTGGCATTTTGGTGTGTTGTAAGGAATGTTTAATATTCCTTACATTGCCATTTTTTTTGGGTAGTGGTATCCATTTACCATCATCATATTTTGTACATCCGGCAACCTAATACATTAACAAAGAAAAATCACTAAAATAATCTGTAATAACGGCATGTAGAAAGCCATTGCTGGGCTAAGGATGCCCTCCATTTTCAAGAAGAGTTGGAGTTTATTGATATCACACGTTTCTCTAATATGGTCTATTGTACGGTCAAGTATCGGTAACCGTGCCGAGTCTTGATAAATATATAATTCAATAAATTGTTGATTTCCGGTAACGTACCCGTGTAAATAGTTACAATAGATAGATAAAGCGTTAGACACAATACGATCTATTAGCTCGATCGAGTCTCAATAATATCTCGGGATTATTGACAGACGAGCTGTTTATCGATCATTCTAAATTCACCAATTACTATACAAAGTTTGTAAGTAGACTGTTTAAATATTAGCATAGTTAATTTCATAATATATTTTACAAATCTTGAATGTACTTATGACCTTAAAGTAAAAAGAAAAATAGCCTAAAAATATTCCGCTCCCGGGCTGACTTTCTAAACTATTTTTCGATATTTACTGCAAAATATGTCAAGTGTTTTAACTTGATATAATAAGAGAAGGTCAGGGGCATATTCCACCACACAGCTCCAATGCGGGTTGGTGAATTCACATGTGGCAGAGACGCAGAGAGAGTAGATGCTGGTTTCCTCACTCACATGAATTCAGTGGCGCTTGCCAGGGTTTGAACCCGCAATTATCGGTTGAGAAGTAAGCGTTCTAACCACTGTGCTTTCTCAGCTTTTTACTTACATAAAAACTATTATTGTCATCTTTTTCGTCATTATTAAATTAGTAGATAATGATTGTATTATTAGTTAATCTTCCTTTTCAACAACCAAACATTAATTGGCTGAAAACATGATTTTTTATTGACCAGATATTTCGGATAGTCAAACTCACAATGACCTTAATTCATAATGACTTAAGATTATCTCAATTTAACATAAAAACCTTCACCTTTAACTCTGTTATTAACTTTTGTACGAAAATACATTTCATGCATTTAAAACATTTATTATATTACGTAAATGTTTGACGTACCTCAGAACTGACGCTAGAAAAGTAAAATGAAAGAGAAATATAGGTATTAATTGTAAAAAAATTATATCCTACTAAATAAAAACATAAAAACATCACACAAAGTTTCTAAATCATATTGTTACGTAGATAAGATTATCCTTTTATGAATCGTTTATTATAATTAGACATTAAACAAAATGTTTTATGACAACAAAAGACGTGTCCTTACTAGAATAGCACAATTATTGTATTAAAAAATAAATCCAAAAATATTCGGTGGCTTACAATTTCCAAACCTAATATGATTTATTATTTGTATTTCTATATAATACGGCCTGTAAAAAAATTATTATTTTGTCTATGCAAACTTTATTTCAATGTAAAAGCGCATCCAAGCTATTAAATAAAGTAATGTAATTTATTGTAGTTAAACTTCATCTATAAATTATTTGAAGGACGTCTAACGTGGGTCTTAAATCTCACCGGTTTTTTTTTAAATAAGATTGTAAGTATGACATTTGTAAACATAAAATGTAATAATTTTAATAGAAAGTATAGTCATTCTTTAAAGATTTACCGGAAGGGCTTGCATAAAGCCATAAGTACCATCTATTTATCAGATATTCTACTGCCACACAATGGTACTCAGTATTGTTGAGTACCGGTGAGCCAGTGGATCTACAGGCACAAATTTATATTATTTTAGTTTCCATGGTTGTTGGCGTATTGAAGATGTTATAAATAGTTATTTTTTCTGACAGTATTATCTATGGGCAATGGTGGCAATATAGATTTACATTAAAGTAATATTCATTTTATAGGTTAGATTTTAATAAAAATAGTATTCATAATAATATAGTTAAATCATCTATTAAAACTCATTAATTGTACGCACCAGTACATATAACATAACAAAACGTAAATAAGATATGAAAATTAATTTCCAATTCACATATTAGTTGTTAATTAACAATTTTATCTTGCGGTCGCAGTAGAAAGCGACCGATATCACTTCTAACCCATTAATACTGGCTTCGTAATGTAGAAAATAGAAATAATAATTAACACTCATTATTATTTATTATTAATAGCAGCTGTTCGTAGATAATTAAAAAACATGGTTAATAACGCGAAACATTTAATTTAACAATTAAGTTCAATTTATTGTCTTAAACAGAAGTTTAATTACAATATGTTATTTAGTTGTTAATTATGTATATTTTCTTAATCCAATAAATTAAATATTTAATCAAAAATACAGAAAAGTTATCCACGTAAATTATGCATTGCAGATAATAACAATGGTTTAGTAAATAATTAATAATCGTGCATTTACTTAGATAGAGTTTTAGAAATGGTTTCCAGTTCAAAATTATACAAGATGCAACTTGAATATCAACAGATAAATATGAAAATATAGAGCGTGACTGAGTTCATTATTATGATATAAAAATTCTTATTTTCTCTCTTAATAATTAGAATTTTAGAATAAGGTAATTGTCATGACATTAATTCTTTATTTGATTTTCCTATTTTTGGTTCTTACTAACTGTATTTAATCTATGCTTGAGTTAAAACCTGTCTGATAATCGTATTTACGGCAAATTAATTCACATCGCTTTCATTTGCTACAAGTCAGCTTTTGATGCAGATAATAAATAAAAATATTGCTTATTTAACTCGGCACAGATTATATGATAGCATGCTAAGTAATCCTCGTAAAATTTGGAATAAGATTCGAGAATTTGAATTTATTCATTTGACAAAGTAACTTGTCAATTGATATGAAATCTATCGTCGAATTATTTAAATAAGTAAAAGTAAATTAGTTAACCTCCACTGGAGTCAAGTTGTGACGTTGTGTGAGTTTTATAAGAGAGTGGAGTTCTCTTTATATGTAATTAACTCATTTTTTTAAGTTTAATAACTCACTGGGCTTGAACTTACCAATTCACATTAAGAAAGACTCCATGTGGTCATATTAATATTTTAAGCATTTCACTAAATAAAAAACTTATATCAATAACTAATGTGTTTTTTTTATTTCGTCGTATATCAATACGATGAAACTACGATAATAGATTTAGAATTTCTTAGAAATATTTTTCTTAAAATTGATAAGAATGTTTCTTATCAAAATATGACGATTGACAACCCTATTACATAACTATCTGTGTATTTATATTATAAGGAATGTCAGGTGAATCAAGGACGGCTCTCGCAGTCGACCCGAATGGCGCCGTAACTTCACCGGCGACTATTCGAGCGCAAGGTCGTTATTGTTGCACAGAAAGTTCTGATCACGTTTTTTCGTGTTGTCAAAATATATTTTTAATTGTAACTAATTGTATCGATAATATTTTCATTAAATCAAAAATGGCCAGAAAAAAGGTTTTAATAAAAATATGATCTGACATATTCGTTTCGTAGTATCTTGCCATCGATAAATATTCAAGAATTTTATGAATAAAAAAATGTGAAGATATTTACTGTTATATAAAGAAATTTGACATAAATTGAAATAACATAAAGATTACTACCGCATTCTGCTGTCGTATCATTAAACATTTTTTTTATTGAATTATTTGATAAAGCAGGTTTTCTAATTCTCTCAGACTAATTTCATTTGATAACTACGTTTGTATACTATGTTTACGAACCAATATAATACTAGAATAGTTACAATGTCTAGACATTGTAACTATTCTAGTATTATAAGTAATAAAAAATAATATAAGATGCTAAAGGACGTATGAGTAGAGCCTATGATGGTTACAAAGTAATTTATACGCATATAGATTATTCAGTGATATACGAGAATAGACTTAGTACGATGATAAATCAAGGGTGCTATCAATAATAAAGTTAGAAAAAAAGAAACAAAAAGATTTTAATATTCTTCTAAATTTACTTCATACTATTTTTAGCTCAACTAAAGTCCGGTTCGAGAGAAATAGGTCAAGTAACAAAAAAGGCCTTATCTGATCATTTATAATATGACCTATAAAGACTGGCGTGACCAGGCCAATCTAATCCATCCTGTATAATTAATTTCAATAATTAACATCAGTGTCAATTTCATTGTCTGGTGAACGCGCAACCTTACAACTAATTAGATTGAAACGAAGACTTCTTGAATGCGATTGATTTCTAATACTTATATTTTTGTTCAGTTCAAAGTCAATTAAAACTTATAAATACATTTTTATATAAGTTAAATATTATTATAATTGAATACCTTGGTTAAGGTTGTCAACAGCTGTCATTTGTTTTTAAAACATGAAATAGGGTTAAGTGAAAACTTAACCCTTTTTCTAACGTTAGTGCAGGCCAGATATATTTTAAAATAAAATAAATAAATAAAATCACTTTATTTCCAGAACCAAAATTCCAATTTTACAAACACTAATTATTTAATGACTTTACTACACTCCAAATCGACAAATAGGAACTTTTATTAAATAGGATTTTGAGGTTATGGTTATTTTTTAATGAATCTTAACTAATAATTTTATTTGAAAGTTGTAAATTTAAATGCAATATTACTACTATAACATTTTAATTAATTTTAGAATGTAATTTTTAAACATTTTATAGCTTGTCTTTGGGCAGTATACACGAATACCTTGACCTTACTCTATTACTATTGGATAACATAATAATTAATTTGATCTTTGTGTCGTTCCAGGATCAACCGACGTGGACATGCCTTCATCGCTGCTTCACTCCATACAGAACCAGATGCAAAGTAAGGGAGGCTACGAGATGGCATATGGTGTTAAGGTGAGAAAAATAGTATTTCATATATGGTCAAACATCTAGAGAATACCCAAGTTAGAATAAAATTATATCCAACGAACTCCGAATTATAACAGCGTAGTGGAATAATCAAATAAGTCGAATATATTTGTTATTTTCCTTATTGTAAAAGTAGGCGAACTGCCAAATTTGTCATTTGATGATAAATATTCACCACCGCCTAGAGACATTGATGATGTAAAAAAGATTTAACCATTCCTTACATCGTCAGTGCTAAGATAGCTTGTGCCTGTAATAATATTGGTTCACTCAAACTTTCGACATTACTGTTTGACGTTAGTATCAAGGCAGATTAGCAAAAAACTCTACAACCTACTTACCAAAATTATTAAAAAATATAAATTGTTTTAGACGCTATCGTTGTTGACTTTGACCTAAACCTTTAACAATTAATCTAACTAATATTATACCAAACAACAGTATAATAATAGATCAGAATTTTCTATTTATTCAACAAAATAATAGGGTTCCCGCATCTGAAATGAAATAATACCACCAAATATCACATTTTGTATCATTGTATTTTTGTGCGTACTAAATGCAGTAATGTATATACGAGCATATTATGTGTTATTCTATCAATTGTTATACAATAGTTTTTTTTTTTTTTAATAATAAAACGTAAGTATACGCTTTCTCACGTTTTATTATAAGTACGCACTTATATTTATTGTAGATGTACACCATTAACGTCAGTACAAATATAATTAGTAAAGCAAAAACCACAGACTATGTATAGAAACTATGAAGTAATATGATCCATATGGTCTTAAATAAATAAAATATATTTTCTAAAAACTAATGACATTTTTTATTTATTTCCAGGTTTATTGAGCGGAGGCGGCTTTATCAGAGACGTTTGTGACAAAATAGAGTGAAAATATTCTAATATGATCTTAATATGTATTTATTAAAGAAACCTTTAGTTTTAAGATTAGATAGTTATGTTTTGTTGTGTATAGAGAATAACACCGGAGACGAAAATGTATGAGTTACCTAAATTTAGACGTTGCACACACATAGCGATTATATTTGTACCAAATAAGTATAATAAGTCATTTACTATTTGAAAAAGCAAATTGTCTTAACACATAACCTTACAATTTATCCAAATTTGTGTAATCAACCTTTTTGTGAAATGTAAATTATAAATTTGCGTCCTTATATATTTCTTCCTAAGTCAACTATTTAAAAAAAAACAAATACTTCAATTGGGTATTGTTGATTAAAAAAGATCAGTCGTTTAAAACATTATTTTGCTGGTTATGTAATAATATTGTAAGGACGTCGATTGATTTTACTTTGAACCATAGGACGTGATGCACT
Source organism: Vanessa cardui (assembly GCF_905220365.1). Classification (NCBI taxonomy): domain Eukaryota; kingdom Metazoa; phylum Arthropoda; class Insecta; order Lepidoptera; family Nymphalidae; genus Vanessa; species Vanessa cardui. The sequence goes on from NC_061143.1 coordinate 4,810,457, forward strand.
AACAATTTAAGGAGCCATCATTATTTTCCACTTAAGAGAATGTGTACATAGCTTTGTATTTTTATGCTACACATCACTTTATTTTGTACTCATAAATTGGTACTATTACCAATTTTCGTACCTATTAATGTAACTTAGTAACGGTACACATTAAGACGATTCTTTATAAATGGTTTATAATTCCAAATTTTTTATATGATGTTTATAAAAAGTTATTACAATAACACTGCCGAATTAGTAATGTATTCGAAGTTCGAATATGACTTATTAAATTATTTGAACTTGTAAACTTAAACGAATTCGTGAAGAGTAAACATCAACAGTTATACCAAATTGTAGCCTCTATAATCCCTTAGGTAAATTCTGTGTGAGTTTTAAGAATTAGACGAACTTTTCTCATGAATATATAGAAATAAGATGTCTGTATTATCTTCCACGTATGAAATTAGTTGTAGTTTGTTGTGAATTTTTAGTATAATGTCTTCATGCCCGAACGTTTTTGGGCATACGAATGACGAAGAGATTACAACCCAAAACTACAATAGAAGGAAGTTCATTTATAGTCTATAGAGTTTTGTATCTATTTACATCCTGTGCATCGTCGCTGCATTTGCAAAAACTCTTAAAACAAAACGATTGGGACTCTTAATAGGGCATTGTTTAAGCCCACATTTTTTCTCTAGCATAAAGGGGTAGAAATGCTGGCCTCACCGGCACCAACTGCACCGCAATAACCACTTAAAAAATAATGGTATATTTTACGGAGGCATCAGGAAGTCGTTAGTGCATACTGCCGTGTGCGCAAGCTTTTGTGGGTACCCCTGGGTACTACTCTCATTTATAATACCACCAACAAATAATGATAAATTGTAGTGCTGTGATCCGGTTTGAAGGGACATAACATCTAAGATCCCGTATTGAGCAGCGCATTGGCGACAGTGTAAGCACTTATCGCCTTGTCACTGTGGTCTATTTGCTCGTATGACATACGAAACAAATTAAAAAACATATGTATCGTATATGTTGCTCAAAAGATCACAGACTATTTTCGCTTCTGTTATTCCCCGTTCGGTTTTTGCAAACGCAACGACGATACAAGCCGAATACTTATTTAGCAAATCTGTTAATAATTTTGTCATTTTATTGTTAAAACGACAAAGTTGTCTGTAACTCAATATAGTGATATATACATTGTAATTATATTTGAAAAAATATGAATTGTCAAAGAATGTTTTGTTGTTTTATTTTAATACAATTCAGTATTCAAATTTCAATAACTAATTTAATAATACAACATTAAAATGCATCGATTAAATATTGATTATTTTAATAAAATCGATATTATTTATTATACATCGATTTTGTATTTTAAAATATTCAGTTTGAGTAGTACAACGATTTATATGACAAATGTTCAGTTATGCTATTGACCGTATCACTAAAATTCAAAAATCAAAGTACTTTATACTTATTTTCTGGCAATAGTAGACCACCATACTCTATCTATATTTTGACTGACAGACATAGAATGTGACTTTCAATAACCCATTTAAGATTACAAAAAGATCGCTATCTCCCATTATCAGTAAGTACTTATCTCTAACCATCGACAGATTATTCCTCTTAGCTGAATGATGATGCAGTACGTCTTAAACTAATGTGCTGATATTGGGCAAGGACAAGAATATTTTCATTCATTAAACCGCTAAGAAAGGTCATATCATCTTTAGTAAAAAAGCGATGTTAAGGTAAATATGACCTTTGTAAGCTGAATCAAATTCAGGCGGAATAATAAATTAACACCTTTGCCCGTGAACCAAAAAAAAATGTATAGGTACATCAGATTAAAAAAAACTAAGATTGATCATTTTCCTTTTAATAAACACTTCAACATAAAACTTTATCAAAACAAGAATTCTTTATATTTTGGTTACGTTCTATTTTAAGACAACAATATTTTGAAAGGACTTGACTTATAGTTTTATCAGTCAATCAACAATAATTTTAATGATATCACTTGAATATTTGACATAACCTAAAATATAATAACAGTTTTCATAAAATAAACGTATCGAGTGTCATCGTTTTCTGTGTCTGTGTTCGGAGCGAGCGCCGCCTGCCTTGGACTTCTCTTTGTATCTTGAATCATCTGTAAAATTTAATTTCAGTAAAGTTTGAAATGCTGTCTTAATAATTTTATCTTTAGTCTCAAAATAGAAAATAAAGGGCAGATGGAGTGCGAGGAATATCATAGTGAAGCCAGTGGCGTGGCTTGGTGAGGAAGGGCCCCGGTGCGGTGCATAGAAAAAGACTTTGGCCCTCTTCCCCACTTTCCCATCCCTCTTTAACTAATAATTACCCTTTAAAATTATAGATACCAAATAAGATTTTTTTTGCGCAGGGTCGTGATTTTCTATCTTCAGAAGCTTAAGGTTTAGTTTAGAGGCCCCTTCGAACTTGGGGCCCTGGTACACTGCACCACCTAGCCCTACGATGGCTACGCCACAGAAGCGAAGTAAAATCAAAAGCGACTGCAAATTCCGTGTAGTACAAAGTATTTCTGTTAATATGTTAAAAAGTGAATAGAACTATCGCTACAATTAGGTACTTGGAAATATAATCATAAATGTTTTTTCTGCTCCTTGACCCTGACCTCGTCGTAGGATATTATTAGTTACCTCGATCCCTATCTTTGTGTCGATGTCGGCGCTCCTTAGATGTGTGCGAGTCGGGGGAGGATCTCCTTCGGGGGGAGGGCGCGTGCTCTCCCGCCCACCACCACGCCGGTGGAGCGGACGCTCGCGATCTTAGGGGTGACCCAGCGTATCCAGGGGGTATGGGAGGTATCTGACAAGTTTAATCTAATTATTAAAATACTGCTACTATTAATCTAATCGAGATTTATACAATATGTCACACAATTTAAATAACTTTGTAATTTGTATTTAAAATATGTACAGGAGGATAATTGGGTGGCAGTCTGTATGGCGCCGCTGTCGGACCCTCGCCTTCTGCGCACACCAGAGGTGGTGGAACTGCTCGAGTAGGACTTTCGGATGTGGCCAGCTGTGAAAAAATTAAACTCGTATTATATCAAACATGTCTTAGCTCAAATTTCTTCAATATGTGTGAACACAGGATGACATCCCAACCTTCATTGATGGACTTATTGAAATAAACTAATCTAACTGTGCGGAAGACATATAGATCTCAATAAACTTGACTGTATATTCCCTCACGCTTATAAATCGACGAAACGGCAAAATTAACACGACCAGACTCTGGAGTCTAGAGCAGTAACGACTTTATGTGCTAACTTAGATCCAAATTCTGGGTTGCCATTTTGAATTTCTTGACAGAACAATTTAAATTCTTTCTATCAGATTGGTTACAGGCAACGAACCCGAGATGACTTCAGTAACCTTATAAACTATATCAGTCTCATTACAAAAAGTGGTTTAACGAAAAACTTTGGTTTAAACTACGGTTTAAGCAAAAACGTTATTATAAAAAAGGGTTTAGCGATAAACCATAGATTATACTGTGGACTAACGTTAAACCTCAGCAAGTCTAGTCCAGTCTAGACTAGTCCAATGAGAAATGTTTATCTTTTTCATTTATTGGGTTTACCGAAACTTATGACATTATTTTGTATAAATTTATGACAGTATCAAACTTATTAATTAAATAAACGAAATGATATGCCAAAACTCATGCTGTAAAGATTAAACTAAATTAACTTAGAAGTAGATTGCAGGACTTTAGGAATATTATTTTTTTTTGTAGATAAAACAAAAGCTGTATGTGATAAAATTAATGGGTTTAGTAAATCTTTTAAATCACGTGAAGTTTACTAAGGGGGCAGTAGAGGGGGGGGGGTCAGTTTAAATAGGTTTTGGTGCAAGATGCTTTCATTTCAAGACTTCTATCAAGAACTAACAGACAGCACCCACTGGCTGCGGTCGCGGCTGATGGAACTCTTTTAAATCAGGAACATGTATCTTCTACACTCTTAGGTTTAATTAAATAAAATCACCTGTTGCTTGAGGTTATTGAAGTCGTTGCTCATGTCGCGGTACCGTTGCAGGCATTCCTGCCACATGTTGGCCATTTCTGACATTTCTGACCTTTGCTTGTTTATTTCCTCCTAAAAAGAAAAAGTATGACAACAAAAAATCTCAATGACGAAATAAATTTGGTACTAAGATGATATTATATTACACAACAAAATTTTATAAAAGCAATCTTTATTTTCTGTTTGAACTACTACAACAGAATGTAGTATGCTAGGTTGAACTGTCAAACAACAAACTTGGTGGTAGTACTTTTTGAAAGCCGTCTGGATAGGGAACACTCAATCATCAGATATTCTATCACCAAACAGTAGTAGTATTGATGTTTTTCTGATTGAAGAGTGAGTGTTACAAGAGCCAGTGTTACTACATATAACAAATACATAACATCTTAACTCCCAAGGTTGATGGGGCATTCTGTGATGTAAGGAATGATTATTATTACAACGTCATTTTCTATGGATGACCACATAACATCAGAAAACACGTTTACCAACCTAGAACAGCTAGAAAAGTGAAATAAATTAAGAAATTTAATATAATACAATGCCCTCAAATAAATGCCCTTTTTTAATACTAAAATACCTATGAAAAGAACTTCAACTTCTAAACAAACGCTGCACACAGTCAAAACAATGCTATTAAGAGTTAACAGAAACTGACAAGCTGTGTGACAAGCGGTATCAAAGATCTTACTTATCACGCCATTAGTCAAATACTATGAACAAGTCACTCCAAGCCTATGATAAGGAGTCTTGTAAGTTGTTAAATATATTATTATACGGAAAAAATATATAATATGCATGTGTCTAATTTCATAAAGAACCGGCCATATGTGTATTCCCCCAACCGGCATTGGAACAGCAAGGGAGAGGAGGTCTTAGCCCAGCAGTGGGAAATATACAAGCTGATGTTGTTGTTGATGATCTTCTATAAACATCCAAGTATCCACGGCACCGAGAGCCACGATGGCCCAGTGGTTACAACTCGTGCATCTTAACCGATGATTTCGGGTTCAAACCCAGGCAAGCACCACTATATATAAGTGCTTAATTTGTGTTTATAATTCATCTCGCGCTCGGCGGTGAAGGAAAACATCGTGAGGAAACCTGCATGTATCTAGTTTCATTGAAATTCTGACGCATTCCACCAACCCGCATTGGAACAGCGTGGTGGAATATGTTCCAAGCCCTCTCCTTAATGAGAGAGGAGGCCATTAGCCCAGCAGTGGGAAATTTACAGGCTGTGACTCACTTTATCCACGGCACAATAGAGATTTTATCTATAATAATAAATAACTCGTACCATGAGCCTTGCGTCAGTGTCGCCGACATCGCGAGCGACGGTCTCGTAGCGCCGCATGCACTCGCGCCACAGACGCAGCTGCTCGACGGCCGATTCGCGAACATTCGCCGCAGATTGCTACATAAAACATTTCATTCGGAACATTCACGTCGATTACGATACTTTTTAATTCATACTTATTATCTGACAGTTCTCTCAATTCTTGTAACTCCGGCATTGGAAGTTGAACAAGTTTTTATTGAGAGAAACTATACATGGAAAACGATCAATATGAATTCAATGCATTTTGGTATATTATATGTTCTCTGTATATAATATAATAGGTATTAGTCTTAAATCAATTATTATAGTAGCTAAAACATGTATGCAATTTACAGCATTTCTGTAGTGTAATGTGAAATCACTGATGTGTCTAACTAAGTACTAACTTCAACTGTATTCGGACTTTGAGTTTGTGAAACGCCTTTGAAGCACCGCATCAACTCTTTCCACAGTTTCATCATTTTATCCATCGCCTCACGCTGTTCCGATATCTCTTGCTAAAATATAATTAAAATATTTAAACTAATATCATATTATATTTAACTAAACTAGTAACAATAAAACAACAAACAAATACCTTGACGACTCGCAAGTAATTACTTTTCCCACTCATCGTGCTGGTCTCACCGTCTGCGACGCTCAGCCCCGAATCCCTTTCTCTCTCCGAGTACCTATCCCTATAGTCCTCATCTCTCGACGCCACAGAGACACGTTCAAATTTTTCCAAATTTCTCCGTGATCTACGTTCTTTACTCGGCAATGTTGCAAAATTTCTTTCCGGAATGTCTTTCTCGTAGTATTTATCTCTGCCTTTACTAGATTCATATCTTCTTTCTGTATAATCGCGATCGTTGTAAGGAGTGTCCTTAATTCCATCACTTCTAGCTGTTCTTCTATAACTTCTTTCGTCAATATATCTCTCTCTATTCAAATCGAAACTTCTGCTGGCTTTTTGCTCGCATGGTCGCCGCCTCTCGTCATATTTTCTGTTTATTCGATCATCAAATTCTCTGTTGTCCCTTCGTTCGGGCACACTAGACCTGTATTTACCATTAATACAACTTTTAGTAGGGGAAATTTCGGGTGGATAACTTCTATATATTTCGCCTTCGTAGTGTTTCGTTTCAACATTAACTTTACTCGTATATCTGGCCGGTTGTTTTTCATATGGATCGCAACAAACGCATTTATCCTTCCGGCTGTCTATCGGAACAGGTATGTTGTCCTGACTTCGGTTTCTACTGTGAAAATGTTCATGGCTACGTATTCTCGAAGGCGAATAATTGTCTCTGGAATAATCACGACTGCTGTGTCGTACTGTTCGTTGCGTTTCGTCGAGCAAATCGCGACGCGATGCAACTTCACATTGCAATGACTTATGACTTTGCGAACGAGGCTGTGAGCGAAAAAGAAACAAGTGAAAATTGTATTAATTGTCTGTTTTTAATATTACCGAAATATTGCCGAATATTAAAACAAGTAATAAATGAAAATTAAAAATATTAGCTTACAACTTGGTTTATAGGAGTATAATGTGCCGTTTTCTCATTCATCTGAGCGCAAAGCTTCGCAAATGTTTCGAAAAGTGCTGCTTGGTCTAGCCCACGAGTTTCGTCTTTAGTTGGCCTGGATAAAGAGATTTTCAGTAATCCAAAATGTTGAAATTAAAAAATTAAAAAAAGTTTCCACCAATCAATCAATCAAAATTTAAATGTAATTTTCATTTTAGAACGTAACAAAATAAAATCGAAGAATAAGATCAAAATTAGCTTGCCTTACTGTTACACTAGTACACACTTTAGTAATTAAACAAAAAATACAAAAATAAACTTCAGCTGAATTGTAAGTAGGTGCCAATTCTAGGATCTAGAGGAACGAATTAAGAAGGTTATGATTGCTTCGCAATTTTCTCCTGATTAAACTTACATAGTTGTGTTAATAGGAAATATATATGTAGGAAATACATAATAGGCAAATGGCAATGAAGAATAAAAACGGTATCCTTGGATTGATATGGCAACACTGATCCAGACTTAATTGCTTTTACATACTTTTCACGTTCCCTATCGTCCCGATGTCTCCGATGGTGGTGTCGGCGTTCCCTCGAAACTGAAACATCGCGATCGTGACTCGTGCGCCGATCTCCGTGGCGACGGCTATGACGATGTCTAATAAAAAACAAAATAAATTTTAGATTTGTATATGATAACACGAAAATTAATATATAGACAATCTCTCAAAAGTTTTACTTTTTTAATCAAACTATTTACAAGGTACATGACATTGTTACAAATTATTATAATATAAAGATTATGCTTGTATAATGAATAAAGTTAATAAAATATAATTTAGTATAAATTGACACCTAATTAGTAACAAATGTTTTTTTATATATAAATTAAAAAATATATATTGGCAGTATTAAATGTATTGTTATATTTATTATTGGCTTACTTTTTCTTGTCTCTTTTAATGGCTTCTTCCAGAAATGCATATATAAATGAATCTTGGTCCTTCGGAACAGATGATATTTGATCATCACCAACCTAAGAGATCATTTTAATAAATATAGTTAACATAAATTTAAAAATTGTTGTTGTGTACCCATAACTCTTTTTTTTTTGCGCCGGCACATCTATTTTGTACGAACTTTGCTTTCGTTATATATATATTATGTATTTAATAACAGAAAATATTCAATCTTTTAAAAATTTTTCCTTGTGACAATTTCAGACAGTTGACTCCAATATAAGGACTCCACTCCACATTAAAGAACTTCTTTCCAATAAAAAAGGTTAATTTATAATAATAATGTGTAAAATCACCTGCAGGTTTGGCGAAATAGACCGTGGCGTTGATACTAGACCAGCTTTCAGAGCTAGAGATATTCCATCTCGCCTGTAGTTAATAAAATATTAAGTTCGCGTCTTCGAGTCTATACTACAATAAAATTTATGAAAGAAAGAAATTTGAACTAGAAACTGAGCTTTACAAACACAGTTTCAGTAATAAAGTAAATCTCATTAATCTATAATCTATGGTATCAAATTGTAGTCGTGTTAAAAATTTTGTACCTAACTTTCTAGGGCTGCAAATATTGACATATAGCCAGTGTGTCTAAATTTATAGTGATTTATATTAAAGATGCTATGCATATGCTATATGCAATAATTGGTAAAAAAATATAAAACCGGTGACTCTCTTTAAACAAAACTTTAAAAAAGATCTGACTTGCTCGGTCTGAGCTATTTCTTTATGCATGAAGTACTGGATTTTGAGAGAGATTGTTAAACTTGAAAATTTCATCAGGGCCAGATTCTGAACGAAAGATTGTAATACACTTCTATATTTATAAGCCTACTCCGTACGACACAAAGTCTCCTTCATTTCATTGATTAAACTATTGCCTATAATATAAAGTAAGTAAAGTAGAGTAACAGCCTGTAAATTACCCACTGCTGGGCTAAGGCCTCCTCTTCCATTAAGGAGAGGGTTTGGAACATATTCCACCACGCTGTCCCACTGCGGGTTGATGAAACGCACATGTGGCAGAATTTCGATGAAATTAGACACATGCAGGTTTCCTCATGATATTTTCCTTCACCGCCGAGCACGAGATGAATTATAAAAACAAATTAAGCACATATAAATAGTGGTGCTTGCCTGGGTTTGAACCAGAAATCATCGATTAAGATGCACGCGTTCTAACCACTGGGCCATCTCAGCTCACGATTGCTAAATATATGTAATATGGTGCGAAAAATGACCCTTGCCGACTTTTAAAATATCGTAAATGAAATATAAACGATGGATCGTATTTTTACATATACTATGGGAATTGTCACACTTACACTGCTAACACTACTTGGTTGATTCTAATCTTTAAATTCTACGTCAGTAATGTGTGGGATTTGTATTATACAAGTAATCATACGCAAGTCGACGGTGTCGGCGTGGTGAGCGAGGTCGGTGCGCTTCGTCGGGAGAACGAGACATTGAAGGACTGCTGTCTCTGTATATAGATTAACTTTATTGATATCTAGTCGCAAACTAAGTTAAAGAAACTTCTGAGCAACGGTTCTTATTGAAGAAGAGGTTTTGAAAACTCAAGCCTGGTTAAGAAACCATCTTTACTTTAATTTAAAATGTTTCAAAAATAATACAGTCTCGTGAACATATTCATAAAAAATATAGTTTTGGAGATTAACTTAAAACGTGTAGCAGTATCTCATGAGAACTTAAAATGTTTTCTATTTTGTCTTAGTATTTAGAATAATTTTAAAACGTTTATCCGTTAATTCATTTTCATTTATTACTTTCAAAGGGTCTTGCATGGAAGTCAAAAAGAAGCTATCAACGTATCTGCGTTTTCTAACCTCTTAATTATATTTGATTCTTGATCTCCATCGATACATTGACCAGTTGAAATGTCTTGAAGACTCGTCTTTGCCGACATCAGCCGACGCCCGTTCCCTTGACAACCCTGGAGGAATTACTAGTATACCGTCTTTGCAATCAGAAGCTATACCAACTTTATTACTTATATATGCATATGTAAAACGATATTATATTGTCTATCGTAATAGTATTTACATAGATAATAAATCAAAATATTTGAATTGACAATTAACATTTTTTTTTTATTTCTATATTTTTCCTTTAATATATATGAAAACAATTTAAAAAAAAATACTCTGTAGGAATATTAGTTTAGTAACATTTATGAATTCCGTATAAAATGAATCTAATAGGTATTTATCCCGCAGTCAATTAATTTATAAATATAATTTGGTAAAGGACAAATCGCAAGATCATTAAGATTTAAATTTCTCCTATATTTTGTATAGACTCCGACTCGACTTTTATTGTAAGGATTACAGCTCTTGTGAACGAACAACGAAAGCGCCGAAATAATAACGCTGATTAGGAAAAAAAAATTAAAGGGTCATTCAGTTGTAATATAATAAGTAATCGTAACTTTTATCAGAGTTTTTAGAGTTAGCAATTTCATGTTGTTTTTTGAATGACAGTGAATACTATACAACAACAGCGTGTAAATTTCCCACAGCTGGGCTAAGGCCTCCTCTTTGAGGAGGTTTGGAACATATTCACCACCCTATTCCAATGCCAATTGGTGGACTACACATGTGATAGAATTTACATAAAATTCGACACATGTAAGTGATCCTTCACTGCCGAGCACGAGATGAATTTCAAACACAAATTAACCACATGAATATTGAGTGGTGCTTGCCTGGGTTTGACGTTGGAAGCCGCAATCTTAGGTTAAGTTGCACGCGTTCTAACCACTGAGCCACCTCGGCTTTTATATGTATATGTGAATAGTATACTTAGGGTATAACCTCGCTGGTCCTCGACCATACTTACGCCAGTAGACTCGTCCGTAGCCATCGAATTACTGTCATCACCTTCACGTTTTTTTCGGGTGCGCTTACGTTTCGACGCCTCGAAAACTTTAAATACTTTCTTACTATCACTCGGCTGACATTCCATCTTATATCTTCAAATGGATCGCGAAACATGTGATTAATTTCACAAAATTTTATACATTATTCTTACCGCTTTCAAATATGTTACTTATATTACGTAATTTTAATAGTTAAAAATAATTCGGAATTTTCTTATGTTTGATAACCAAAAAAACACGGACAGAAATTATTGTGTCATTCCTAGTAATTGAAAAAAGAATACTGTTACAATGTCAATCTTTAATGCCAGGTTTGTTTTTAAATTTATAGATGTTTGCATCTATGGCAGCTGTTTCGACAGAAATCGTCCCTTAAAATGCCCAAGAAATTTATCGCATATGTTTATACAAAAAATCCCAATGAAAGTATTATCCCAACGTAAGTAAGAAAGGCTTTCGGTATTTAAGCTTTATCACACAGCGGACGGGGAAACGACGAGACTTTTGAGATAGATTTTGTAATAAAATATCAAATAATTTTATGTTAAATCGGTGTTTTAGTCTTGCTTTTAATTGCGTTTGATAACGCAACACACTGGCACACCGTCCGTAGTCTAACAACGCCATTTTCGCATAAGTTAGATGGTATTAAAGACGAATTAGTATCTTAGATAGCCTTAGCTTGATCGCAATGAAATTGATCATGAGTCATCCGTAGTGGTAAGACTTTGTACTAGGCTTTTGATAAATATCAAACTCTTATCAGATATTTCTATTATTTTATTATTATTTTCTATTATTGTGTTCTGGGTTAAAGGATGCGTGAGCCGAATAAACACAACAGATATATCTTAGCTATTAAGGTTGGTGACGCAGTAGCGTGTCAAGAAAGCTTATTATTACTTGCAGCACCAACGTCTATGGGCCAGGGTTGATTACTTACCATCAGCGTCTGTCAGCCTTTTCGCTCTTCTGTCTTCAAATATTATTAAAAATAAGTCACTTAATGCATTGTAACGCCATTTTTGAGACAAGTATGACATAGATGTTTTACTATATTATTATATATATTTTTGTGATATAATAGGTTATTTATGTGTAAAATGCCATATTTTTTGTTAAATTATTAAAAATGTTTTAAATAACTATTTTTTGTAATTTGTTTGCATATCATTCGTACAGAGATTTGTTTGAAATTATGTAAATCTCGTAAAACATTTCGTACTAGTCATTTAAAACAAGAAACGATGTTTCATATCCAGTAATAGTACTTTTTTAATCAATATTATTATGCAAGTGTGAAAATAACAATTAATTTTAGTAAGAAATATGCTATGCTGCTCATTTATATTTTTCTCATATTCATAAAACAAAAAAAACTTTAATCATAATTTGGAACCAAGGTGTGTGGAATTTTAAAATGCCAATTAGAAAAGAAAATAATGAAATCAGATTCAATTTCAATATATTATAGATTATTGTAATAATTCACATTAAACTTAATTAAAACTTATAGCCCACATAAGCTCCTCACTCCACTCACTACTCTCTTATAGACAAGGCGCTAAGGTACTCGGTATAAAATCTCCATCATAAAACCAATAAACAGATTCAAGTCCCATTTTATTATAAAAATCAAAATTACGAGTTATAATACATCTGTTTCTCAATCGAACAATAGAAATCGATTATAGCACATTGACATTCTTGTAAATAAATCATCATGGACATAAATAACAAAAATCAGATTGTACAGCCTAACGCTCGAAGCTCCGGCGCATCGAGCGATCGCGGCCGCGGCGGGCGCCGTATCACTATATGTACACGTACCCAGCGGTAGTCAGTCTGTCGCGCCCGCCGCGCCGCTCACCAACGTCACGTCACCGCGTCACGATATCACGTCACGTCACTGCATCACGTCGCCGCGTCGCGTGGCACTGAGTGTCCTCACTTGTCATCCTGTCGCGGCTCGTCGGCTCGCTGCTGGCTACAGTGGTACAGCACATCCGCCAGCTCGTGCGCCACCTTCTGGTCGAGGATCTGGCTCATGACGAGGGAAAGCAGGCGTCGCTCGTGGCGTCGGATGAGCGGGCGGTTCTCCGGGTGCTCGGCTAGGCGCAGCAGGGTAGCGGCGGCGCGGCGCAGCATGTCCAGGGACGTGCCCATGGCGTCGGGGTTGTCCCGGAGCGCCGCCACGCCGTGCTGGTTGGCCACGCCCAGCGCCGTCTGCTCGGCGCGCTCGATGAACGCCACCAGCTGCGCCACGGCCGGCGCGTGCAGCGCCACCTCGCGCGCCGCCGCGCCGCCCGCGCCCGCCAGGTAGTGCAGCAGGTTGACGGCGAACTCGCGGACGACGAGTCGCTCGGGCCGGCACAGGTCGCGCGCGAGCCCCGCGCACAGCGCCGCGATGCGGCCGCGCGGCGGCGTCGCCAGCACCAGGTCCACGTTCGCATCCGTCACGCACAGCTTGCACAGCGCCTCGAGCGCCAGCCGCCGCGGCGACAGCGGCGACCCGGGAGCGGCCGCCGGCGGGGCGTCGCCGGCCACGGCCGCCGGGCACACGCTCCAGTGAAGTAGGCCGTCCAACAGCGGCCGCGCTACCGCCTCCGGTTGCCCCGAGAGCTCGACGCTGCCGGCGATGTTGGCGCAGCAAACGAGCGCATCCTCGCGAAGCTGCGCTAACGTGTCCCACCACCACTCGTTCTCTCCGCGTAAGCTCGAACAGCACGCGTCGGCGTCGACCTCGTCCCGCGCCGCCCGCTCGTAGGCGCGCGCTCGGGCCGCTCGTGGGGCATGCTCGTGATGCAGCAACAACAATTTGCCCGCTAGTGCGAGGAAGGCGCCCGATCGCGAAAATTCCGCTTCATTACCGGGCACGAAAGTGAGTCCGCGTAAAATATTAGAAAGGGCTATACACCGCTTGGCGAGGGCGTCTCTCGACTCGTTGACCAGGTTGAGGCTGGGCTCGTCCCGCGTGTAGCACTCGTCCTCGTAGTCTTCGAGCCGACGGCGCTTCAGCACGCCAGCAGGGTCGCGAATCTGCAGCGGCGGCCGGCGCTCGGGTTCGAGTTCCATGGGTTCCGCCTCGAGGTTATCGCCGTCGGGCTCGACGGAGACGTCGCGCGGGGCCGGCTCGGGTTCGGGCTCGGCGCGCGGGGAGGCGGGGGGCGCGGGCGCGGCGGGCGGCGACGGCGGCCTCGAGCCGGGCAGCACGCGCACGAAGGGCAAGTGTACGAATTCTCCGCGGAAGCAGGGCATGACGTGAGCTCCTCCGCCCGAGTCTCCGCCGATCTGCCAAGGCTCGAGCACGTCTTCGACGTCGCGGTCGGGCTCTGGATCTTCCGGTGCAAACAGGTCTTCGTCGGAACGGGTCGCGACCGTCACGGGAAGACGGCGCCTGGATTCGAGCGTATAGTTCTCACAGGAGAGCAAACGGACGCGATCGCCGGGGTCAGGTGGCTCTGCTCTCCGCCGCGTCTTGGCTGCGGGTTCAGGGCTGGAGGGCGGCGCGTACCAAGGTTCGCTTTCAGCTGCGGGTGCGTCAAATACGTCACTGAGGCTCTTGTGGAAGTGTTCCAAGAGTAGATCGAGCAGACCGGGCATGTGCTGGAGGCCGAAGTAGCCTATGCAGTTGTCATCAAACAGGAGTATATTCAGGATATCTAACGCCCAGCAGGTTTCAGCGAGCAGGCCCGACTTAAGCGCCATCATAATGCGCCACGCATCAACCGGAGCCACGTCGGCCTTCGTCAGTCGACGTCGCTTTTCTGCGGATGGCACAGTCGCCTCTATACACTCCGCGGGAAACGTTAATTCTCTTTTGATCTGCCCGACGCCCGAAGCTGCTCCCTGTAAAACAAAAAATATAGGATATTTAAAATATAAAAAAGGCTAAAATATAACAGTTTGAAAAAACCCGCTCTTCATTTTCTATTAAAGAAACCTTTATGCATGCATGACTGGTAGTTAAATCTTAAAAAAACACAGATTTTCGTAGCAACATAAACTTAAACGACTCCTAACAAAAGTTACTGATATCTACGTAAGTACTGAAAGGTGAGTTTTTGATTTTTCTCAAACAGCATGTACGGAATAAGATAAAGAAGCAGATGAGTGCACGCGTGCGAGCGAGTGATGAGTGCGGGTGAACTCACGGGCGAGTGCGCGGTGGGCGGCAGTTCCTGCGGCGGCCGCGCGCCCCACGCCGCGCCGCCCGCCGCCTACAACACCCAACAGCGCGCCGTTACCATCACTACCCCCTTCTCGATAAACTACACGATAAGCCCTTCAAACGCGGTACCCTTTCGCAGTTTACTATTCGTATAAATATTTTTCTAGATTTTGTTCTACGATTTTACAGAAGAAAAAAGATTATTTGTACCGCACGCATTATTTTCTTCCTTAAAGCGAATGTTGTTCAAAAAATGCACTAATTTGAAAGCAAAGTGAAACATTCAAATTAATCTGGGATTATCGTGCAAATTGATTATCTTAATAAATGCAAATATGGCAACATAAGTATAGTAATGAAAATATAGAACTTATTTTTATTTCCTAGTAAATAGGAAATAATGTTAGTTACATTATTTTAAATTCAAACTTTTTTTTAATCGTTCTAAGTACAAGCATGATATGAATGAATGAGTGAATGAATAGATTAAACACTGACTTAAAATTACCTACATATTATATTACTTTCAAAATATTTATTTCACAAGCAAAATATCAAATAACTGGTCCTTAAATTCGACACTGCCACTCATTTGCCACTAGAGGCTCGACCAGATCGTGTGTAATTTAATATTCATAATGGCATTTATCAGTAGTACCAACTTACAAGGCAGAATTCAAATCTCGAATCGACCTGGAACTGCGAAGCAAGTATCGGTGGCGGGCTTACCGGCGGGTGGTAGGGCTGGTGCTGGTGCTGGTGCTGATGCTGGTGCGGCCAGGCGGGCTGGTGCTGGTGCAGCGGCGCGTGCTGCAGCGGGCCGGGCGCGCGCCAGGCGGGCGCGGGCGCGGCGCGCGGGAAGCTGCCGCCCCACGCGCTGCCCGCGAAGCGCGCGCCGCCGCCGCCCGGGTACGGGCCCTCCGCCTTGGCGAAGTCGGGGTGCCGCCGGGGCGCGCCCGCCGCCGCCGCCGCCGCGCCCACCGCTCCCGCTCCTCCCTTCACGCCGTACTGTCCGCGTTATATATGCATATCATTTATACTCGAGCTGTGTGCCCCGCTAAGGTGCCACCGCGACTCGACGGCGAGCGATCTCGCGCGAGTTCTTTGTTCACATTCAGTAGCCTCCAGACAGGAACGAAATAAAACGATGGTGACGAGTACTTATAAATAAATCGATTTTAAACGTAACCTTAGCGGAGCAACTTAAATAATATATTGATTCAGTTGATCGCAGGGGAAGCTGAACTTTTTAAAAACTTAAATATTAGAGCAACAGCTTGAAAATATAGCAGTAAGTAACTTAATTAAAGACGAAGAGTTCAGCTTCCGCGACACATTAATTACACTAGCCGTGAGCCCAAATATGATTATAATGATGAATAAACCGTCGAGTGTTCCGAACGCATCTCAAACTATGCCATATTATGCAAACAGCTTGTACGGGCTCGTTAAGATGAGTTGAAACGGACCGCAATTTACAAAGCTACAACGACGATGTTCCACTTATAGCTAAGCTTACATGATAACTGTGAAAGCATGCAAATGAATCAGTGACATTTTTTTATCACGTAAAGCCACCACCACACACTCTAAACCTTAACTTCCATGTTTTGTTTTCTTTGTTAAATTTTGAGTCGGGTTTTTTGTTCCGAATAGTTACGGTTCTTCGACCGAAAATCGAAAAGCCAATTAATCACACCGCAAGCCAAAATTTAGTTAAACGAAAACTGAAGAAAAATTAATAGTGAGAGCTTGAAATTTCGTTAAGCGAGTGGTATTATTTATAAAAAAAAAAAAATTAAATGAAGCCAAAACCACGGATGAGTTTCACCTTTACAGTCGAGCTGTAATTCTCGACACCGAGTCATCGGAGTCGAGCCTTACAGAGGACATCGACACCACTTCATAATTGGGATTCACCGAAGAGATAGCAGGGTGACGTGTTTAACGAGGGTGAGTGAGTAAACACTCATCGGAAGTGACATCCTAATGAAATCGTCTAGGGGGGGTGCACTATACGATGTCGCTAGGGTCTATCGTGTAGGTCGTCTATGTGAGGGATGGCAAGTGCCCAATCACGAAGCGGTGCGCGGCGGTGCGGCGGGCCGAGACCGATCGCCAATATGGGAAGCGGTGTTGAGTGCGTGGTACAAACGGGGCGTCCGTACGTAGGGGCGGACGGGCGACGGCAGCGGCGCCACGAGCTGGCGCGCGAGCTGCGAGCTCATGAGCGCGCCCGCGACCTGCGCCCCGCCGGACATCTACACAACACACTGCGTCAGCGCCTCGCACTCCTTACCATCCACACGATACGTCGCTATCTCGCTTATTTCGTATTCGCACATAATGCTAACGTACACCGAATTCTACAGATCTTATTATTTATTACGTATATAATGTAAAATATTATAAATCTCACAACATAATACTGAATTTAAATCGGCAGTATCATATAGTATAGAAATGATTTCATTTCTAAAGTATGGTTGTAAGTATGTGAATTCTTTGAATATTTCATAATATCTTTATAATAACTTTATGACAGCAGACTCGCATACAATATAATGAAATACTTTTCAAATCTATTTGTCGCCAATTATTTAACGTAAGTTAACAACATTTAGAAAAGCACATGTTACAATATAAAAACATTCATATAAATCTGCTCCTTACATGCTAGTCATGCTCGTAACGAATACGGTTCTACACAATAAATTAGATATAATATGCCGCGTGTAACCTTAGATTCGAATCTAAAATTAGAACTGACGAAGATCCACTACGAATTGTCGTCCGATCCGCCGGTAACGTTTTTCAAATATATCTCGAGTAGCGATCGTCACAGTTCGCAATGGACCTCAAGCGTCCCGCCGGGCGCGCAGATACACACCTCGTGCGGCTGCTGCGGCGAGTGCGGCGGGTGCGGCGGGTGCGGCGGGTGCTGCGGGTGCGGCGGGTGCGGCGGGTGCGGGTGCGGGTGCGGCGCGCGGTAGTAGTCGGGGTAGGGCTGCGCGGGGTGCGCCGGGTGCGCCGGGTGCGCGGGGTGCGCGGGCTGCGCGGGCGGCGGCGCGGCGGGCTGCGCGGGCGCGGGCTGCGCCGCCGCCGCGCCGCCCGCCGGCGCGCCCGCGCGGTAGCCGCCGCCGTAGCCGCCGTACCGGTACTCGCCCCCCGAGCCGTAGCCCCTGCGGCGACACACGCTGTTAGCGATCGAAACCAACTCTTTTTTACTTGGTGGTAGGGCTTCGTGCAAGCCCGTCTGGGTAGGTACCACCCACTCATCAGTTATTCTACCGCCAAACAACAGTACTCAGTATTGTTGTGTTCCGGTCTGAAGGGTGAGTGAGCCAGTGTAACTACAGGCACAAGGGACATAACATCTTAGTTCCCAAGGTTGGTGGCACATTGACGATGTAAGGAATAGTTAATAATTCTTACAGCGTTAATGTCTATGGGCGATGGTGACCACCTCGGAGCACACTGATTACACATAGTAGATTAGTCCGCATTGGGGTAATGTATGCTGCGGGCGACTTACCTGTCGCCGTCGGGGCCGTAGGGCGGGTAGACGGGCCTATTCGACGGATAAGGAGATCCATATTCGTACCCGTAACCTTGTTGGTAACCTGTAAATAAAAAAGGCTCGTGTTAATTTTTTTTTACTTTTTGCAAATGTATACACATTTTGTTCCAAAGGACAAGTTTCTTTCTATTTTAATTTTCTTACGTATCTATTTATGCATTCCTACACTTAGTTAGCTGTTCAAGCGAATTAAGAAACATTATGCAAATGATAGTAGCTTCACTCGAAAACAAAAAGCATTTAACAAGCATTAGCTAATTCACAAAAGCTAAGAAATCAGTCCTTGTCAATGATTGCAAACTATGACCCAAGCATTAAAGCAATATAAACATATTTATACACGAGATAAATTTAATTATCAAACAATAATATATGGTCCGATCAGATGTTCAATAACACAAATCGCGTTTCTTTTTAGTATATGTATAAGTCGTGCACTGTGTTTATTTAAATTTTAGATTAATATGCACATTATTTTCATAACTTTATATTGAAATAAAACGTTTTTATATATTCATCAAATATATACTATGTTTATATTTATGTTTTTGTTTTATCTGAGATATCAAGATTATATCGATATTATAATATCATCTCATAAATTCGCGATCAATGAAAACACGTTTTATTCCAAAACAATTATATAATCCAAAGATACAGAGGCGATTCTAGTTTCAAGCTTAATTTATTTTAATAAGTGCACACTTAACATCGGTACTTTAATGGAGAGCTCATTTTATTAAAACTTTTATTAATAATAAAATATCTTCTAGAACATGTTTAGTAGACCTAGCAACATTGTAACACAAATAAATCAAACAGATTAATTACTTTTTGTAACGAACGAATATTAAAGTATCGATATTTCTCGATGATTATTTCGATTATAGAATTTGCAACACCCATTAAATTTTTGAACGAATATAATAAAAAGCAGCATCTCCGCCAATGGTTAGATGTGATAGGGGTTGGGGGTCAAGCGGTGGGTTAAGTACCTGGGGGTCGCCTCGGCCCCGGCGGCTCGTCGAAAGGGTTGGAGGCGGCGAGGTTGTCGCCGCCCGGCCCGCCGCCTACAACCACACGAGGTTATACCACCCGTTACGTGCTACGTGGAAATCTACTGACCGCCGGGTTGGAGACTCATACTTTGGACGTGAGTATGGGAACGTTACGTCGTTTCGTTTCATAATTTTGATTTGCACTTTCAATTTGATTATGTCATTGATATAATTATGTTAAACTTAATGAAAGATGATCATGACGACAGTAGATTTCCTAAAAATATATTATTTTGTCGTGGTAAGATCGCCATGAAAAATCGTCGTATAAAAAACAATTTTCAAGCCTTATGTAATGTGATTCCAACATAGATAAAAATCATGTAACATTTACGATTCAGTTTTTAATGGAGATCTTAATAAAGGTCGAACTATGGTGCTCAATTAGTGAGGAGTTAGTGACAAGCAAACTAAAGCCAAATGATTTGTTAGCCATTGTTATCACAACGAAATAGACTTATACCAACAACAACTCTAATTACATTGAAAACGCGTTATCAGGCATGTTATACGTATATTTCGTTGTGATCGAGCAGGCAATGAAAATTATTTCACAAGGGTTAGTTCAGACCGCACAAATAAAAACAAGCATCGGGCGTTGTTCTCTTTAAACCACGAGAAAGCGGTTCTCTAATACTATATCTATGTAGCGCTTATTTACAGCGTATAGAACTTGGTCCGTGCAATCGTTTTAAACTAATCACTAGTGATTTTAAGTTAATGATTACACAAGAGAAAAGCAAAACATATTTACACTTCCCCGTTTCGTGTGCGAGACTACTTTGTACAGTTATAAGGAGTGTCAGAATGTAAACAATGTACGGTTTGCAGTATATGTTATAAAGGAAAGGTGCTCTTCCAAAAATCCATATGCCCATAAAGTAACTCGACTTATATTAAAATTGTAAGAGAAGAGTTAGAGGAGTTAGTTCAGAGTATCAATATAAAAGCAGTCGATGTAGGGTGATAGGTAGGATGTCCGATAGGCGGGACGTGCGGTGTGGTGACTGTGTGGTGACCGTGTGGTGAGGGTGTGGTGAGTGTGGTGAGTGTGTGGTACCTTGCGGCTGCGCGGGCTGCGGCGGGTAGGGCGCGTAGTGCGCGGGGTAGCCGTCCATGGGCGCGCCGGCCTGCCCCGCGCCGCCCACAAACTGCTCCGCCGAGTTGGACGAGCCTGCTGGCGACACACTCCGTTTCACTACTGCTCTTCAGACTCATCTCACTTTTATTACTAAGTTTAAATTAATAGGCTATTTGACTGGTTTTTAAAATCCATTTTATATTATTTAGTAGAGGTTAAGAAACCTAGTAAAAGTTGATTTTTTTTATTTCTAGTACATATTTTCCGAAAAATATCATATTAAAAATTCCATATTTAAATAACGCGCGAAAACGCTACTTGGACAATATGGCGCTGCAATGGGGTCGGTGACGTCACTTTGCTGTATTTTAATCTATGGTACATATAGTAGAAAAGCAAGGTTTACAAGAAAGTGACTTCATAATAAGCCCAGCCAATCAGGAGCGTTTTGTGTCACGTGACAAACGTTTGAAAAAATGCCTTTTTATTTATTGATTTTTGAATAAATTAAGTATTATTTTCAAATTTCGTTAGTAAATAATCATTTTTAAACTCATAATATACACTGATTACAATAATTCACAATTTATTTTTCGCATTGTCAAATAGCCTATTCTATACGATATTGAGGTTTTACATACATATTATTATATAGTGTATGTTGATTTCTTCCTATCAAGAGCAGAATTTTTTTTTTATTCAATACAGGAACGATGTTTTGAAGCACAAATTCTTATTTTTTTATTCGTTTTACGAACGATCGTAAATTGAGCGATCGCAGAGAGAATCGATTCGAGGCGTGCGATGATATATTGCCGACGTTTTCCAATTCAAATAAAAAAACAATTACCTGCACTGGTCGTGCTGTTGGACTTGCCGCTCTTCTTCTTCGTGGAAGCCTCGACCTGGTTGATTATCGGCTGCGGGTCGATGCCGCCGCGGTCGAAGTGGCACTCGTACGCGAGCAGATTCTTCGTGTAATGCTTCCGCAGCGTGTACGCGGCCGACGACGACGCGCCGATACCGAGCAAACCGGCGATGTCCTTCCACGTTTTATTCTTCGTCACCTTGAAAAAAAAACACACATGTTCCGCTTGTAATACGACTCGAACACGCGACCGCTTCTAACATAAATTATGGAGATTTACTGAGGGAAAAGGGCGATAACTCGCATTACTAACGAGCGGGAGCTAACCATGGTTCTCTATGTACTTTGTACAAGCGACTGCGAGCGAGTACGCGCGCGCGGGGCGCCGGTCAACGGTCTACTGTATAACAATGTTCGTGCCGTGTAAGCGTTCTCGGCGAACGTTCTAATGATAAAAATTTATTAACTATCGTTAAAACGCCAGCGAGTTTATGGCGGCTATTCACATAACACCGACGGTACATGCACTAACATAAATCCGACTTGAAGTATTAGCCTTTCTTACATCGAGTGCCGTGTGAGGTTTTAATACCACTCGCTCGAGTCAGTTTAAGTGTTATGAATGTTTGCAATCGTGCTAAAATATAAGCAACGCGATAATCTAACTGCTGTTTACTTTTTTAATTAACGCGAGTCGAACATTAAAGTGCCTACGCGACATAGCGAGCGGTCGTTATTTTAGCTTGGAACGAATAACTCATACGAAATCTCGTGATACTGATAAAAAATGTTTATTACTAACTCGGTCGAAGGAGGGCAGCGATTATAAAAATCTAACCAAAATTAAATATGTCATATAGACATCTCACTATATGACGAAGCCATCCTTAAAATAATGTATGTAAACATTTTATTGAATTCCTTACTCCGTTAATGATTCTCTTATGTTTTAATGTAACTCGGCATCGGTTAGAATAAGATAAAGAATAATCTACCCAAACCGTTTTATCGGAATATTATTGGCATACGCGGAGCAAGCCAGTAAGCGTATTATATTGAACGATTCCGTCCATTTAAGAAAACCGTTTACCAAAACCTACCGAAAAGAAAAAAACAAACATAGTCCAAGTTTAGTTTTACAGGAGCCTCCCCTGGTCAGTGGGCTGGACTTAAATGATAACAGGTGCAAGATCCTTCTAACTGTTTTACATCAGCTCAGTTAGTCCTCGACTCTTAAAGACTTGATTACGACAATCAACCAGAATCGACAATCAATAAGACACCTATAAATGTCTTTCACTGACTCAACTACTTCTTGATGACGACAATCAACAAGAATCGAAAATCAATAAGGCACCTATAAATGTCTTTCACTGACTCAACTACTTCGTAGTGTCCTCTCGGTCTCGAGAGGTAGTAGAATTTATCTCACCTCGACGAAGCCGCCGCGGTCGCGCACTAGCAGGTAGAGGCGGTAGAGGTCGAGAGGCTGCTTGGAGATTGTGGGGCAGGCGGCTATGGGCGTGCGGCGCTCCTCCATGAAGGCCAGCAGGCGCTCCACCCAGCCGCGCCGCTCAGGCGCGTCGTCCATCTCGTACAGCTTGCCCAGCGAGTCCGACTTCTGGCGCAACCACACTCATCATACATACAGCGCTAACGCACGCCGAGCCGACCCGACTAACATTGCCGGATTAGCAGTATGCGACATTCCATATATATAAATACACAATAAACACAATAAAAACGATATTCATTTACTATTGGTACTACACGTGTATAGAAATCTCACGATTCCCTTAGCATGTTCTTGAATGAACAAGAACAAAGTATAACAAATTCAAGTATTTGAATATTGACCCTTAAATCCTTAGCAAACAAAAGAGTAAAAGCCAATATCAATAAAATAATATTAATTATAGTATTTCTACGTCCATACATTTTTGATATTATTAAAATAATAATTATGCATACCTTTTCCATTAAAAAAACATGCCAAAATCTACATCAAATTAAGAAAAGAAACTATGACGAAGAAGAGAATTATACATACAAACTACCATACTCAAGTCTACAATAAAATAGGCAAGGATCGCCTTCTATATCTAACGACAAGATTTTTAAAAACTTTATTTTTTTTTACTATAAAACAATTGTGACATTTTTTATAACTAATAGAAAAAAATATAAGTTTAGTACACATTCAATATCACTTGAATGAGGTAAAAGAAAACCAACACCAATAAGTAAATAGCTGGAAGCACAACAGATTGTAGTTTTTAAAGCTCAAGCATAAAAAATAATTTTGATTAATTTCGCATAACATTCCAGATAAGATCTAATTATTCATCTACAGGGCGTTATTTTGTTTGCATGGTTTACGTTAAATGTAAATAATTATAATAGTAATATGGCGCCATGCAATCGTAAACGCGTTACGTTACGTTTCGAGCACTACACATGCTTAGTGAGCTTTAACTTGGATATAAACCTTTGATCTGTAGGACTCCGGCGCTATGTGACTGTTAAACACCTGAAATACACGAACACAATGCAATGCTTCGTCTCCTACGTACACATTGTTAGCATGGGGGGCACGGGGTACATACACGAATGGATGGTGTAATCGAAATTATAATGTGCGGGTGTTATTATTGACAATTGTACATGTATCTCATTGCCTACAAAGAAAGACACCACTAAGATTAATTCAATGTGATAAGTAAAGGTGGAAGGAGTATATGTACTTGAAATCAACTACTAGTTTGAACAAATCGGCTTACGATTAAGATATATATGAGACAACATCACATACATTACTCTGATCCCAATGTAAGTAGCTGAAGCACTTGTGTTATGGAAATCAGAAGTAACGACGGTACCACAAACACCCAGACCCAAGACAACATAGAAAACTAATGGTAATCTACATCGACTCGGCCGGGAATCGAACCCGGGACCTCAGAGTGGCGTACCCATGAAAACCGGTGTACACACCACTCGACCGTGGAGGTCGTCGTAAAAATTGACATCGTTGTATGGTGACAAAGTGATAGGAGTGGGGTTCGAGATGTGCAACTCACAGGACTGGAGGGCGGGCGCGGCCAGGGCGAGGGCGAGGCGTCGTAGTCCTCGTGTGCCGACGAGTGCGAGGCGCCGCCCGGCGACGGCGACGGCGCCGCGCTGCCCGCGCCGTACTCCTTGCGCGAGCTCTTGGGCGTGCCGCACTGCTCCTCGCCTGACGCTGGAAACGACGAGCCTCACGTCAATACCTCCGATTTTGGTAAACGACTCGGGTGGTGGCGGGTCGTTTAAACGTTTACATTTACTCAGAGGTGCTCATGGGGATATGAGTAGCGACCATGTTAGATGTAGTTAGAATCACAGCTTAGATAGCTGACTAAAGTAAAGTAACAGCCTGTAAATTTCCCACTGCTGGGCTAATGGCCTCCTCTCTCATTTAGGAGAGGGCTTGGAACATATTCCACCACGCTGTCCCAATGCGGGTTGGTGGAATGCACATGTGTCAGAACTTCAATGAAATTAGACACATGCAGGTTTCCTCACGATGTTTTCCTTCACCGCTGAACACGAGATGAATTATAAACACAAATTAAGCACATATATACAGTGGTGCTTGCCTGGGTTTGAACCCGAAATAATCGGTTAAGATGCACGAGTTCTAACCACTGGGCCATCTCGGCCATATAGCTGACTATCATGGTCGTGATTAGCACACCCATATCGGGCATAGCGGTCACGAGTTGCATGTTTGCGTCGCGTACCGGCGGAGGCGTTGCTGAGCGTGCTCTGCTGGCTGCCCTCGTCGAGCGGCGCGCCGTCGGGCCCGGTGGTGACGAGCGCGGTGGCGGGCGCGGCGGGCCCGTTGTCGTGCGCTTCACCCGGCGCGTTGGGTGGCGGCATGGCCTCGCCCGGCGGGCCCATGTGACGACCCGCTTGCTGCAATACCAAATAATTTGTATGATCATTTTATTCTTTAAATCATGACCACCAGTACCAATATAAAAGTATATACAAATATTCTTCAAGTAAATAAAAAACACTTAGATTGTAAGATTTTTTAAATTACTAAAATCTAAACGCAACATAAAAGCTACTTGAGACCTCGAGGACGAGACCAGCTCTTGATATTCTTGTTGTTTTAGCTTTGAAGATCCCAAGAAAGCGGTCTACAACTTATTTTTCGAGTTGACCAAGGTAAAATAAAATATATGTAAAATATGTAGGTATATTCATATATTGTTAATAATACTTTGTAAATGGTAATCTTAAAGAAGGAGCTCAAATTGCTTTTATTTTCTTACATTACTTTTTTTTAATATATACTGTATTGTGTTTACCTTGAGCGGGGGATAATGTTGTGACGGATGTGGCGGTGGAGTAGGCCGGTAGCCGCCATACGGGTAGGGGTGGTGGTTGCGTGGCGGGTAGGCATAGGGCTGCGGCGGATAGGGCGCCGGCTTGTAGGGGCCATGGTGATAGGGCTGGGGCAGCATCGCTCCCGGTGGAGGCGCTGCCGACGGAGGCGGCCCAGCGCCCGGATTGCCTGCGCCAGCACCGGCCCTCACGGTCGGTCCGCCGCCGTCCGATAACGATGACGATGGCCGCGGTGGCATCGGTACGTTCTGGGTACCTACAGAAATATTTAAACATTTTAACATACGAAACAACAAATTTAGGGTATATTTAGATCGAATCGGATTGTTAATGTAATCCATTTTACACATTATAATTAATTTTTGTCTAAACATCCTGTTAGGACCCAAGAGTGATGGTTAATAAAAATATGCTTTTTATTCTCATTTTGAAGAAACAAAATTGAATATGTAACTATTGCTCATTTATCTTCTGAATTGGTTATAAAAAATATCACAAAAATATGCCAACGACTCTGAAACGACTTGTCAAAAGTAGACCACAAAAGTTTTGTTAGATGCTAAAGCGAGCAAAGTTAAGTAAAAAAAGTAATTCGAATATCATATATGGAGAATAACAATCATCATGATCATTTGTTACTCCTTATTCCATTTTATTCCATCTGTGAACGGCGCAATGTGTAAGCTGCATAAAAAATATTTGGCAGTTTTATAACCGACCGCCTGCCTGACGCCGGCCCGTCATGGGAATGCTTTGGCTGTTTTCAGTTTCCCGCCATCATACGGATTACATCTCAACGACTTCAAGTGTCGCTGGTATATAAAACAATCCCTATATATATTCAATGACATCTAAAGTTTTAAGATGCGAATGCACTATTATAATCTACTGCGAACAAAATCTAAATCCACAATAAATTAAAAATATTATTTAAATTTACTCTGTTAACAAAAACATGTTGTGTTTTTTTTAACGTCATTATCAAATTAGTTTACATTTGGAAACAAGGCAATAATGATAAGATTCAATGTTACGATAATCGTCTCACATTAAACAGAATAGCATTTGAGATAACAAACAATTGAAGGATACTTTTATTGGGTCGTAAATAAGCCACTATGGGTATGAGGTGCGCTGAGCCTTTGTTAAACAAGCAGTACGTACGTAAACGTATACTTATGTACACGTTGCGGTTAGAACTTGAATTAAATTGTATTCGAGAGTGCAAGCGGCAACCGTTTCCGTGTGTGATCGATCCGAACGCTCACGGTTCCTCGTCGTACACACAATTTGAATAATACAGTTAACGAGGGCTCGCCTAAGCCGGGGCGCATCAATCGAGGGCGGAGAGACGCACCAGATCACTTTCGTTTTCCGGCGGCACGTGAGCCGCATACACCGCTAGCCTGCGAATTCTCGCTGCACTTTATTGCATCCGTATATGTGCATACGACACACGCAACACATTGACCGAGGCCGAGATACGAACGGCAGTGATTTGCGACGACGAAAGTGGTATTACAGCTTTTATGTAGGTCGATTTGAACTTATGCAGTTATGTCAACATTACATCATACAAGTCGCCCTACTCTCGAACGAATGTCTTAGCAATCGACTTATCATTCGCTTATAAGTTATCATTACGAATATAAACAATGCGTTATCACGTGCACGAGACGACACTTTAATCTCGTCAGTGAGCAATTATCGGGGCATTATAATATTGTTGGTGCGATCAGACGGCCGGCAGACGGCGAGGCGCCGGTGAATCATATCGAATGAGGCATATGCGCCCATCTATAATACATCTATTTGTTTACAGCGACCATTAACGACTGCAGCCAGAGTAACGGGGTCGACCGGAACGGGCCACCGAGTCGTAAAAGTAACGCACTATCAACCTGACCATAGATAGTCATGGTGTTACTATCTACCAGTAGTTTTAGTAAGGTTTAAATTAATACCTGCTCCCGAACGGTAAAATCAATTAAATATATTCATATGACAAGGACAAACTATCTTAAAATATTATTGTTTTTTTTTATTATGCTTTATAACATCCGACACATACATTCTTTATACCTTGTGCAAATTTCCTACTTTTTACACATTAATAGACGTAACATTAACATTCTCTAAGTGATGCATACACATGTTTCAAAAATCTTACGCATGATGTTGATAAACCGAACATTCTACAGCGTATAGGAACTATCGCATCGCATCTCTACTCGCACATGTGTATATATCGTGTTGGGGAACACCTTCAAAAATCATATTATGAAAAAATTGAAGTCGTCCGAACACACAACTCTAACAGCTTCGACTTATCGTGATCGTATTATGTGACAAGTAGGTATTTCTTTTATTTATCATTTTGTATACCTATTTAAAAAGTAAAAGTAATAGGGTGTGTTTAATATCGAATATCTAATTTCAAATTTGTCAAATTATGAATATAATAATATCTAATAACCACGCATATCTAACCTGTGCACCTAAACTAACTTAGGAATAAATAGGAATTAAAGCTAAGCGAATAGAAATTAAAAGTTATAAAATATTTACATAGTTTATCGCACGAAGATTCCGAAAGTATATTTATTCTCATAAAATAACAATCACATCCTGTTTAGCATATTTGTCTTAAAAGCCTAACTAACCCCGGCTCTTATTTCTTTATACACAGCCTGCCTTATCACAGCGGTACACATACACACGCACAACAAATACACACATCTTTAAGTTTTATTTTTTTTAGGGATGAAGCACAGCTTTATCCTAATACTGCTACTCTATCTAATTATTAAACTCTAATGTCTAAACGTTTTGTTTTATTATATTTGTAAATCAATCACTATTGTATTTCATTCGAATAATTAAAATTATTAATTATTGTTTAACTGTTTACTAGATTTGTGTCAAATGAGTTCTACTTATATTACTTGTTTATGCTGTTGTTTTTATCATGGGAGTCAAATATTTTAGTTTATAATAACTAATTCTAACATTAAAACATGTAATTCACAACATTACACAAACATTCCAGATCGCCTAAAATATAGAAGACACATTTTTAATGTTATAAATAGTTTTCGCTAGGAAAAAGTATTTATTTATTTTAAATATTATATTCAAACTAGACAAAAAGAGCGCAAAGCGAGTCACTAACTCCTATTATTTAATAAAATAAATATACATATAGCAATAATTCACAATATACATATATATTATTTAGAGCGAAAACATAACACGTATAATGTATTTACATTTCAATAAAATAGTTAGCAACTCAGTAGCGAAACGTGCTCTACAGAGGTAAAATGGCACTTAACGCACACACACATAACCAGCTCTGTCAAGGGCAGCAGCAGTCCACGACGAGGTCTTTACTTTCCCGCCTACAACGGGCTCGACGTGATCGTGAACGTGATCGAACCGATCAAAATATACCAGTGTCTTGTAATTAATAAACTTTTATGTATCTGCGACTTTTACGGCAGCTATATTAATTAAACAGACATTCATTTGTTTTTTTAAACGATTGTATATCGTCATGTTAATGTTTATCATTTCAGAAACTACGATTTTTTTATCGAATTATATATGCTGTTTGTTCGAATTAACTTTCCTTAAAATTGTCTCCTTTTATTGGACTTTATTAGTGTAATTATTATAATTGCCCACGAAAAATATTTGTTATTTTTGTCAGGGATAATGATAAAATATACATGAATTAACAAACATGTAAACGTTTTGTCAATATGATCGATTTAAGTTAAGTTTTTATAGAAAAAATGTTATTGATATTTTTTTCATTTTTATTACCATGCATATTTCATAATCATGAATTATATGATTGTATTAAGTATATAGATATAAGACAAAAGACGAAAACGCAAATTAAATCAGTATATTATAAATTAGGCGATCATATTATTATTTCGATTTATTATTTATTCTTCTTTTTTTTTAATTTCTAATAATAAATGTTAGCCTGGCAGTAATTTCAATAGTTAAGTTTTTTATAAAAAAACCTATTATATATAATATATAGAATTATATTATAATTGTTTTAGCATCACTATTTAAACTATTGTTATATTATTTAAGCGATAAATCCTCATAATTAAAAATAAAACACTAAAAGACTATATGAAACAATTTACCTATTACAAAAATACCTCATGTATTCCCCTTTCCTACTTATACATGAAGCAAATATGAATATATTTAATTAATTATGCTAATTTTGCACTGGACGAAGACTCCGTTGTAATATATGCGTCATAGAAAAACTGTATATCAGAATACGAACGCAGGTGAATCATACCGACAATAGGCAGTTTTAAAGGCATCTCAGCAACAGGTGAAACGATTGTAATTTTCTGAATTTCGCGCCTTAGTCATGCCGCTCCACAGAGAGCAGGAACTACACTATTAAGCAATTAGTATAATAAACCCTAATCCAAGGTATATAAGGCTTGTTTCGCATCGGTTAGTGTCGTGCGGCTAACTAATTAGTGTTGGTGTAGTGGTGTACATGTATCGATATCACGTGCGGAGAATGCGGTGTTGCGGGCTGGTAATGTGCGGCGAGCCACGTACCGCTGAATCCGCCAACGGTAGTCCGACATTCCGTGAAAATGATCACATACACAATATACGATGCAGTTAACGAGCCAAAATGTAACCACTCTCTTTAGACAAACATTTCCATCGTGTACGCTGATATTCACACTACATTTTACAGATATATTTTCGTTGTGTACATAATTTACAACTTTCACTTAACCTTTCGCGAAATGTAACTAAATTACATAAAATTTTCATAGGTAATTAATTTGAGAGTTCACTGAAAGTTTATTTATTTAATTTTGATTAAATATATTTAAATTCTTGCCCACATTTACAGTGATAGATAGACGAGTTATTAATTAGCACGAAAATAACAAGAGTGTATCAAACATCAAAAGTGTTCGTAAAAAATCAGATTCTTCGTTTAGGTTTGATGTGACTAAGATTCTAGTTTACACAAAATCTTGGAGAAGAAGAATTTAAGTAGTATGTAATAGGCATATGAGCAAGTAGGTACTATCTACTATTGAATAGCAGATGGTAACCATACTGTGAAACCTGTTTTATAGCTACTGTACAATTACGATATCCTTTGGACTTTTTCTATGCCGACTTTAATAAGCTACGATGAATCTGAGCTATTTCATCATATTACGTCAATATTGGCGTAAATAAGACAAAACGTGGAACTCATTAATAAAACTAAAGATATGTTATTTTTGTAAAGTATTTATAGGAATATAGACTATTTACGTAATAATTTTATCATATGAAACAACATTTCATGGAAACGATAGAGAACAAATTACTTCAATGAAATCAGAATACATTGATGAAATGTATTTACTCAATTAACGTATAAGACCGGCTTTCAATATTAAATTAGAAATAAACTTGAATTACGAATAACTGGTTCAGTATGCATCACATTGGCCTATTAAACCAATTACGTAAACAAATAGGGACTGGACGATTTTAATTTAATTTATATTTAATTAAAATGATTTAATAATAATATTTAATATATAGTTTTTGCGATGGTTACTGAAAAAGCTATAAGACCATATTTAAGCACATAAATAATAATAGAAGATGCAGCCGTTTCGGTGAAGTTTGATATCTAAGTAATATTTTCACCCTGTTTAAATTTAAGTCTTTTGACGTGACAAACGCGAATTGCATGGTTTTACGTATACAAGATAAAACGAAGTATCAGTAACGGGTTAAAATCATGTTATTATGTGCAAAATTACATAGATGTGTTTGATATATCCGTCGAAGTAACCGAATCGAATGTTTTATTTATGTCTATGTTAATATCTCAAGACGTACTAACACTCGAGACTATTACAGTACTCCAGAGACACGAAATGTTTACCTTCTCTTAGACAACGTGCGCTAAGTCGATTGTGTATACAATGGGAACGTAATGTACAATGTACACTGAGTGCGCTAACAAGGGCGGCCTAGTTGAGACAAACGCTGGCGTCACGATGACCAGAACTCGTTTGTGGACTATTTAAATTGATCGCAACCGACGCCAACTTCTAACAAACACGGCTAACTTTCGCCGGCTATTTTGTGTTCATTGATACAGGGGTGATACGAATAGATCAATGGTCGTAACTATTACATAACTTACGGCTGTTTAGAACTGAGGTCGAGGACACGATGTCTAATTAAAATAAATTACATTATCATATCACGATATTCAATGTTACATATTACTTGTTCCTTCGCATAACATCTTATTGACCTTTAAATCAACTGTCATTTTGTATGTAAGTGTTTTTAATAAAAACTTTTCTAAGCGTTAACTTTTTATTAAAAAAATAAAACAATCGATTACTCTCTCAACGATTACTCAATTTCGAATATTCAATAGATTAGAAATTATCTTTGTCTAAGATACACGATGACCTTTTGGAACTAGAAGAGCCCTGATACCTAAAATAGTTTGTAACAGGCAATGCCTGCCACACCTCTCCGACGGATTGAAATGCCTAGAGTTCTATGAATTCTTGTTATCTGGCTATTTTATACAAATAAGAATTTCGTCCAAATTTATTAAAAAAAACCTATCCTCGACAATTCGATTTGTCTTTTCTATGAGGTTGATTTATATATTTCACCACGATAAAAACTAAATGATCTTTTTCATAAACAGTTTTTCATGTGTTAGTCTCTACATTTATCGAACCTAATTTCCGTGTCGATGAAAATGTTCTATAAAGACCACTGAATGTTTTTTTTAGCAAACCGAGTGGAGTTAAAAGAATAACCCACACCATTAACAGGGGGTGGAAAGGGGTGAATGAAATACCGAAGCTCCGGTTGACCTTGACAGAAAGATTTATTACTTTCCGGGTAATACTGAATACGATTAAACGTTGAGCTGTCTGGGACAGTTGTCTTGTATCAAGAAAAATGTAACCTCTCAAAATAAAGATGCACTTTACAAGTACGTTTAACACGCAAAATATTTATGACTAATAAAAAGCTCGCCAATACGAGTGTATAGATAAAAAGTTGACGTTGGAAATGTAAACGTATCTTAAGTGATCGGGTTCGACTCGGGCGTCTGATTCAGATAAGAAATAAAATATCTGACACAATTATTAATCGACGACTCAGCCGGACCGTGAAACGTCATGAATAATAATAACGAACATCAATCTCGGTACCGACAAAAAACCAAAACAAAATCTACGGATCGTTTACGTGAAAACGATCAAAACAAACATTATGGCGGGGATCGAGGCAAAAAGCGTTTTGTTTCTTTTTTTTTCTCATTCTCATTTAAAGGTCGTTGGCCTTGCCAAGGACGCGAGGCACGTGGCGGCCGACGGATAGGCAGTGCGACAAACATTGCAGGTGCCCGCTCCTATACATGTACCCTCGGTTTCAAGGGGACAACAACTCCCTCTATTATTATTACTAATGATAACCACAAATTGGAAATATAACGACTTTGTCCTTCTTGTAAAGTTTCCGAGAACGTATTTCTTATAGGTATTAACTTTTTATATACTTACATTTCGTTTTCAAATTGTAAATAATTTAAGTGTCACTTTTTCCAATTGAGGAAGTTTTTACAGCCTTGACATTCTGTGTGTCTTGACATCCTGAAAATTGTGCTGAAACACTTTTCAACTCTAACAGAATGTCATGAGACACATAAGCATGGGATGAAATAAAAGTCAAAATCAAGCACACTTGTGCTTCGATCTTCGATTCAAATATACGTCCTCTTTTCTCTATACTAGATTTACGCAATTATTGCAGACACAATCGATGAAGAAGTTATTTAATACTAGGCAACTATTAACGTAATTGGTTTTCCAGAAACCGACTTACGCAAAGATCACAAATTCAATTTCGCGTGTCGAAACCTTACAAGCTCCACTTTGATACCACTTGA
This sequence comes from Vanessa cardui, assembly GCF_905220365.1. NCBI lineage: Eukaryota > Metazoa > Arthropoda > Insecta > Lepidoptera > Nymphalidae > Vanessa > Vanessa cardui. The sequence continues at coordinate 4,844,457 of NC_061143.1, forward strand.
CCTTTGCCTTAAAATAGTCTCTTGTGTTATTTATAAGGAAAATGAATGCAAGATTAAAAATGCGAAGATTAATATTGCTAGTCGTATAATGCGTGTCTAAGACTTATGAAATCTGTCGGTAGTTTAGTTTGTTTATTTTGTTGTCTTGGGATATTTATGTTTACACTTTGAAAATTCGAGAGAAATAAAATTTTAATTTATAGAAATTAACAGTTAATAATTAAACATTTAAAACACTAAATTTATGACAGACTTGAAGAGCCTAACATTGCAAATTTACAATTTATAGAAAGGTAAAAAAATCCAAGTATGTATCTCGATTTTGGCTGAATCCGAGCCTGACTTATCTTTGTTGATGACATTCCAGCTCGACCACCGATAGGCGCAGCGAACGGACTGCGAAATGCTTTTAGCGCCCGTATTTAGCACAACAAATTTTATATATTGTAAAATGAACTTTAATATCATCGCTATAGAACACAAAATAAGTATAATAGTAATTCGATACAAACAGCGAGCAAAAGAAACCTTATTCATCAAAATTTAAAGTCGGTTTCAAAAGTCACGTTGCATGCGGGCTTCGAACAATACGCAATTCACCTTCGAACGCGTCGGGTTGCGGTATTGCGGCTTCATTGTGTTAAAATAACGATGGAACTTGGATTGGAAACGGGCACAATGCGCCCGATAAACTCAACTTTATTTTTATTCATAAACGGTGATAACAGCGCTATTTTATACGGAGTACATTACGTAAAACAAACAGATGCGTATTTCACAATACTTCCGATACGAGGAAAAAGAGCATTGTAACTTTTTTTTGTCTATTTAATTTCTAAACTAAGACAAAATGTGTTTTATATGATAATGTAATTTAAAAATCTAAAAATAAACGATTCTTTTATACTTTATTTCACGTCTTTATAACTCAGTTAGCATATATTCTCGGTTCTTTCCTCAAGCGCTTCGTATAATTTTCCAATGAGACTTCATATTCACTGGGTGTTTGTCGAGAGTCGAGAAGCCCGACGAGCCGAAAGGTTGACGTCATGTAGTCATGTTAAACTTCTACTAGCTTAGTGACTTGGTTAACGACAAGCACACTATTATATTCTACATTGCTGGTTGTGTTCGAAGCCTCGCTGGATACATAGCGCGCAGGCCGCATTGGAACACATACATTGCATAGTCAGTTGTGATAAACAAGGTTCGGAGTGAAGGCGTATCGCGGTCACATAACCGGTATTCGAACGCTCAGTCGCCATTCGCCCAGTCCATGCTTCGGCCTGATGTTTTGAGAAAGCCGTGTTCGGCAATCGTTGACGTTAACAAAACAAGATTGCAACGACCGTTCGTTACAGGCCAGTGTGATAAAGCGAATACTTTTAAGGCATACTCGACCGAGTAATATAATGAGCATTGAAAGTAAAAGGAGTTATGAGTTATAATTATAATGGAAATTTTGGTCCATATATCTTTTAAAACGTAGCGATATATAAGTTATTTTTATATGAGCAGGATTATTGTCCTAATTTAGATTTAAACTAGACGCTCGTCTCGTCTTTGCTCACCTGTAATTATAGAATCCATGATACCATTCCTAACACTGACTTTTTTTTCAAATCGGACCAGTAGTTTCTTAGATTAGCGCGTTCATCCAAACAGACTCTTCAGTTTTACAATGTTAGTATAAATAATTAATACAAGACTCGAACTAAAGTATAAAAAGTGGGATAAAAATGAAAACTTGATAAATATTTACCAAATACATCGAAGTCGCGTTAAGACGCCGTATATACGTAATACGTATACGAGTATACGCTGTAAATGCACGAGACGATTTACAATAACAAAATCATAATTTACGTAACACATTGTTTTTGGCGTCAATCCCCTCGATTTATGAATGAACTCTGCTAGCCTCGAGATCAAATATCTAGGTCTTTACAATTGTGAAACAAATCTAAGTGGGGGTATATAATAGCAACCCCAGTCAATGACCTCGTCAAGGACATTCCGAGGGAAGCCCGACAAGGACGCAAATGATTTTTGTGTTAACATTTTTTAGGGTACTTTCTTTTGTACTGAAACATGGGGCAAGGAAAAACTTTTTGTCGGTATGAGATTTGACGCTTTGTCATTCTTGGAAATAGAGAGATTTAGAGTTTTTGGAAATAGATTAATTAAGTGATTGTATATTTGTCTGTATCTGGCTAGCTACACAAACTATACTATTTTTGTTTTACATGTAAACATTGTATTCCAGATGAGTATAAATAAAATACAATGATTGAAATTACTTACATTATAAGCTGCACTCAACATTAGTATGTACAAGAAAGTCATTTCCTAATTTTGTTTAACTTTTTGTCTTTTAATATTTTGCAAACAAAATTAATGAAGGCATATAAACCAATTCCACTTAACCTTATAGCTCACTTTCGATGAGCTGGTGACTTTATTATCTATTAAGCTTAATTGTTGCTAGATAGTTTTACATTTAGTGCTGTGACACTTCAAAATTAAACAACTTAAATAATCATTTCATGCTATAAGAACAACGTAATCGTACTACACAACAACAGCCTTTAAATTCCCACTGCTGGGCTAAAGGCCTCCTCTCCTTTTTGAGGAGAAGGTTTGGAACATATTCCGCCACGCTGTTCCAATGCGGGTTGCTGGAATACACATGTGGCAGAATTTCTATGAAATTTGTCACATGCAGGTTTCCTCACGATGTTTTCCTTCACCGCCGAGTACGAGATGAATTAAAAAGACAAATTAAACACATGAACCTGCGGTGCTTGCCTGGGTTTGAACCCGCAATCATCGGTTAAGATGCACGCATTCCAACCACTGGGCCATCTAACTCAATCGTACTACAGACAAAGCGTTTAAGACGAAATAAAGAAAAGCTAATATTTCAATGCGAACGTATCACGTAATCTTCGCAAGATCAGCTGATGCTCTATGTAGTCTCGGCGTTGGGACGTATCAACAAAGATTCGTAACCGTAGTGAATAGTCTCGCTCTAATTTATCTGTATACATATATATATGTAAAGCAAAGAATCGTAAACAGAGGCTGTTGGTCCGGCGACCGGCACATAAGAGTGACGCGTCGACACCCGGCGCGGGTGGAAAGGTCCTGTTTTGCGTGCTCGCCGCCGGTGGGGGTAAGTTTTTCACGAGACCCTATATACCGCGACCACCCCTCACTCGTACATAAGGTGGGTGGAGGGTGGTTCGCGCCCGCAAAAGGGGCAAAATACGGTGTACTCTGGGCGCCCGCTCTATGTGGGTCAATGTCGGGAAAGCCCGCGTCTGCTAGTGACGAAGTATGCACAATGAATCTGATCAACACGCCTTTGGTGAAACTACGAATCCGGCGAACTAATCTACGAGTGAAAGTTTTTCAATTTCATTATTAATATTTTTTTACGCAATTTTCAATCTGTTTACACACAAGTAACAATAAAATGAATATAGATATGTCATCAGTACCAGTAGTGATGATATATACCAAAGGCAGGTAGTAGGTATGTATCGAGTCAGTCACGACGCGCCGACCGCGATAAAGTAGCCAATAATATATCACATCAATGTAAGAAAAATTAAGCACATCTTATTCAAAGACCTCCCGCGTACTTCATCGTAACAAACGATCTGACAAGAGAGCCCGACTGAGAGAACGATGCCGTATAAGTGCTACACTTCGAGCCGAGTTATAAATACGCGCATATTTCGTAAAGCTAAAAATAAAAATTTAATCACGTATTTTTGTACAATATAGGACTCGTATTTAATTAAATTAATCGGCCATCTGCACTGTTATCAGCGTCAATATTGATTAATGAAGAATTATAGTGTGTGATGCCAATGTATTTTTTTAAATGTTACGTTGATGAATGTATGTCAACATACATTGACGCGTACTCTAATATATTCTTTGTTAGTTGTGTACATACATTAGTATCTTAGTAGCATTCTTGCAGAATAGAAAAGACGAAATTCCTTCATTTCAGCTTGTCAAAAGGATATATTACGTCAAGAGTATCTATCAATACCATCACCAATCCAAAAGTGTAACCATTTGAAAGGTCTTAAAAAGCCGTCAATGTCTTTTTGTCCTTTATAAACGTACACAAATAAATAGCGTAAGGGTAAGCGGATAATGAATGATGATGATTATCGAAGTACTCACCGACAGCCGGTGACATGGATCGCGATCCACTCGAGCCTGTCGGGCTCGGCGTGGGCCTCAAGTGCGGCGTGGAAGCGCGCCCCGCGCCGCCGCTGCCGCCCGAGTCATTGCTGTTCTGACCGGTCAGATCCTGAAACAAATTTATCATTAATATATATTACATCGATTTATGTCGCGTGTGTACACTCTAATTAAATAATTATAGAACAATTTTGCAATAAATTGTTAAATATATCTAAGACAATTAAAATCTAGTAAAATTAGGTTAAATTATGATCCAGTTTCAAGAACGCTTTGTAAATGCGAATATTTTTATTTGCCGTATTTGTAAAGAGTCGTCATATTATTGAAAAATCACCCCATACCCCAATTTACTGATTGTATTGGTAAGTATCTGTTTTCCTAAATATACGTGTATTATTCGTTTCGAAGCTATAATGCAAATATCGATAAAACGATGTCAAAATATTAATATATTTATTTTAAAAATATCTCTAACTAACATATGTTTTGATTGATTATTTTTTAATAAAACACATTTTAAAATCTACTAAGCTAAACTTTATTTAGCACTCACATTGTAAGAAGTTAGGATAGGAATATGGAATAAATGTGGCGGTATAAATAATTGCTCAACATTTATTGTAGCGTTAAAAACTTACAATTAAATTTTAATTTATTCATGTTATGATAATAAACAAAAATATGTTTTCAAGTGTGCATGTTCACCTATTATGCAAATCATGAACGCAACGAACAAATTATGTTTAAAAAATGCAAGTATTTATGAGATCCTAAGATCATAAATATTTACATATTGTGGCTGTTATTAGATCTTAGTATCGTAGCTATTAGACTTAAATACATAATAACAAAGCGAGTGAAACGCCTTGACATTGGCCACCTATGCACCAGTACTAAAGCAACAATATAGTTCGACTGTGTCAATAGAGCATGGCCGCTTGCGGTAATCGTCGCACAATAAAACAACTAGCAAAACTCACATTTTTTTCCACTACTCGCTAAAACAAAAACAAAAAATTAACCCGCTCTTTTATATCAATACCAGGGGCTGAGCTCCGGACAATATTACGAATGTTATTATGTAACTTATCGACGGACCGATAAAAGCACATGCAACAATTAAATAAAATTCACTAAGTTATCTCTCATTTTTTTATCTCCAAAAGTAACAAGACTGGAAAGTAGAGGTGATGTTAGCGGCACTCACCGTTTCGAGCTACCAATGGTCCGCCGAATCGTAAATCAATCGTTAGTCGCTTTCAATTGCAACGTTATAAACAACGGTACCGGCCAATGGAATATAAAGTTTACAGTCGGAAGCGAACAGCAGCAACGCAAAGTTGCAGCTTTTTAGAGTAGAAACTGAATCGTAAAACAAAGTGGCGAGAATGGTAGAGCGATGTAGCTCGCACAGCGAACACACTGGTTGCGAGAGCGAGCGAAGGAGCTCCGGCGAGGCAAGTTTCGACCCCCCGCTGTCGAGGTGAGCTCGGCCGCGAGAGGCTCCGGCGTCGATCAGACGAGTCCGGCCGCGGCGCGGCGGGGCGCGGGCGCGGCGCGCGGGCCAGGGAAGCGCGATAACCGCGCCGATGTTTTTGCCGTGCTCCAACTCGCTCGCTCGACGCAGCGGCGCGTTCTTCATTTAGTACAGAGTCCATTATCTCTCGCCCCGTCCCGCTCGCACCCGCGGGCGACTCGTCGCGCCTCGCCGCACCGGCCGCTGTTTTATTGCCAGCCGACGATTTTAACGTGCGCTCGCAACGTCCGGAGCACAAAAGTTTTTATGGAAATTTCATTCCGAATGCGCCTCGCTCGCTTGCTCGCTCGGGAACGTCAATATAAAAGCACGATAACGAACGGACGAGTCAATTAATTATTATTGTTGGAAGCTGTCGGAACGTGCTGGGCGGCTCTATCTAGATACTGTACTGAATGTGTTGTGCTCTCTGAAGCGAGCGTATTTTACATTGTATTACAGAATTGATTCGAGTCAAGTTAAACTGCTCCATACGAGCCATTGCAAATTCAACCATAATATCGGATTTAACACACTTTTATTTTACTTTGAAGGTTGTAAGCTTGGAAAGCGAAATGACTTCGAGTATGGCAACACGTAACAACATTAATCAAGATTTTAAAATTTTTGTACCATTCAATTCTTAGCTAAATATGTCAAATGTTAATACATATTTATAATACAGCTTAATGTATGGCGTTCCTTGAAATGATAAGATACATATTTTTGGATTAAAATTGATGTATAGAGACAGCGATAAATTAACGATTTTTATTAATTATGAACTTTTAAAATACATACTATTAAAACTATCAGTGTAATAAAATACATCATCAAGATAATTGAGCCAAAAGTTCAGAAAAAAATTAAAATTTACGAAATATTATAATATCACATGAAGAGTCGCTATGAAGTTTATTCCACGCGGCTCATCTACATACTATATTATTAAAACATATTTTGTTCTGTTTGATGCTTGATTGACAAATCTTAGAATTGAAAAAATAATTTAAAAAATTAATGATGTCAATGTTATTTTAGTCGTTTTTAGTTTCAAGTGTGATCGTTACATAAGCTTACTAGATGTCGCCTGCGATTTCGCTCGTTTTTTATGGGTTGTTCGTCAGGTGTAAGGCATAAAAAAGATATGTCTATAGGATAAGTCTCTTCTTGGAGTTCATGCTGGTTTCATACCAAATTGAGTTTGAAAGAGCGAAAGTTACTTTTGCTTTACAATATTACCATATATTGTTGTTAGATTGTTTTTATAAAAACTTGTAGAAGATCACTTTGTCTTTTTCTAGGGTGTTAACATAGTAATGTTTTCATTTAATCAGAATCCTGATTATTCGAAATTTCGTATAAATATATTTTAAAACAAATATTTCACAACAAATGCTAACACAATATGTGTTTAAATATATAAAAAATGCTATACTGTTAAATTAAAAAAAATCTTCCTACAAACATTAGTACAACACTTTCTATAGTTTTATTTTGCTATAAGTAGTAAATAACAAATGCGGTCTAATTATACATACACAATGGGCAGTTAAAGCTGTGATACATCGACTTTATAATTAAGAGATAAGGTTTTTGTTAAAACGAACGCAATATAATTAAAATTTATGAAGTTATTTTCCCATTTTTTGTATGGGTAATCTATGTAATGACAAGAAAAATGAAAGACAAAGGGTCCTCTCTCTTCCCTTTACTTTAAAGCTTTCGTATTTTTAAAGTCAACATTTTTATTGTTAAATTGAACCACTTTACTCAGTTCTTGATTGTGAGAAATCCACGTCCACTTTGCGAGAAAATATTTCAGACATTGTTTTGGGTTGGAAGCAACATCAAAACACCAATGGTCTTAGATAATTAAGATCACATTACAACAAATAATCTAATAGATACTGTTATCATAGGTGAATTATTACATAGAATTCATAATTTTATAAATGTTTAATGACGGATAGTGACGCCCATAAAATTATAAGTATCATACATTCGGAAGAAAAAAAGAATCAAAAACATTCATCGAAAAATTCAAAGTTTCAAACAACACAACACACACAGCCTCATCGTTTCAACGCCGGCGTTTCATTATAATTTCCCAAGTAGTTGTCGGTCATAGTTATAACCAGTAGTACAAGATCAGTGGGACAAGCTACCCCTGAGCGGTGGCTATAAATACTCCGCCTGATGATCCGATCTACATAGCTATGCTACGTGCACGGCATTTTGCCTCCGTATTTCTACACCGATTATTAATGGTAATGTACGCTCTATTTTACACAACTATGCTTCAGAAACTTTATAATAGTGTTCGTTGTATCGGCAACGTAGAATAGTTCAAGCTGTAATTTGTTAGAATAACGTACACAATATAAACTTCGGTTGGAATATTAGAATGAATAGAATGTAAATTGTTTTTATGTATCGTCATGAAAGCTTGTCTTGTGTATATTTGTATGTTTATCGATTTTTCAAAATGATTTATTTTTAAGTACGAGATGTAAATCAAGAATATAGTCTTTAGTCAATATATTTAAGGTATACCCTATATAACAGAGAAAGGGAAGAGTCATGAACAATTAGTTATGATCTCGAGGTATACTATTACTGAGAAAAAATATTATAATATAAACTCAAGCATTCATTAAATTTATACCAAAATATTATCTATAAATAAATCAAAAAGAAGGGAAAAGTGGATTTTTTTAAATGATTCTTAAAAAAACAATTAAGTGCGAATTTCATTTAATGAATTATTGTTTCTTTTTATGGAATACTTTATAAAAGTAATACGATAATTGTTTGGGGCGGGTCGCTTCATACAAATATCAGCCCTGTGCTACGTCTAATGAATGCGTCAGCTAATGTAGTTTGTATGTAATGCACTTGGCCCAACAAATGTGTAACGACACAGTATGAAAACATAAAAGCGACAAGCGAAACGCTTCGACGTAGAGACGCTACACGGTTACGTATAAACATATGAAGACACATTACAAAAGGGTGAGCAATGTCACCCGAGGACACGGAGAGATTAATCGGCGTAAAAGCGTTCCAAGATCATTCGAGAGTTCGTCGACCGGCGTGTGAAAATGTTGCCTCGTAAATAAATAATTCACAAGGCTAGTATTCTCTCGGAGCACGTGGTTGCGGGCACGTGTAGTAGGTACATACGTAAACATTTACATTACATAACCGGCTCGTCATCGGCGACCGCGCCGTATCGAGAGCGAAATGCTGGCTGTATTGCAATTGCCTTCTCTCAGGCGTGCGCCCTAAACGCAGGCCTCGACCAATTATTGCGGACGTGCTACCTACGCTAGTATTTCACTCGTCTACGCGACTGTACCAGTTTCTGTAAACAGCGCCGTAGATAGGACAAAGGACGATAGGTTTCACTCTCTGTTGGGAATTTTAAAGTCGTTTTCTATTTTTTTCTTACTTTCTCAATTCAGTTCTCCCAGTTGCATACAAAAAACATATGTATTTCGTGCATGAATATTACTCGACGTAAATCAACAAAAACTATTTCATTCATTCACGTCCGATTAGTCAACGTTTTTTTACGAAATAGATTAATGTATTTTTGGCTTTCATAACGGAAATGTTCTGATCATGAATCTTTTTAAAATCCAAATTCATATATTTCTGAGGAAAAACATGTATACATTATTAATGGTGCTACTTTCCTATCTAGGATACTGGAGTCTGCCAAGTCGTCAGGATCGAACCTACGACTTTCACAACACTAGAAGCAACAAATACAAATTAAACCATTGAGCTTAAAAATACCCTCCAAGACCTGAGACAAAGTACATACGTCCAAGATCCGATTTTAACTTTTATCCATTACGTATTATCATTTCGATCGGCAGATTTTATTGATTTTGTTTCGTGAGAGATAAATAACATATTTATTAGGGCTGTATAAGTCATCAATTAATACATACAAGTCAACAAAACGCGGAATTGACCAAACAACGCGAATAAAAACCATATAGATACATGTTAAGGGTCTTATAAAGCCAAGATTGGTGAACGAGGAGATGATGAAGAGCGGGTTCCATAATAAAAATTGCATGTAGTATTGCAAATTGAACTATTGAGAAAAGGTCATAGAACTAAAAGAACGAATGAATTAAGAACTTTATCTATTTACATAATGCTAATTGGAAAATAGATCTCTCATATATAATAGGTGTCCAAAAAATCTCTTTTCTCCCAATCAAATAGTCTATTAGAATGGTATCTGACACCTTCGGAGATCTATCGACATCAGGTTCTTTACATTTCTCGTTAACATTCCATTTCAATAATAACATAATTTTTACTATTAACAAATGAAATTTACTACCTACGACTTTCATTACCGAATCTGATTTATTGCTCTTTTTATACGCTCCATGAATCAACATCATAACATCGTTAGCAATCAAATAAATTCAAAGTATCAAGATTTATATTTTTATCAACATAGATATTTTTAACTCAACAATTTTCGATGGGCAATATCTTTCGTAGCAAAAGTAAAAATAGAACGAGTCGAGAGCATAACATTTGTGTTTGTATAAAATCGACATTGAAGTGTGAAGACGAGTTGAGTGGTAGAGTTTATTGAATCTCTTTATAGGCCACCTGTTACTCGGGATCGGTGTGGGGAAACAGCTGATCGGGCCCGAACGAATTATTATTATTGTCGAATGGCCCTTGCTTATTTATTTGTAAATGAGCGAGCGGGGGAGGACGCAACTTTCCCTGACGACTCCTGTTTGATGACGTGACACGACGACCTAATGAACCAAACTCATTTCACAGAAACCCTTACTAACACATGTTCCACATGTTTTCTTAGTTATAATGATAAAAAGAAATCTAGTATAAACAAGTGTTTATGTCATTAAATCTATTCAAATACTTGATGTTGATAATGACTCGCTAAATTACGATGACGTGAGCGTGGTATACAAAAAAGTCAAACTAAAACATCATTCAAAGGCTGCGTGTTGTCATTTGACAGTTGAAAAAACAGGCATCGGACGATGATGAGTGGAGGCAAATAAGGCCGGTAAAATTACGGTGCGGCGACGACGGAGCGGTCGGCGGCGCGGGCGGCGGGAGGCGCTCGTAATCACTGGTCTGCATGCTTTTTCTACAAATGAGACGTCCGTTGCTTTGCTTCACGGGACAGTGTTATTTTCAAACCGTCAATATTATCCGAGCACGATGTTTGCTCGGCACGTAGCAACGCCACAAGTTTCAATTGAAAATTTTTAAAACTTACCATCAATTTTGTAGTTTCAAGCACCGACGTTCAACTTTCATCTTATAAGTACCAAGTTGAGAACTTTGACGGTTTTACGATTATGAGAGAGAATTTACTGGCTACCGTTAACTTTAATAACTAGCGAAGATAGTTTTGAACATCATTACGTAAAGAGGGAACATAAGTGAATACTGGGCATACCGTATATCTCTCTTCTTTGTCGTAATAATAAATAACGACAAAGTAGCTTTTTTAATTGCAAAAAATAGTATGTCAGTTATTTTCTTAATTATGTACATTAAATATGTCAAACACGTATCAACATGGTCAATGAAACGCATTTAACAAACTAAATAGCAATCAAATATAAGTATGCGAATCACGAAAACACTTTTTTTGCCCTTATTTTAGATTGAGAATATGTGTACGAGTAAATGAAAAAAAAAATAAAAAGCGACAATCCACTTCAAAGGCGTCAAGTGAATAAAATATAGGAGGAGCAAAAAAGCGGGAACAATGCGAGTGTCCAATTAAACAAAGCTCGCTCACGTCATCAAAAGGTGTTTCCCGAAGAACGTAACACACACATGCGTGATCAGCTGATTGCTCCGATTTTAACTCACACTACTGAGCGACTGTTAGAGAACATAAATAATGACGGCCCACCTAAATAGCTATACGTAACATCGTATAATTTGTATAAACGGCCGGCCGACGGAATAATGTGCGATACGCCAGTTTTCACCGCTATAGGTTTTACGACGTTCGAATTAAAGCGAACTATTCGATTTGATGTTGGCACTTGGGACATTTTATGATTAGGTGTCGCCGAGCGTGAGATCGCATTAAATAATCACTCTCATAAACACGCACACTCCGATTGTTATGCTCTACTATACCATTAAGAAAGTCTATTCTGAAATGTTTTTACAAAAACATATTTTTAAAACATCAGATCAATGTTTACTGTTTATTAAGTAAAGTTAAAATGTAATCATTATAAAATTTTGCTCTGTGCCAATTTTTTTTTATTTTCCCTCAATGTTTTCAATCAGACTGATGTTTTTTTATAACAATGTAATTACTTTGCAATTAATTATCTCTGTTCATAAGGATAATTAACAAAAGCGACAGAGCTATGGATTTTGTTTTCTTAGAGATTTTTTACAATTATAAATAATTTCATTTTTCAAGTAACAAAGGGAACATTGCTCCTTCGGGTGTAACATTGAAAAACAAAAATAGGTGCTCATAGATATAAGTACAAGATACATAATAATAAAAATTCAAGTACATAAGTAAAGCATTAATTAAATCTTGACTTACATTTTGTAAATGCCATCAAATTATAATTAGTGAATGCAAAAAGCGTCTCAGCAAAAAACTAATCGGTAACTGATTAATATAAAATATAACGCATTCTGATTGTGATATAAAATATACTTTTTTCGCTGTGGAACTGGGCACAAATACGCCTATCATTTTACCGACGGCAAGAGACATTCGGAAACTCCGTGCAGAAGTAATATTCCATGTTCGTAACGATCCCCATTGCGAACACATCAAAAGTAAAACATAAATTACAAAGCAATCTATTTATACATTGTAATTAGGTATAAATTGAAAAGATTGAGTGATATAGGTAATCATTTAATTTAAAATGAAATATATTTAGTATATCATATAAGAAATACCTAATTTTACTTTGTAAGTGTTACCCGTATTCAATTCAAACTTTCCAGCAGTCACCGGTCATATGATAATAAAAACAAACATCTAGTCACACCGTCACAAAATAGAATCCACGAGTATTGAGCTAACGCACACCAGCGAGAAAGCGGTCGGATGTCACTCACACACGAGCGATACTGCGTACTTATACACGCACACAAGGAAGAATCGGCAGTAGATAAGAATCGTCCCATTTTACAATGAGGAGTCGCGGCTGCGATTACTTACTGTGTTCGCGGGCAGCCTTATGATGACGGCCGTCTTGAATCCTTCTTGGAACGACACCGATACACAGATTAGAGTTGCACGCACATGCACTCTACACACACACACTTGACGAAAAACGATAAGACTCAACAATGTAGAGTCGTGAGATAAGTTCGGAACGTAGAGCGAGCTCTTAATTTGAACTCGGCGAGTAGAGTATTTATGGTGGGTTGGGGTCTAGGGGAGTGCGAGCGACGGGCGACAGTCGTGTGGATATAACAGGAGTACGCTCGATTGCACTAGCGGTGCGCGCGTTTCAGTTGGCGCACAGCGACTGGCGCAGGCGAGGCGCGCGGTGCGGCGAAGCGGGCGGGCGAGCGATTTCACCGGGCTGATATTGCGACGGCGGCACGTCGCTCGACTCCGGCCCATATGTATAGCTATGACGGAGCGAGGGCACGCCGCGCGCCGGCGAGTCGAGCGGGGGGTCGCGCTATGCCAGCACTGCACGCACCCAATCGACTCTCCTACTCGACCAGTTATTTGTTCGCGCACACATTCGCCTTCTATGCCAACGTACATGGCAAATCAGCTTAGTTCTGCTATGGCTTTGCTTTAAACGATACATTTAATTAATATTAAACTGTAAAATTTATCTTTATTTGCATTCTTTTGCTTGTTTGTTATTCTTATCGATATTTATTTACGATACACAGTTAATTTTAGTATTGTTGCATAAACAATGACACTTAATCAAATCGGATCTTATCATGTTTGTAGATACAAATAAACTCCCGGGTCGAGTAATTAGTCATAATAAGATAGAAATGTAGTTCTATAAGCGAAGGTTCGTAATGAGCCTCAACAGGAAACGTGAGAGATCAATAAGCCACTAACGCCTAGTAACAAATTAATTAGGCAATATTGATCGGATTGTGTGCGGTTGTCATATAAATACATCCATTGATATGTTATGCATCTCATTACAGTTGCGGTACATAATAATCGCCTATTGGGAATGCGGGTCACTTGCATTTGCGCACTGAAGCTTCTGTTGTATTCGTTTAAAAAAATCTGTATTTACTTATAACTCAAGAAATAATATATATTCGAAATTTAACAAACAAGTGAGATAAAACTAAGTGGCATTATACGATATCGTGAATTATAGAAAAATAAAAAATAGCAGACGTGAAATAAGAGCTTGCGCAGTTAAGAATGAGGTAAGAAAGATAAAAAATCTAAATAATGCGAGGCTTAAAGGCCGGCGCCATTGCGGCGCCTTAAGGATATGGAACAAAAGACGCCTAACGGTCTGCGCGCGAGTTTATACTGATCCATATTAATCGATAAAATATTTGAATGTTACAACAAGGTCGAAAATTTTATAACTGATTCATATAACAGTATTATGAAGGACATGGAAATATATATATTTTTCTATTTTTAAACATCTTTAATATAAGCAATTTATATGAGTCGTAAGTTGTATCATTTACAACAGTAAGAATATTTAAAAAGATCATTTGACGATGTATGATAATTATTTACAATTCCAAACTTTTACTTGCAAAGGTTAAAATTTCGCTATGAATAAATTCTAGCAAACAAAACCAAAAGTTAAATGCTAACAAATTTCGCCCATGTCGAAGTTAAATTGAAACAAAATATGCAAAAGAATTGAAGCTGCTCTCTGGCACGGCGGATTAATCGTAATTTTTCAATATAGAAACCTGTTCTCTAAGAGCCGAGTGGAAGGCAGTAGGGTGTTGCGAGAGCGGGCGCTTCTCAAAATAAAAGAAATATGTTTTAGTAGGTTAGCGAGCGTGTTTACGGGCAGATTCCTTCGATGCGATTATGCTGCTATTAGTTACATAAGAACATAAGATCATGGAGCAATTTATGATTTATTCCGAGGCAGATGGATATATACAACTATTTTTTGTCTTTTCAGATACCTCATGTTAATGTCGCTAAATAATAGAAAGAGTCTGATCTGTGTTCACTTATATATAATTCTTTAATTCAATTTGAAATAAACGTTTAATTCTATACGTTGGAATTTTTCGAACTTGGATAGAGCTCTACGATTTAAATATAAAGCGAGCTCGTGACGCCATCTGTCGGACGGCCAGCGCAGTTCGGACCGGATGCTCGACCAGTTTCGTATGACACCGAACACCTGCAAGCACTCGCCTACCGAGTCACTATCGCGTCAACTTATAACGTTGCATACACGACACTAACCTTGCTCGTGTACGTAAAAGGAAAAATAATAAACGTACGCCGTACTAAAACATTCAATATATTAAGACATTGGAGGTAAAAGAGATTCATCGTAGTTCGTGATCGAATGCTTTTGTATTCATCGGGGCATCTTCGGTGAGACAATAAAGTTACGTAAGAAAGCGCAAGACGCGTCAATGGCATTTCGACCCTGCCTCCGTTCTCGTCACTGACCCACATTACTCACATACACAATCACAATTCCGGTGTAATAAGTTCATTTGTTATTACATCATTACCAACCGTTGCCGTGCTGACTGCTATGTATTGTTTGTTTGATACCAGATATTAATGGTATTATTGTATACGGTTGTTGAAATACATACATGCGAATCGGGTTGCCTTAGTGTATTAAACCCGTAGGTATTCATTGAAGACTGCGGGTTCAAATCTGACCATATATTTCTAAAATTTTTTTAATTATAATTGTAAGTTAATCTTTGAAGAAAAACATCTTTAATAAATATTAATGTGTGAAATGTAATTCTACCGTCTGTCATATGTATCCATCAAACTGAACCATGAGCAGTGCTGTAATTGTTACTAACAGCCTTTAGAGAAATATTTTTGTATTTGATTACAGTGATTAGTAGGTACATACAACACTGTCTACCCGAATATTTTTCATAAGGCACGTTTTTAAGATTAAAAAAAAAACTGGAGAGTGCATAAAACTACAAACTCTAAGTTTCTTTATCTATGATGGGAAGTCATAACGTTTTTTTTTTTTACGAAAACTTATTCTATCGCGTTTAAAGACTAAACTTTACCTCAAATGCTACTAGACATAATAGATCACTTGCGTTCTGTTTTCCAAGGCATGTAGCGCAAAATCTTCACATGACAATAATAATGAAATCGTACAATATTTACGTAACAATACATAGGTGGTGTTATTATGAGTAAATATTCGGTATCATTCGCATAATAGTGCAATTACGTTACACGCCCACGTCAAACGCGATGCGTAAGATAGCAAAAATTAACGTACAAATTTGCCAAATACCTGTGGCATTGACAAGGTTGCACAAGATAAGAATAAAAATAGCCACATCATGTAGCAACTCTTAAACACGTGACTGTTATTTATAGTAGCGTCAAATGGTGAACACTGAATGAACTTTTCTTTTCGTGAGAAATGGCCGTGTGTGCGTGTCCCGGTGTCAATGTAGGCCACTGTCAAGGTCGAATGTTTAATATAAAGTCTGGCGTCGGGACATTAAAATGGTCGGCCCCTCCCTTAGACCCCCTTATCCCCGGCCCGGGCGGCGGTCGCAATCGTTGCAACTCGTTATTTATTATCTAAAGGCAGCCAGCCCCTCTCTCTCTCAAGATGCTACCAAGCTTCTCAACCTACAGACCTAAGTATTAAAAAAACAATTACAAAGACCGCTCTTATCAAAGCCGCATTGTGTCGGGGGCCAGTAACAGCTGACGCGATAAAATAAATACATCCCTGACCTATTCTACGTATGACGAAGCTGGTGTCGGTTGATTACGAACATTGAGGTAGATAAATGTAAATTAAAGGCGTGATAACGACTATCAGAGAACGGTAAACGATCGAGTTGAATGTCACTATCGATCACTTGGGTCGCTTTTCGTCGATTCGACTCATGTTACTCGGCGTAGGAATCGAATGCGATAAGTTCGCAAACCTAAGTAGTATGTAAAAGAGCTAAACAAATTCGCGACGACGCGCGTTGGTCGACGCATCGTAAAGCGTGCTCCCGAGAAACTTGGAACTCTCACTTTCGTACAAGAAAGGCTTGGTGGCTGTGCCTTTACAAGTTCACTATAAATACACAAACAACTAATACAAAACAGCTATGAGTGTAGCGTGACATTCACCCTCACACCCACTGCAGCGTGATACGGCGTTGTTTCAACACAATACCTACATATGTACGTGAACTGATTAATCTCTGATGAGCCGTGTGGCCATTATTTGCTGCTTATATTAATGGGAACGGTTAGAAATCACCGTGCTTCGAGCATGCGTTGTGTTTACTCTACACTAGACATGCAAGGACTTTGTTTACAATGGAATTTAGATATTATTTATATAATGATCGAACATGCTTTATTGCGACTTGTTATATTGTAACTGTCAGTATATGAGTACCATAATGAATTGATAAACCAAATTTAATTATCTCATCATATTCAAATGGCAATTTCGTAAATTCCAATGCGTATTTTAACGCAAACAAAAATCCATAATAATCAAATCGTCTGGTAAATGTTGGGGGTTTCCCCGTTGGAGAGCTGCCAAAATCAAGGGGGCATCTTAAAATAAATTTCGGATTATAAAATTCGTTAATGACGCGATTATACTTGGCAGATTTATTTACATAAGAGATCTATTTATAAAACCAGAAAACTAAGACGAGATAGATAAGACAAAATTGAAAGTTTTCAATACAGATTGTAAACTTTTACAAACATATTTGTAATTAAAAAATATGTATCTATATACAAAAAACTCATTTTGAATTTAATATATAAACAACTGTTTATAATTAAGTCGTAGAACGTAAATAAAATTATGGATTTTCTAGTTCAAAAGAATTACATAAAAACCTAACTTCCGCCCGCGGCTTCGCCCGCATGGAATTAAATTATACTGCGCTCTCACGGGAACTGCTTAAAAATAGGTTAAGAAAAAAATGTGTCATAAGTGTTACAAAACACAAAGTATAAAACCAAATCTAAAATCGTTTATCCGTAGAAGTGAGATAATAAGGTAAATAAATACTATTTCGTAACATAACGTTTACAATTATTATTATTTGTGTTACGTGATTTTAATGAGCTATGAAAAATTCGATCAAAGGTGAGGTATACTATATATACCCCATGTATCCTTTCACGTATTAACAGAACTGAGTATGCTTTGACTTCCTGACTTAATCATGAATCGACTTGAATATAAATATTAAACTATGCATTGACATGTTCCTTATAATACAATTTTATAATATTTTTAAATTTGTATATCGTAATATACTTTTCAGTATCAAATTATCAGCCTGTAAAGTGGTGTCAATAGTTAAAATTTCCTCATTTTGTTCGTCAAGGCATCACTGAAATGTTTCATTATTTACCAGTCTTCTAATCTATGAACACAATCCAATGTTTCTACACAAAAACCATTCCATCCATCTGCGACTCAAACAATTCATCGGATTCCCGTTCACACCACCCACGTATCCTCTTATCTATCAACCTAACTGTCTGTACACTCATCAACCTATGCGCTCGTCCATGTAAGTACGAGTCCACTTATTTACCCATTTATCTATTTTCTACCCAATTTTCCATTTATCATCTGACACTGAACTAGCACAGGCACAACAATTATACAGCTTATTATATACATTTACAGAGTAGGTTATTAGCGATAAAATTAAGTGATATTTGTGCGGTTACGTTTACCTAAGTCTAGCGTGTTTCATACACACTTATATTACTCTGTTTAAAATAATCTGTTTCTTTGAAATTAAACATTAACACATTATGTATCCCGCCTAGTGTTCTCTCCGTCGTACTCCTACCGCAAAGTCCAAGTTATTGTTTCGTCATTGTATAATTTTCTTTTCAAATATTGTATATATCGTGTTTATAATAATATATATCTCAAATTAATGACCTACAAATTCTATTCCTAAATTTATATGTTATTATATAATTTCATAATCATTAATACAATTGTGCGATTGTCACCCGTTTCTTTAAAACCAAAAATGACTTCTGTGATAAAAGAGTTTTAGAGGAGATATGCGTTTTTTTATAAATCACAAATCTGACAAAGTTGTCGTTTATCTGGTATCGTTATGACAAGAAAGGGATCGTTATAACAATTTTCCTCATGTGTGTATGCGACTTATAAGTAGACTACATCGCCTTCTCATTCAGATGTACACAGTACATGTTCTATACATGAAAGAGTATTTATAATATCAGTAGTTCCGCTCCAAAACTTAGCAAAAACAAGATATAAGTAGTAAATTATAAAAACATTACTAAAATTACTATTCATTATTGTAATTCAAATATTTTTGAAAAATGAATAAATACGGCACTGATCTCTTTATCATATATACTAAAACGGGCTTTGCATATTACATTACTAATTTAATTTATTAATTTATACCATTAAGTATTCGTGCCAAATTTTAAGTAAATTTTTTGGAGAATCTCTGCTACCCCCTTTTAATTATTTTAGAGGTTGAATTTTATAAAAGCCAGGAATACTTATTTGATTAATACAGTTCCAATGAACTAAAAAGTAATGATGCTAATTTTATTTAAAGTTGACCAAAGAAACAGTTTTTTAGATCCAGCTGGTTCTGTTTTACTGTTTTATAAAAATATTGACTACTTTCTACCGCCAATTAGAAATACTAGTGAGTTAGCCATTGCAACAACAGGTACAAAGGACATAACATATTAGTTGCCTAGGATGGTGGCTTATAGGTGTCAAAATGATAAGAAATGATGTCTTACAGTACCAGTGTATATGGGCAGTGATGACCACTTCATAACCACTTCATAACCACTACATGAACACGAACATCATGTGGTCTTTTTACCCATCAAGTAATCGATGCTGATTTTTGAAGGTCGAAACTTCAAAGTTGTCCAATAAAGGACCATTTGTTATATTTTTTTATAGAAATACGAAAAACCTTTCTGTTATTTCTTATTGTGTTTAGGAATTCGATGTGACCGCTATATTTTTTTATTTCTGGCACCATCACGATAAGTATGTTTATTTAAATAAAATCATTACGATTTAAATTTACGGGTGCACTATTAATCAAAAACTATAGTTTCACCGAAAAAACCTTGCCGAATATCTTTCGACGATTTAAGTTTATAAAAAATATTTTTACTTGTTGACAAGAAATTTCAAAAGCTATTATTCAATCGAGAAAAAGTGTAAATGCTTGAAATAATTTTAAATAAAGATTTTTTGTCGCTTACATAAAATAAATCATTGAATTTATTATTTTGTATTATAATTCTTAAAATAAGTATTTACTGTAACTAAAATAGACATTCCGTAGCAAGATATTTTCAGTCTATCACATTACATAATGAATGGCCTACGTCTAATTTATAATTTAAACACATTAAATTTTTAAAATAAAACCGTATTTCTGACCCAAATGAGATGAATATGTGATAAATTGTCCCTCAATAATCAAAGATTAATCCATTATATAAAATAGAATACATTTCTAGTTTGGTCTATATGTTTGAACGGTCTTAAGAACTCCGATGCAAAAATATATTTATTCCATGTGAACCTATATTATTTTGCTGAGTTAAGTTATACCATGTGACATAAAGTCTGCACGCTCTGACTGTAAGACCTGGAGCAATAGGTTCATAAAGATCAAATAATATGAACTGTGAAACAATAAACAGCCGTGTATAATCCAACTGTAACATTTGCGAAACCGCACCTTAAGTGTATTAATCATTTTAAAAAAAAAATGTTTGACGGACTACTGTTAAAGCATCGAAAGCCTATAATATATTGAATATTTTTTTCAAAGCTTTAAATATAGTTTTTAAGTTATTCCATGATGATTACTTGATCATTGTAACTCATCATTGTGGTCGAAAATCTGGTCAAACGTATGTGATCGATGGGTACTTGATAAAAATTATTTTTATTACTTGAAAATATAATTTCAAGTGTCTTTCGGTCACGAGTCGAATGTCAAATGTAATCAATCGTAGTTTCAGAAGACCGATACTTTGTGCTCTCTTCATGTGTATTGACATCATTGGTCTTAGGTTTCGTTAGCATATATTTGTCACGATGCAACATAAAAAGCGCATCGCTGTTCGCTTCAAGAATGCACACGTTTGTTCAGCATGAAGTGCGACTAGGTATGCGTTAGACGGTCACGAAGCAAACGCGAGGCGTGCTCGTTCATCGCAATCAAATGACATCATCCTGCCGTGAATAGTACGATTCACTTGTTGAATATTGATCCCGAATCTAACAATCAACCCCTAATCTATGACACGGTTTATAGATTCAGAAAGTCAATCACATTCACGAGTTAAAGTATTACATAAAATCATTAGCTTTGCAAGAAAATGGAGATTTTAAAACTTGTCGACTATGTAAACGATTCTTGTTCTGATAAGTGTTCGTTTTAAATTTATTTCACAGAACTGACTTTGTACAGTTAGTTGCTCACTTACGTAGCAATTAAACGTTTTGTTTACAATTTAATTTGTCATGTGTCCAATAATGTTAGTGTTGAAACGTGCGATGTCCCATTAAAGGCAGCGTCGGAAACGTTGACAAAACCTTTAATTAGAGAAACTACATTGTCCGGAATGAACGTTCGTTGCGTTGTAACCTGTCATGACGTAAATTAGACAATATGAAGTTAGGGGCCAGGTTAGTGCCGGCCGGGAATTGCGGGCGGCTCGCAAAACGTCACAAACAGGCTCGTGATTGATGGCTGCGGTGACACTCGTTGCGTCAGACAGAGGTCGCGGGGTCAATGCCAGAGTTGTCATAATAACCACGAGAAAAGAACATCATTATTAGCCATCAAATCTAGATTCGCCGTATCTAAACAAAGGGTTTCCAGGCATTTAGATGTATTTCTGAATCGCCATGTCACAGGATTCACTTAAATGAATAGTACAACCGATTCGATATGTTACTATTATTTTATATTATTTAGAGGTTATTAATAATATATATATATATTGAATATCATACTGTATAATATTGTATGTGTGTAGTTATGGCCGGCATGTTATATTATCATAACGTAAAATATAATGAACAGGATCTTTCTTCGTTTTAATATTTAATCGTTCCATGTATTACAGCAAACATTTCTGCTCGTAATAAAAAGCCCACGCACCCTTTCTTTAAAAACTTAACTTATGCATAAACATGTCGCACTTTAAATCGTCTTTCAGAGAGATTGATACTTGAATATTACTGGGAAATGGCAGCGCAATCGATGCTTACATTGTTTAGTTTATGAAAATTCATGAACAAGTAAGGTGGGACGGTCTCAGGTTACGACCACCCGGAACGGTGACTGTTCGGCCCCATTTCGAATACGTGGGGTCGCCGTAAAACGGTTCCTTTTACGACAACGGCAACAGAACACATACACATTAGAGTAGGCATTCTAAAACAATAACGATCCAGCGAGGGCCCGCGATAGGATCCTCTTTGATGTCATAAACGGCCCTTGTCGACACAATACGCCGTCACGAAAATATATTTTCCCTCACCTGTTCGCACCTTAATGTTATTAACTACCATAAAAGTTATATCTCGCCGTCTATCCCACTGACTCTTATCTAATGAGAATCCATATTGCAGGTTTCTGGCGCGCGTTATTATTGGACCATTGCTTTTCTTGAGGGATTAAAGTCGTTTTATAAGCACAACCTTAACATGGAATCGTTTGCGAAGAAGGAAATGGTAGGCACGTTTGTTACATGAGGTTATCGTAATATATCCGATGTGAGCATTCGTGCAATAGGGTTTTGAATAATCTTTACAATTCGTATAAGGTTTAATATCACTCTATGATAAAACTTAACGTCGCGTATTCGTTATAACCCCTCTTTGCGAACAATGTATGAAGTTTAGCGTAAGCCGGTAATAATCTGCAAGTTAGCTTAGGTTGATGGATAAACGTTGGTGTATGTATGAACAAAATATGGTAATGCAGACATTATTAAAGCGTGTACTCGTGCAGTTAGCTAACAAAGTAACCGCAGAGGCGACAGAGCACGCTTACTCGACACGGGCTCGGCGGCTCGGCGGCTCGGCGGCTCGGCCACGTACTTTACAGCGGTTCATTGCGGCTCTCTTAACATTTCGTCCTACATAACTTGTAATGGTTCTACAACTCGTTAGTCGGGAAAACGCAGCATGTTTTGTTATGACAGCATATGACAGTACTTTGTGGAGAATTAATTACTTCGCATTTGCAGTTCCGATTGTGACTCATACTTTTTGCTTTTTATTTAACTTGCTAAAGGAAATTACTGAACAACCAAGACTTCGTTTTAATTTAAATGGACTTGATACAGTGTTGTATGTAAATCAAGATAGCGAGTCGATTTCGTGAATATGGATGGCTATTAAGAAACGATTCGTATGGTTGCGGGACGGGTCCAGTTTACAACCTCGTTACCGGCGATCCAAGGTTTTTACAACGCGATTATACCGCCCACTTTGCTCGACCTACGCACCCTGTAATTGGGGTAAATCTTTTTATTAGGGACTCTACATCCCGTATAAACATTTATACGACTGTCTGAGTTACGAAACAAAACTTATTTAATAACAGGTAAATTCAATTGAAAATTTAATCGAAACAAACAATAATTATCTATCAAAATAATAATTGGATGCATTCATCATTCGGAATATTTCATAAATACAATACTTTGTAATTAATGCATTAGTGCTTTTTGACGTATTTTCGGAGGGAAACAACACGAGAATGCTTTATCTGTTTTTGGAGCGGTATCAATTATTAAAATGCAAGTATAACGAGTGCCCGACCACATTTCGTTCGCGTTCGGCCTCGCGGCGCATTATCGAAATCGGACCGCAATAATTACATTCGAGCTGAATGCGGCCGGCCACTCCATCCATGTCCGAGCGACTGACCAAATAAAATATACGCCCGCGATAAACTTTTATCATCGAGGGATTCATTATTCGTCACTTTAAAAACAACTCTTTCCAAAGTACCTACTCACCC
Organism: Vanessa cardui; assembly: GCF_905220365.1. Taxonomy (NCBI): domain Eukaryota; kingdom Metazoa; phylum Arthropoda; class Insecta; order Lepidoptera; family Nymphalidae; genus Vanessa; species Vanessa cardui. The sequence goes on from NC_061143.1 coordinate 4,868,479, forward strand.
GTTCCATTTAATGTTAACAATTCGTAATAAATATCAAAGGCCCTTACGTGTCGTTCTATTCTGAGCAATAATTATAACAAAATTAATTAAAAAAAACTAATGTATATATAACTCAATTATAGTTATGGCTTTAAAAACTTTTTTAATAATATTAAATATAGAAAACCTTTAATTCGCAACTATGGATAGGGTTACATACTATAAATTATTAGTGTTTATAAATTTGCCGTATAAGCGTTAATACGGAAAAAATAAATTCTAAAACACAAAGAGAATGTTTTCAAAGAAACCTTTCAATGTAACTATCAGCTGGCAACGTGTTCCATTCGTTGGAATCTTTTATCGGTGTCACAGAACGTTTGATCCGCAACGGTAAATAATCTAAATGCATTCGACTACGCGATGACATTTCATCTAAAAATTTTGGGATAAAAATTTTGTTTTGTTTTCGCACTGGAGCGGTCGCCGGTCGCCGGTCGGCTGTCGGCTGATTACGTACTCTGCCGTCATTCATTTGCGTCTCCACCGCTCTACTCAATCTCGTTTATTATGAACGTGCAGCGAGCGGCCCTGTCTCCCGCATTTTACATTGGTACATTTTGCTACGTAAAATGCTTTTAGTGTTACTGTTACGTAAGTTTTTATAGACATTATTACCGTGCCATGTTTAAACGAATTACGGCTATAATGAACGTAATACTGACTACCGAATTCATTCGATGCACTTTAGTGGAACCATTATTTTTAATAAACTCTATTTAACATTTAACATTACATATATTACGCCAGGAATATTTTCTGACATTATTACGGCCCTAATGTCTTGTATGTAGAATGAACTATTGTGTACTTTTTCATCTATTATATATCTTCCTGCACATCTAAAGCAATTACAACACGACGTAGTGCACCCTTCGTGACATTAATGAATAGCATTGTAAAAAGACATTCTTATAAAACCTCCCTGCCGTTTCTAGGATGCATAATATTTCTTTTGAGCTGTCATTCACCGCCCGACGTATAGTTGCATAAATAAATAATTCGAATCGGACCCTTCTCGACCTTAACTCGTTACTCGAATTGAATGACTTGCTTAAGATTTCAGAAAGTATATCGAAGATAAAATTTAATTCTTTGCATAATTATTATATCCCCAAATCGTATGATAGTTCTAATAATAAATTATGTACTTATTATTCTTGTTAAATGCTAACT